>NC_059364.1:39716363-40365681 GCF_019703515.2 Myxocyprinus asiaticus | reverse complement strand
GAGACAGAGAGCACAGAATGGCAATATTTCACATCAATTAACCACAACCTAAATGAGAATCATCAGAGGCACAATTCACCTTAAAAGGGGTTCAAACTTAAACGCGCATCTAATCAGTTGTAAATGGTTACTTGCATTGGTTTGTTGCTGAATAAGAGTCTTGATGCGGTAGACGAGGTTCTCGACGATTTCTTTAGGAGTGAGTTGAAGAAGTCCGCAGGAAATCCACAAAGTTACTTGAAGGTAAACACTGCCAGAAGGTTAAACTCAAGAGAGAGTTTTGGAGTGTGTTGGTCTCAAGAAGAAGAGTTTTGAGCGATGATTAGTCTGCGCTCTGGAGTTTTGATAGTTCATTGCCGCACCCATTTTGTGGGTGGAGTGGCCAATCAGAGGCATGCATTTTGAGCGGGAGAAACATCCTTTGTCTCCGTTTATGGCCCATTCGCATTTTATTGCTGATCTGGACCGCTAGTGCAGCTTTTAATTCAAAACATAGTAAGAATTGTTCGATGCATTTCACGATCACATGGTGTACATTATTGTGTGAGAAATAAAGGGAAGATCATTTTGATACCAAGAAGGTAACCTCCAGACGATATTAAAGCAGAGATACACTCATACACTTGAATATAGGCATTTAACGTCTAACTAATACAAGTAAAGGGTTTTAACTAAGTTAATATGATAGGGGAATATACATACAACACATGCATATAGCAGATACATTTATAACTACTTACTATGGCCTAAATAGAGAAAATGTCTTTAGGTGTGTGTGTGACGTGTATTGGAATTACTGGAGACAGACAACTGCTCTGGTGCCTGTCATGGGGGTCACCCATTATGGTGTGAGAAATAAAGAGAAGATCATTTTGATACCAAGAAGGTAACCTCCAGACGATATTAAAGCAGAGATACACTCATACACTTGAATATATGCGTTTAACGTCTAACTAATACAAGTAAAGGGTTTTAACCAAGTTAATATAATAGGGGAATATACATACAACACATGCATATAGCAGATACATTTATAACTGCTTACTATGGCCTAAATAGAGAAAATGTCTTTAGGTGTGTGTGTGACGTGTATTGGAATTACTGGAGACAGACAACTGCTCAGGTGCCTGGGCAGGGGGGGTGGGGTCACCCCCCTTTCTGTGGAATGTGTTTGAAGCTTGATGGAGACACTTCAGAGGAGACCTGTTTTAGCATCCTTTTGATAGTGATAAAGACCATCTGCAATTTAGCACCAATATAAATGTAAACGTGGAGGCCAGGTCAGTAATTTATATGCAAATGTCAAAAGGCTAAAAGGTTTTTTTTCAAACAAAGTTTTTTTCAAACAAAGTGTAATTAGCCATCACTGATCTTACACAGACGTTACAAAACATTAGAGCAAACGAGAACTTTTTCTGATGTAAGAGTTTCTTGTATTCCTTGAACCAATTGCGTTTCTCTCTTGTCGAACTCGCAAAGTCCAGGAACAAGAAAATATTATGGTTCTTCCAAGAAAGCTTCCCTTTGCTCCTCGCCTGGCGTAACACAAGATCTTTATTGGATGATCTCATAAATCTGTCCAGAATCGATCGGGGCCTGTCTCCCTCAGCAGATCTGTGAGCTGGGACTCTGTGAGCTCGCTCGATTTCCAGCTTGTGGCCTGTTATGTCGAGTAGACTCAGGAAAAACTAATCTAGGAATTTCACCATATCTCTGCCCTACTCATGCTCAGGAATTCCAACAATTCGAACATTATTCCTGCGGTTTCTATTCTCAAGATCTTCAAGCTTTTCAAGGAGATGTTCCAAATCAACTTTGGTCATGGGCGGATTAGCGATTAATTCCCTCTCGGAAGATTCCAGAAAATCGATTCGTTTTTCAACATCAGTCACTCTTGTAGCTAACTCAGAGAATTTTGTTTCCATCGCCGTAATCGATCGACGTATTACAGCGAGATCCTCCAAGTCAGCAAGAATCTTCATCAACATCACCGACATGTTGGACAACTGATGCTGGATCTCCTCTCGTGCCGCGCCATCCAAATCGAGTCCCCGGTCTGTAGGCCTGTCGGGGCTTTCATCCTGAACACGTAAGTGTCTTTTAATGTCTCCAGAGCCCGAGGATTTTGACTTCTTTGCCATGTTTTGCAACAAAGGGCAAATGTGTAACTGGGTGTATCAAATTTCACCAGATTATAACATGAGAATAATCGAAAATTCAGCAAAGTGCGCAGAGCTCGTTGCTCACACGTCCGCTCCTTGCATGGCGTCACATGACCCCCCCACATTGTCTGATATTTAAATCTGGTACATGGCCATATACGAACAAATACAATTAGTTCATATATTTGAGCATTTATATACACATTTAAATTCCACAAGTGTTTAAAAAACATGTTTCATATATGAAAATTTTAATTTTTGTCATATTGTCATATTCTGTATACTGCATATATCTATATAACAGACATTTTTATATCAGTACAAATATTTATGAACATTTACTTTCAGCATAAAAGTGTTCAGCATATATTGCTATTTTCAGATTTGTAGCCTACTGTATTAATAGCACTTCAAATTCTAATCACATTTTATTACACATCTAATGGGGATTTTAAGTGAATGTTAATGATTCGTTGTATAAACACGTCTTTTTGTGTCTCATTCGCAGCACGCAGGGTGAAGATTAAACTCTAGCTGTGATGTATGCAAGTTTGGGGAGTAACGGAATACATGTAACAGGATTACGTATTTAAAATACAAAATATAAGTAACTGTATTCCACTACAGTTACAATTTAAATCATTGGTAATTAGAATACAGTTACATTCAAAAAGTATTTTGATTACTGAAGAGATTACTTTGCATTTTATTGTCATTTGTTTCATTTAATATTTAGTCCTTTCAGATGGAAAACATTTATACATATAAATTATGCGATCCAAAGTGCATTTGAACAGCGGTGAAACACTTTCTTATGATGTTACATTCATACGAGCAGACAGAGAAGTAAGTTTGAAGTAAGTTTGAAGCAGAAGAAATAGAAATACACCTTGTGCAAACTGTCAGCTTTATGCTAATCTAATATGCTATTTCTAGCCATTTTACATGCACGTTACCAGGAATGATCATATTTTTTTATCAAATAAATTCACATTGTATCATAATTTTTTTTTCTACTAAGACCTTTGATATCAGGGCAAAAATCTTATTATTGATAATAATTTTGTATTGTTTTCCTATTCCTTTTGATTTATCTTGTTTTAGAAACAACACTGCATAAGATATTTAGGTTTTTCAGAGAATGTATTTTTAACGTGTATTTTGTCTTACTGTACTGGCAGAGTTTTTATAGTCAAAACAAGTGAAAAAAATCTACCAGTGCTGAAGAAGTAATCCAAAGTATTTAGAATAAGTTACTGACCTTGAGTAATCTAACAAAATACGTTATAAATTACATTTTACAGCATGTATTCTGTAATCTGTTGTGGAATACATTTCAAAAGTAACCCTCCCAACCCTGGACGTATGTGTGCTGTCTGTGGTCCCGTGAAAGTTTAGAAGGATTTTGATAGTGAACGCTCAACGTGGAGGAGATGCTTACACTGTTACTATGGAGATGATACAAACAGCAGCTGTGCATTTGGATATGTTGTGACTGCTTCAGGCTTTTCAAGCATTTGTTTTGCCGCTGTCAAACATGAAGGAAAGCGATGGGATTCCCTCAGATTTGCGTTTTTTACAGAAAATTTGTGGGAATTATAAAAAACTGCAAGCTACCGCAACTAATGCAGGGATTGGTTGAGTTTGCAAGATCGCAAAATCGGTCGTGTCTAGAAGGGATCCCTCTTTTGTTAACTTCTTGCACATGCGCAGTCTGTTATGTATAGTCTAAGTATGTGTAACTGTGTTCATCAGTTAACTGTGTTTATCAAAAGAATGACATATAGAGTTAAAGATCAGTTTAAAATAGCTAGCAAAATAACAACGACATGCTCATGATACATGCCGTTTCAAGTCACACAGTAATGATAAGCGCAAGTAAAAGATTATTTTAAATGGTCTGCTTTGATAAAAATTCATTCTTGATGACCAATTCAAGCTCTAAAATAAATATTTAACATAATACATTTGATAACTTCATCTGTATGTGTGCTATTGTCGGTCATGAGATATTGTATGTCAGTGGAAAAGTACATCAATCAGCGCTGGTAAAAGGAGTCTGACTGGGTGGTCTAGTGGTAATTAATTAGCTCATTGCATAAGAGGTTAAACCTTCTAATCCGTCCATATGAATCTTTATATTTTAATTAACAAAGGTTGCATCTGCACCTCAGTGGATGTATATCTTGAGTGGGGACACATTTGTTTGCATTTTCCTATGGGATTCGACTGGAAAAAAGCGCAAACTGTGGAACTCACAGCATCGAGGAGCACTTGCTACCCATTCTTGATTCCTCAAGTACAACACTGCAGAACATATGCTGCTGTCTTCTTAATACTGTATAATTAATGCTTATGTTGTTTAAAATTAAAAGCAGTTCATGAGTATGATGTTATTTTGCTAGCCATCTTAAACAGATCTTTCACTTTATCTGTCATTATTTTGATAAACATAGTTAACTGAAGGATGTAGTTACACAGACTATACATAACAGACTGCGCATGTGCAGGAAGCTGATGAAAGAGGGATCCCTTCTAAACATGACCCGCAAAATCCTAGAGGGACTGAGAAGTGATATTTTGGGAATCATTCATCAATGGAGCTTGGCTGCCCTCTATTGGACATTTTTGGTACTGCGTCTCAAGTTAATTGCCACTCAGAACTGGGTTAGACTTATGGTTTTGATTTTCTAGAATTTTTACATTTCAGTTAATATTTTTATTATATTTTATTTATATATAAAAACAAAAAATTTGTGCAGTACATTTTCATTACAATAAACTTAGACTTCTATGGATTTTTTATTTCACTTTAAAAAATGCTTTCACTTGCAATGACAACAGTATTTAAGATATCAAAGACCCCTTTACAATTTTACATCAGCAGTATCTTGATATTATTTTAAAGAATGTCTTGGCATAATATTGCCTAAGTTTGGTGCCAGTCACGTGAATCCCCTAGGAGGAGTATTCAAAAGTTCAGGGCCTGCAATTTTCAAAAAATACACATTCAATCCAAAATAGCCGCCTTTGTTGTGTGGAGCTAATGACTGTAATTTTGAAAGTTGTCCGGCTTGATGAGAACAATATATGTAGCAAGTTTGGTTACTGTAGAAGAAACTGACCCCACCACTTTTGTCAAAAGGTGGCACTACAGAGCTCCCCAGAAATGCCCATGTGTTAACTTTTGCCCAGGCCTAATGGCTGACAACTCTGATGTGTGTGCAAAATATTATGAAAATAAGTACCTCAAAAGCATGTGAATATACATAAAAAGGAATAATGACATTTAATGCGTTGCCATGGCAACAGTATTTTAGATATCAAGAATCCCTTCAGAATTTTAAATCTGTCTTGACATTAAAAGTCTTGACATTATTCAGTTTTTTTAAGCAATTCAGGTAAAAAGGGATATTTCAAAGTCTGTTAAAAGTGCCACACTTCCTTCCGCCAGTTGGTGGCACTATGACCATGACCCACAATAGCCACATCAATGTGACCAACATTTTTATGTAAATCACATGATGCATGCAGAAGATATGAGACACTTACTTTTTCCCATTTTTTGACATTATTTATCACGTTGCCATGGCAACATCATTCGATTTATAAAAAATCTGTTTGCAATTTAACTTCGTCAATGTCTTGGCATGATATCGCCCACATTTGGTACCTGTAACATGAAATCCCTAGGAGGAGTATTTCAAATTCCAGAGCATGCATTTTTCAAATTCTTGAAAACTTTCAAGAGATTTCATGTATGTTAAATACCCCAAAAGTACCGAAAATCTTGAAAATAATAATAATAATAATAATCAGTGCTTGGGCCCTAAATATAGCCTCAAGTGGTGATTGTCGGGGGGCCAAGCACATATGGCAAGATGACCAAAATAATCAAATTTGACAGAAAAGATCCAGCAAATGCTGTGGACACAGCTATTTTGATTTTACATTTCAATTGCTTTGAGCACAGTTGAAAAATTAGGATTTTCTTAAGTAACAGTGCCCCCTAGCATCAAAAATGAACTTGGCATGTTAACTCAGAATGTTCTCTTGTCATTGTGTACAAAGGTTTGTTATGTTTGAAAATTGCTATCACAAGATACATGCTAATTAGTCATCATATGCCACGCCCCCAAACATATTTGTTTATATCTTTGGAACGATTTGACATATAAAAATTCTATGAACAACTTTTTGCCAGGAGGGTCTGTAGATGATATATACCAAGTTTCGTACGAATCAGTCAAACGGCTTAGGACAAGTTAGAAAAAGTAGGTTAGAAAACATTTTTTGCAGAAATGGAAATTCATGTGATCGTATCATTGGGGGGCACTGATGGATTCAGAAAAGCTTTAGAATTTTATTCTAGCCCATACGGTTCTGAAGATATTCGCAAAAAAGCGAATTAGCTAATTAAAGCTCCACCGATTGTCACAAAATTTGATATACTGATTTGTGTAGCCACCCTGCTTGTGTACAGTAAGTTTCATGAATGTTGGCCATTCCCAATACGAGTTTGTAACGAATGAGGCTGGTATCCCTTCAGCTGACCTCCATGGTCCTCTCCCGCCTTCTGAAACACCAACTCTATGTGAAAGCAGAGAAGTGTGAGTTCCACTTTACTCATACAACATTCTTTGGGTATATCATCAGTCATAAAGGCATTTAGATGAATGACTCCAAGATTCTGGCAGTCACAGAGTGGCCAAGACCCAACACTGTTAAGGAGCTACAACATTTCCTGGGTTTTGCGAACTTCTACAGGCGGTTTATCCGCAACTGCAGTCTCATCTCTGCCCCTTTAATGTTATTACTCAAGGGAAAACCACCCAAGCTACTATGGAGTGACTCTGCTCAAAAGGCCTTCGACACTCTCAAGACAAGTTTCATTACCACCCCCATTCTCAAGCACCCAGATCCTAACCAACCGTTCATTGTGGAAGTGGATGCTTCAGGAGTGCTCTCTCAACGCAACGGTAACTCTGGTAAACTTTATCCCTGTGCTTTCTTTTCCCGAAAACTGAACTCAGCTGAAAGGAACTATGATGTTGGAAATAAAGAACTACTCTTCATGAAGGCTGCGCTAGAAGTGTGGCACCACTGGCTTGAAGGTTCTGTCCATCCATTCCAAGTAATCACTGACCATAAGAACCTCGAATACATCAATGGAGCAAAATGAACTCACTGTAACAAATGAGGCTGGTATCCCTTCAGCCGACCACCAGAGGGAGCCCTCTCCCGAATACTGACACTATACCGTTTCTTTTTGGTGACTTCCTGTTTGTACTATATAAATAGCCATGCTTCTCCATTGTGAGTTTGCGAAGTATTGCCAGTTTCACTGCCTTACCAAGCGTTATTCTCATTGTCTGTTTATTGCCTACTTGTTATGACCATTGTGCCTGCTTTCTGGATTACGGATATTGGATTACTGTTTTTCTCTGTTTGCCTGGTTAGACTGATTACCTGTGTAATGACTACTTTGCCTGCTTCAACGATTACATCTCTGCCTTGTGTCTTGGATTTTTTTGCTGATTGTAATAAACTTCTTGCATATGGATTCTACCTTCGCCTCCAAGTCGAGTCCCTTACAGAGTTATTAGGTGCTGAAATTTGATTGGTTGATTTGTCGAATCGATTTTTTAAGAATATGTTATCACTTGAAGCAAAGAAGATGCATATTTAATTTGAACTTTGTCACTCAAATGGCTGCGAAGTTAAGACAGTTTTTTAGTTGTAGCGCCCCTAGTGGTGCAATTGTATGAAACTTTGCATACATCTTCAAAATGTCCTCCTGACTACTTATACCAAGTTTGGATACGTTTCGAGTGTGCGTTCAGTAGATATTGATCAATTACTCAAATCACGTTCAACCGAAGGAACTCTTTCGCTAATTTCTTTCGAAATTCTTTGAATTGTTTTTTATCAAGGTGGTCTGTAGATGATGTATACCATATTCCATGCCAATCAGGCAAACGGTCTAGGAGGAGTTCGAAAAAGAAGGTTTTAAAAAAAAAATCAAAATGGCAGAAAACATTTATAGACAGAAATGAAATCTGAGGAAAAATTTTTTACATTTAGCCCTCACGGTTGCAGAGATATGAGCCAAAACGTAAAAGTGCTTATTATAGTGCCACCTAGAGTCAGATGGGTGTGCGTGTATGCGCCTGAGTAGTGGTTGGGATTTGGGACCATACTGACAAGTTTGGTGACTCTAGGGCTTACGGTCTTTGCTGCCCATTCGCTTTTAGGTCAGAAAAAATAATAATAAGAAAATCCTAACGGATCCCACCTTTGGTGCTTGGCCCCCGAATAATCCTTAGGAGAACAATAGGGCCTCCGCAATTCCTGTGCTTGGGCCCTAATTATGTGTAACAGTTTAAAAGTCAGACAAGCAACCTGAACTAGAGGTCGACCAATAGTGGATTTTGCCGATACCGATAACTAAGGTGGTGGAAAAGGCAGATAACCAATTAATCTGCTGATAGTTTTTTAAAATCGATTTATAGAATGTTAGAAATATTTCTTAGCCTTTCCTTACTATGACGGGCACAGACATTGAAGCTACAAGATTTCAAATTAATCGCACATGCACACGCACATGCACACGCACGCACACACACAACACACACACACACACACACACACACACACACACATATATATATATATATATATATATATATATATATATATATATATATATACACACACACCAATCAGCCACAACATTAAAACCACCTGCCTAATATTGTGTAGGTCCCCCTTGTGCCGCCAAAACAGCACCAACACACATCTCAGAATAGCATTCAGTGATGATATTCTTCTCACCACAATTGTACAGAGTGGTTATCTGAGTTACCGTAGACTTTGTCAGGTTGTGTCACGATCACGCCAGGCTCTCCCTCACTCACTCAGCCTTCACACTTTAATAATCATGCACATCTGATACTCATCAGCCCTCATCACCAAATCAAATCACTTTATTGTCACACAACCATATACACAAGTGCAACAGTGGGTGAAAGTCTTGGGTGCAGTTCTGAGCAACATAGCAGTCATGACAGTGATGAGACATATACCAATTTACAATAAACATCAGATTTACACAACACAATTTACATATCTAATATACACATAATTACACAAAACAATATACAAATAATAATATACAATGTAGAGTATACAATACACACAATATAGAATACACATACACACAATATAGAATACACAGTATACAATAAAAATGGATTATATAAAATATACAGTATGTTGTATTGTGCTGTATTGACATTTAGGTTGTCAGCTGATAGTCAGTTGCCAGTGTGTTGTTAAGAGAGAATATATTTATATCAGTCCACTGTGAGATATAAGATTATAAGATTAATAAAGTGCAGTGCTGATGTATAGTGATCGTGAGAGATCAAGAGTTCAAAAGTCTGATTGCTTGGGGGAAGAAGCTGTCATGGATTCGGCTGGTGCGGGTCCTGATGCTGCGATACTGTCTGTCTGATGGTAGCAGTGAGAGCAGCCCATGGCTCGGGTGGCTGGAGTCTCTGATGATCCTCCAAGCTTTTTTCACACACCGCCTGGTATAGATGTCCTGGAGGGAGGGAAGCTCACCTCCGATGATATGTCTGGCAGTTCGCACCACTCTTTGCAGGGCTTTGCGGTTGATGGAGGTGCTGTTGCCGTACCAGGCAGTGATGCAGCCAGTCAGGATGCTCTCTATAGTGCTGGTGTAGAACCGTGTGAGGATGTGGTGGTTCATTCCAAACTTCCTCAGCCATCTCAAGAAGAAGAGGCGCTGGTGAGCCTTCTTCACAACGGCCTCAGTGTGGACGGACCATGTGAGTTCCTCTGTGATGTGGACACTGAGGAACTTGAAGCTGCTGACTCTCTCCACCGGTGCTTCATTGATGTGATGGGGCTGTGTTCTCTGTCTTTCCTCCTGAAATCCACCACAAGCTCCTTGATCTTACTGACATTGAGGGAGAGGTTGTGCTCCTGACACCAGTGTGTCAGAGTGTGCACTTCCTCTCTGTAGGCTGATTCATCATTGTCAGTGATCATACCTTCCAACGTCATATCATCAGCAAACTTAATGATGGCATTGGAGCTATGTGTTGCCACACAGTCATGTGTGTACAGGGAATACAGGAGTGGGCTGAAAACACAGCCCTGCGGGGCTCCAGTGTTGAGGGTCAGTGATGAGGAGATATTGCTACCCATTCTAACCACCTGGCATCTGCTTGACAGGAAGTCCAGGATCCAGCTGCACAGCAAACTGTTTAAGCCCAGAGTTTCTCATCAAGATTGGAGGGCACTATGGTGTTGAATGCTGAGCTGTAGTCTACAAACAGCATTCTCACATATGTGTTCCTTTTTTCCAGGTGGGAGAGAGCAGTGTGTGGTGTAGATGCAATGGCATCATCAGTTGAGCAGTTGTATGCAAACTGCAGTAAGTCCAGTGAGGGAGGCAGCACAGAACAGATGTAATCTCTGATTAGTCTCTCAAAGCATTTGCTGATGATTGGGGTTAGAGCAACAGGACGTCAGTCATTTAAGCAAGTGATTTTGGATTGCTTTGGTACAGGCACTATGGTGGACATTTTAAAGCATGTGGGGACCACAGACAAGGAGAGGGAAAGGTTGAAAATATCCGTAAAAACACCAGCCAGTTGGTTCGCGCACGCTCTGATGATGCGGCCCGGAATACCATCTGGACCCGTGACTTTACGGATATTCACCCGTTGGAAGGATCGGGTTACATCTGCTACAGAGATGGAGAGTGAACTAACCTCTGTAGCTCTCTCCATGAGGGTGGTGTTATTTCCCTCGAAACGAGCATAAAAAGTATTTAGCTCATCCGGCAGAGAGGCAGCAGTGTTCACGGCAGAGTTTTTATTCCCTTTGAAGTCCGTGATGAGATAAATTTCCTGCCACATGCTTCTAGAGTCAGTGGTGTTGAACTGTCCTTCAATCTTGTCCCTGTACTGGCGTTTGGCTGCTCTGACAGTTTTGAGGAGGGCATAACTGGCTTGTTTATGCTCCTCCGCGTTCCAGGAATTAAAAGCGGAGGTCCGCGCATTAAGTGCCGCACAAACATCGCTATTAGTCCATGGTTTCTGGTTCGGGTAGATCCATATAGTTTTGGTCAGTGCAACGTCCTCTGTGCACTTACTGATGAAACACGTTATGCTATCAGCGTATACCTTGATATCGTCATCAGAGGCGGACCGGAACATCTCCCAGTCCGCGTGATCAAAACAGTCCTATAGCACAGAATCTGACTGGTCTGACCAGCACTGGATTGTTCTGAGGGCGGGTGCTTCCTGTTTCAGTTTCTGCCTGTAAGCGGGGAGAAGCAGAAAGGAAGAGTGGTCCAATTTGCCAAATGGTGGGTGGAGGAGGGATTTGTAGCCATCCCAGAAGGGAGAGTAGCAATAGTCCAAAACCCGGTCCCCTCGTGTGTTGAAACTGATGTGTTGAAAGTATTTCGGTGCGATTAATTTGAAACTGGCTTTGTTAAAGTCCTCGGTCACAATGAACGCGGCCTCAGGGTGCGCAGTTTCCTGCTCACTTATACTCTCATACACCAGCACTATAAGTAGAGCACACACACCCTCAGTCATTGTCTGGCCTCGTCTGAAGCTACAAGACTATTTACCTCGAAACCTACCTACTACGAGCTTTTATTATATCCTACCAGCGTTGTTACCTCGATCTAGTCATTGCAAGTCAACATCCAGTCATCCCAGTCATCATCCAGTCATCCACGTCGTCCTCCAGTCTTCCTTTGTCTCCTCGTCTTCTCCCAAGTGTTTGTGTGTGTGCTCTGGAAACCTGTAAGGCAAACCCTCAGTTGCTACCATACCATCCTGCAATTCAAGAACCTTTCTACTGATCATATTACCTGTCTGAACACTGTGTTCCAGCCGATTTCACAAATAAACTTACCTGTATTATATGACCCATCTCACTATCGTCATTGAGTCTAAGCCAGTATGTGACAGGTCGAACCAGTCTGGCCATTCTCTGTTGACCTCTCTTATCAACAAGGCATTTACATCCACAGAACTGCCCCTCACTGGATGTTTTTTGTTTTTGGTACCATTTTGAGTAAATTCTAGAGACTGTAGTGTGTGAAAATCCCAGGAGATCAGCAGTTACAGAAATACTCAAACCAGCCCATCTGGTACACACAATCATGCCACGGTCCAAATAACTGAGATCACACTTTTTCCCCATTCTGATGGTTGATGTGAACATTAACTGAAGCTCCTGACCTGTATCTGAATTATTTTATGCACTGTACTACTGCCACACGATTGGTTGATTAGATTATCGCATGGATGATTGTTGGTTCCATATAGGCTGGAGTATTTCTGTAACTGCTGATCTCCTGGGATTTTTATGCACAACAATCTCTAGAATTTACTACGAATGGTGTCAAAAACAAAAAACATTAGATCAACAGAGAATGGCCAGACTGGTTCGAACTGACAAAGTCTATGGTAACTCAGATAACCGCTCTGTAAAATTGTGGTGAGAAGAATATCATCTCAGAATGCTATGTGGGTTGGTGCTGTTTTGGTGGCATGAGGGGACCTACACAATATTGGGCAGGTGGTTTTAATGTTGTGGCTGATTGGTGTATGTATATATATATATATATATATATATATATATATATATATACTGTATATAGTGCCAAAAAAAAGATATACACAGTGCATCAAATCAAACAGAATGCAGGTGTTTTAAAATCCATTTAAAAAAAAAAAAAAAAAAAAAAGATATTTTTAGCTTGGAACAGTGTCTAAAAATGCGGCAGTCCTGTGCAAGATGCTGAAAAAACAGCGAGACGCAAGACGTCCATCCAGCGCGGATTTACATAAAAAAACTATTGAGTCTGTAATTGAGAGCACGTGCGTGAAACAAATTACACTAAAATTAAAATATTATTGTTATTATTAAAGAAATGTAGCCTATTATATGAAATATAAATATTATATAAATACAATTTTATTAATAATAATAATAATAAAATCAGTAATAAATCAGAGCCCGAAGTTCTATTTGAAAAATTTACCCAAACCCAGCACAAAACCCGACGGTTTGTCAGGTCCTATCAGGCTCGGATCGGGCAGCAGACCTCAAACCCAAACTCCAACCCTAAACCTAACCCTCGGTGCAGTAAAATTGTAATTTAAGAGCAAAAATGCAACTTCTGATTCATGCTCACCATTGTTTATGTGAACTTAATTACTTCCTGGTTCCCATGGAACCAGAACCTGTGTCTCTGAGGTTGCTGTCAATAGCGCTAGATGGAAAGGTGATCATGGTTGAATTGATGCAAGAGTGTCTGATTGGGGAAGGCGCTTGACAGTAAAAGAGGAGCGACTGTCTTTTTCTGGGTTCTTGGGAAATCTTTTTCATATACGTAAGGTTACGTGGGGGTGGGCTATGGAGACGGAGGCTGTCCCAAAAGTTCATTACTGCACTGCTGTAGTCTTATTGGGGGAGGGGGTTGTGATAAGTGGCCAGTTCAGGAGCAGGGTCAGTATTATTTAGTCTATAGGCTGCTCCCTCAGCAGGAGAGAAGGCACCAGCTTTCCGTTTTTAAATGGACTAGATTTATGTATGGGACATCCATTCTCTGAGATCACAGTCTCAGGCTTCAGGAGTTCTGAGTGTCCCTTACATCTCAGTATCTGAACACACACACACATGCAGACTGCACACATATGCATGAACACACTAACATACACAGGATTTCTTATACAAGGGTCAATGACTTGACACACTGATTTTTTTACTATTGCATATTTTGTGATATAAAATGCACATTTGACAGTAAAGCATTGATTTTGAGCTTGGAATGCAGATGTAAATTTACTGATATTAACAACAGTAACATCTGGAAAAAGTTAACACTAATTTATATTGGGCTAAAATATTCTGACAGTATGATTAAAATACATTAATCTTTTGGATATTCTGAAGGCAAACAAAACCAGTTACATTTTCCTACAGTCAGAGAGCATTAGAAGAGAATATATTTTACTCAGAAGTAAAACTGATAGCTTGGTGCATAGTAAGAAAATGTACCATAGTCCTTCCATAGTATCCATAGTTTTAACAGTGGTATTTTAAAAGTATATGTAAAACCATGCATGACTCCTCACTACTATGTTAGTAACTATGGTTTCTATATAAAATAAAAATTATGGAATTTTGTAATGAAAAGCAGTAGTCTAAATTAGTGATGACAGACCATTACAATATTAATCGAGATTAAGCGCATATTTTGAAAGTGCTGAAACTTGACTCTAAATACTTTTCTTTCCCCGTCAAAATGCATTTAGGAAAGAAACAATATGTAAAAATAATGTTTATTAACATTTTCCAAACAAAGCATTCCACAGTATAAAGATAGAAATGCACTAAAATAGCACCAATTCAGGTAACAATAAATGTTTCCCAAAGTCTAAATGGGAAATACTAATTGAAAGAACTAGTCCCCATTTGTCACGTATTCACTGCAATGCACATTAAATCTCTTAAACCCTCATCCTCCACAGCTGGCAGTCTGTTGCTATCCACTTTGCCAACGCCAGGGTCAAGCGCCACATTGAAGTTTGAACTCTACATGAAAAGTGCTGCAGAGAACGGCCATGTTCGGAATGGCATACTACCCATACTACTCTTACTGCTTCTATAATATCTATGAATGGGATAAATAGTAATAGTATAGTAGTATTCCGAACACGGCTAATGTCTTTTTTGGTTTTTATCCAAATTGTCTGGTAATCATTAGCTGACACTTTGAAAGATCAGTGGGTTAGTTAATCTGAAGTGGTCCAATATTTGTAAAGTTGGTTGCTTGACCATTTACCTATGTATATGGACCCTTTTTACACGTATGCGTTCGCAAAGCGGAAGTCATCATAGCTGGATAAACTTGAATGACGATGAATGGGGGACCACAGCAAATGTAATTTTTGTTTCCCTGTTTGCTCCAGCAGCAAAAGAAAAAAATCAACGATTACGCTTTCACAGCTTTGAAAAAGAAGGTAAAAATATACAGCGCTGGATAAAATCAGTAAGAAGAGAGAAACAGGCCAGACTTTCTGTCACTCCTCAGCAGCTGTGTTAGAAGCCTCATCGCAGCTGAGGTAGCTGATTTTTTAAACCTTATTCCAGTAATATAATACAAAGTACAATGTTATAAATGTACATAAAATATTTTTTTAAATTGGAAATATAAAAAAGTTTGCTACATTTACATTGTTAAAGAAAGCAGAAATGCATCATAACATGTCGGTGAAAAGGGTCCATTGGTTTTGCAAAAAAATAATAATAATTTTTTTTACAATTTTGATTATACAGATGTTTACGGAAACCTCAATATCTCAGCTCAGGATGGTCCTAGCTCCTTGGAACAAAAACTGATCTCTAGAGCACATTACAAGATACATGAACATATACACCAATCATATACACCAATCAGCCACAACATTAAAACCACCTGCCTAATATTGTGTGTGAAATACTCAAACCAGCCTGTCTGGCACCAACAATCTTCCATGCAATGATCTAATCAGCCAATCATGTGGCAGCAGTTCAGTGCATAAAATCATGCAGATACAGGTCAGGAGCTTCAGTTAATGTTCACATCAACCATCAAAATGGGGAAAAAGTGCGATCTCAATGATTTGGACCATGGCATGATTGTTGGTGCCAGATGGGCTGTAACTGCTGATCTCCTGGGATTTTCATGCATAACAGTTTTTTAGAATGTACCCCGAATGGTGCCAAAAACAAAAAAAAAACATCCAGTGAGGGGCAGTTCTGCAGATGGAAACACCTTGTTGATGAGAGAGGTCAGCAGAGAATGGCCAGACTGGTTCGAACTGACAAAGTCTACGGTAATTCAGATAACCACTCTCTACAATTGTGGTGAGAAGAATAATATCTCAGAATGCTATTCTGAGATATGGGTTGGCGCTCTTTTGGTGGCACGAGGGGGACCTACAGGTGGTTTTAATGTTGTGGCTGATCGGTGTATCAACATTTTGCACATTCTTGTTCCTTAGACTTAGAACTTAAGTCCTAATGTAATGATCAAGATTGCTGAAAGTTCCACTTTTAGGGTCAATTTATAAGTTTGAGTCTCAGTCATAAGTTTTTTTAAGAGGTACCTAGGTTAGTATAGTGTGCATGCAGAACATTTCAGGTTTGAGACTTCTCTTATTTTTTAAAAAAGTTTTTATGGGTCGAGAAAGTGCCATTTTTAAACATTTCCCCCCACTTTCGGGTTGATTATCTCTGGTGGGGGACCAGATAGGAACCTGAATTTTTTCACAGATATAAGTCCTCTATGGTAGAATTCTGCTGTAAAAATTGAGTTTGAGATTCCACTGGTTACAGAGCTAGGGCTGGTAGAAATCTGGGGAAAAGCCTACTTTATTAATGTGTTTTGAGAAATTAACAGATGTAATATAAGCATAGCAAATAATAAAAATGAACAGTATTTTACAGTAATTATGTTTATGTTTGACATACCACAATCTCAAGCTACATGTTTTATTAGAAGCTGTGAGATTACCTCACTCAGTCTATCAGAAATGTGTTGGAGCATCTGGTGGCAGTAGTCAACTCGGCAGGTGTCAGTTTTCTGTGAACATTGTTCATGGGAACCCACACTTTGTCCTCAGTAGATATTTTGTATGATGTTCTTGTTTCAAGGAGCTAGGACCATCCTGAGCTAAGATATTGAGGTTTCCATAAACATCTGTATAACCAAAATTTGTTGTGTGCCATAACACATAGATGGCCGCCGTGTTTAAACCAAGTACAATAAAAATAAAAAAAAACTGGTGGTTTTGCAATACCAATACATACAGGTAATCACAAAAAAATTAAATTAAAATTAGAAATAAAAATGTACCGACTTTACCATTATTGGACCACTTCAGATGGACTGACCCTGTGGTGTGTGCATCAGTGTAATGTGTCCACATCGCATGGGTTCCACCTTATTCCAACCACGCGGAGCTGAATAAAACTCTCATGAATCTGTGTGAAATTTTTAATAAATAACAGATATTTTTACATTTTTATAAAAAAGCAAATTTTGTTCAGGTCAAATGGAGTAACCCTGAGAAAACATCTTAATATTCTCGACTCAAAAATTCATGCTATTTGCAAAAATATTTGTTTACCTGAAAAATATGTTTAAAAACGTTTTTGAATTTAATGATCAAGTTGTGTACACTCACGTGTATTCAACAAGGAAAGGAAAGGTGCAAGGAAAGCATTTTAATAAATGTACTTTTTTTTTTTTTTTTTAGAAAGTGCTATAAATGTTTTGCAAAAATATTATACAGACATGCATGATACCTCAAATTGAGCAATTTATTGAGGACATTTTCACCTGGCAGAAGATGATGCGGGTGAAAAAATCCCATAGAAGGAAGGACCCGCACCTTCTACAAAAACAACAAAAACAAAAAAACAGAATACTTAAGGGTGGGATAATTTGGCCAGTAAGCAACCACCCAGAACCCCATATGAACCTCCTAGTAATGTCCTAAAAACTGCTTAGAATACCCTAGCAATAGAGTGCAACAGTATGTTTCCAAAGGAAAAAAGTCCTACTTATTTTTTCCATATGGGAATTCATTATTAATAATAACTTACCAAACCTTTGAAGACAGATCTGTCGTGAGCACCAAGCTTGTCAAAAGATGGTATAATCTTATGCTGAAGCCATCAGTCCACGTAATTTTTACTTTATTTTTTTAAAATTGTGTTTAATAGTGGAATTCCTGTTCAAGAACTACACTACCCATGATCCAGCAGAGAGATATTCACCAATCAGAGGATCGTGGTAAACAAACTGCGCCAAAAGAGCTCTGCAGTGACCACCCACTCCTGTGATGCACTGTGATTGATGCATTCGAGTTGGTCTCCCTACGCTCTCAAATGAATGTGTATAAATCGTAATATTTTGCAATATACATTAAATATATTGTTTTTATACTTATAATCAACAACTTTAAATTGGTAGTATTAGATTTTTCCATTATTTTTTATTTGATTACATTATTCACAATGCTTAATAAGATTGTAGTTCATTCCCTCATTAAAGACATTAAGGCCACGATTTACTAAAAGATTGCATGTATAAAAACATGTGCAAACTTAATAGCACGCCAACAAAAGGTCCAAGCTGATCTACTAACATAGCCTTTTAAAGATTGTGTCTTTCAGATGCGCAAAATAGCATGTCTTGACAATTTTCGTGTGTTTCCCTGACATGAAGATGTCATTTAGAGGCGTGCATCCAAATGCGCATAATAAAGGGATGTTCTAGATGCAAATGAATCAAATTGCACCTGTCGTGAGCACGTGATTTATCAAACCTGAAAGTCATTTCAGAATCGGAAACTATGATTAATATGAATGAAAGGTAGGTATTAATCTGATTTGCTCATGCATCATGCTGTCATTGTGACAAAGAGGAGACTTTGAGAACAGATAATACGTATAAAACCCTTTATTGACACAAATTAATGTGAAATTAATACTCATGAAAAAACAGTTTTATTTGATTATTTTAAAACTCGATACCATAACTGATAACATCATAAGCCTACTAACAATTTATGCCCAAATTATGTCGTAATTTAATGTTTTAAACATTGTTTTTAACTCCTGAAATATTGCGAAATATTTAACAGGTTTCGTCTTGATCCCGTGAAACAAACAGGGAGTGCAAGTTCTGTACCGTGCAGCTTCCCGTATCTCACTCGTGCACAGCTAACTTTGCCATTGTCAAGAAAATAGCGGTTTGCAATTCAGATTTCATTTAAGTTGCCTATACATCAGTGGTGCAATGGCTTAAAGTGTACATAATATTGTATTTTCATGCGCATTATCATCAACTACACTTACACTTACACGGGGCAGTGGTGGCTCAGCGGTTAAGGCTTTGGGTTACTGATCAGAAGGTTGATTTATGATGATATCATACAATCCTATAAATAAACATATAGATGCCATGTTGAATAAAAATAAAATGGTATTTAGTGAGAGCTGTACTGTACTGTACTGTAGGCTATATATGGTGCAAGTACCACATGCAAAAGCCTCCTTTTGGAAGGTGTGTCCAACATATTTGCACGTGTAGTTATTTGCACGATTTTTCTTAGTAAATAACCTGCAAAATGCCCATGATGCGCACACACAGTTTCATGATTGCACAAGCAAATTAGCACCAGTTATTTGGGATCTTAGTAAATCAGGCCTATGTACACTATCTTATACCTTTGTCTTTTGGACCGATTTCAAATAACTTTTTGCTTCAAATCAAAATTTGGTCAGAAAATGTAAATAAAATAAAATGTAGTTACTTTATTCAATTTTGAGTGTTTGGTGAGTGATTGAGAGAAAAGGGTTGAGAAGAGTGAAGAAAATCAAAGATATCCATCCACTAAAAGCTTCAATATACGGTCAGATTTAAAAATACGTCAGAATATGATTATTTGATCCTAAATATGAGATAAAGCCTGCATTTTAGAGTTTAATCAGCTCTTGTGGCCAGCAAAAACGAAAGAGCAATCAAGCACTGCTCATTAAATGATCTTGATCTTTTACCAAGCTGATGCATGACTTAATATGAAAATAATCATGTTTGAGATAATACGGTGTTTAGAATTATGTGAATTATCTGTATTTATAATCTTGAATTCATAGTTGCCTGGATTATTCTTCCATGCAGCTCCAATTTGGTAACTTGATTAGATGTTATTTTTCAGTGCCAGGAGGAATTAATCAGTGGTTTAATCTCTGTATTTTTTGTCGTTTCTGGATCTTTTCAAGCAAAACTCTGGCTGGACAATACAGGAAAAAATTAGGCTTGTGATTCAAAATAAATAAAAATAAATTCCCATTCTAATGCTTGTTTATTATCAAATCTGATGACGGACATTTTTCAAGTGTGTTGTGGTCAGATGCTCAATATGAAATCACATTCTGTTGACTTTGATTTTTATGTTTGTTTTGAAAAGAGAAACCTGAAATTAGTTTCAAACCTCTGCTGCTTCAGTTAGTTTCTCAGGTCAAATGAGCAAACAGCTCACTGAAACAGACAGTTATTTCTCAATGTAGGCGATATATGAGAGGGGAGTGCTACACTCGATTAGAGTAAATTTAATGGCAACAAACTTTATAAAAGATTGAGGCATTTAATCAATATGCCTTACTTTTCAATTTAAATATTTCCTGATGTTACTCACATTTGATAAAAAATAAAAAAAGAATCATTTTAACTAGTGGTTGACCAACATAGAGAGTGGGGTAGCGACTGCTGATGTAATGATGAGAGCCATGATATTTATGTGACAATAATTTTATCATTTTTGTAAAATTATATTACATGGTTCATTACATTCAGTAATGCAGTTCAGAAGTGAAATGTCCACTGTGTGGCGATAAAAGCCAGTAAAAATTTCTCCCAAACAGATGAGGATTTTAAGGTTAATGCTCCGTCATGTTTTAAATCAACAAAACCTACCTCCCTACTAGAGCTTGGTGATAAAATGATATCCATAAAAAAATCGATATTGATGAAAAACTTTTGAGTAATTTTTGATATGTTCTACATCTAAATGATCAGATGAGTGACGTTAAAAACGCAAGGAGTTCAGCAAAGTTACAGTATACACACTAATTGAATAGCTAATTGAATCACAGTCATGAAATCAGCCGGTTAGGAAGTATTAGCAAGCTAGCGACTACATAGCCCTGCTGTCACAGAAACCGGCAATGAGGCAAGGTAGCCATGCAGTAGCTAGCCATCCGGCTAATATGATATCATTGTGTACTGAACAAGACAGTACTGACAATGCAATACAGCTATCGACTGAACATAACAACAACTCCGACATCAATACCATTGCTGTTTATGTTCTATTTAGTTAAAGATTATTTTATTATCCATAGCGCTGTCAAGAAAGTGTTTCTTCTTCTTGTGATGTTGTTTATTGGCAGTTGGCAATCCAATTTATGGTGCATTACCGCCACCTACTGATCTGGAGTGTGGAGTGTCACAAGAAAGTCTTTAAGTGGAGTGAAACGTCAGCTGAAGATGGTGAAATTGGCAAAATTTCATTGAAAAGAGGTCACACACCTTATGTAGGATTAAATCCTAAACTGAATATACTTTATAGGTACAGTATCTTACACTCTGGAGCTAACCTGTAAACAAACAAGTTATGCTTATTTCATTCTTGAGGTCTAACAAACATGTGGAATACCACATACCATTAATGGTATGAAATGTATATCGTGATAAATATCAATATCAAACGATAAAAAATAAAAATAAAAAAAAGTGATAATATTTTTGTCCATGCCGCCCATCCCTTCTCCCCACCCAAAACCTTAAACCTAAACCTAACCGCTAGTATCATAAAAAGCTAATTTAATGTGACAAATGCAATTGCTGAAGCAACCATGCCATTTTGTGGTACTTCTTTGACACTTTCAGCTCATGTGGCACTTCAGGACTCATACCCCTGTCCTTTGCATCTCAAGTGCAACACTCTTGTAGGTGAGCTACCACACAATTTGATTTTGTTCAAACAAGTTTGTAAATGTAGATTGTTATCTAATGTAAAGGTTAAAATGTAATGTGATTTTATGGGACCAGGTTGAATGATGATATATACAGCACAGGCCTCTATCAGTCAAAAATGTTTACACACTTTATTTTTCATGACTTTTAAAAACACTTTCATCTAAAGGCATATGCTTATGTGTGTGTGTGTGTGTGTGTGTGTGTGTGTGTGTGTGTGTGTTCTTTTTTTTTTTTTTTTTGAGTGGATATTGAGGGAAAAGTGTCCAGCATTCATGTACACTTCTTTAATACTGTTTAAAAAGAATCAGAATGCACCTGAGAATGTCCACAGTCAAATTAAGTGTGGCTACTTTGAAGAAGTTAAAATATTAGACAGTTTTGATTTAGCATTGCTAAATCAAATGTCACTACATAATATCTATACTATGAAATATCTATTTCATAGATTTGATAACTGTACTATTAATATAAAATGTGGAAAATAGTAAAAATAAAGACTTGGTGTAGAAAAATTTAACTAGTTGTGTATGATACAGTATAATAAAATGTGTAACATTTATTAATGATTTACATACAGTATTTAATATACACTATATTGCCAAAAGTATTCGCTCATCTGCCTTTAGACGCATATGAACTTAAGTGACATCCCATTCTTAATCCATAGGGTTTAATATGATGTCGGCCCACCCTTTGCAGCTATAACATCTTCATCTCTTCTGGGAAGGCTTTCCACAAGGTTTAGGAGTGTGTTTATGGGAATTTTTGACCATTCTTCCAGAAGCGCATTTGTGAGGTCAGACACTGATGTTGGACGAGAAGGCCTGGCTCGCAGTCTTGGCTCTAATTCATCCCAAAGGTGCTCTATCGGGTTGAGGTCAGGACTCTGTGCAGGCCAGTCAAGTTCTTCCACACCAAACTCACTCATCCATGTCTTTATGGACCTTGCTTTGTGCACTGGTGCGCAGTCATGTTGGAACAGGAAGGGGCCATCCCCAAACTGTTCCCACAAAGTTGAGAGCATGGAATTGTCCAAAATCTCTTGGTATGCTGAAGCATTCAGAGTTCTTTTCACTGGAACTAAGGGGCCAAGCCTAGCTCCTGAAAAACAACCCCACACCATAATCCCCCTCCACCAAACTTCACAGTTGGCACAATACAGTCAGACAAGTACCGTTCTCCTGGCAACCGCCAAACCCAGACTCGTCCATCAGATTGCCAGATGGAGAAGCGTGATTCGTCACTCCAGAGAACGCGTCTCCACTGCTCTAGAGTCCAGTGGCGGCGTGCTTTACACCACTGCATCCGACGCTTTGCATTGCACTTGGTGATGTATGGCTTGGATGCAGCTGCTCGGCCATGGAAACCCATTCCATGAAGCTCTCTACGCACTGTTCTTGAGCTAATCTGAAGGCCACATGAATTTTGGAGGCCTGTAGCGATTGACTCTGCAGAAAGTTGGCGACCTCTGCGCACTATGCGCCTCAGCATCCGCTGACCCCGCTCTGTCATTTTACGTGGCCTACCACTTCGTGGCTGAGTTGCTGTCATTCCCAATCACTTCCACTTTGTTATAATACCACTGACAGTTGACTGTGGAATATTTAGTGGCGAGGAAATTTCACGACTGGACTTGTTGCACAAGTGGCATCCTATCACAGTACCACGCTGGAATTCACTGAGCTCCTGAGAGCGGCCCATTCTTTCACAAATGTTTGTAGAAGCAGTCTGCATTCCTAGGTGCTTCATTTTATACACCTGTGGCCATGGAAGTGATTGGAACACCTGAATTCAATTATTTGGATGGGTGAGCGAATACTTTTGGCAATATAGTGTATTTACGGTACACAAAATTACTTTAATTAAATATTTACTCAAAATGCATTCAATATTTACCAAAAAATTGCTCAAAAGTATAAAACAAATGTCATTATCCATTGAGAAAGCTTTTGGTAGATTTTCCAACTTGCACAAAGAAAAGCTAAAACTTGGCTAAAACGGCCTAATAATTGATATGATAATTTGGTCTATCACTTTTAACAACCTTTTGGGGTCTGGTATAATGTGTGTGTAAAAGTAATTTTGGCAGGTTTATGAGTATTTATGATTATTTAAGTGTTTTCTTATTCTTTACTCTTCGTTCTCATTACAGTAAAGACCAAAGAATGGCTGGCAATCGATTTAACAAATAAATAGCGATTAATTGATTAATTTACAGAACTTTTAGAATCGATTATCATTACTTTATTAACACCCAATGTAATACAGATTCTGTCTCCGATACCCACCACAGGTATGGAGAATGCGAGATTGAAGGGGAAAAGCGTGCTTTGAAAGTAAGAAAGTTCATGCTGCAGAGTTCACCCCCTGCGAACCGTAGGACAAGCGGGTAAATTGATGGATGGATGCTGCTGAGTTCTGCTTTCTGTGTCATTATTCATAACTGTTTGCGCCCATTTGACCAAGTTCAGTGTTGTTGCTTTTTCCCCCTATTATGATAAATTAGGTTTATATTGCTTTTACATCTCCATAAAATGTGTTATTTCTCCATAAAACAGTTTAACCACAAATAGTACTTAGCTTAAATAAATATGATTGGTGGGCAGACATGTGGCTGTGATTGAAAACAATCATTTGTTCATTCATTCTCTTTATAGTGAATGCCACAGAATATAGGGATAGGGAGCGATTTCAGACAGTTCTGAAGGAGACTAACCAGGCCCCGTTTTCATAAAGATTTGTATCTTACCGCTAGGAGATCTCCAAAGAAGTTCAAGCTAAGAGTCTTTGCTTAAAACCTATTCACAAAACCGACAAGAGCACATTATACTAAGGAAATGTTAAAGGTATACAGTAGTTCACCCAAAATTGAAAATTCTCTCATCATTTACTCAACTTCATGCCATCCCAGATGTGTGACTTTTTTTTTCTTTTGCTGAACACAAACAAAGATTTTTAGAAGAATATCTCAGCTCTGTTGATCCATACAATGCTAGTGAATGGTTGCCAGAACTTTGAAGGTCCAAAAAGCAGATAAAGGCAGCATAAAATTAATCCATAAGAACTCCAGTGGTTTAATCCATGTCTTCAGAAGTGATATGATAGGTGCGGTGAGAAACAGATCAATATTTAAGTCCTTTTTACTATAAATCTACACTTACACTTTCACATTCTTCTTTTGTTTTTGGTGATTCACATTCTTCGTGGATATCACCACCTACTGGGCAGGGAGAAGAATTTATTATAAAAAAGTACTCAGCCAAAGGGCGCATTGAGGGAGCAAAGGGGGCGCTCGTGAGCACCCTTCTGAGTCCTAAAATGTCTAATGGGACACCCTACAGTCTTGTGGACTTTGCGGGAAAGTGCGAATGAAAGCCACGAGACCGCAAGTCCACATAAGTGTGCCATTTGGGACAGGGCCTACGTGTGTGAGTACACTGACTTGATTGCGACATGGATTCACGACATCAGCAGTGCTTCGGATCGTTTGTGAGACTTAGGGATTTAGGAGTCCTCAGGACGATTTCTAAGTTGTTATGGGTTTAGGAGCTACTTTTAGCAATAAAGTGCTCCATGAATAACTCTTAATAACTCTTTAGGATTTACGAGTCCTAAAATTAAGAGTGGTACACCATTAATTTGTAAGAATTACTCCTAAATTTCTGAGTTAGGAGCTACTTTAAGCCTTAAGATTTTTTTTTTTTTTTTTTTTTTTTTGTGAATACGGGCCCAGTTAGCTAAACACTTTTAACTTGCGTGGTGTGCAAGCTGCCGCCTCCGTTCAGTTGCCTCTTTCCCTATCCCAAAATGAATAAGGAACTTGTGGTTACCACATCCCATGTAAAACCGCCTTTACACACTTTTAATATCTCACTTTTTTGTAAGTTAATTATATTTTTATACATTTGTAAAAACATTTTAGAACACATCAGGGATGTAAGCTACCAGGGGATGTCTGGAGATGCCTCTATCACTGGCACAAAATAATAATAAAAAACTTTTCTGTAACCAAAATTAAAATGTACTTGTACAGGTAGTTACAGCACAATTTCACAGGATCGCTGGAATAACAGAGACCGCAAACGCATTACCCATGTGTCAGCAAGATGTCACACTCTGTGCTGGTTTGTAAGCCTCAGGCAGTGAGAGGTGAAGTACACCTAGGAATAATTGTTGACCATCTCAGGAAGAGTGACCCAAATAGCATGAATGTTAAAACGTAATGTACTAATATTCATCATCCTTACACAATACGCACAACCAAATGGGATACATCTGTGTGTTAGTGTAAAATTTTAGGTGTGTTAGTAAAAAAATTCATTTAGCCTTGCAATCAGCAAAATGACTATAGTTAAGGTCAAAATGAAATAAATATTGACCCTATATGCCTTCTTAACACATTCCTGATCATATTGTGCATCAGAGCACGTTTTTCGAAAGAAATGAAAAAAAAAACAGTTTGTCTTTATTAGCTTTCATCAATATATATTGAGACCCCCCGTCCACATGCGTGGACATATGCATAAATTTATTTAATTTAAACCAACTGATCTGTCATTAAAGGGTTGAACTATCGATGCACCGAGTCATGTGACAAAACTACATGGTGCTGACCTCAGCTGAGTTTGTCTTTGGTAGAAATGGCAACCAAACTACATCTGACAAGAAACCTCATTATGTTTTTACATTAAAACCTGTTTGAGTCAAAAGAGGAGAGTCTCTAGTTTCATCCGATATGCCGTTTTAAAAATTTCATCGATTTATCACAAAATGGCACGCTGTTAAACACAATGACCATGTATGTGGAGTATAGGCTCATTTTACTTATAATATCCTATATTCAATGTGCATTATCACATTGAGAATCAATGAATGTATCCAAAGTCTGGAAAATTATGCTTTCAAAGGTTTTATATTGAGTTAGGATGAAAATAAGGTGCATTTTAAACTGTTCTGAGACCAGTGCAGACAGACAGAACACTGGAGGTTAAGTCATTCCCTAATTAGGGAGCAAGGGAGCATACTATATCTATGAAGCCAAGTGCATTCACTCCTAACGTCCGGTCAAAAGTTCAGTTTCAGGCTGCAGATGATATTTGGACCACTCAACATGTATGGCAGACATGGGACAATAGTAATCAGTACATAGATTCAGAATTTATAATGTATAATTTTATTTTAACATGGTTGGCAGTGATAAGATGATGCTGGCCATTACTTTGAATC
The DNA here is from genome assembly GCF_019703515.2 of Myxocyprinus asiaticus. Lineage (NCBI taxonomy): Eukaryota > Metazoa > Chordata > Actinopteri > Cypriniformes > Catostomidae > Myxocyprinus > Myxocyprinus asiaticus. The sequence goes on along the minus strand of NC_059364.1, from coordinate 40,338,639 downwards.
AGAATTATTTATGCTAATTTCTGATGTAATGTCTAACATCTCAAAAACATAAATAATCAACACTCCCTGAAATTAATAAACAATAATAAAAATAAAACAATTAAAAAAAAAAATCTGACTTTCTATACCTTGGTATTATTTAAAATTTCACAACTTAGTCTCGCTGTCCACATATGTGGACATAATTTTTTAGGAAAACTATTTGGTCTAAAAAACAATCTTTTTTGCATGTTTCTTAGGGGCTACTAGTTACACATCAAAAAGGAGAATGGAAAATGCACACAGCTGTCACGTTTGGGTCTCAGGAGGATATGTATACTATATATACTGCACAAATCACTTTCTTAATCAGTAATTTTGTCTTGTTTTGCAGTAAAATATTTGGTCCCACTTTATATTAGGTGTCTTTGATTATTATTTACTAACATTAAAATGCATACAAATATAATGTACTTATATTACCTATACCCAGTAAATAAGCACTGGCAATTTCCCGGAATTAGAAGTTTTATCATTACCAGAAAAGTTAAGTTTTGATGCTATATGTGAACAAAGCCATGATTACCAGTTTGAGCATGTACAGTACAAGGTCAGGACGTGCTGACATAAGAAGTCTGCTTTGGGCCAGTCACAAAGTTCTGTTGGAGATGACACAATTACTCTGTGCTGTTAAAGGCATAAATTTTACTGTGCTTTTTTTGCCTTCAGATTCTAGTGATAGGATTTTGTTCCCTAAAGTTCATCAGTTTCATTTCAAGTTGTCAAATAGTATATAGTTGGGCCACGAGCAACGAGCAACGAAAAACGAAAACATCAACTACATTACGGACCGTATACATTCAGATACAAATAGCTGCCATGTTTTTTAAGTAGTAGCCTACATTTCCGGCATAGGACATCTCAGAGTTTAATGCCATTTTGGTGCTGATATGTGAATGGTAGCAAAATGGATAAAAGAAGGAAAGCCGTTTTATGTGTAAATAGCAGATGTGGTACATTTACAAGCAAAAAACAAAACAAAACAAAAAACAAACAAAAAACAATGTGTCAATTTTACAGTAAATTAACAGGTTTCATGTGTTAACATGGCTAATGTCAAAATATAGATTTTGTTGTTGATTAGAGCTAGTAAAATTTACTGCTAGACACCTGTCATAGAGCTTTTAGTCTCAAGTAGCTAGACATTCTTGGATGAAAGTTAAATTAGTCTGAAAGTATCGATGTAATCTTATCTGGAGTCCCTAATTAAATTTTGGAGCAATTTTGTACAGTGTAGAGTTTATTGGGCTGTATCATAACATGTATTACTTTGTTATTCTAATTGTTTATGTGAAAGGCACCTGTTGGCGCCTTCATTATATCTGGTGGGATGGTGAACCTATAGTGTAATTATAACATCTGTGATGTTAAAAGGCAACTTGATATTTCCCAGTGGAGTCCAGTGTGATTAACTCAAACACTCAAACACACTATTTGATATTCAAGCAACAAATTAAGGAGGAGCAGATATTCTGTGTTTTTATCTCCTGCCCCAAGCTCCTACAAGCTGAATACATAAAACATGTTGTTCCCTGGTGTCAGCACAATTAGCCGCTAAATAAAATGCCACTCTCTGTTGTGTGCGCCATTTTAATTATACAAACTGGGTGAATTAGTGGCCCCATTTAAGTGAAATAAACAGGCATGTTTGCCAATGCAAAATTTCCCCTGAGGAGAGTGGAAAGAGGGCAAATTAGCTCAGGAAATTCAAAATATCAGCACATTATCTTGGAGGTGAATCAAGAGTAGATCTCTTGATGATTCTCAGAAAAAAAAAAAAAAAAAAGAAAACGCAAATCAATATGGCATCAGTACCTAGGCGAGCATGATTTTAGTGCTTTAGAACTATTTCATAACTCAGTAGACCTTATGAAGTTCTTAGTTACTGTATGTTTAAATGCAAGTATAAACTTTGTCTAAGATGTTTTATCAAAAATAAAAATGTTCAAATTGAAATCTCTGACTTTTGATTGCACACATTTTGGTATCTTGGTAAATCTGAGCATAGTTAGTTGAGATAAAACTCTAGGGAACACTTTTGAGATTATTAGGGAAATATCTGAGAACAGGAGACTTAAGCAAAGGTATATGTAAGAACCCACACACATCAAAACACACTTTGCAAGGTGTCATGTCAAAAAATAAGCATTCAAAAATAGAAAAAACTTGCACACATGCTCATTGCTCAGTGAGGAAGTGTACGACTTAAGCAAAGGTCTCAATTTAATCTCATTGCTGTGTAGGAGCAACAGTAATAAATAGATCACATTGGTGATTTATTTATTTGAATTTTTATCGCAAAATGGAGAAATACAATGGTGGAAGGATTTTTTTTTTAAACCAAAAATTTGCTCTGATATGGCTTGAAAGTGAGATATTTTTTTTAATCAGAGGAACCATCAATTCAACCAAATAGCCATTGCAGCCAAGTTTAAATGTTTAGTAAAAATGTAGTTAAAAGTATTAAAGACATGTTTTCTACACTGTGTTACATTAAATTAACAAGGCAGAATGATATTTAATTATTTTCATTAATATGCAATAATACATTGTAATGCACAGAAATATTTACCTACATATTTTTTCATAAAATATTCGAACATTTGAAAAAACTGCATGGGGACTTTTGTGAAAATTTTTGAGTAATGGATCAATAAACCAGATTTAAAAGATTTTTAATTGATGGACCCCTTGAACTGAACTGATTCATGGAAATGATTTGAACTTACCAATTTTGCTACTGGGGTTTAAATCAGAGATGTTATTAAAGGAGTTATGACATTCTCTTTTTTAAAATAATTGTATTATTTTGCCTGAGGTCCACTAATAATGTTAGTAAAAAAAAAAAAAAAATTTTTTTTGCTGCTGCACCAAAACAGTTAGAATTTTGTAATACAGTATATGATCATTTTGCAAGCTCTTTCTGGCCCACTGTCTGAAATGCTCGGATTTGGCTTCAGCGCCTCCTTAAAACTTCAACGTAAAAGGCCACTGTCATGATTGTCTAACAGTGTGCAGCCCCTTGAATACTGCCATATATATTTGAAACTCAATTGGAAGAAAACGAATTAGCTCCACAGCAATAAAAAACTACATTTTAGGGTGCGCACATAACCCACAATCAACAAATTGCATCCGAATGTATCAAACTGTTCACAACAAGCACAGCAGCTCCATAAACTATAAATATCAAAGTCATGACATATGAAACATTCATGAATGAAACTGGTTACTTAGGGTTTTGCGGTCAGTTCCAATAGTGTTGGACTATTGCTAACTATTGCCCCATCTTTCAATAATGATTCCGTTGCAAAGCTTGAATCATCCACGCTGATATGATCCGAAAACACATATTATACACTGAAATAGGCCGAACACATACAATCCACACTGAAATATGCTGAACATACATATTCCAATCCATGGTGAAACATGACGCACACACATATTATCCTGCACTGATGTGAACTTTGTTAAACTTTAGTCGCTATTTCCTGATGTTGGGATGCTTCAATAGAGGCAAAAGCAGAGATGCTGGTCTTCACAGGTACGACATCTCACATCTTTCATCGTCTGTTACTCTGGACAAGATACAGTTCTCCCAGCCATTAAAGCGGTCAAAGACGTCCAACTAATGCATGTTAACAAAGACCAACAATTAAAAATAGTGCAGATGGTTGCTAAAACACATCCAGGACATGTTTATGCTCAAAACATGAAGACAAAGAATTGGGGTCTCTTTTTAAGAGTTATAACTTGACATTGTGTCTTTTAAATATGGTGCGATATGCATGAAAATGATTGAAGCAGTTTGTCTACTGCATGTTTATGTAGAAAAACTTTTAAAAATAAACCAAATGAGAGCAAGAAGGTGTCCTGTGTAAGTTCCATTTGGTGTGCAGGAATATAAGGCCCATCTGTCTTGTTCTCTCCTTTTCATCTTTCTAACTGAGTGCCAGTGGGCAGGTCAAGGGTGCGATGATGTAAATGTAGCCATTGATGTCTTGTTGTAGAGGCAGCCATGTGCTGACAGTGTTGGGGAGTAACGAAATACATGTAACGGGAATACGTATTTAAAATACAAAATATAAGTAACTGTATTCCACTACAGTTATAATTTAAATCACTGGTAATTAGAATACAGTTACATTCAAAAAGTATTTTGATTACTGAACAGATTACTTTGCATTTTATTGTCATTTGTTTAATTTAATATTTAGTCCTTTCAGATGGAAAACATTTATACATATAAATGATGCGATCTAAAGTGCATCTGAACAGCGGTGAAACACTTTCTTATGATGTGTTACATTCATATGAGCAGACAGGGAAGTACATATAAAGTAAGTTTGGAGCAGAATAAATAGAAATAAACCTTGTGTAAATTGTCAGCTTTACGCTAAGCTAAGATGCTGTTTCTAGCCATTTTACATGCACATGTTACCAGGCACTGTAATGCTTTTCCACGGAGATAAATGATTTAGTCCAACAAATCACGGAGCCAGACAGCAAAAGTCTGTATTCCACACATTTAATGGCAGATACACAGGCTGCACTCTCTTCTTATACATGAGAAAATTCACAAACCATTAGCATCACAAAACATGAAAGTATTATGCATAAATAGTATGCAGATGCAGGCAGGCTACCGCATGCCTAGTAACAAGTGCACACAGCCCCATCATAACCTTCCCAATGCCCCACATAAGTCGCATAGTCCCTCGTACCCCAAGGGGGGGACAAGACATACTTACAATGGGAATAGTTCGCATCAGCTGTTTTGAACTTTTCTCTTTTTTCCTCTTTGAAAAAGAAAATTCACTTAGCTGGGACCAAGATATATTCGCACCGGGGAAGGTGTTATTTTCCCCCACGGAGAAAGGACACAGCGGAGACCACATCCTGTCTGAAGGGAGGTTATTACAAGTGAAGAGCACATCACATGGACTTACCCACCGGGAAGTACCACACATGGAAAGGAATCCCTGTGGTAGGTCCTACCTGGAAGGGAGGAGCTCTACATGCGCAGCAACTGGTGGCAGAGCAGTGCTTTGCCCAGGGGAAGACACGGGTTTATCGTCACGGAAACCGTACCGTGGAAAACACCTCATATGGGATTACCGACAGGGAACCACTACATATGGAGCACCTATCCCAAGTACAGGGGCTGACCTGACAGGGCTTACTTCATGAGTACTGGGCCTGGCATCGAATTCCTCCGCCGAATTCGCCTGCCGCAGGGTGCTGGGGGAGGAAAGACATCCAGGGTTCACCGGTCCCGGGAACTCACGTGGACGAAAAAGCGCACGTTATCCCCTCAGGGAGGGGAAAGGCGCTGAGTGCAAGCGGTACACCCAGCCAGCTGCCTGCATATTTACCTGTTCGTACCTGCTAACACACGGGACGAAACTGGCTCAACCTGGAGATTGAAAAATCTTGCAAAGGTATTGGGTGTCGCCCAGCCTGCTGCTCTACAGATGTCTGTTAGAGAGGCACCATTCGGCAGGGCCCAGGAGGATGCCACACTCCTAGTGGAGTGTGCTCATTCTCCCAGGGGGCACAGCGCGCCCTGGACCTGGTATGCCAAAGTGATGGCATCCAAAATCCAGAGGGCAATCCTCTGTTTGGAGACAGCCTTCCCCTTCTGCTGTCCCCCAAAACAGACAAAGAGCTGCTCAGAGCATCTAAAGCTCTCTGTGTGTTCCAGGTAAACACACATGGTGTTGGGCCTCATGTATTCAGATAGAAGACAAAGGCAGGCCTAACAGTCATAAAAACATAACTCAAGCCCCACCTTCCAAGTCGTACATTTTACTGATAAAAATCGCGCCAAAATCAAACAAAGGGAGTCCAAAACAGACTACAAATCCATGAAGCCTTGCTCACTAAAGGATCGAACTCTCAACTCCTATTGGATGAGGCACACAACAGAACTAGGCAGTAAAATGTGCCCGCTATGACTTCGTGAGCTCCTCATGCACCTCCGGGAAGAAAGGAACTGGGGCAGAGTGCGGCTGTGTGTGGCACTCTGAGCCCAGGAACCAAACGTCCAGCCGCAAACGCTCAGGGCAGGGTGGAGGGTTCCATTCCAGCCCAACGATCGCGGCAGCCCGGGTAAGCATGGCTGTCAGCTCGGCCTCTGACTGGGCGATTGCACCAAATGGTGGGAGCCCGGCCGAGTCCTCAGCGTCAGACTGCAAAAGCCCGCTCTCCGATGCTGTGATCGAGACCTCATCCTCATCTCGAGCCCCAAATGAGACATTAAGCCGCCTGACTCATCCATGAACTCGACCAGTGGAAACAAGCATGCTGGGGAATGGGAGGTCCGTGGGGATTCACCCGGCCTTGTGCATGTAAGCAGAAGGACCAGGGCGGGGAGCGGCTGGAGTGACTTTCCCTCTATGAAAGAAAGAAAGCTGCAATCGCAACGTCGCCATGGTTATGTTCTCGCAGTGAGAACATGAACCATCCACAAACGCTGTCTCAGCATGACTATGACCCATAAATGTGAAACAGCGATCGTGGCCGTCAGAGGAAAAGAGATACCGACTGCACCCAGGAACCGCACATAGACGGAAAGGCATCTTTGAATAGACACTCTCCGTCAGTGCTTACTCTTTTAGAGAAAAAATACTCTTTTATTGTGGCTACTGAAGCACCCAGGGGCGTTCTCTACACTTATCTGTGCGAGGAGGGAGAACCCGCTGTAAATGCGCCGTATATTCAACAGCTTCAAACAATCTTAGAGGTGAATGGAACGCCAGTGGATTTAGTCTACACTGATCGGCTCCGAAGAACAAATCTGAGTGGATGCAAGCCGTCTCCTTTTATACCCTTATGTCCGGGGGAGTGGCATGCAAATTCCACTCGCCAATTCTCATTGGCCTTTTCTCAAATATCAGAGGTGATTGGGGCTCCCAAGTTCGACCCCTAGTGTCACTACATCGACACAATGTCGAATGAGTGACATATAGGGAATGATTAACTCTTTAATCACACAGCAGATGCATATGCAAATGATATGGTCAGCGTCTTAAAGGTACCCTGCATACTAATAGAATGCATATAAATACATTTATATCGTTACAGAACGATCATATTTTTTTATCAAGAAAATTCATGTTGGATCATAATTTCTTTTTTCTAGTAAGACTTTTGATATTAGGGCAAAAATCGTATTGCTGATAATAATTTTTGTATTGTTTTCCTGTAAAAATATCTAAAAATCCTTAAAACAAGATCAATTTGATTTATCTTGTTTTAGAAACAACACTGCATAAGATATTTAGGTTTTTCAGAGAATGTATTTTTAACATGTGTATTTTGTCTTACTGTACTGGCAGAGTTTTTATAGTCAAAACAAGTTAAAAAAAATCTACCAGTGCTGAAGAAGTAATCCAAAGTATTTAGAATACGTTACTGACCTTGAGTAATCTAACGGAATATGTTACAAATGACATTTTACAGCATGTATTCTGTAATCTGTTGTGGAATACGTTTCAAAAGTAACCCTCCCAACCCTGTGTGCTGATGTATTCATCTGTGTGACATCACAAAGTAGCAATAATCCAAAAGAGCTATTTTTGCAGCTTGGTTTAATTAAATGCTCTTTTTGTATTGAGGAGGAAGTTTTGTGTTCTGAAAATTAGAGTGTGTTTTTATAGTACAATGAATGTCAAAAGATCAAGGAAAATTTTATCCCTCATGTCATGACCCCTTTAAAACATCTGCCTCAATGCTCTCGTACTCGCAAGGTTGCAAGACAAGGAAACTAATGAACTGACAGTTTTTTAGGAAATGTAAAAATACTGCAATATTCACAATGTTGCTTATTTTTATATCACCAACAAAATCATTGTAAATATATTGTGAATATTCTGTATATCTCCCAGCCCTTTCAGAAGCCATCTTAGGTTTTCATATTGGTTGGAATATGATGTAAAATCATAAGGCAGTCTCAGGCATGTCAACTCTTAAGGAGAGAGAAGAGGTTTAAAAAAGATGACAGGAAAAATATAAACACGCACAGTGTCCTTTCATCAGTTTGTTTAAATTTCAGTCTGATCCTCTCAAGCATCAACGCACTGACATGGCCTGCTCGGGCTGCAGGAAAATCAGCTTTCTAGCAAAGGCGTGCCTCTCTTAACCAAAAGCAGCATTCGACAAAATCCTTCACATAAAAAACAAGAAATCTGCAGCCAGAGTAAAGAAAAAAATGCTACGCTTATAGATCCTAGACGGACTACATTCCATTCCTTCATTACTGCCAAACACATCCTTAGCGTCTCCCCCAAAAATGGTACAGGTTCTGTCCCCCACTCTCACTCTCTTGAGCTTTACCAAGCGCAGATCAGCGTGGCTGAATCTGCGTCACGCACATTTTCTTTTGGACAGTCACTCACATTATATTCACATATTTGAATAGTTTACGCTTTATTGGCATAGCACACACAAATTAGATTTCTTCCTGGCAGTGGTGCGCTTCTATCTGGCATCAGACTGCTCACTGCTGGAAGAGTGAGAGAGGAAACAGGAAAAGATCCCTGTCTGCTACTACACAACTCATTTCTGTATTGCCATTGCCTAGTTTTTCATCCTTTCTTTAAAGCTGAAGTGTGTAGCGGTCCTGACTCACATGCCTTCATTACAGAAAGTATAGCGGGTGCAATGCCATGAAAAACTGTGGTTGAGTTAGAGGAGTGGAGTGGGCATCTCATTGTATGCAGGGCAGTGTTGGGAAAGCTACTTTGAAGCTATTCATTACTTCATTGTACTAATTCTGCTATAAATTTGTCATAAAAACAATGGAGATTTCAATTAAAGGGGCTTCTATGTGACTCCCATCTGTGTTTATAGAATACATTGAGATCTGTGAAGCGAATCGCCAGCTTCAGCGTTGCCCCCGGCGCCACGTTGCACTTCCATCAAGTGTTGTAAAACGGCGTTTTAAGTTCAAACAATTTCAGCTTTGACCTCGTTATGACAGGTGGGTCCAACTTTACACTGTAGTGATTTTCACACATGTTTTTGTCTCAAATTATGTGTTTTAGAGTACAAAGCATCAAGAAATATATCAAAACTGACAAAACATATGAGGGATTTTGAATGTCTCAACATTTCTTTTTATAAAAATACAGTACTTACCTTAAAGTTTTATTGAACATTTACCTTAAAGCATCAAGAGGTCGTTATTAAAATAATTAAAATTCACCAAAAGCATCCAAAGACCTTAAGGCAATTTTATAGTTCTGTGCAGGGCCGGCCCGTGGGTTTGTGGAATTCTAGGCGAAATCATGAAAATGGGCACCCGGTGTGAAAATTGTCATCATTTTAAAACATCCATAGAACCACTGCAAACATGAAGAGCAGAATTTTATTTTTATTTTATTTTTTTATAGAAAGCACTAAAAAGAAGCACTATACTGTATAGTTCAGTAGATGACAAATAACGTGTCCAATAGCTTTTTTCCGTTAAGTTCAAATGTACATGCATGAATAAGGTAATATGTTTATTTTAGGTGCTGTGACAAGTCACAATTTTACTGCCTTATCTTGATCACCTTTCAACCTTTTTCTAGAAGTACAAATAAATTGGGTAGTGGGGGAATGTATAAATAAAATGACATATTTTAAATAGGGGCCTAAAAACACAACACATCAAAATATATATTTGTAAGCAAATGCTAAGAATAAACACATACCTCTTAGTTTGGTTATTTTCCAGATTAATTGCTCATATGTTCACTCTATGTGAGTTTTTTGTGTCTTTATATTGATAGTGTCTGAATTCCTTCCCCAGCAGATTATTCTTGAGAAAACGTGAAAAGCCCTAATGATTTGTCAAGCACTGTTTTTGCTATTCTTTACACAAAATAAGCCTCAAAGACTCAAATAGCCACAAAGCAATATTTTTCATAACTTATTTCCTGCGTTTCTGTCAGGCGTGCACATTATTCAGCAAGGTGTGTGATCTGTGTCTAATAATACTGTTATAAGAAGCCGTGCTCCAGTTCCCAGTAATGCTTTACGCTATGATTAAATTATGCAGATTAGTGTGTACTGCTTAGCTTTACTTCTTCCTGATTTTTTATATATTGCTGTCATTTTATTTGTTGTAACTTTCAGTTATTTGTTTTTTCGTGATTATTCAGCGCTTATTTTATACTTAATATGTTGTTTTTAGTTTTCACCATCATTTGATTTATACGTTAAATGACCAGGTCCACACGTGTTGAATGCTCTTCTGAGTGTGTGTGTGTGCGATAGAAGCCATTGGACTGCGGTCATTATTTCTTGGTCTTATGACTTGTTCATTTACATTGCACGTGTTCGCACGCATCTCACACTGTTTGTGTTACAGACATGTACGATACCTCAAATCATTTGGCTTGGAGAGGAGAGGTGTGCTATCACTTTTCTAAGCAATCAAACCCACAATCTTTGCCTGGTGTCTGATAAAACAGTTGAAAAAAAAAAATAAAAAATCCCATAGACTTACATTGAAGAAAAGAAATCAAGCCATATCTAGGTAACAGAGTATACAGGTGCATCTCAATAAATTAGAATGTCGTGGAAAAGTTCATTTATTTCAGTAATTCAACTCAAATTGTGAAACTCGTGCATTAAATAAATTCAATGCACACAGACTGAAGTAGTTTAAGTCTTTGGTTCTTTTAATTGTGATGATTTTGGCTCACATTTAACAAAAACCCACCAATTCACTATCTCAAAAAATTAGAATATGGTGAAATGCCAATCAGCTAATCAACTCAAAACACCTGCAAAGATTTCCTGAGCCTTCAAAATGGTCTCTCAGTTTGGTTCACTAGGCTACACAATCATGGGGAAGGCTGCTGATCTGACAGTTGTCCAGAAGACAATCATTGACACCCTTCACAAGGAGGGTAAGCCACAAACATTCATTGCCAAAGAAGCTGGCTGTTCACAGAGTGCTGTATCCAAGCATGTTAACAGAAAGTTGAGTGGAAGGAAAAAGTGTGGAAGAAAAAGATGCACAACCAACCGAGAGAACCGCAGCCTTATGAGGATTGTCAAGCAAAATCGATTCACGAATTTGGGTGAACTTCACAAGGAATGGACTGAGACTGGGGTCAAGGCATCAAGAGCCACCACACACAGACATGTCAAGGAATTTGGCTACAGTTGTCGTATTCCTCTTGTTAAGCCACTCCTGAACCACAGACAACATCAGAGGTGTCTTACCTGGGCTAAGGAGAAGAAGAACTGGACTGTTGCCCAGTGGTCCAAAGTCCTCTTTTCAGATGAGAGCAAGTTTTGTATTTCATTTGGAAACCAAGGTCCTAGAGTCTGGAGGAAGGGTGGAGAAGCTCATAGCCCAAGTTGCTTGAAGTCCAGTGTTAAGTTTCCACAGTCTGTGATGATTTGGGGTGCAATGTCATCTGCTGATGTTGGTCCATTGTGTTTTTTGAAAACCAAAGTCACTGCACCCGTTTACCAAGAAATTTTGGAGCACTTCATGCTTCCTTCTGCTGACCAGCTTTTTAAAGATGCTGATTTCATTTTCCAGCAGGATTTGGCACCTGCCCACACTGCCAAAAGCATCAAAAGTTGGTTAAATGACCATGGTGTTGGTGTGCTTGACTGGCCAGCAAACTCACCACACCTGAAACCCATAGAGAATCTATGGGGTATTGTCAAGAGGAAAATGAGAAACAAGAGACCAAAAAATACAGATGAGCTGAAGGCCACTGTCAAAGAAACCTGGGCTTCCATACCACCTCAGCAGTGCCACAAACTGATCACCTCCATGCCACGCCGAATTGAGGCAGTAGTTAAAGCAAAAGTAGCCCCTACCAAGTATTGAGTACATTTACAGTAAATGAACATACTTTCCAGATGGCCAACAATTCACTAAAAATGTTTTTTTTTATTGGTCTTATGATGTATTCTAATTTGTTGAGATAGTGAATTGGTGGGTTTTTGTTAAATGTGAGCCAAAATCATCACAATTAAAAGAACCAAAGACTTAAACTACTTCAGTCTGTGTGCATTGAATTTATTTAATACACGAGTTTCACAATTTGAGTTGAATTACTGAAATAAATGAACTTTTCCACGACATTCTAATTTATTGAGATGCACCTGTAATTGAGACTAGGGGGTGGGCTTTTTTGATCTTTGGCCAGTAACCAACCACCCTGAACTCCCTAGCAATGCCTAGCAACAACCTAGTAACCACCCTGAACGCCTTAATAACCTCATAGCAATGCACTAAATACACCTTAGCAACTACACAACAATGCCCTGCCATACCATAGCATTATGAGAGTAAGGTTTGCAATCACATTTCCTTTAGAAAATATACAAATCTAGTCATTGTTTATTCCTTTGGAATATTTCAGTGTATTTTACAGTATACCGCTAAACTTGGTTTTAGTGTGCATTTTGTAGTTACTATAATTTTCACCCTCCATTTTCTCTTAATCTGAGCGTATAGTTGAGCCAAATCCCAACTGTTTTTGACCATATGTGCAGTTACTGTGTTATGCCTTTGTATGGCACTATAACTACACTGTCCACATCTATTTTAGCCATGTAGTGGTTGAAAATATTCTTCAAATGACTTCCAGCTGTAGTTTGACTCTGGGCTGATACTTTTGTGTTTTAAATGTGGTGTAGCACTCCTCATTAGATTCCTGTTTCCTCTTACTTATTTTCCCTGGCATTCCCTTGGTGACGATCATTGGCACAGATACTCATGGTATCATGCCATGCCTGGCATGACTTATCAGCCCATGTCACTTTCCATTCCTGACGCACTGTCTAAAGTGCTGCAGCCGAAATGTCAAAACATATCTGTCTCCCTGCAGTGTGATCATGATGACACAATTGTTTGCTCGAGGAGACAAGCGGCTTAAAGAGCCAGTTGCTGCAGTGACATGTTCCTGTCGGAGGTCGTGACCCCCACTCAGAGTTATGGTCCTGTGGGTAAATAAAGGCCTGGCCCTTCTACTGTGCTGTTTCCTGTCACTGTACTAGTAGTCGAGTTGTCCCATAGCGCATACTGCCCTTGGTGTAGTTCTCTGGCGGCTCAAAGAAAAACTGTGCATGTAATGTTTATATAATTTATATAAAATATATTATTGATTAATTTTGTGATAAACTGTATATTCATAATACCATTAATTTTGTTCTATTTATTTAATTATAATGTTTTTGTTATATATTAATTAATAATAATAATAAAAAAGCTAAATTACCTTGAAAAATATGATTGGAAGCATTTTTGAAAATCTTTAAGATTCTCAGAGTTGTATTCAAGGTGTAAAGTGTAAAATAATATTTTATTAATCTTTTGGATGTAATAGTTACATTTAGTATACTTTAAATTTTTATAGTCATTAACTGATTTTTTATTATTTAAAAATGTATAAAAGTTTTTTCAAAAATGCATGACACCATCATTTTTTGTTTACATTTACAAAGTTAATCTTAGTGTTTATGTCACACACATTGCCTGAGGCCTCTTCTTAAACTGCTTGTGTGATTGCATGTGTTCAGTGTGTGAAATTGTTACTATTTTTTTTCTGTAAATGTGTGTATGTGGGTGTTTTTTTCTTTATCTCTTTCACTTTGTGTGGGTGAATGTTGCATGCTTGGTTCATGATTGAAGAACCGGTTATGTTACAGGTTATACAGAGAATTTATCAAGTGCTGTTTTATGTTCATGCTTGTTGTGAAACTATGGTGCACCATTCTTATATTGCAGTTATATGTCTACCAATGGATCAATTATGTGACTAATTTTTTTGGCCCAAATTTTAGTTTTCCAAAAATACATATGCAGTTCATAATGACAATGAAATTAATAAAGCTCTTCTATGATGAACATGTTTCAGAATTAAAATTAATTTTGATATTTTTGTGTGGCTTAATGTCTCCATTAATCCATAAATCTCTCTATAATTATCCTTAAATCCATCAATATCTCCATAAAACCATAAATTGAGATTGTAATAAAAGATTTTGTTTTCAATTCTTAAAAAATTTGCACTCTTGAAAAAAAAAAAACATTATGAAGAAATGTGGTACAACCTTTCAGTATTTCTATTTTAGAAAGCAGTAAAGCAGTTTTGTTTAAAATATTTTGTCAAATCAAAATTAGTGTAGTGTAACCAACGTGCTAACATTTGTGCTCTATATATGCTTATTTTCCTGTCAAAATGCATTTACTTTCTTTTTAGGAAAGAAAACAACAAAAAAAGTAATAATAACATTTTATGAAAATTTTCCAAACAAAGCCTTCCATAGTTTAAATATAGAAATGCACTAAAATAGCATCAATGCAAATAACGGTAAACATTTCCCAAAGTCTAAGTGGGAGGTTGACTAATTGAAAGATTCATTGTGCATTAAATCTCTTGAACCCTCATCCTCCATAATGTAACAGTAGCCAGCTGGTACATGCTGTGCAGTGTGTGTAAACTTCACTCTCCTGGTCCCATGCCAGAGACCCCAGTTCAAATCCTGTGTGGAGCGGGTCGAGCAGGACCGGTGACAGTGGTGCCGTGATCTGGATGGGAGTGAGGTGAGTGTAACGGTATCCAGCTGGTATGTGCTGTGCAGTGTGTGTAACACAATCTCTGGGGTTACAGTAATATAAATTGGCCAGCAGGCTGTGGCTATCCACTGTGGATATGGAAATGTGCTGCAGACATTAGCTGTTCTGGAATGGGATACTACTCTTACTTTGACATATCTATGTATAACAGAAATAGTACGAGTAGTATGGGAGAGTGCCATTCTGAAAAAGACCAATGTCTTGTTTTGCTTTTAGTGCTCGCACTGCCTATATGATCGTACTTAATCCAAACTGTCCAGTAATCATTAGCCGATGCATCAAAAGCTCAGAGGTAACTGGTACAAAGTTGAAATTATATGAACTTTGAGTTGAGCGTCGATAGACCCTCGACGGGAGAACTCCAACAATCTGCGCAGCGGTCCCTCAACGGTGTCATTTGGCTTGTAGGTAATAGTTACATTTGTACATGCTTCTGAGGTAAAATTCCGACTTACAAAGGACGCAAATTACTTTATTTTTGCCACAAGTCCCATCTTGGTTTGTTTTGTAAGAGGTCCTTTCTCCATCACTTGATCATCAATGTAATGTCCCCACCGGACACATTGCAAAGGTTCCGCCCTATTCCAACCAGTGTTTAGAACTCACACAGAGCTGAACATAATTTCAGAATCTAATGTGAAAATTGGTAAATGCGTTAATTGCGATGAAGAAAAATGTACGCATTAAACATTTTAAATTAATCTAATTCATTAACACGTTAATTTTGACAGCTCTAGCAGGAAAACATTTTGTTGTCTTGTGACAAGAAAACCGTAAATCGTCTAGGTTACTAATATAACCTTGTTTCCCTGATTGGAGGGAACAAGACGCCACGTCAGTAGCTGACACTATAGGAACTCATCCCAAAAGTGATTATCTCTGAAGCCCATATAGATTAGTCCCAATCAATTGGCAGATGGCGCTTGGTGCTCCACCCCTTGTGTGTGCGCCTTTGCGGGCATATAATATGGTAAACAGTGCCATTTCGTGAAGGGAGGAGCCATCTCACTGCCTAAACAGTGAGAAATTAATAGTGCGGCAAAGCCGAGATGTTCTATTTCAAGTCGGTCTCTGGACGCTGCATCAGTTGCTGATGCTATGAGATTTGTATACCATAGAGCCGTGCTACTGATTTAACACCACAAAGAATGCACACTAGCCAATCATGGTATGAAAACATTGGTAACTAGCACTCCTTTGCATTCCAAATCTGTGAACAGAGAGATGAAATTTAAATTTCATAGAACCTGGCAAAGGTGTTTGGGGAAGCCCAGCCTGCCGCTAGGCAGATGTCCTCCACAGACACACTTTTCGCCCAAGCAGAGGAGGAAGTAATGCTTCTGGTAGACTTTAACAACCACTGGACACTGCTTGTTTTGCGAGTTGTAAGTGAGTGCAATAGCCACAACCACCCGGTGAGAGAGTCTATGGTTGGAGACAGCCAAACCTTTGAGCTGCCACTGAAACAAACAAAGAGCTGTTCTGACATCCTGAATTAACTCGTGCAGTCAATGTACATATGCAATGCCCTCACTGGACACAGTTTCAGTTTCTCAGCCTCATCCAACCCAAACAGAGGACAGAAAGCCTGCAGGGTTGCAAATTGAGCCCTTAAAGGAGTGCTCAAAACCTTGGGCACATAAGCTTCTCTAGGCTTAAGAATTACCCCTGACAGACCCGGTCAAAACTGTAAACAAGAGTCTTTGACCAACAGGGCCTGTAGGTCCCCAATACGCTTAACTGAGGCCAGCGCAAGCATCAGCATAGACTTTAGCGAGAGTATGTGTGGATTTACTGCATCGTGGATGGAGAGATTCCTGCATCAAAACAATTTTGAAAGAAGTGGAGCACTGCTTGCACAGGGAAATACACAGGGTGGGAGGAACACCAGGAAATGAAATTACACTATTTCAAAGCATAGTGCTGCCTCATCAAGGGAGTGCCAAGTACTGACTAAGACAGCCCTTGAGTATCTGACGAGCCCAGTCAAGGGCCAGACATGAAGTCTCCACAGCTCCGGCTGTGGATGCCAGATCGTGCCTCAAGCTTCAGAGAGCAGATCTCTCCTCAGACAGAATCCTCCACTGAGAAGCATCCAGCACCACCTCTGGGAAAGAAGTGCAGTTAGGACATTCCAGTGCAACCAACAGCACAGTTTCCCTGTCTTCCTGAACCTTGCACAGCACTTGGTGTAGAAAACACATACTTGTGTTTTGCTGGCCATTTGTGAGCCAGGGCGTCCACGCCCAGTGGAGCCTGTGTCAGTGAAAACCAGAGGTGACAATGCATCGTCTCTAGGGAGGCAAACAGGTCCACCTCTGCTTCTCCGTATACTTTCCAAATCCTGTAAACTGTCTGAGGATAAAGTCTCTATTTCCCCAGTCTGACTCTCAAGTTGACCCAGCACTGGAGAGGCCTCATGTTCAGTATTTCAAGAGGGGTGACAGCGGCTGCGAGCGGCCAGTAACCCCAACATCCACTAGAACACTTGCAGCGACAAAGCTACTCCCAGCTTGAACCTTGTCAAGCAGTGAAGGTTAGACTGAACGTGGGCGCTAGACAGGGGAGCTATCATAGTCATGAGTCAAGTTTCATCCCCTAGAAGGAAACCTGCCAACTGGACACTACGGTACTCTTTGCTCAGTTGAGGGTGAAACGCCAAACCCTTAAAGGCAAATCTCAAGAATGTGGTGAGTGGTTATTTGTACATGAAAATACACGTATTTCAGCTCCACCGACAAAAACAACAACAAAAAAACAACAACAGTTGAACGGATGGATGTGAGACAAAATTTGTCTCTCAGTGACCATCTTTAAAAGAGACTTTCTCAGTGTCCGATTCAAGTGCATCAAGTCCAGTATGGGCCACAGCCCTCTGTCTTTCTTGGTGACCAGGAAATGGCAGCAGTAGAAGCCATTTCTCATGTCACAAGCTGGCATGCTCTTTATCACAACCTTGTAGAGGTGAGACTGAACCTCTTGGTGCTAAAATCGCCGCTTTCTGCACCACCACAGTGGAGGAAAGAATTAAAGAATGGCAGCCGCGTTGTGAACTAAAGTACGTTGTCGGACACAAACTTGCACAGTAGCTAGCTGGAGACCCCTGGCAGACTGCAGCTCTGGGGCTGGAAACAATCCTATGTTGGACTAAGTCCCTGTTTTGAGGTCTGCAGACCATCAGGAATGCTACGCTCACCCAAAGAAAGCAACAGTTTTTCCTCTGCAATGGCAATTGTGGTTTCACTTGCGGCTCTGTCCCCACCTTCCCTGAAGAACTGAAGCCTTTCAGGCACCCTCCTTCATGGGACACTTCCCTGAGGAGGACCGGGAGTGAGCTGACTGCACTATATCTTTGTCTGGCAGGATGTGCTTATAGGCCACCGACTACTTCTTGGCTGGCTGGAACTTCTCGATGGCACTCATGTTGTCCATGAAAAGACTATTCTGCGGCTGGAGACACAAGCAAAAGGTTTTGTCCTCTCTGACAAATTTAGCCAGAGATTTCTCTTAATAGACACCAGGCTGCCCATAGACCTGCCAGTCATCTGGACAGTAATTTTGGTGGCCCAGAGCACCAAATCCATTAAAATAAACACTGTAAAGGACTCAGGGTCCAGACCACATTTGTCCATATCCTTCAAAAGTTTGGCTTGGTAGGCCTGCAAGACTGCCATGGTGTGCAGAGCTGAACCAGCCTGACCCGCTATGTAAGCCTTGCCAACCAAGGAGGATATTAGCCAACACAGCTTGGAAGGCAGCGTTGACTTAGATTTCCAAGAAAGTGCTGCAGATGAGGGGCACAAATGAGCCACCACAGCCTCTACAACTGGGGTAACCTCTAAGTAACCTCTCTGTGCGGCACGATCCAATGGCATAAAGGCAGCTGCATCAGGGACCCTAACTCTCGCTGAATAGGGAGAGCTGCAAGTCTTAACGAGCTGGGAAGAACAGCACCAGGCGGCGGAACTCTGAGTGGTACTAACTCTGTAAAAACTGTTTATCAAGCCAAGAATGCTCTGGCACATCAGGGTTGAGCTAATCGAGTTTCTCGACTGCCTTTGTAGGAACCTCAATTAACTAAGTTTTAGAGGCCGCTTTGTCCCCTTCTTCTGGTAAGTGCCTCACCTAGGTGGGACCAGCTCTCACAATCAGAAGCTTCCAGAAACAGTGTCCCTTGCCTCATCTTAACTGCCAAACTTGACAAATCCCTTAAAGCTGAACAGGTGAGGCTGCTTCAGAGGGAGAAGAGGAGAGATGCAGAGCCTGATCTGGTGACAATTCATCCTTTAATTCTCCATGCTCCTCATCTTGTCCTCGCTGTGCTCCATATTATAAGGGGCAGAGCATTAAGCACCATCTGCCAATAGATTGATTCTATACAAGCTTCATAGATTGTCACTCGTGTGAGGAGTTTCCATAGCATCAGCTACAAACACAGCGTAGAGAGACCGACTTGAAAGTGAATAGGACATTTGTAGTCCCCCATTACTTTGTGTCAAGCTAAGTAAGTCTCTTTAAAATGTCAGTTAATTTGACCTTTTTAGGACATGGCAAGGTTTGTTCAGGTTTTTAATTGATTAAACCCCAGGAAAACATCATGATAATTTTAATAAATAAATAAATACAAATTTTAGACAATAATGATTAAGATTGACATGGTAGTTTTTTATTGTTAACTCCACTTTTTTTTTTTTAAATACATTTTTAGAGTCATTAAATCAAAGCTTTTGTTGAATATGGCAAAAACGCATGAAACGCACATGCATTCTAAACTAGATTTTCAGAAAGATTACCCATTTTTAGTTTTCGGACATACTTTTTTGTCGTTGACCCTAATACTATCTCTTTTATCACAGGCAGGTGCCAGGTGAACCATCTGAAATGCTGCAGACAGCATTTCTGTAGAATAAGCTGTGCCATTAATATTGTAGGGTAGATGTCATGACTGTATTCACCTTTAGTTCAACTAGGATCTTCAAAGACTGGCTTATTTTATGGGTTACCACTGTAAAGGAGTTTTACCTGCACACATGGATGACGATGGGGAATTCATTGTTCCCTGCCGGTGGAGGGGTTGGACAGGGTTCAGGGGCATGAAAGGAATGTTTCTGTGTCGGCCCCACAGGGTAAATTTACTGAGGTGTAGTTGTGTTGTACTAACGTTAAAATTTATAACCACCTCTAGCCAGAACAATTACGTTTTTTTATTAAAAAGGGCCCCCAAAAGTTTATGAATATATGAGGTATATGAATGTGATTGCATTAGAGAAATTAACAAATAAAGCAGCATTTATTATAAAGACAGCACAAGCTCAGTTTTCAAGCAAAACATTTCAACACAACAAGTTTATTATGTTTTAAGTAATAAAGCAATAGGTATACTGTTCAAAATAAAGACAAAGAAATAATAATATTTGGCACTTTCTGCTAGTCAGATATAATTTGGAACATGTCAGTAGTTAACATGATGAATGACACCTGTACTCTTTTAGGACACCTGTGTGGACTTAAAGGGAACTGACTTCTCCACTGAATGTGACTTTGGAATCAGTTAAAAGGTTAAAAGTAATTGTAAAAAAAAAAAAAAAAGCAATGCTAGTTCTGAGAAAAGGTCTCATTTGTTTGTATATACCACTTTTTATATTTTGTTATATAATGCAATGATATTCATCCATTTTAAGTGTCTAAATAAGTTTTGGGGACCCCACATGAGCTGGTGGGGAAAGCTATACATTATTGTTTTTGCCTCGTTTTGCTTACTTACTAATGTAACCTGCCCTTAACTTGCCATATTGATAAAAAGAAGCAGGTGCTTATTTCCGAATACAGAATGTTCCATCATATCTTTTGTCATCTGCTTTTGATACTATGAAGATAATTGATTTAAGATACATAAAAAAAAAATGACTACTTCAAAAGTGCAACATTTTTTAAAATCCCTCACATAATGTTAAACAATCCCATGCTGGTCTTTATAGATGTACTGTAGCTCTTTTGACCACTGGAGGGCAGTATCAACCTTACGGTGAGGCTAGTGTTTATGCTCTCCGTGCAGTAGTGAATATGCTAGTACTGCAGTCTGTTCTGTCCAGTTTGCAGACCAGCTGCACATTCTGTATGTGTCAGAAGAGGCTGATTTGGAGAAAAAGGCATTCTTTAAGAGGGACCAAAACTCATAAAGAAGGTGGGCAGTGACACGTGAGTCACACATTTCACCAGATATATATATATATATATATATATATATATATATATATATATATATATATATATATATATATATATATATATATATATATATATATATATATATATTTTTTTTTTTTTTAAAAGAGGAGGGACTATCTTTATGTGGTGTTGAGCCACAGCATGCCAGGGTGAATCTCTTGAAACGTGCCAAAAACATGTCCAGGTCATTTTATTTATTTTTTTATTTTTTATTTTTTTATTTATTTATTTTTTTTGCATTGTGAAATTATTTACATGACATTGTTTTTAATGGAATTACTTGTATGATATGCTGATTAATAAATCAAATTATCAATGTAAAGCCTGACATATGAAAGAATTGTCAGATTTTTTTTTTTTTTTACATTAAACTGTTTTTAGTACCATTAGACAAACTATAAAACCATTAAAAAATAAATAAATAAATAGTTTCTTTTTTTTAATGCATCATATTTGATACATTAGGCTTTAAATGTCATTATCCTACTGAGGTCCAGCAATTCATTTTTGTGTAGGTTTTTCTTAGCCCATACATGCTACAGTGGTAAATCTTGGGGTATTATCAGAGGACTCCCTGGGCTTTTCAGAGATACAAAATATTTGAGAGTTGACAACTTTCTCTTTTTGGTCTATAAATATGGATTGAAATGTATCGCAGTTCAATTCGGCACATCAAATACAATATGAATAAAACATAATTTTTTCAATAAACAATTTTTATCATGTGTATTTTATGCACCAAACACTATATTGACATTTAAAAAATGGAAATTGTAAAACTTTTTTTCACTGGATCTCAGGAACTTATGGTAAGATGACATCATAATAGTTGTAATGTAAAATAATGAGATCTTTATAATGACAGAGCAGGCTGCATATATGAAAATACACAGAATTATTAGTTCACACTTTAAATGTATTTTATAAAATGTATGTGTCAGAATTTTCAAAGCTCTGTGTTTTTTTTTTTTTTGGGCATGAATGGAGTGTAATGGTGATTGAGAGATATACCTCAAAAGCCTGTTGTATCATATCTGATGGATTTCAAAGGGGGGTTTTCAATAAAATAATATACACAATTTTAACCAAGCACAAGTTGCATATATTCAGCAAATACTCATTTTAAAATATCAGTAACAATATAATCATTACTGTCACTTTTACTTTATTAAAATAAGCTGTCATTTATCCCAGCATAAGACTCACTTAAGTCCGCCATTTTAAATAGATCGATATAAACATTGAAATCACTTTTTTCACAAATAACCACTAGATGGTACCATAAACATGTGAAATTTACATACCATAGGTTGTTTGGCTCGTCAGCTTGAACAGAGAGTGAAACAGGAGCTGTCAAACATTGTGTTTTCATATTTGATACACACGGCGTCATAGGGTTAATCACAGTTAATATGTATATAAATATTTGCTGAGAAAGGCCCTCATATAATAACTCAGTATATAATGATTAATTAAAAATAGTTATATTTAAATAATAATAAACATAATATATATTATAAACTTCATAATTTAGATAATTAAAATGCATTACATTATTGTGTCAGATAAGTAAACCATTGATAAGACAATACATAAGCCTATCATTGGTCTACAGTTCACAGCAATCCATTTTACAGTTGAATTCAACAATCTGTCTGAGAAAGATTTATTTTAAGGGCTTTTCTAAGGACAAGGTCCATGTACATGTGTCAGACAGACACTTTTGGAGCGTCTTGCTTTGGCTGTGTCATGTCATAAACACAGCGTTTTTAGGACACTGTCTTAAGTTAAACGTAGTTTGAAATTCGACACATCTCGAGATCCCGGGATACAGAATTACACTCTGTCCAGCTGTTTGACGCAAGAATGCATCAACATCTTGTACTGTTGCTAGTGTAAAGCAAGCTTAATATGTGGTTTGTTTTGAACAGCATCGCATTGTCCATATAGTTTCGCTTACTGCCCTGTGCTGAAAACAGGTGCCACTTCTAGCGTGAATTGCTCCAATGGTAAGAATATTACATATTCCATATTACGTTCCGGGGACATGATTAATTGTATTAATATTTTCAGCGTATTATTTGCGTTAAATGAACAGCCCTAGTTTAAATGTGTTTCATGAAAATAATGTCTTGATGGTCCTAAAATAGGCTTTGATTTCTTTAAGCGCAATATATTTTCTTTTTCTTTTTTACAATTACAATTAAATTGATTTATTTTCCTTTTTATTTTTTTTATTTTTTTGGGATGAAATGTGACCTGGACATATTTTTGTAACATTCACCCAAATAGGAAAGTGTTGTTAATAGTGAATTTGTTAAGGGACATATTTACATGTTAAAATAGGCAAAAATCCTCATTGTTTATAAAATCTGAGATTACAGCACAAACACTCCTGTTCATCATGTTAGAATGTTTTACATTTGCACCTTTGAAATGTAGTATTGACCATGTAAAAATCAATGTTACACATTACAAAGAAGGCAGATTTATTTTTATTACACAAAGATTTAGGCATGTTAAATGCCCTCGGCAGCTTCTGTAGAAACATGAGATGTGTAGACTGAAGAATAAAGAGATATCACAGATGAAAAGAATCACATATTTGATTCCAGTTCAGACCAAGTGATGCTTAAGTCTGATGAATTAATAAAGAGGTGGCAGATGGGTCCCTGGAGCACTGTGTGTATGTGTGTGTGTGTGTGTGTGTGTGTTCACTCCTCATGAAGACCCTTATAAAGGATTGCTACAGTTGCTTGAGATTAGAAAACGGCAAGGTGTGTACCATTAGGCATAACTGCATGAATAAAATATGAACATGTCTGTGCTTACAGCTTAAGGGTCATTATCATCTCCACGAGCAGCATCAGCTTCATGCCAGACTAGACCTTATGTGGTCATCTGAACACCTTTAATCTGAACAATGTTTTTGAGAGCCAATTAAATACATGCTCTGTTCCAAAATTTAGTGAACTGCCTACATATGTAGTGAAGCATGGTTATGCTGCCTTCTAAGATACGTACCTTCTTTGGCCAAATACTAAGCATCCTTTGCAGAGAAGCCGATGCCAGAATGCATTGCGACAAGCTTGGTGAAAAGATTATTTAAGATGATGGATGAAGTGAAAGAAATGTTGATTATAAATATAATTCATTAAATACCAAAAAGTATCTATGGGTCATTGACAAATAAGTTTCAAGGTGATTAAAAATAAGAAATGCTTTAAAAATCTAGTTTAAACCACATGTGTCAAGTTTGTCGAAATGTAAACGTTGTGTCCATGTTGGCTTCACACATTTTTGTAAAAACATTTATAGCATTTTCTACAAAAATCAAGTAAACTTTTTTTAAAACACGTTCCTTGCACCTCGGATACACTTGAGTTAACTTAATTGTTCATTTCAAAAAGGGTTTGCGCATATTTTTCAACATGTTCATTATGGTCAGAGTCAGAGAATATTTAGCAGAGACAGGCCACTTCTATTAAAATGAATAGGAGAAATTGGAATGCCCAACAGTCAATGGATGTAGAAAGGAAGTCCCGCCTTACAGGTAAAAGAGCTAATAACCACTTAGATACAGACATCGCCTGTCAATCAGCTACAGAACGTGCATGCGCATTAGCTATACAAGCAGGGAAAATTTTGTTTTTTTAGTGTAATCTAAGGTAAAGAGGCACAATTTATGATTCCAGTGTTGTCATATTTTACTGCTAATTTGAAATATGTTCTTTGATCATAATCTTGACCAACCGTTTTTTTGAGATTTCGGTCTTTCCTCATTCAAGTAAATAGGAGCTACACTGGCATGGCTGGAAATAGTCTCCCGAGAGCATTCCAAAGATGGCCGACAGTGGACTGACTTGCTAGAAAGACTTTGGTCGAGTCTCTTTCCAATGTGTATGATGCACAGAGTTGCTGCCTGTTTCAAATCCATCACTTATGAGGTTCCATTTCTGTTAGGGCACTGCCTATGGCAGTACATAGCAAGGCAGCTCACTAGGTTTTGGATTTGCATGTGAACGGATTTATGAAGCTACGTAAAGATATCGTCGAGGTATAAAGCTTGCATCGGCCGACTTGCAAGAGATAATTATCCAGAGAATCCCTCTGTTTTTACGTTACTTGAATGACTATTATTGGTGCATTTGCCAACTCTTAGGTGCTGGCTTCAACTTAGTGCTCAAGTCTAGTTATAAGTAGTGTTTGTTAAGGCAAGCATCACTATTAAAGTTGCTCATATGTTTGAGCTAAAACTGTGGTGTTAAACCCATCCTGTTTGTGCTAGTGTTATGAACAATACCTCGAATTGTGTGGTTTGTTCAGGGGAGGTGTGGTATTACTTTTCTAAGTGATCAGACTTACATTTTTTACTGAAAGACAATAAAACGAGCAAAAAATAATAAATGAAAAGATTTCAATTGAAGGAGAGATCTGAGGCATCTATATGGACCAGAATATCATAGCGACTTTGGGGGATTAATTTTGAATTGGGCCAACAAGTAATCAACCAGAACACCCCAACAACCACTCTGGCAACCACCTTAAACACTCAGACATCCTGGCGGCAAGTTTTGCACAGGTGAGCGCCACTCATGTTCTCTTCAGAAAATGTAAAAATATAGTTTCTGTTCAAATGTTCAACCTGAGAGTGAATGTCCTGGTTACTTTCGTAACCTCCGTTCCCTGATGGAGGGGACGAGACGCTGTGTCGATGTAGTGACATTAGGGGTCGCCCTTGGGAGCCCCAAACACCTCTGATCTTTGAGAAAAGGCCAATGGGAATTGGCAAGTGGAATTTGCATGCCACTCCCCCGGACATAAGGGTATAAAAGGAGCTGGCTTGCAACCACTCATTCAGGTTTTGTGCTGAGGAGCCGAGACAAGATCCCAGCCATTTCAGCGGGTACTTCAGTGTTGTAGCAGGAGGGACACAACGTCTCGTTCCCTCCATCAGGGAATGGAGGTTACGAAAGTAACCAGGATGTTCCCTATCTGTCACTCACTCGACGTTGTGTCGATGTAGTGACACTAGGGGTCCCTATACGAAATGCCACAACTAGCTGAACTGTGTTACATGGACTGGCGGTGCGAGACGAGTAGACCATTGCGTGCCTCGTAGCCAGGGCACATGGCCGTCACGTAACCTGCCCCAACGCTCCTACGAGCGTTGTACGGTCCCCTGCACCTCGGGAACAAGTCGACTGCCCCAAGGGGAAGACTCCGCGGAGACCACACCCTGCCCGAAGGGGAGGTGATGCGTGGAAATGTGCAGTGTCGCATGTGGAGAAGTCCCCATGGTAGGTCCCACCCAGAGGGGACGGAGCTCTACAAACACTTCGACTGGTGGCAGAGGGGACTCTGCCCAAGGAAGATGCGGGTTTACCAAACGGAAAACCATCTCGTGGAAGATACATCACACAGGGTTACAGACCAGCAACCAGCGCATGTGGAGCACCTACCCCAGTACAGGGCCTACTAGCACATGTACTGGGCCGGCATTGAGTTTCTCCGTGAACTCGCCACAGGGCTAAGGAGGAAGGACATCCAGGTCCACGGTCTCGTGAACACGGCTGGGGGGGTAAATGTGTACGTCTCCCCCTCCAGGAGGGGAAAGGTGCTGTACGCAAGCGGTACACCCGGCCAGTTGTCCCGCACACTTACCTGTTCATACCTGACAATACATGGGACGAAACCGGCTCAACCCATAGATTGTAGAATCTCGTGAAGGTATTGGGTGTTGCCCAGCCCGCTGCTCTACAGATGTCTGCTAAAGAGGCACCATTGATCAGGGCCCAGGAGGCCGCCACACTCCTGGTAGAGTGTGCTCGTAGCCCCAAGGGGGGTGGCACATCCTGGGTGTGATATGCCATCAATGACCCAGTGTGCGATCCTCTGTTTGGAGACAGCGCTCCGTTTCCGCTGTCCCCCAAAGCAGACAAAGAGCTGCTTAGAGTGCTCCACCAGTGCATGAGGGGGAGAAACCGCTGTAATGCGCCGTAAATTCAACAGCTTTTCGAGGTGAATGGATCGGCAGAGTAATTCAGCTTGCTGAACACAACCGCTCGGCTCCGAAGAGAAAATCTGAATGAGTGGTTGCGAGCCAGCTCCTTTTATACCCGTATGTCCGGGGGACTGGCATGCAAATTCCACTCGCCAATTCCCATTGGCCTTTTCTCAAAGATCAGAGGTGTTTGGGGCTCCCAAGGGCAACCCCTAGTGTCACTACATTGACACAACGTCGAGTGAGTGACAGATAGAGAGCAATAAACAGCAAAAGAATTTGAGAGGGACTGCCGATGCTATTTCCCAGAATTCCGCTATAATTCTCCACCTTGTTAGAGAAAGCTGACAATTTGTAGGTGGCATTTTCACATGTGTGGTTGTCTGTTTTTTCAAGTGCGCTGTAATGCACTGATCAGTGCAAAAGCAAAGCCCCTACTGTAAAATGACAAATTAATGCAATAAATTAAGTTTTCACAATGCCTTAAGATTAAAATCCTCCACTATGTTAGTCTCGTCTCCTTTTCCGAGTCTGAATAATTGAACGTGTTTCAGGTTGTGTGCCACCATACATTTCTTTCCACTTGGAGCACTGGTTGCATATTAATTTGTGATCTAACTAGAACAGAAGTAGGCAGCGGAGTGCGTGTGCGCTCCAACCCGTTAAAACAGTTCTGCTTTGGGCAAATATAGCGGACCAGGTTCCCACACAGACTAGACGGAAACATCATGTTTATGTTGTTTTCTTTTTCTTTTTTGAATCAGAGGTGCTGGAACGCCATTCCTGACCTTTCTGCCCCAATTTAAAGGAATAGTTCACCCAAAATCCCAGATGTGTATGATTTTCTTTCTTCTGCAGAACACAAACACAGATTTTTAGAAGAATATCTCAGCTCTGTTGGTCCATACAATGCAAAAGAATGGGTACCAAAATTTTGAAGGTCCGAAAAGCACATAAAGGCAGCGTAAAAGTAATTCATAAGACTCCAGTTGTTAAATCCACGTCTTCAGAAGCTATATGATAGGTGTGGGTGAGAAACAGATAAATATTTAAGTCTTTTTTTACTATCAATCTCCACTTTTCCACACTCTCAATCATCACATTCTTCTTCTTTGGTTTTGGGTGATTTGCATTATTCGTGCATATTGCCACCTACTGGGCAGGGAGGAGAATTTTTAGTAAAAAAGGACTAAAATATTTATCTGTTTCTCACCCACACCTATCATATCACTTCTGAAGACATGGATTTAACCACTGGAGTCTTATGGATTACTTTTATGCTGCCTTTATCTGCTTTTTGGAGCTTCAACATTTTTGTGTTCACTTGCATTGTATGGACCTACAGAGCTGAGATATTCTTCTAAAATGTTTTTGTTCAGCAGAAGAAATTTATACACATCTGGTATGGCATGAGGGTGAGTAAATGATGAGAGAATTTTCAATTTTGGGTGAACTACCCCTTTAACCCTTGATAATGACTGAAAGAAGAGAAAAGGCACAGTTTTACTGCTGTTCATCTTACTATTGTGCATGCAGTAACTGGACTGCTGGCTTTTCCTGCCCTGCCAAAACATGGGAACATGCAGCATGGTTAGAGGGGATATTTATTTATTCATTTCCCTGCGTCTCTGTGGTTTCAGGAGACATAGCTACACTTGGCCAGACCCCTCTCTCCTGACCCATTCTCACCATGGTCAGAGGGCTCCTGCCAAATCCTTCAGATCACAGCACCACACATGCATACATGCATGCAAACCACCTCCTCCCATTAATGGCACAATATTCATTTCATCACATAAATCTGTTGCTGCATGCATTTCATGGTTTGTTTTGATGTCTCACTAACATTTGAGTCTCCACTTGCAAACCTCAGTAACATTACAGGCAGATGGTCTTTTATCTCACACATAGTACGAATATGGAATAGGTCAGTTATGATAGAGATTATTTCACAGAGATGGGCCACTTCTATTAAAATGAATGGGAGAAATTGGAACATTCAACCAAGAAGCTCTGAGCGCTCAACGGTCAACGGATGTAGAAAGGAAGTCCCGACTTACAGTTAAAAGTGCCAGTCACCTTTTAGATACAGATATCATCTGTCAATCAAATCTATAACGCGCATGCGCATTAGCTATACAAGCAGGGAATTTTGTTTAGCATAATATGAGGTTAAGAATCACAATTTATGATTCCAGTATTGTCCGATTTTATTGCTGATTCGAAATATGTTCTTTTATCGTAATCTTGACCAACCATTTTGGAGATTTCGGTCTTTCCCCATTCAAGTAGATAGGAGCTGCACTGGCATGACTGGAAATAGCCTCCAGAGAGCATTCCAAAGATTGCCGACAGTGGACTGACTTCCTGGAGAGACTTTGGTTATGATTATTACATATTGCCTGATTGCTATTATTTAAAAGTCATTATTTGAGATAATTATCTGAGATGCACTTGAAATTCCAAACATCATATATTGTCATCCAAACTCGGGGAACTGCGTAGCTCCAAATATTTTTGGCTGTTGCAAGTTAACACACAAAATTAATGACACACAACATAGATGAGGAGAGGTCTTCCTTTATGGAAAATTAAGGTTCACTTTAACCAGACCACCTTTAAAGGTAATAAATTAAGTTTTAGTATGATTCTAAGTTCAATGAGGGTAATTGACAAAGGACAGGTATATGTTTTAAGCTAGTGTAACTGACATGATCAGAATAGACATTTAAACTGTTAATTACAATAATTTGTCTAACAATAAATTGCCAGCCAAAATTTCATAATCGTGACAGCCCTTATATGGAGTAAAGTCAGGAATCTAGAGGTGGAAAGAGGCTGTACTGCAGGTGTATTTTTGCTGCCACACAACACAATGTGAATTGAAGAGACGTTTGACAGTGGAGAAATTCTCAGCTGGTCTTCACTGACGGTTTTTGTGGTGGTGTCGCAGGTCAGAGGCAGGGTCACCCGTGAGAGCTGTGCACTGCTGTGTCGGTAAAGCAGAACAGGTCTCTGTGATGCGATCCTATTCACACCTCCATATCCATTTACGAGCCAGACTTGCGTTCTCTTCACAAGGTCGTCCTCACATGACGCGCAACATCAGTGGAACACACTGACACCATTTACAAACCTGCACATGCCATGAAGATGCTTTTTTAATATCTATATTTAGCCCTCTGTTGTACCCAAAAGAGCCTGTATATGCTGTAATCCACAAGCTTTTTATTTGCCAAACTTAAGAACTGAAATGCACCGTTTTGATTCGTCTCTTAATTTGTAATAATCAATAAAAAATCATGTTTACAGTAACACGCATACAAATATAAGTCTTAGGGCAAGGCATTCCAGAGGTTTAAAAGCAGAAAAAAGCTCATATTTTTGTTAAAGTGCTTATATTAATATTAATATTTTAACATAATACTATAATGTTATAGGTCTGCTACACGGGCCTAACGGGACCTGACAAATCATTGGGTTTCGGGCCAATTTCAGGTCAGTTTTTCAAGTATACTGTAACTTTGAGTTCAGTTCAGGTTTGGGTTTGTAATTACTGAAAAAAATATATTATTATTATTATTATTATTATTATACAGTTGTGCTCAATAGTTTGCATACCCTGGCAGAAATTGTGAAATTTTTGCATTGATTTTGAAAATATGACTGATCATGCAAAAAAAAAAAAAAAAACTGTCTTTTATTTAAGGATAGTGATCATATGAAGCCATTTATTATCACATAGTTGTTTGGCTCCTTTTTAAATCATAATGATAACAGAAATCACCCAAATGGCCCTGATCAAATGTTTACATACCCTTGAATGTTTGGCCTTGTTACAGACACACAAGGTGACACACACAGGCTTAAATGGCAATTAAAGGTTAATTTCCCACACCTGTGGCTTTTTAAATTGCAATTAGTGTCTGTGTATAAATAGTCAAAGAGTTTGTTAGCTCTCACATGGATGCACTGAGCAGGCTAGATACTGAGCCATGGGGAGCAGAAAAGAACTGTCAAAAGACCTGTGTAACAAGGTAATGGAACTTTATAATGATGGAAAAGGATATAAAAAGATATCCAAAGCCTTGAAAATGCCAGTCAGTACTGTTCAATCACTTATTAAGAAGTGGAAAATTTGGGTATCTCTTGATACCAAGCCAAGGTCAGGTAGACCAAGAAAGATTTCAGCCACAACTGCCAGTAATTTATTTTTATTTTTAACGTAACTAGTTTCATGCGCACATTCTTACAGACATGCACGAACAATCAAGTTGGGGCTGTTTACACTGAACTTGTTTTTGCATGCATCTGTAATGTTTTTCAGTTGTTTAAGTAAACATGCTGGATGGATGTCTTTGACTGCTTCACCGTCTCATTGTTTTTCAGCATCTTGCGCAGGACCGGCATGTTTTTTAGACTATAGGTGTTAAGTTACTCAACTACAATTTTTAAAAATGCATCTCAAAACACCTGTGTTTTGTATAATTTTTTGTGCTGTGTCACAAAGATTCAATGTTCTGAAGAAGTTCAGGTTATAAAGAGCACTCCATGTAACTGTTACACATAATTCCAGATTGTTCTTTCTAGATAAACGGTAATGGTACGGGTTAGTTCTGAGCTTCAATTTAATGCCTGTGTAGAATACAGTATATGATATTTGAGCAGTTAAGTTGTCTAAATCATGGGACAACCTTTATAGTTGGATGGATTTCTAGTTATGGGCTATCAATGCAATTCCTGTGGATGAATTTTCAATGTAAACAGTCCCTTTCTGGTGTTATTGAACATATCATGTGAATGTTACAGGGTTAACTGACTTGATTAGATTTGATTTATGTAGATACTCTACGCTTATATGCTTATAGGTGGGAATATATATATATATATATATATATATGAAAAAGAAAATTTAAATCGGTAATGCTGTCAGATGTCTCATCAGACCGTGTCAATATTTTATCCCCACAGGCTCTCACCCACTTACCTGCAGGGCTCTTTCTGTTCCAGAGACATACAGAAATATCCCAGTTTTTATCCCTCCCTTTTATGATGTATATTTTAAAGACTTTACTGAGAAGTTAGTTTTGATGTTTGTGTGTCAGGAAGTGTGCTAGTTTTCTGCCCTTACTCTAAGCTGTCAGCTTTTAATTCTGTGGTCTCATTGCTGTTCGAAGCAGCTGCTTTCTTTGGCTGTGATATTCCGATTGTTTGTCTGAATACCCAAACCACAAGACATCTCCAGTCAGCTGCAGTTTTATAAAGTCACCATTAAAGACCTCATGAAATCAAGAGCTTGTGACTATTAGCAGGGGTGCCATCACATGCCACAAAGTAGTATTGCCAAATTTTTACACTTTTTTTTTAACGTTTTTTTTTTTGTGCTTTTTTTGTAAGCAACATAAAATCACATATTAATATAGATAATTGAATGGTTCAAGGTTTTTTTTTTCCTTTTTGAAGGGATCATAAATGTGACTTTTTTTTTCACTGTCTGCTGCATTTTGTTTTAGGTTTAATGATTCTAATCATCACTTAACTAACTTGTTCTGGATATTTACTTCATCAAACTTAAACTATTTACTAACCTGTTCAAACTCTCACTGCTGGGTGATGAGATACCAGCTGTCTCATTTTGCTGCTCATATCGGTTTACAAAAACACCAATTATTCATATATAGTTTCTATCATGAACCGAACATGTTCACTCACTAGGTTTAATGATTCTATTCTTCACTTAACTTGCTTGTTTTGGACATTTACTTCATCTAACTTACTAAACTATTTACTAACCTGTTCAAACTCTCACTGATGGGTGATGAGATACCAGTTGTCTCCACTTGTTGCTTCTGTCTGTTTACACTTACTAATTTGGACCTGACATCTTACTGCACTCATTAAGTTTGATGTTGTAATTGTCATCTTTAGGGGTGGGCGATATAAGCAAATATTGTACTGTGAAATTCTTAACACTTTTAGTTAACCATATCGTGATATACACATTTTTTTTATGGAAAGTGATTAAACTTATGAAAGAATCAAATTCCTTTTTGATTTAAAACAATGTCCAGAGTAATGGTAGAAGTTCCATATCCACTATGTCCAATGAAAGGACTTAAAGGCTTCCCCACCACGAAGGGGAGGAAGCCGTCCTCATCGCTATAGCGATCCGAGTGACTATGATGTTTCGGATGACTCGGACGACCCGTGGTCGCTTGCGAATCCGACAACTCGAGTCCCTCGCAGGGGACATAGAACGCTTTGACCCAAGTAATCGAGATTCAAACATCGACAATTATCTTAGGGAAATTGAGCACTGCCTGATTGACTTGCCTTACGCTTTGTCACATGAAAAACTCAAGCTTATATGGAAGACCACGGTAAGGAGTGTCCATGCGTTCATGGAAACGCTACCGACTGGTACACGAAACCGCTACTCAGCTCTGTGTAAAGCCCTATGCGAGGAGAATTTGCTGTATATCGATGAAGCCTCCGCTACCATAGCTGCTTTCGCCATCACCCAGAAGAGGCACGAGCCTCCGCGTGAGTATTGTGGACGCCTGAGAGCCACGTACTTCCAAGGAAGTAATGAACCAGGTCTGGAGGAGGAATGAGCTTTCAAGTCTCTTTTCCTTCACAACCTCCACGAGTGCGTGCGATATGACGTCACAATGCACTGCAGAATGGGCAACCCCACCATGCAGGAAATCAGAAAGTATGCGCAACTGGCATGGGAGACACACGTGCGCCCTGCCCGAGGGCACGAAGGCGACGCCAGAGCCCTTGGGATCCAAGCCTCAGAATATGCAGACTTAGCGCTTGAAGGCAACGAAATGCCTTGCGTTAAGGTGAATGCTAGAACAGGACCCCAGAGGCGCCGATCACCCCGCCAGCAGGGTAGGCAACAAAACCAGGGGGGTGGTAACCAGACACACCCCCAGGGTCATGGCAGGCCTAAACAACAAAACGTTCGCCGGCCGAAAGGAAATGCACGGTTTGAATGAAAACCAAAACAAGAAGGTGAGTGGGTAGGCAAGATTTCAAATCCCCTTAGAGAACAAGATTTGAGAAAAGAAATGGAGGACATAAGGAGATGCTTGACTGAGTTAGTAACTAAGCTTGACATGCTCCGTTGTTCACCAGGTCCGTCGACCTCCTCAAAGGAACACGGCACTGAAACCTTGTCAGTATGACTAGACGATGTAGCCCCTCCCGTTAACGCCAAAGTTTACTTTGTAGGTCGGGAAAAGGGGAACAGTGTCCAAGTTGCTCCCCAAAACAGTCACTCCTAACATACCCTCCTTTTCTGACCTTCTTGGGTGATCTGTACCGTAAGGGCAACGCCTGACACATGGATCATTCAGCTCCCACACACTACTCGACACCGGTTCCGAAATAGTCTAATGGGTTCCAACACCTTCACAGAGGTGGCTAGAGGAAAGCTCTCCCTTGGCAAACCGTTGTAGACAGAGACCTGCAACGTAAGCATCACAAGCTACACGCAAGATAGGTCGTCTATCACAAAACGGGCCTGGATTGACACCTTTCAAGGGATGATGCTAATAGACCCTGTTTACATATGTCCCATTAATACGGAACCACTGTTAGTTGGCCAGGACCTACTGAACAGATTGGCTCCACTCATTGACTGCCGTCGTGTACACATGTGGGCTTAGAAAACAGTTCACCAGCTTCAGATGCACACGTAGCCATCGTCCAAAAATCCAGCAGAGACGACGACTCCAATAAGAACAATTACAGGGCCTGGGTAAAACCCTTCAGGATACTATAGTCACTGTAATTTGCACTCTGTTCTTATCAATAACACTTTGCACGCTTTAGGGACTTTGTCAGAAAAAACAACTCATGCGTGTATTGTTAGAGATCTAATGCAGGACCTCCTCAGGGAAATTAGTTCCTCAGTCAGTAGTCTGAGTGGTGGAAGGATTCCAGCTTACCTGGTCTCCCTAGACCTTGTCAAACAAATCCTTAGATCTGCTACTATCTCCGTTGTGCAACCTTCACAGATACACTTGGCATATAGTTTTGGCATTGAAATTCCAATCCATGTAAATCCTCAGAACCTCAAAATAGGATTTATCCTCAATCTACCGTCATAGGCAATATATATATATATATATATATATATATTAGACTAAAATCTGTACTTAATGTTGGTTTTCAGAGAGGTAATGCACACATTCACCTCAAAACACCACCAACACTCGCCTACCATGATGAGGACCCCTCGCTCAACCTTATCTCTAACCTAAACGTGTACCAAGACAAAGTACATTCATTGGGTTTGTCAAAACGCAACCCCTTTGTTAGAGAGGTGACTAACTACCTCCCTGAACAAGTGTCATGGTAGCATGTCCATCAAAAGATGAAGGAACAGAGACAAAGGTAGAGCGAGCAGGCAATCGCTGGCTCGTTAACACACCAGCCACCGAAGTCATACGACTGCCATGATACAGCCACTAAACTAAGGCTACCAAACCAAATGGTGTTCTTAATGGTTCCCCAAGGAGCCACCGTGCACATTGACGATATTGTCCTCCATCTCAACGTCGACAAAAATGACGCAAAAATTGAGATCATGGACGTATTTAGAGGTCACAACCTCACCGTTGATGACACCCTTCGACAGCAGCTTCAGGCTGGAGGGATGAAATTAGTGAAGTTCAGTCTCAAACCGACTGGCTTGACCACTATATTTCCTAGTCACATAAGCAGATCGTCATCTTACCAAGAACACCCTATCAGTTTGGTTGCCCTCTGGCTCCTCCTTAGTGGTTGGATCATCGCAATTATTGCACACGCCATGTACAGGTACATTCAACACCTACAGGCCAGACTGGACTCACTTCTCATACAGCCGCATTTTACACACCAGTCTGAGCCCATCCCACAGGTTAACCCCATCATTTTCAAGGATAAGCCTTTTAACCTTTAACCCTCCTTTCCTCTAACATTTTGTTCCTAGTAACCAATGTCAGGTTCTACTTTGATTTTTTGACTGTGCAACCATTTCTCTTTCCTATCAGAAATACATGGATGGTGTAACCCACAGGTTACTGTGAACCGACAAGAACTGTTCGGCCCTTCAGTTGCTCTAAAGATGCTGGACAACAACCAACTCTTCAGAACAAAGGGGGGAATGTCGGGCCTCATGTATTCAGATAGAAGACAAAGGCAGGCCTAATACAGTCGTAAAAACCTAACTCAAGCCCCCACCTTCCAAGTCGTAAATCTTACTGATAAAATTCACGCCAAAATCAAACAAAGGGAGTCCAAAACAGACTACAAATCCATGAAGCCTTGCTCACTAAAAGATCGAACTCTCAACTCCTATTGGATGAGGCACACAACAGAACGTCCCTCAAACATGACATCATCAGGAGTTGAAATACCTCTGAAATGCTTCCAGAATTCGCTTCCAGCGACTTTGTTTGCAGCGTGTGGACGCAGCTCTTCGCTGCTCTCCGGTGCAACCTCGTGGCACAAGGAAGTAACGTCCGACTTGAAACTGTAGCCATACAATCTCCATCTCACTGGACGAGTTGAGATTACTCTGTTCAACCGAACAGTCTAACGGATCTGAAGGAGACCGCCGAGCAATTTGCATCTTCATCTGTTTGCCTACAGAAGTGAAGAGATTAAAGATTTCTCTTCCATCTTCAATCCAGTCAACATTTCTGAGTTCTCCGCCAGCCCGCCGAGAATCAACAGCCCTACCGCCCATCGACAGAGCGAGGAAACGGCCTCCCGTCATCACCCGAGCCTCGAGGAACTGGGTCAGAGTTAAAGGATGGAGGAAAACACATTCTACCTGTGTCCTCATGTGATTCAAGTAAGAGGTTTACGTCTGGGCAGAGATAGAATATTATAGTGTGTTATTCTTGTGTTTCAAGGTTTTTGCTTGTACAGTTTACGGACCACCATGTCCGCTCATTATTAATACTTAGGGTATTAATTATCACAAATGTTTTTTGCTGTATTGTGGTCCAACCAAATTGGATTGTTGTGCAATTTCGCCATCGCGGGTGAGACAGCAACTGAGTTCATCCATTAAAGTCAAATAACACGGGACTTTTACGAGCCATCCACCCTGTCTCTGAGTGATAAACTGACAGCTGTTTTCTCTCCCACGATCGCGAAATTGGCTTTAGGGCCGTCATCTCTCTCTCTCTCGTACTAACCACACACACACACACACACACCTTATGTGTTATAGAATTATTTTTATTTCCATATCTAATCATATCACTGTTTAGTTTGTAGTTGTAAGTCGGAAGTTTATTGACTGCATTGTATTAATTGATATTACTGCATAAATAAACTTTTGTTTATATTACAAAAAGAAGTGTTTTGGTTTGTTTTGCATATGCCTGTGTCATGCTGATGGGATGTTAGTGCTCGGATTCAAACCTTCATTCATTGTTTTTTTTTTTTCGAAAATCGATATTCTTCGGATGTCGATTTTCCTAAGAAAACAATCTAATATTGAGACTGTTTTACTATTTGGTTATTAGTCCCTGATTTCAGGGTGGTGCCCCGTCAATGTTAATCCTTATTAATATTCTATTGATTTTTGATAATTGATAATTATCTTTGATGATTGAATTTGAATGATTAATAAGCTAGTGTTAATATTAATTAATGTTTCATCGATGTTAACAGTTAACGATTATCTTTGATAATTGTTCATTTAAAGGATTTAAAAAAGCTAACATTGATTAAAATTAATGTTCTATTGATTTTAATAATTAATAATTATCTTTAATTATTAATTATTGCTAATAACCAAACTTGCTCCTAAACGTAGCACACTACATTTACTGGAGCCCCATATGAGGTTTTAATGAGTTAGATTCAATTGATTAATCTAAATATTAATTAATAACTACAGAAATAATTATTAATTATTTCTGATAGTAACACTGATCTAAACAACCAGTAAAGCCCTACACTGGTGTTCTTCCCATGGGGAAGACCCACAGAGATGTGCCGTTGGGTCTGTGCTGTCTTTCCTTCAGGAAGGGCTGGAGAGACGGCTGTCTCTCTCTACCCTGAAAGTGTACGTAGCTGCTATAGCAGTTCACCATACACTGGATGGGAGACACTCACGACAGCGCGACCTGATCAACAGGTTCCTCAAAGGTGCGAGGAGGTTGAATCCTCCTAGACCACGCCTGATCCCCTCTTGGGATCTCTCTGTGGTCCTACCTGCCCTACAGAGAGCCCCCTTTTGAGCCCCTGGAACAGGCCGAGCTCAGCACTCTGTCCCTGAAGACGGCCCTCCTGGTGGTGCTCACTTCTATCATGAGGGTGGGGGATCTGCAGGCGCTCTCTGTTACCAGCGAATGCCTGGAGTTCGGGCCAGCACACTCTCACATGATCTTGAGACCCCGGCCCGGTTACGTACCCAAAGTTCCCACCACTCCTTTTCGGGACCAGGTGGTGAACCTGCAATCACTCCCTTCAGAGGAGGAAGACCCAGCCTTGTCGTTGCTGTGTCCAGTTCACGCTCTGCACATCTGGACTGCACACAGAGCTTTAGACGCTCTGAGCAGCTCTTTGTCTGTTTTGGAGGACAACAGAAGATGAAAGACTGTCTCCAAGCAGAGATTAGCCCATTGGATTGTGGATGCCATTTTCCTCGCATACCAGTCTCAGGACATGCCGTGCCCCTTGGGAGTCTGGGCGCACTCCACTAGAGGTGTTGCGTCCTCCTGGGCACTGGCAAGGGGGGCCTCTCTTGCAGACATATGCAGAGCTGTGGGTTGGGCTACACCCAATACCTTTGCAAGGTTTTATAACCTACGCATAGACCCGGTTTCAACCCGAGTGTTACGCGGTAACAGCAGGTAGACCGGGCAGCTGGTTGGGTGTACCGCTTGCATTGCACCTTTCCCCTTTTTCAAAGGTGATAATGTGCGCTTTTTGTCCCCGTTCCGGGGAACTCTGGATGCCTCTTTAATTCTTTAGCACTGTTCAGGTGGCGAACTCAGCGGAGGAGTGACGCCACCAGGCCCAGTGCTCGTGGTATTCCACTTTTCAGGTGAGCCTGTGTGCTCGGGCTCAGTGCTCCATGCATAGTGATTCCCCCTTGGTAATCCCGTATGATGAGTTTCCACTGTTCGGTTCCCCTTAGGTGAACCCTGTGTTTCCCCTCATCAGAGCTTTCTCTGCCTTGGCCACTGTGCTGCGTACCCTCTCTATAGATAGGGTCCTCCTGTGGTATCATTCCATATGTGAAC
This sequence comes from Myxocyprinus asiaticus, assembly GCF_019703515.2. Lineage (NCBI taxonomy): Eukaryota > Metazoa > Chordata > Actinopteri > Cypriniformes > Catostomidae > Myxocyprinus > Myxocyprinus asiaticus. The sequence goes on along the minus strand of NC_059364.1, from coordinate 40,299,503 downwards.
TTCCCCATTGGTAAGCCCATGTGAGGTATTCTCCACATGCTAACTCCCTTAGGCAGGATGTTGTCTCCATAGTGCTCTCCTTCCTGCAGAGGGCAGAGCACTTCCCAGGGCTATTCTAGAAAAGTGCTCAGCGGGTCATTGCTTAACAGCAATCAGTTAAGACACCGTCTGTAGCCTCCTTTGGTAGAGCCTCCACCCCCCTTAACGGGACTAGGGAGATGCCTTACCTAACTCGCTGGAAGGTCACGACGTTGTTGAGCGCTCGCTGCGAGGCAAGCAGCAGCTTGCCTGTGTCCGCTCTTCCGTACCTTGTGACATGGTTCAGCATCTGTGGCATTTCCTATAGGAACCCCTAGTGTCACTACATCGACAAAATGTAGAGTGAGTGACAGACAGGGAACGTCTTGGTTACTGATGTAACCTCTGTTCCCTGATGGAGGGAACGAGACGTTGTGTCCCTCCAGCTGTGGTGCTGAACCGGCCGCTGACATGGCCGGGAATCTCTATTGGCTCCTCAGCATAAATCTGAATGAGTGATGCACACCATCTCCTTTTATACCCATATGTCCGGGGCGGAGAGTGGCATGCAAATTCCACTCGCCAGTTTTCATTGGCCTTTTCTATTTCAAGCAAAGGTGATTGGGGCTCTCAAGATCGAACCCCTAGTGTGACTACATTCGACACAACGTCTTGTTCCGTCCATCAAGGAACAGAGTTTACATCAGTAACCAAGACGATTTATGTAATGATGAGTCCACAGAGTTGAGATCCATGTGCAGCTTTAATAACAGTAAACGTAGTAACACAGACAGGCAGGGGTCAATCACCAGCAACAGCAATATCAAAGGCAATCCAGTGGGGTAATCAATAAACAGGCAAGAGGTCAGGGCAGGCGGCAGACAATCACAAGTTATCTCCAGGTAAACAAGTCAGTAATAGTAGACAGGCAGCAATGGGTCAAAACAGGGTAAACAGTCCAGGATCATACACAGGTAATTCAGAAAACTCAGAGAACGCTCAGAAATGCCAGCCAGGGCAAAACAAGACTTCGCAGAGAGTGTGTGTGAGACTTAAATAGCTGAATAAATGAGGGACAGGTGAGCAGGTAATCAGTGCCAGGTACGGGGATTATGGGAAATGGAGTTCAGAGAGTTAAAGGGGACCTATTATGCAAAATTAAATTTTACATGGTGTTTGAACATAAATGTGAGTCGGCAGTGTATGTACACAACCACCCTACAACGTTAAAAATCCACCCACTCCTCTTTCTTATATTTCTATTAATATAAAACAATTTTTCTGGAAAAATTTGATTCTCAAGCACAGATCAGTACCAACTGTTCGTGTTCCAGCTTTATATCCTGAAGATGTAAGTATCACACTTTATATTTTGTGAATGTTTGCAAATCGCCTTTCCGAATGTGCTTGTTAGCTGATTCCATGGCTAATGCAGCTAAAGTTACCATTGTCTCTGACTGTATTCACGGACAACAGAGCTATGTCATTATTTTTCATTTTTAACCCAAAAACGCTTACTGTCAGTTACCATTGTCTCTGATTGTATTCACGGAGACCAGAGCTACGTCGTCCTGGTTACTTTTGTAACCTCCATTCCCTGATGGAGGGAATGAGACGTTGTGTCGATGTAGTGACATTAGGGATCATTCTTGGGAGCCCTAAACACCTCTGATCTTTGAAAAAAGGCCAATGGGAATTGGCGAGTGGAATTTGCATGCCACTCCACCAGACATACGGGTATAAAAGGAGCTAGTATGCAACCACTCATTCAGGTTTTACGAAAGTAACCAGGACGTTCCCTATCTGTCACTCACTCGATGTTGTTTCGAGTGGAAATACGTCACATGGTCTTACCAAGTCTTGTTGGAAGTATGTCATGTGGAGAAGTCGCCTGGTAGGTCCTACCAGAGGGGGGAGGAGTTTCTAAAAGCATGGTGACCAAGGAAGATGCAGTTTACCGACAGGGAAATTATTTAGCGGAAGATATCACATGGGGTCACCTATGGGGAACCATGTGTAGCACCTACCCCAGTACAGGGCTTAGTTAGCACATGTACTGGGCCGGCAGCGAGTTTCTCAGGGCTAAGGAGGAAAATCATCCAGGGATCACAACTTGTGAACACGACTGGGAGTCAAAGGCGCACGTCTTCACCTCATGGGAGGGGAAAGGTGCTATACGCAAGTGGTACACCCGGCCAGCTGTCCCAGAACTTACCTGTTCAGACCTGACAACACACGGGACGAAACCAGCTCAACCCGGAGATTATAGAACCTCGCAAAGGTGTTGGGTGTCACTCTGCCTCCTTGCCTCTTAACCTGCCACTTGCAGGTTCACCACCTGATCCCTAAACGGGGTCATGGGAACCTTGGGCACGGGATCACGTGAGTGTAACCCAGACTGAACTCCAGGCATGATTCGCTGACAGAGAACGCTTGCAGGTCCCCTACCCTCTTGATGGAAGTGAGCGCAGTCAGGAGTCTTCAAAGAGAGTGCATTAAGCTCAGCTGACTCCAGGGGCTCGAAGGTGGCTCCCCGTAGACCCCGAAGGACTACAGAGAGGTCCCATGAGGGGATGAGACGTGGTCTGGAGGGTTTCAAGTCCAGGGGGCCAGCTGTGTGCCAGCGCATCTATACCAAGGGGTGCCTCGGACAGGGTGTACCAAAGCGGGCAGTGGGAGGATTCCCGGGAAGCAAACAGGTCTACCTGTGCTCGACCGAATCGACTCCAGATCAGCTGGACTGGGGGTGGAGTCTCCACTCTCCCCTGAGCGTAACCTGTCATGACAGCACATCCGCTGCGGTGTTGAGGTCACCCGGGATGTGAGTGGCTCATAGCAACTTGAGGCACTGCTGACTCCAGAGGAGGAGACGGCGGGCGAGTTGTGACATGCAACGGGAGTGTAGACCACCTTGACAGGTTGATGTATGCTACCGTCGCCATGTTGTCTGTCCGGACCAACACATGCTTGCCCTGGATCAATGGCCGGAACCTCCGCAGGGTGAGCAGTACTGTCAACAGCTTGAAGATGTGAGTGGCTCATAGCAACTTGAGGCGCTGTTGACTCCAGAGGGGGAGACGGCGGGCGAGTTGTGACATGCAACGGGAGCGTAGACCACCTTGACGGTTGATGTATGCTACCGTCGCCGTGTTGTCTGTCCGGACCAACACATGCTTGCCCTGGATCAACGGCCAGAACCTCCGCAGTGCGAGCAGTACTGTCAACAGCTTGAGGCAGTTGATGTGCCAACGCAGCTGCGGGCCAGTCCAGGAGCCAGCGGCTGTGTGCCCGTTGCATACGGCACCCCAGCCCGTCTTGGAGGCATCTGTTGTAACCACGACACGCCTGGAGACCTGCTCTAGGGGAACTCCTGCCTGTAGAAATGCTAGGTCATGCCAAGGGCTGAAGAGGCGGAGACAGATCGGTGTGACGACCACGTGATGTGTTTCGCGGCACCATGCCCATCTTGGGACTCGAGTCTGAAGCCAGTGCTGAAGCAGTCTCATATGCATCAACCCAAGCAGTGTGGCAACCGAAGAGGATGCCATATGCCCCAGGAGCCTCTGAAAATGTTTCAGTGGAAAGTTCAGCACTGACTGTGCATGCTTGTTCGTGAGGCGTGCCGTCAACGAGACTGAGTCCAACTCCAAGCTGAGAAAAGAGATGCTCTGAACCGGGGAGAGCTTGCTCTTTTCCCAGTTGACCCGAAGCCCTAGATGGCTGAGGTGCCTGAGCACCAGGTCCCTATGTGCGCACAGTAACTCTCTAGAGTGAGCTAGGATCAGCCAGTCATCGAGGTAGTTGAGTATGCGGACACCCACTTCCCTTAGCGGGGCAAAGGCTGCCTCTGCGACCTTCGTGAAGACGTGAGGGGACAAGGACAGGCTGAAGGGGAGGACCTTGTACTGGTATGCCCGGCCCTCGAAAGCAAAATCTGAATGAGTGGTTGCATACCAGCTCCTTTTATACACGTATGCCCAGGGGAATGGCATGCAAATTCCACTCACAAATTCCCATTGGCCTTTTTTCAAAGATCAGAGGTGTTTAGGGCTCCCAAGAGTGACCCCTAGTGTCACTACATCGACACAACGTCGGGAACGTTATTTTTACGCTTACTGTCTGTATAATTCATAACCGCACCTTTTATTATGCATAATACAACAAGGTGATTGTCTTTTTGAAAACTATGTACATTTTCTGTGAACATAAGAGAGTTGTACTAAAAGTGGAATGTTTACATATATGGCTGAACTCCGGTATTTACGGTGTCAGTCATATTGGTTCTGATTTGTTGTTGCTGTAGTATCCGAAGCACCAGCTGTAAAGGCACAGCCCTCTTCCTGAAAGGGGGCAGGGAGCAGCAGCTCATTTGCATTTAAAGAGACACACACGAAAACAGCATGTTTTTGATTCCACCCAAAAAGAGGCATTTACAACATGGTATAATAAATGATCCGTGGGGTATTTTGAGCTGAAACTTCACAAACACATTCTGGGACACCTGAGACTTATATTACATCTTGTAAATAGGGCAATAATAAGTCTCCTTTAAAGTCAATATTCAGGTGATGGAGCCCTCTGGTGGTGAGTGAGAGGAACTACAGAGGTGGGATTCGTGACAATTTCACTGTGGACAGGGTTAACCAGCATGATGCCGCAAAAATAGAAAACAAGTGATGGACAAAATTTCAGCATGATCACACAGGAAATCGACATGTTGATACAGAAAGTTCTGGTACCTTGAAATCGACCCCTTTCTGCTGAGTTACTGACAAGCGCCATCTCCCATCACACATTCGAATTAAATTCAAATGAGTTTACAAAATCACTGAGCGCAATTTGGAGGTTTCATTTTCCCTCCAAGATTACATTTTTACTTCATTGAAGGTTTAGGGTTAGGGTTGGGGTTTGGGTTAGGGGTAGAATTAATAAAAGGTGCATTTCTGTTGATTGTTTTAGATTATTTACAACTAAAAATACAACTCGCTAAACTAATTTTTGGTGCAACTATGTGGACATTTCATCTGAAAAACTGAGTTCCCAAAATGGATCCCCATACTTGAAACAACACTTACTGCTTCGGGCACTGGGGACAATGTTTTGAATTTTGGTAAGCACAGACCGATTTCAAGAAAAAAATGTTTGGCCTACTGTTGCTGAAATCAGATGTGTGGTTAGGACAAAAACTTTGATTTACATAGAAGAGATAGCTATTACCCCATGGAACCTGGTTAAGACACAGATACATTTTTATATTGCATACCATCTAGGGTGGGTAGCTTGCAGATTGGAACACAACAAATGCTTATTGACTCCAGCATGTTCTCAAGCACCCTTTGAATCCCCACATCACACATGACCTCCCTCTGATAATCAGCCCCTGGTGTGAGAGTATTGATTTATGGAGGACAGGCAGATGGAGATATATAAAAAACCTTTGTATTCTTTATTCACCGTTCAGAGATCAATGGGGGCAAAGAATCCATTCCTCAAACACTTTAAGTCAGATACACTGTGGCATCAGTTGCATGTCTTGTTTTGAAGGCTCATTTGGGGTCAGCTAGCCGATTCATCAAAGCTTGCAGCTCTATCTAAACCTGAGTCCAACAAATCTGTTCCCTGTTCATGGCAAGGTAGTTTACATAGGATGCTACTTTCATACACTTCTTTTTCAAACCTATACATGAAATACATCGCAGCATGTTCGCTCTACCATCAATATGTACAATTTCACAATGTGTACAATGGTCATCAAGACCAGTGTGATGTTGACAATCCTCAACAAAAGCAGAGTGAAGAAGAAAGCAGTTTTTACATTCTTAAATTTAATTTCAGTGGAAAAAATTGTATTACACTCTTCAGCCTCACCACATCATGTACTCCTCCAGTGTTGAGGGTAATGTGTTACAAGTTACGTTATCAGATTAACGAGTAAAGTAGCACATTACTTTCTGAATTTGAACCATAATACCGGAATTTTTCAAACAAATAATAGGCAAAAATAGTATTAATTTAATACATTAATATATTTAATTTATTTGCAGACAAATATAATTAAAATCTCTCCTTTCCTTATTACATTGTAACTTAGGCCTCAGCAGTGTTCTTGATACCATGCAGTGTTGTGAAGTAATTAACTAAAAGCAGTCACACTTCTTAACTATTTTTATGAGCTATATTTTCCAACTGGGAATTCCAAATCATTTAAGTGAATCAGTTCGTTTGGATAGTAATGATAAATGAACCACGTACAATAAACATTTCACTAAATTTAGCATTTGGAACTACATATTTTTAAAGAATAGCTTGACTGTAGTTTAACAACTTTAAGTTATGAGTAGCTTGTTACTTGGGAAGCTACAGTTTCAGAGTAGCTTCCCCAACACAATACCATGTCTCCACTGCAAGATAGCTTTAAGACACGATGCAACAAATCTGGATCGCTCCTATCATAATGAACACATTTTTCTACACGGCAAGTGAAACAACATCTGCACAGAAGTATACCAATTCGAATAAAAAAATAAATAAATCCACTCATTTGACATACTTCTTTTGCATACTCTGCAGGGAAGTACACACATTCCGTCGCAAAGTAGTTATGTTTGTTTGGCTGGTAATGACTTAAGTCGAAAAATACTTGACGCGAATACGCGAACGCAGATGCTTCTATCAATGCAAGATCGAATGTTGCATTCCTAATTGTGTCAGACCACAATGCATAACGCAAATACACATTTAATTCTCAAGGTAGCCACAAGGGGCGCTATGGGGCATCGGTGTAAACCATGGATAGTCAACTGGTGGCCCGCGGGCCAAATTCGGACCCCCAATCATCTTTGTCTGGCCCTCCAACTGATTTTTGATCAAACTGTCTCGCCATCTGAAATACCAGAGCGCTCCCTGTGCAAAACTCAGCATTCATAGGCACGAGCCTCAGCAATCAGTGGTGAGTTTAACAACGGTCATTGGCAAGTGCAACAGCATTCATCGGTCATCAGTTTTGCAGACCGGAGCACGTTTAAGCTTTTCTGGCGATAGTTTAGTTACACTGCTTTGCTAAACAAGGATCACACCGTTTAGGTGAGCATTTTACAGCATCTTTTTCAATCAAATGTATTTATATAAAATGGCTTAGTTGTGTGGAGTGCGGTCAAATCTACAGATGTAAAAAATTATCACCACAGTTGTGACAGAAATGTTGTCAGCACATATGCACATTAGGCAACAAAAGCAATCGATTATCAAAACTGAACGTTCAAAGAAAATGTGCTGAAAAATTTGCTTTTATTCACTATTCTTGAAGTGTCAAAACGATCATGTCTCATCTGTTCAGGGTCTGTAGTGCTCGTAAAAGCAGTGATAACGTGAAACTGAACCTGCAGATATCCTGATTATATCTGGTTCTATACAGCTGTGAGTCGGCCCTCTCAATCATGAACAGCATCAACTCAGTTTGTTCTTCTTTTGCCAATGATTACGTACACATAAATCTGGCTCCTGCACTGACTATTGTGTGCAAATTCACAATATTTGCAGGACAAATATTTTTATAGAGAAAATGGAAGAATATACTTTTTTTTCTTCAAAAAGAAAATGAAATTAAATGCATTCTTAAGTAAACATGTCATTTTTATATGACCATTGTTATCATATGTGGGTTGATATTGTGAGAGGGCTTTAGCATAGGGTGACCAGATTCCTGCTTGTGGAAAAACGGGACAACCCCCTCCCAGCAAAAATGAAATTGACGTATCCTTACCTAGGCGCAGATCAATGCGATGTAAAGGGTGCATGCGGATCTGTAACTGTTGTCACCTTGTACTTTTTGCTGGCAGAAATTTTTCTCAGTGTGCGCTTGTCTTTCAAGAGTTTATCGTAAAATGCAGGGCAGTCCAGTCCAAAATTGAGACGTATTTAAAGCATTGCCTTCATGACTGTTACACTGAGTTGAGATTTATCTGGTGTCCATGCTGCATTCATTAATGAGAACACATGTTCCACAGATGCAGATGTCCCAGGCAGGCATAAAACAAACTCCACGACCTTGACTAAGACTGCAATGTTGATGGTCTTGCTCTCCAGCTCTTCGTCTGTCCATCTCTCAGACACAGCCATCTTGTTCATGTTTCACTCAGTGATGCAGCGAGTGACAATGTTTTTCACACAAGCCCACTCATCAAAGAGTGTGGTTTTGTCAATCAAACTGAGAGCGGAGATTCTGGAGTAGAAGTGTTCGAGGCTGCTCTGAATGTCTTTCCACTCTGGGATGTCTCTCAGTAGGGCCCACTCAAGTTTTTCTGTGTTCTCCAATGAGCAGCTCCAATTTTGGAGGTAATCCACTGATGCTGAATAAAAGTTTCTCACTGCACAAAAGAAATCATCTGCTAGCATGACACCAGCTTTAACCAGAGCATCCAACTGCTTTTTAATATCAGAGGGTATGAGTGATTCCTTCAGCCTGGCCTGCAAGACTTTTCTCAGGTCATGAATGTGCAAAGCCACTTCTGTGGCTGATATGTGGTCTTGCTCTACTATCTCCAGTGCAAGGTTAAAAGTGGCTGCTTGCTTGAGTGCGAAGCCAATCCAAAGTTTAGTGCAAGGATCGCTGAAAATGTCTCTTAGAAATTTGGAAATTTTTCTTGAGAAAGAAAGTATGCACGCAGACCATTGAAAATGTGTAGTATTTTTTCAAGAGCTGGACCAAGAGAGAGGAAATGTGTGTTACCATGCTGCAGTAATTTCTGATAGTCCAGCTGCAAAAAAGCGAGTACGTTGCATATGACAGCTTCAGTTTTGGTGCGGGCAGAAGAAAATTTCGGATCATACAATTTCTTGATCAATTAAACAGTGCAGTCACTATGGCCGTGCACAACAGAATGATAAGCAAAAAGTCATTCACTTGCGTGCACCTTGTCAGATTCGGAACTGTGCTTCACAAAAGAATCGCTAACACTTGGTGTGGAACTTTTAGCAGCATCCACATGCTTTTTTGTATGAACATGCTGCGTGATGTCGGTGCGGCCTCCATGGGCGATGGAAAAGCAAGCTCCACAAATCTCACACCTCACTTTACTAGGCTCTGTCTGTGACTCCTTTTTTCAAAATTTAAACTCTTTTTGAAGATCCTCATTAAATGTACATGCACGCTTCATTGACATTTTTCCAGCCGCAATTTCATCTGTGTGCTCTTTCAAACTGACTCTTCAATCAGTTCACTAACTGGACGTCTACTGATTGTTATTGGATAGTTTAATCCAATCATGTACCTCACATAACATGGTGTGATTTTATTGGTTTTACAACCACATCCTTGGCTACCTTTGATTAGAATACTCACGTGACTGAGAAAGCTGCATAGGAGAGGGGAAATACAGGACAAAACACGATTTTTTTAGAATAAGTCGGGACACTAGAAAAAGTGCTTTAATACGGGACTGTCCCAGCAAAAATGGGACATCTGGCCACCCTAATTTAGCAGGTCTAAATGTTTCAGTTTTAATAATATGTAAACAATAGCCCTAAAATGTTAAAATGATTATTATGTTTTGTTTATTTGTTTTTTCAAAGTAAAGTTGATCAAAAATTATTTGTTAATTAAGAGTATAAGTCATGTTTGTTCTTCAGCCAGATCTTATGAAAGAATTTATTGCCAGACCTTAAAAAATTATACTTCAATATACAATACAGTATACCCTGTTACTATGTTAACATAAACACACAGTATTAAGGGTGGTTTTTAAGTAACGTAACTTGCGATGAAAGTGTTAGCTAAGATAAATCCTGAAAAAAGTTTGGCCCCTGCCAATTTTTCATCTGGATAATCTGGCCCCCGCTAGAAAGTAGTTGAAGAGCCCTGCTGTAAACTGTCATCTACACCCAGTTTTCTCTTTCAGTCCATTACTGTCATAGCAGAGCAACAACTTAAAGAGAATATTACTGAGTTAGTTAAAGTTTGTTTTTAGTTAGCTACCTGAATAATAACACATCAGGTTTAAACCCACAGGCGTTTTCAAGGTAACTCTATTGCTCCCATGGAGTACTGAGGTTTGTTACCACCAGAGTAATGCAAAAGCACACAAAGGTATGTTCAACAGGACATTATGCTTGCGAGGCATTAGCCAAGCTTTCGCGTCTGCGTTCGTGTATTTGCATAAGTATGTTTCTGGCCTTGGCTAAACACCTTTATTAGTAACTGAAAATGAAAAACCCTTAGAAAGCCAGAAACATCCCGTGTCTGTTTATCTTAGAGTCCTGGGAAAAGTTAATGTGGAGTAAGGTGCACTCTGGCTGTAGTACAGGCACCTGAGGCTGTGTGGCTTCTGGCGGAGTGAGACCCATACGCGCATGAGCCCAGGGGGACGCTCTGCAGCCCATTCTCTCTTGACTTCCCCTAGAGCTGCATACAGAGGCATTAATTACACCCGAACTGACAATAGGGTCACACTGCTCAGCCACCCTGCACCCACCATTACCACTCCCACCAGCACTTCACAACAACACAGCCTTTACTGCAGCATTTGAAAACAGATAATGCTGACTCTAAATTATGTTTGGATGAGCTGACGCCATTGTAAAATGCTGATTACTGCACATCTGTGACCAGAGATTCTATATCATGAAACAGACTCGCTAATTGGTCAATATATCTATCCAGACGTGGTAAAAAAAACACAATATAATAACAGCTATGATCTAGCTATTGTATATATAACTGCGAAGCACCTATAAAAGCCAAATGTTAAATCTTAATTTAAATGTCAGGAACTATATCTTCTAGAAGAAGGATAGGAGTTAATGAATTTGAAAATTTGTGTCCTTAATATTTGTATTATATATTAACCATTTTATAAAAGCAAAAAGGCAGTCAACACTGTGCTATATTGTGCATATCTTCACTGCATTTTGTGCCTTAAAACTGTAGCTGTGACTGTATTTACAACAGAGTATGGCCTGTCATGCTGTCTGCATTCCTTGACAATCCCAAACAGTCTACAAGTAGACTAATAAACTATATTACATAGTTAAGGAATTATTTCAATTATAATTAATAATAAATTTAACTATTTATTGAACATTGGTGTCTTGTATCATATTGCATATGACTGTGTGCTACAGTAATTATACAACAGTTTAGAGAGTTGGATGCCTCACATTGTAGCTAATAATACCTCTTACCCATAGTAAAATCACTGTAAAGCATGGCATCTCATGGATTATTTCTTTATTTTACACAGCTAAATAAAAAAAGTGGTAATTCTGTCCAATGTGCGGGACTAGCACACTATGCGCATGTTTTGATGCTAAACTTCTCTAATAACAATGAATGCATCTTAACCTTAAAAAAAGCACCTGACTTTGGGAAAGCTAGTGCTTGGCCCACCTTGTACATTTTGTGCAGAAAAGAGGGTGAAAATAAAGAAATGGAAGCCAAATGTTCAAAAGGGGGAAAACACAAAAGTATGAAAATTTAATCCAAAAATATAACAATGTCATTCCCGCTGAACATGTTTGATGGGCTTAGTGGGTTTGGTAGTGGGGAATGTACCTGAGGCAGTGGGAAGTGCTAACATGAAAAACACATCAGAGGACTGAGGCATGCAGTAATTAGTCTAAAGGAGCACGCTTCGATTACCCTGCACTGCCGCCCATACAAATACTCACATCTCCAATTCATAAACTGTTCTTTAAACACACACACAGCTCCTTGGTGTTCCTCTACTTCCTGTTTTCTGACTGGTCCTTTCGCTGATCTTAGGGAGCAGATGACTTCCTCTCAAGAGATTTCACCTCACTGTACAATTTGCTATTTGATAATGATATTGTGACAATAACGATATGGTGATCTATTTAATGTAATACAATTATAATTCATTTTAATTATAAAATGTTGATTAAAAATAATTTTCAGTATTCATTATTAACTATGTAAATTAATAACTTAAGTCTTATTCACTATTATTATTATGCAATATTAATATTAAAATATTAGTATTATTAATAATAATGTAATTTACTTTTTTGTTTAGTTATGTTCAAATGATATAAGGTTGTTGTGATGATAATCATATAGTAATGAGTAATATACAGTGTACAGTATAATATATTATTAATGAAATATGTTACAATTAATAATAATTAAAACACATTAATTATTAATACTATTACCTTGTAATACTATTAGTTATTATAAGTCTATATAATTGGTTATTAATAGTATACGATATGATAACTGTAAAATATTATTAATTGTATTAAAACACAATAAAATGTAATACAATTGTAATTAATAATAAATTATGTCATCATTTACTTGCCCTCATGTTGTTCCAAACCAGTATTACTTTATTTATTTAATTAAACACATACAGAGATATTATGGAAAACCTTTGCACTGCCTTTTTCTACACAATGACAGAGGATGGTGAATTGCACTGCCAAGCTTAAAAAAATAAATAAAAAAAAAACATAATAAAATTATATTTTTTTTAACATAATTGTTCATATGACTTGTACACTTTATTAGTTATATTGCACTATATTACTATACTAGGAACAGACTGAAAGTCGCACTGAAAATCTTCCCCTCCACTGTAGCGCTCAAATTTTTTTTGCACATATGCATATTCAAATTTGTGCGTGAAAACGTCACGCTAGGTTTGATGTCGGTGTAACCCTAACCCTAACCTTATCCATTGTTGAATATGCGGAAATGCAAATGAGATTTGCGAGCTATGGCAGACAGAGAAGAATAATGACTTAAATTTCGATCTGTTCATCACACAAAAGCTACTGTATGGCTTCAGAAGAATTGGAATTGAGCACACTATGGACTACTTTTCTGCTTTTGTGTTTTGTTTTTTCCTTTTTGTATTTTGACAGTATGGGGATATTTGGCAAGATGGTGATCAGGTGCCCTTCTGGGTGAAATAATAATTTATCAAATGCTTTAAAAGCTACTTAACCTCGTGCGACCCCATGTCCACATGCGTGAAAGTTGTATTTTGGCTTCGCTATATGCAACGCATAATTTCATTTCATTTAAACCGACTGATCTCAGTTCAGGAGACTCTGTGCTGTCAGTAAAAGGTTCAACTTTCGACGCACGGAGTCATGTGACAAAACAACTTGGCGGCGATCACAGAGGAGTTTGTGTTTGGTTGAAACGCCACCAACAAAACTACATCTGGTAAGAAACATAATTCAGTTTTTACTTTGAAACCTGTTTTAGACAAAATATTCTCTAGTTTCATCCCATATGCCATTTTTTTAAATTTGAGCGATTTATCACGAAACAGCACACTGTTAAACACAATGACCACATTCGTGGACTCTATGCTCAGTTTCAGTTAAAATATCCTATATTCACTGTGCATTATCACATTGAGGATTAATGGATGGATCCAAAAACTGGTAAATGTTGCTTTAAGAGGCTTTATATGGAGTTAGGATGAAAATAAGGTGCTTTTCAAACTGTTCTGAGACCAGTGCAGACAGACAGAACACTGGAGGTTAAGTCATTCACTAAGCAGGGAGCATGGGAGCAAGGGAGCATCCTATAGGTCTATTAGCAGCTAAGTGCATTCAATCCAAACTTATTTAAAGTTCAGTTTCAGGCTGCAGATGATGTTTGGACCACTCAACATGTTTGGCAGACATAGGACAATGATAATCAGTACATAGATTCAGAATTTATAATGTATAATTTTATTTTAACATGGCTGGCAATGACTGGATGATGCTGGCCAATACTTTGAATCAGAATTATTTATGCAAATTTCTGATGTAATGTCTGTAACATCTCAAAAACATGAATAACCAACACGCCTGGAAACATAATAAATAATATGATAAAAAAAAAAATAAAAAAAATTCACAACTTAGTCTCACTGTCCACATACTGTAAGTGGACATCAATTTCTAGAAAAAACTATTTGGTAATTATTATTATTATTATTATTTTTAATGTTTCTTAGAGGCTACTAGTTACAAATCAAATACAGTAATGGAAAATGCACAAAGCAGTCACACAGGGGTCTCAGGAGCTTAAACATCAGAAATGTATTATATGTGATTGTTTTGTTTTGTATTTTAGTCTATGTAAACTGTTTATTTCTTAGTACTGTTTTACGTTAATCGGTAATCTGTAAACAGTTAGGCCATGTTTGTTAATCGGGTTTCCAGACCTTCATTATCCTTAATATCATACAAACAGTCACATATTTCTTTATTTGCACCAATGCCATTTATCATGTTCAAATAATGACAGAACGGTTTTCAGTTTTAAATACCTGTATTACCTTTAAACAAGCAATAAAACATTTATATCAGGGGTGTTAATCACACGGCTTGTGCAGATTGAGTCCAGTCTGGCCCACGGGATAGTTTGGAGGAAAATTAAGATATAGGCCTACTTAAAATATTTGTATTCATTTATTATTCTTATCCATATATTATTGATATTCATATTATTCTATTTTTAGCTACAGCATTACATATAAACTCTTTAATTTGTTGTGTTGCATGTTCTAGCATGTCGTTAAAAGCTGTAGGACGATCGGCGCTCGTGCATATGGGCAAATTCACACTTTGCAGCTGATATTGGATCTGTAACTGACAATTATCACAGAGCAACACACAGGACATTTCACATTTTGAAGTTTGTGTGAATCGCTTACGGCAACACATGGACAGGAAAAAAATACGCAGGTAAAGGGTTAGGTTAGGGTTAGTTGTTCAGTTGTTCTCCAGCTGTCTCCAGTGAATGATTATTAGAGATGATACATTAATAGTCTACTGATTTGATGCTTCTGGACAACTGGTTTGTACATTAAAATTAGCCATAAATTAAAACAAAAGGCTAATTTTGTGTTTAAGCTAAAGTTATCCAGTGATAAGTATTATTGTTGTATGATTAATGGTCCCTACTAATTTATTATGTAGGCATGCATTCTGCCTCTGGTTAATGATAATAATTAGATAATAATTAGTATATTAGGAATTTCTATGTGCTTCCTTTGTTTTGTTTTTTTACCCAAATATTGATTATTAAAGCAGCATAATGTGATCATGGACTTTTTATGCTCCAAAAGAGCATGTGTTGTGTATACGCTCTACATGGGTACGCCAGGGTTAAAAAAAAATAAATACAAATCCTGCATAAGGGAAGGTTTTGTCCAATCCAGGCCTTTACTTTCATGGCCTTTTTTATGGCCATGTCCTTTTCATGGTTTGGGCCACTGCCCCTCAAATTGTCTGTGCACAGCCCTGATGGGGATATTAGTTTTATCACATACTGCATCTTTCTGTTATGGCAGAGTGGTTAAGCCTAGGGAAGAAGAAAAATCAAAGTAGCTAAGTATTAATCAGTTAAGCATCTTATGGATATTTTCTTCTCATTATATGCGCGTTTAAATCCCACCTCAGTCCTGAAGAGCTATGGATATAAAAGTGTCTGTGAGAGAAAAAGAGAACTTGGCCTCCGAATCCCTTCGGTTGTAACAGCCTTTTTTCTTTCCAATTTCTAAATGCAGCTGACAAACTTGCTCTGAAGTCCCATCACTCTCATTTACGTCTGAGAGCCACTGGGCCTAATTACGGATAATCTCCCCGTCTATCCACTAACGACATTAAGTTTAAAGGCCCGTAGATTAAGGCAGCATCAGCAATTTGAGAATAACCAAATCTAAAGCTCCTGCCTCTCCATAATGCCATTATAGTCCCGCAATCCTTTGAAATGATTTCGGGGGCCGGGTCTGCGGGGTCTTTTGCTGTTTGGCCTTAAGCAAGTTATCAGTTTCCCCTTTGAAAGCCGGGTCATTCAGGTCTTGTTTGGAGGACAGATAAGGAGAGACACCGGGGAAAACCCCCATGAAATACCAGAATGTCAGGTTCACCATCAGATAAAGAAGATGATTCTATCAAAGCCTTTTGAGGCGCTGTACGCTTTAGCCTCATTCACTGGAATGGAGCCTTTAGCCCTGGATCATACACAGCCAGGTATGTTGCCTTAAAGCACTGCACTTTGTGTTTTGAATTAAACACAGCTCTGGTGCTAATGTGATTCTAATGTAAATCCCCTTGACTTTCTTCCTGGAAAACGAGATTGCTTCCTCTCTGATCTGTAAATGAGTTTGTTTATACTCAAGTAGGCACTTGAGGCCAGTGCTCCATCATTTCTCAGCCAAAGATTCTGGCAAGGTTACGTGGTTATTGAGGGGAGCCATTAAATGTTGGAATACTCAAAGGCTTTTTGGTTTAAGACAGGGCAATTGGAAATTACATTTTAGTTGCGTTCAATTACCTTTACACTCATTTGTTTTACGAATGTTTTTTGTTTCACTCGGCAAAGGATACGGTTTATTCTCTAAGGCTGTTGTTTAAGAGTTTGATACTATATTACAAATGGGCAGCTTTCACTGCAAATTACCCCTCTCTGATAAAGAGAGCAATGTAGCCGTGGTTCTTAGCGCTAATGGCTTTTTCCTACAGTCTCCAAACACAAAGCACACTTTGTTTGCAATAACAAATCGCTTTATCATTGGACCTGAATGACTGCATGAGGTCGGCGTTCCTTTGACTTTTGACCTTTTTTTTTTACATGGCACTCAAGCCCGACCATTAGCGCAGGCTCACTGGCAGGCATGATTATATCTTATTGTGAGAGGCAGTAATTTGATTGTTGCAGAATTAAGGGTTTCTCCTCACGGGTCATTTTAGCTCACTTCCTCTGCAGTTCTCGGCTTGATTAAAAATTGATCCACGGCTGTAATGTGAATATATTATTGAGGCTATCTGTCACCACTGACAGATAATTGGGAGTACACAACTTCAATTTCGCAAAACTGTTCCACTTTGGATTGCTCTGGTTTGTGTAGTGGCTGTTTCGGACGCTAATGATGCTTCTTGTTTTGAAGGCAGTGCTTTAGTGAATGTATTATAGAATAAGAAGTTAAAGCATGGAACAAAGTTACTGGTTGAAAAGATAATTCAATCCACTGATTGGTTAAATCAGTTATTTTGAATGTTTTTTGACTAGGAAAGCATGCAGTGAACACAAACTTTTCAGAGTACTCTAAATAATTTTTTATATTTTTGAATGATATTATTGTTAGATTTTTGTGAGAATTCTCATTATAGCTGGTCATGGTACATATTCAACATGCTCACATGTGAAAGTGGTATGTTAGTTCAAATGTTTTGCCACCCATATTCAGACACAATGCAGCAAATTTCCAACAAGCTGCACTATTTGGTGAATGTTCATGTCCCAAAAATCACCCGCGCTGTGCCTTTGACGCCACATCCCTTTTGATCTCTGGCTAGCGAGAAGTAAGTGAAAGAAGTAAGTGAAAGAACACTGTTTTGGTCTCAGGACTGTTGGGGATAGGTTTACAGTTTAGGTTAGGAGCATATTAATGAAATTACTGGTCAAATGTTTCCAAAAACTGACATGCTGTGCCTTTCACGTCACATCCATTTAAAGAAGTAAGTTATTTTGCTTATGCACTGCGTCACAACTGAAGATCCAGCTGTGGCCAGTTTACATATTTGAAAAGCACAGACCGATTTTAGCAGACATAACATTCAACCTTGTCACCAATTTTTTGTGAGATCAGTCTGACATTTTAGGTCAGGTATTAATGTGGTCAGCGAAATTACTGAAGGAAATGCTTGATTACAAAGTGTTTTTTGATTTCGTCAACGATAACAAATACGAGATTAAGAAGATGCATTGTGGCAATAATTAAACAATTTGATTTAAAACATACTGTTGAAGAAAATATGACGAAAAAAATTATACTGCAAGACATTAACAGTGCACAAACAGAAGAGGCATATAGAGAAACATCTGTTTTTAGGAGAAGAATCATCAACAAAAGAACTGATTCATATACATAATCCAATAATCTGGCATGTTGGGGATTTCCCTGAACGCCAGCTAAATGAACTGCTTTACAAATGCATTAATTACCGCTCTCAAACAGATCCTATTTAAACATTAGCTGAATCACTATATCCACAACATATATAAAACTTAAATCTGCACAGTAAATAAATCAAATGAACAGGTGAACTTGAGCTAAATTAAGTAAACTTGTGTTGTGAATATGCTGTTTCCATAAAAATGCAATGCCATATCCTTGGCTATAACACGTCAAATTAATAACAGCTTCTAAAGCATACAAAATTATGTTACTTCTACAAGTATCTTAAATTAACATTGTAAATCAACACTGATTAGTAAATTAACACTAATTAGGTCTGAGCAAATATTCACAATTCTAAACAGTTATTTCTGGTTCTCAAATCTGATTGGCCAAGTGGCGTTCCAAGAGTGCTGATATTTATTATCAGCTCTGGGACACTAGGATGGTGTATCACTCTACCTGTCTGTGTTTGCGGTGTTCCAGACCAGAATATATGCAAGCAGTGCGGAGTGGGAAGCCTTCAGCCTCACGCTGAGATTCAGAACAATACCACTCTTGTTTGTTTGATGTTGCTTAAGCAGTGAATATTGGGGTGATTTTAGTTTTTATTTTATGTGCTTTTTATATGGCTATAAAGTTGTTCTAAAGAACGTGACATAGTTTCATGATCACTCCTTGTTTCACAACTTTCTCTGATTTAAACTTAAAGGAATAGTTCACCCAAAAATGAAAATTCTCTCATTATCACTTACCCTGATTCCATCCCAGATGTGTATGACTGTCTTTCTGCAGCAGAACACAAATGAAGATTTTTAGAAGAAGACAGAGCTCTGTCAGGTCCTTATAATAGAAGTACACGGGTGCCAGCACTTTGACAGTCCAAAAGTCATATATAAATGAATAATGAGAGAATTTTCATTTTTGGGTGAACTATTCCTTTAAGTAGCAAAAACTGTGCTCTAGTTGGTAAGTTCAATTCATTCCCATGGATCAATTCTAATTGTCCATAAAATCATTTTAATCATAATTTTTATTTAGCTGAAAAGGAAAGTTGTTTCAGAGACAGAGCAAGTTATTACATTTTGATGATAGTAAGTAGTTCAGTATGACCATGAACACGTATTAATAAAGTACATTTGTTCAATGTTGATTTCACGTTGACTTTATTGGCCTTCATTAATCTTTGAGTTCAATACAAAGATGCATCACCCAAACAGCAAATATGTTATTCCTTCTCACTTTGAGGGAACTGATCGCTTTCTCAAGCTTTTAGTAATTGAAATAATATTTTACTAAACATCCGTTTTAAGGGGGACATTAATTAGAATGCCTGCATGGTTTCCACTGAAGGATACAGGAGAGTCATGTTAACAATTGAATGTAATTTTATGGACAAGTAACTTGTGCCTAGCCCATCCCTCATTCTCTGTGCCGGGGAAACGCCGCTTTCCTCACAAAAGAGCATTTCCTCCTCAATGAAAATTACCGGTAGAGATTAATAACGGCATTAGGCAGTAATGATGCTACGCTGAATTAAATATTTATTAAAGATCCCTCTGCTAGCAATTAGCATGGCATGTAATTGTTCAGCATATGAAATCAAGATGATTGCAGTGGTCCCTCAACTGCTTCTCTCGCCAGCCCACGCCCACCACCAACAACTGCCATCCTTCAGCTGCCCTCATGCCATGACAAAAGATCTGGGATCTGGAGCTGATGAATATCCCATCTTAATTACTGTAATTCCACCATGGTAAGAAAGTGATCTGAGTGTAATTATGCTTGGATTGAATGCCGCCTCTTTGATTTGCTCTGGAGAAATGAAGTCCAACCTGAGTAGCATCTGTACCTCACTGTTGTGGGAAAGAAAGACTTTCTTTTCATTTCAGGTATTTCTCAACTGTGTTGTGTAGTCTGAAGGGAAGCATTAAACAAGACTAGACCTTTTCTTGTTCTCACACTTCCTTTTCTGCCTGACTTTTACAATTGAACTTATATTAGGCATGGGAATCGTAGGAATTTAACCATTCCGGTTCCAGAAAAATCTGATGAAATAAAAATATAACTTTTCTGGCTTTTAGTCCATGTCTATTAGCTTTGAGGCAATCAAGATGATAGGGTACTCCTAAAAGTTGACAGAAATAACTTTTATTAGAAATAATGATTCAAAGAATTTAGTCTCTTGTGGGAAATCGAATCAAATATATTGATGACTCATCTTGCACTCAGGGGCGTTCACAAATTTCTGTCCAACAAAATGTTCTCTAGAGTGAGAGCATCCCTACTCCTATAAGTAGCAAGTAGCAAATCATGGTTAATGGTTGTGACGTAAAAAAAAAAAAAAAAAAGGTCAAGCTCCGACTTCCTGTTTCAATAGGACATATGTCAACAAAGGAAAGAAAACAAAATGGGATCTTTTATTAATTGGTCCCAACTATACGCTAATCAAAAATAGGCTTACTAAACAAAAACAAAACTATTTTTAGTAATTTAAGTATGATTTATTACAACAAAACTCTGTTTTGAATGTGTATCTTTAAATAGACTCAGTAATTACACAGATTTTAGTCTCAGGAGTCTTTAGCACACATAACACAGTAAGAGTTCTCTAGGGCTGGGTATTGATACAGATTTTCTAATTCAATTATATATATATATATAATATATATATATGTACACTCACAGCCAAATGTTTGGAATAATATACAGATTTTGCTCTTATGGAAAGAAATTGGTACTTTTATTCACCAAAGTGGCATTCAACTTATCACAATGTATAGTCAGGACATTAATAACGTGAAAAATTACAATTACAATTTGAAAAAAAATGTCAGAGCTTCTTAAACTACTTCAAAGTGTTCTCATCAAAAAATCCTCCACGTGCAGCAATGAGAGCTTTGCAGATCCTTGGCATTCTAGCTGTCAGTTTGTCCAGATACTCAGGTGACTTTTCACCCCATGCTTCCTGTAGCACTTGCCATAGATGTGGCTGTCTTGTCAGGTACTTCTCACGCACCTTACAGTCTAGCTGATCCCACAAAAACTCAATGGGGTTAAGATCCATAAGACTCTTTTCCAATTATCTGTTGTCCAATGTCTGTGTTTCTTTTCCTACTCTAACATTTTCCTTTTGTTTTTCTGTTCCAAAATTGGCTTTTTCTTTGCAATTCTTCCCATAAGGCCTGCATCCCTGAGTCTTCTCTTTACTGTTGTACATGAAACTGGTGTTGAGCGGGTAGAATTCAATGAAGCTGTCAGCTGAGGACATGTGAGGTGTCTATTTCTCAAACTAGAGACTCTGATGTACTTATCCTCTTGTTTAGTTGTACATCTGGCCTTCCACATCTCTTTCTGTCCTTGTTAGAGCCAGTTGTCCTTTGTCTTTGAAAACTGTAGTGTACACCTTTGAATGAAATCTTTCAAGCATTGAAATTCCTTCAAACAATGATTGACTGATGAGTTTCTAGAGAAAGCCGTTTCTTTTTTGCCATTTTTGACCTAATATTGACCTTAAGACATGCCAGTCTATTGCATTCTGTTGCAACTCAAAAACAAACACAAAGACAATGTTAAGCTTAATTTAACGAACCAAATAGCTTTCAACTGTGTTTGATATAATGGCAAGTGATTTTCTAGTACCAAATTAGCAATTTAGCATGATTACTCAAGGATAAGGTGTTGGAGTTATGGCTGCTGGAAATGGGGCCTGTCTGGATTTGATCAAAATTGACTTTTTTTCAAATAGTGATGGTGCTATTTTTTACATCAGTCATATCCTGACTATACTTTGTGATCAGTTGAATGCCACTTTGGTGAATTAAAGTATCAATTTCCTTCCAAAACAGCTAAATCTGTACATTATTCCAAACTTTTGGCCGCCAGTGTATATATATATATTAGAGCTGTCAAAGTTAACGTGTTAATGCATGCAATTAATTTTGAAAAGTTAAAAGTGTACATTTTTCTTAATCGTAATTATCATTTACCATTAATAAAGCATAAACCAGTATACACACTGGTCGGAGCAGGGCACAAACATACACACAACAGCCATGTCAGTGATCAAATCATGATGAAAGATCCTCTTAATGCAATTAGTTGTACAAAACAAGCCCAGGTAGGATAAATCAAGTACTTTGCAGCCTCTGTAAGGCACAATTTAATTACCACAGAAGCATGTCAAGTCTAAACTATCATGAAAATGCAGAATGAGACGTTTGCAAATGCTTTTCATGTGGAGTTCAAAAAGGCCCTTGACTCTGGCATTGAAGCCCTGATGCAAATCATGAACGGCTTCATGATTGCTGCCCCAAACCGGATATCCACAGTCTGCTGGCTGATTAACATCGTGGAGGATGAGAGTTTAATAATTTTAATCGACTGACAGCACTGATAAATTTATATATAATAATGTTTGTTTGCTTTCATAATTTGTACTATTTGCAAGTATTTAACTTAAGGATTTTTTAGTGATTCATTAAAATAACCAACTCTTAATATTAATTTCTTTACAAATCGGACCACACTGGTCACACCGCATGTATGCTTGTTGTTGCCTGCAACCAGTGAGGAAACTGTAAGGCTGGCACCGGAATGTCTACAACCAAAAGGCGCCATTTCCGGTAAAAGTCAAAGGACTCTACGAGAATCAACTCTCTCACAAAAGCTGAAATCTACTCTTGAATATCACCATGTGTGATAAATTGCAAATCGCCTTTTGCTGAAATCTTCACCTGAATATCACCACAGTGTGATAAATTGCAAATCACCTTGCTGCCCCCCCTTCTCTCTCCCCCTTCTCCCCTTCAACAGCTCTGGACCAATACAAAGACACAAGATTTATATGTAAAAATATAACAAATACCATGAAAACAAAGAATGCAACTGTATGTGTTTGATATCATTTAAGAGGTCTCTGTGTGACTGGTATAATGGTCTCTCTCCCATGTTGATAAAACTAATGGTAACAAAGTTATAAGGTCTTTGCCAAATACTGCATAATTTTGGAGGTCTATCCCCCTCCTTGACCTACAATTTAAATGATCTCCTGTATGTTAACAAGGTTAAACCCCAGGAAGTCAAGAACACATTCACCCCCAAATTCTCATTGTTCAAAGGATAATACCATTTGGTACACAATGTTTATTCTGTCTAGATATTTAAGGAAAGTTGGCATGAAGCTCTAGGGATCTGTAAGCAGATCTCCCATGTTGTACCACTGCATGTAGTTTTGTCAGGTATGTTTCTTTGACTTTGTCTTTTATTTTTAGTAATGCTTGTTTATTCTGATCATGTGAAATTGGCTTTGATTTGAATTTCTGCAACAGTGTTTTATATCCTACCTGACAAATAAAATTGTTATTATTTGATTTATTCTGAATTCCTCTGAAATCATTACTGGAGCTTTAATATAGGAGTAAGCCATTTAAAGACTCTCAGTTTGAATTTAAACCACTCAGGACAACCAGGTAGGACAACCACCTAGGACAACCAGGTAGGATTTGAATTTCATAAGACCAGGGTAGACCATACTGGAGCTTTAATATAGGTGAAACCACTCAGGACAACCGGGTAGGAGAAAGCCATTTAAAGACTCTCAGTCACTGCTCACCGCCGTCTTAGCAAGTTGTATGTACGTGACTAAGCGGCAGTATCGTCTGGTTATGAGACAAGCCAAACCAGACGATATTAGTTAACCCTACAACCACTGACTAAGAACGGAACTGGCTATCCATTTTCGGGAGGTTTACGTAATTTAATAACGGCCGGCGTAAGTCTCCAAAGATCAAAAGGACAATGAATAGAAGAGGATTTAGAGTAATCAATAACCTAAAAATGTTAAATTAAAAGAATGATCAGAAATTAATTAGAGCTTAAATATAAATTAGAGGTCAACTTAAAATTGGAGTCAGACTAATATAAAATTGGAGTCAGATAAAATGAATAACGGAATCAAATGTGTGAATTAACAATAATTGCTTTACTTCAGCGCTCAGAAAAGACAGAACAACGCAGAGACCTTCAAGGGCAATTTATTGAAGTTCCACTCTGGAACGGATAGAAAATTATCCTTCTTTTTTTACAAAGCAATAGAAAGTGTTTATCTATTTTTGAATTTGTATTATTTTGCTCTCTCATCACATTTAATTCAGACTACAAACATAATTTTATTTTCCATGGTGCTGTTGATTCAGTAGCGATGCAGGAAACACAGTCAGTATTTTTCTAGGTTTTCCATATCATCAGAGGAATACAATGAGCTTTTTATGAAACCAAACATCATGAAAATCTTTTGGTCCAGTATAAAAAATGGAATGGTTTTGATTAACAACTGGTTCTCAATTCTGAAACTTGCTTTTATGGAATGTTTACAAAGCAGGTGTCCTGGAGGATGCAGATGTTTTTCTTTGTGTTTACGGAGGTGACAAAAACATAACTAGCCACTGAGGTTAAAGCTCGAGGGGAGACATTGGAGGGCCTGTAGTTCAGAAAATCAGATAGATGTGTGATGATCTATGCACTAAACTGATCTAACTCATCAACTGAGCCTGTGGAGCGTGCATAAGATTAATCAGCTCTGTAGCTGCTCTTTAGCCATGCTCATTCCACACAATAAGACCAAGGAGAAGGAACGTAAGTTGACATGTCAAGAGACAACTAATGCAATTGGGGTTCACTCAGAAACTAACCAGTGCTATAGAGGAGACAGATCAATTTGCAATATTCTGTTTACCATCCATGCAACAAAGCCCAAACATGAAAGTAAAACATTAATGGATTCTGTCTATGAAGTGGCCTATCAATAAACAACAGAGGCAGAAAAAAGGGCCCAAATTTCTCATTCTGGTGAGTACCCGCAGGCCTTTGTACAGGGGCCAATGGCTGATGACCAGGACTGGCCGCACTGTCATATTTCACTTTCACCTGTTTGGTATCATTTATCAAGGCAGACTGATCAAGGTGGAGCCTTTGCACTTTGCTGTGCAAGAAAATGAGGGAATGAGGGGGGAGACAAAGAAGATAGGGAAATAAAGAGCTTATTTTGCACCCTTAGGCATGACATGTCAGCCAGGAAACTTGTTTTTGAGACTTTGAGTTGAAATGTTATCCTCTATATTTTAGGTTGACATGCAGGTGGATGTGTGAATTGTCAGTACCACCTGTACTAAAGTGAAAAGCCACATGAAGCCGTGCATTACAGTGATTTACACAGGATCAATGCAAATTAAACTGCTTTTATAAAATGGCAGCAAAATGATAAAAGACACCAATGCTTAATTAATTTTTGCATTTTTAAATATACTTAGCTGCGAGCAGCAATTACAAGGCCAAGCACCTAAATGACCTATAGGGCTATTTGACCTACAGGAGCCATCAGACCCACAGAGTAAACATGATGTACATTGCAAATACAAACTTGATCATCCCAAGTAGGGTTTGAACCTGTACATTTCCGATCTCCAGAGCAGTGCACAATTCACAGTACATGAACATGACCACAACACTAACAGTCACCAAAGGCAGACACCAAGTTGAGAGGACAAAAAACTTGCTAAGAAAATGTTGTTATAGAGAAGTGGTTTTTAATTGAATTAGGAATTAGGCAGTAAAGTACGGCCTACATTGTAGTAAACCCAATATGAAGACCAAAGGTGAACATATTTTAAAACAATCCAAAAAAATGTTACATTTCAAATTTAAAAATCCAAGTACAATTTTAAAAACTATCCTTTGTTGGATTCAAACACCCAACCTTTGAGGTTGTAGTATTAGAAATTTACACAATGTGCAACACAGTTGACACATCTCAATGATGGCAAAGAGACATGCCAAAGTTTAAAGTCAATCAGAATAAAGTTTTTAGTTTTTTTTTTTTTTAACTATAGGTGGTGCTGTCTCTAAACTGCTCAGGTACCCTCAGGACATGATGTTGATGACACATACCAATTTTTTTTTTTTTTTTAATCCATCAAAGCCTTTAAAAGATACATCACTTTTCAATGAAATTCAAAATGGTGAAGAAACTATATGGCGATGTAGGTAAAATAGCCATTTTTGAGATTTGTTAACCTTTAGGTGGCCCTGTCACCAAACTTGTACCCTCAGATCATGGTCCTAATCAAGCATACCAAGTTTTGTTTCAATAAACCAAAATGTGCCAAGATGCAGCCTCACTTCCTATTTCACGTCATCATCATTAACTTCACATTGGCGTAACTTCCAAATGGTAGCACAAATAAAATTTCTGTTTGATCAGTTCTGTGAGTTCAGTCTGAAGATCATCTAAACAAATTTTCACGCAAATTGGACAATGTTTGTAGATGTGAATAAATAAATAAAATAAAGAAAAAGATATAATGGATATTCTACCGGAGATTCTACCCTAATTTCGATGGAGCCCATTGGAGTTTTCACCACCTCAACAGGAAGGCAACAGAGGCAGAGGAGGGAGATGAAGCAAAATCAGGGAAAGAGAGTCAGCCTACGAGCGATGCTCAGAGCTAACCCACACAAACCAGTCTCTAAGAAATTAGACTAAAGAGTACTTCACACAACAAACACATCTGTATGATGATCATTACAGAGACTTGGCTCAATAGCCCTGAACCCGACATGGCTATCGAGATAGCGGGCCATTCTGTTTGCCGAGCAGACAGGACGGAAGACTCTGGTTAGAACAGAGGTCGAGGAGTGTGTATATCTATATATAGTGACTGGTGCACAGATATGAACATTATTGAGACACATTACTCTCCAGACTTAGAATATTTGATGGTGAAGTGCAGGCCATTTTTCATACCGATGGAGTTTACTGCCATCATAATCACTGTGGCGTACTGCAAATACCCCCACAAGATAACACTAAAGTAGCACTGAAGAAAATACATGATGCCATTAACAGCCATCTGACTCTACATCCAGAGTGGGCTGTGTTTGTGGTAGGAGACTTTAATCATATGGAACTGAAGACGATACTGCCTAAATTTGACAAAAAAATGTGAACTTCCGAATTAGAGAGAAAAAAACCCCAAATTTATTCTGGACCAAGTTTACCCAAACATCCCGGGAGCATATAAAGCCATGCCATCTCCAAAACTGGTTCAGTCAGATCATGTTTCACTGATAATGATCTCGTCATGTAAACCTCTAATCTGCAGAACAAGACCAGCTGTTAAAACTGTAAAAGTGCGGAGTGAGGAAGTCACTTCATAGCTGCAAGATGATTTTGAGCACACAGACTGAGATGTATTCACACAGGGAGTAGACTTAGAGGAATATGCTACATCAGTTCTGGCCTATGTATAGACTTCTTCCCTAGGACTGTACTAACTACCAAAACCATTTAAGTGTTTCCAAACCAGAAGCCATGGCTGAATGGAAATGTATGGTCTTTGATCAGGGAACAAATACTGCATTTAAATCAGGTGACACGTTGTCCTACAGGAATTATAGGAGAGAGCTGAAGAAGGGCATCAGAAAAGCCAAGTGCAAGTACAAACAGCGTATTGAGGGGCATTTTGAAAAAAACAACAACCCCGCAGCATGTGGAAGGGAATTAAAGGCATTAAAGATTACAAAGGCAGCTACCAGCAAACCTGCAGTGACAGTATGCTTCCTGATGCTCTGAGCCAGTTCTTCGTTCACTTTGATGAGCAAAATAGCAGAGTTGGCACTCATACAATACCAAGGGAGGAGGAGCAGGCACTCGTCTTACAGCACCACCAGGTGAGAGCCACTCTGAGAAAAATGGACAGCACCAGCAGGTGAGAGCCACTCTGAGAAAAACAGACATCAACAGAGCAGCAGGACCAGACAGGATTTCAAGGCCACACATCGATGTCAGAATAGGTAACTGCAATTCCTTCACCCTCATTCAGAGCACTGGCGTGCCTCAGGGCTGTGTGCTCAGCCCAGCCCTCTTCACTCTCTTCACTTATGACTGCTTACCAATTAACTCCACCAACACTATTGTAAAGTTAGCTGATGACACCACTATAATGGGACTGATATCAGAGAATGAGGAAATGGCCTACAGGGAGGAGGTCCAACATCTGGTCGAGTGTTGTACAGACAATCTGGTATTATCTGGTCTTGAACACCAAAAAAACCAAGGACTTCAAGAGATTCACGAAGACCATCAACCCCTCCCTACACATAAATGGAGGGGAGGTTGAGCGTGTGAATGACATCAAGTTCCTTGGAGTCTACATAACAAAAGAACTCTCATGGTCCCTCAATACCTCCTGCCTGGTGAAGAAAGCACAACAAAGGCTATTCTTCTGGAGGAAACTAAAACATGCCAAACTACCCACACAGCTCCTGGTGAACTTTTACCGCAGCACCATAGAAAGTGTCCTCTCCTACTGTACCACGGTGTGGTATGCCAGCTGCACTGTGGAAAATCATAAAGACCTGCCCCGTGTAGTGAAAATAGCACTAAGGATAATTGGTTCTGACCTCCAAAACCTGGTCACTGTGATAGCTGACTACATAAATGGTCTGTTTGTCCCCCTGCCATCTGGGAAGAGGTACAGACCCATCAAGTCCCGCACAAACAGACACAAGGCTTTAAAAGACTGAGGACTATATTTAAAATATGCATTTTTATATCAGACTTGCAGTCTGCACCCTGCGACTCATAGTCTTATTTTCTGTCATGCTGGTGCACACTCAACAGGACTGATAGCAGACTGGCTGTATCAACTACACGACCATTCATCCCCGACTGAGGCCCTATGTTCACCTGGTATTAAGATGTGTTTTGGGTGATCCAATAACAAGTGTGCAAGCGAGACACATCACCGTTACACCTGGTCACCTCTTTTGATTTCGAGGAGAGAGCCTCTGATTTCATGAGGACATACATCAGTCATTCCGTCTGTGTATTACTGAATTATAATAGAGCACAAAAAAAGTAAAAGAAGAAAAAGAAAGCTCTAAAAACTGGCACATGAGCAGAATTCTGAGTTATTTTAGTGCAGTATCTATAACTGAGCTACTGATGTGCATGCTTCTCATATCTGTGTCCCTTTTGTGCATGTTCATGCATTAGCTTTTTTTTTTTCATCATACGCTTATTTCCCTTTATATCCTCACTTAACCGGCAAAGAAAATGGCCGTTACAGCTGTCTTTTATCTCCCAAAATGCATTTTAATATTGCAATAACGAAACAGTTTGCTCTTGATAACATGTCAACAAACATGGAAAATGGCTGGTGCATGTTTTTGCACTTATTTGCAAGAAAAAAAAAGAAAAAGTAAAACAGGTTGGAAAATAATAAAGACAACGGGTAGGAAGATGTGTTTGATGTTTTATTTTATGAAAAAAATAATAATAATTGTCTTCTGCTTCCTAACACTTTGCCCTCCTCTTGCACTCTCTCTTTATTTCATTGGCTGTGGCTCATTGCCGGTCTTTAGCTGGCCGGACAGTGTGCACACCTGATGACAAGATGTCTAGATTTCATGGTTTGAAATCTGTCATAGCGTCTGCAACTTGTCGGGGCGTATAGCAGGAGTGCGCACACTACAAGACCGTTGGTTGTGAGATCTGAGGCCAGTCACCGACTTAATACATCAAAGGAGACAAGTTGAGTTGTATAGTGTACACTAGGCTTTAACATAGTAACTACAGATGTAATAAAATTTAAGTGTAGTACAATGCAACAACACATATATAAATAATAAGTACATTGCATCAAATGCTTAATTACATTGTAGTTAAAACACCTAATATAAAGTGGGTCCAACATTAAAAAAATAAATGAAAAGAATAGCATGTAGCCTTAAAGTATTTCTAAATTAAGAAACCTTGCTTCAAGTGTAAGTACAGTATTTAAAGTAATTATTTCTTAAGTAACATTCAGTAATAAAATAAAGAACATACAAACAAATATATAAATATTAGCAAGCATTTTAAAATAAAAACAATAGAATAAAGATATAAATGAAGAAAACAGTGCTTGAAGTTTTTTGAAGCAGTATCAAGTAAACATTCATAAATTCAAAAGAAAAATTCAAAATAAATCAAATACTACTTAAAAACTTATTTAATAATTGTATTATATAACAAAAAGCACCAAAAATGTCCAGCTGTCATCACTGATCTTACATTTTTGCACCAATACAAATGTGTTTACCTTTCCCTGTGGTGCTACTGATAGCACTTTGCATGAACAGTCCCTGAGACACAGGTCCTGGTCCGACATTTTCGCACTAAAATAAAATTTTTACTCCATTGATGGTTATGTTTAGGGTTGGGGGTTAAGGGGTAGGGTTGATAAAATATGCATTCCTGTTGATTACATCATTTACAACTAAAAACACAGCTTGCTTTTGTGCCACCTTGTGGACATCTGATCGACAACACTTTCAGCTTCCCCCACTGGGGGCAGTGATTCTAATTTCAGTAAGCAAAGGCCGATATCAGCAGAAACACTTTTGACCTCCTGTTGCCGAATTCACAGTGTGATCAGTCTGAATTCAACATCCTACCATAAACAATTAATAATAATATTGTTCATTAGCTTAAGTGATTTGGTAGAGTAGAGAACTGCAACCAAACCGGAGCCCTACGGGACCCAACAGACCGCTGGGATTCAAACCACGTTTTGGTATGTAAATAATGAAAAAATAAAATAAAATAAACAGGCCTATGTAACTTGAACTTGTTACAAATCAAAAAGGGAAATGGATAATGAACACAGCAGTCACGCTCTGGTCTCAGGAGGCTATAGTAGAGTTATAGACTTGGCATATTAATTCAACTAATGTGCAGTCACTGATATCTGTATATCAAGTGTTCTATAATGGCTTCCGATATTGCTTATCCAATCAGATTTCAGAGTTTAATCTATATGTTTTATAAAATATCATTCAATTTTAAATGTTCAGAGCTAAATGTTTCATATATGTTCTAATGATCCTCATTAACTTTTTACTTTAAACCTTTTCCTAATTGTTTTTTGACCACAGTCTGGCATGGTCAAGCATCATTGCAATGGAGCGCTATCCTATAAGCCCGTATTAATTCAAGTGGCAAAGCACAGTTGAAAGTGTTCTAATATGAAGGAGTCAAACAGGGAGCCAGCGGAGTACAGCAGCCCCACTCAGCATCAATGTTTAACTCTGCCTACTTTTTATGAGAATTGAAGCCCTCTCCTTCACGGAGAAATGTAGCGCACTCTACCCCCAGCCACCTCTTTCATGCTGGGTGCTATGAAATCCGATAGCAGTGATTTTATCCCCTGAAGATACAGTACAAATCATCATTGGTTTTATCTCAGCTGGGGATGTCGATTTTCTAAATGAGCTTACTCTTTCCAACTGCCCGTCAAGCCCATTTTCCCTAATGCTTCCCCATCACCCCCTGCCTCTGCTCTGCCTAACGCCTCCTCTCTTTGGCCCACTGCTCCCCACCTTTCTTTAACAGTGGGGTTCGGGCCCTTTCTTCCCTCTCTTTGTTCATTCTGGGGAGAAGGAGCAAACAGCAGGATTGATCCTACATTGCGTCTTGGTATTGTTCCAGAGCCTCGCTCACAATAGGCCGAACTAGGGAATGCATTGACTGGGTAAGCTGAAGGGGTGAGAGTGAAATTGGGTGAGATTTTTTGCTTTAGTATGTGTCGTTGTGGCTGGCTTTTTGTGTGCAGTGAAATGCCACTAATCTGCCAGCCATCGACATGTAAATGAGTGGAGTGGCCCTGCCTGGGAAACAGCTCCAACAATCCCTGAACACTTAGTATCACTGAAAGCTTGTGATGAAAAACCCAAAACAAACACAGAAATAAACGTATTTTGTGTGAAAAATATTTTTGGTGTTTGCCCCTTCAAAAGCAACCGCCATGGTGTTGTGAGTGGTTGCT
This sequence comes from Myxocyprinus asiaticus, assembly GCF_019703515.2. NCBI lineage: Eukaryota > Metazoa > Chordata > Actinopteri > Cypriniformes > Catostomidae > Myxocyprinus > Myxocyprinus asiaticus. The sequence continues at coordinate 40,267,690 of NC_059364.1, read as the reverse complement.
AGGCCTTTGCAATGTGTTTTAGCACATTTTAGCACGTTGCTATGCAGTTGCTATGGTGTTCTGAGTGTTTGCAAGGGCATGGCTGGATGATTGCTGGGGTGTTCTGGGTGTTTTCTACAGTATGTGGTCGCTTACTTTCCCAAGTCCCAACCCCCAAGTCTCGCAGAAACAATTTGCGAATAAAGCAGCGTTTCCATCCCATCTGTATAAGTGAACAAAATCAGCACTTCTGGGGAAATTGGCACATTATAAAAATGAAAATGGAAGTTGAAGCCACTGGCTCTTTTATTATATGTCATAAATTACTTGCGGTTGGAAGTGTTTACCAAACCTGTAGTTAGCTAACCCAACAGTCCTCAAAAAGATAGCTGTTACCTTTACATTTTCTGGCTAAGCTAAATGAAATGTTGTGTTGCGCTGTTGGCTGTCAAAATCGCAATGGCAAAAACTGAGGACTTCCCTTACAAACAATCTCAACTAGCCGCAAACTTGCTGCAAATTTGTATATTTAGTAAATGCTTGTTATTTACACATGCAAATGAGCTTTTGATTTGACGCAGATGTTTGCCAGAAGATTGCAGCTCTTCGCTGGTAGTGGTGAACCTCCGGCAAACCTTTGGCAACAATGGACAATTTGCCGCAAGTTTGCCGCAAAGCCCATTTGCATGTGAAAATTATCAGTGGCGAGTTTGTGGCAAATTTGGGCAAAGGGTTCTCTTTTTTCAGATTCCGTCAACAGAGCTGACTGGACTGGCGAGCTAAAAAATATTTCTGTATTTATGATGGCTTTGTGTTGTACTTTCGTAGCTACTTTCCTAACTAGCTGTGTTACAAGCAATAGTGTACCTAAACCTAGCTAGCTTTGAAGGCTAATTTTATTCTATATTACCTTTTAGCAATATTTAGAGGAGCTAGTACCACTTGTACCATGCCATGTATGTTTGTAAACAATGGGATTGGTGTATAGGAGTCAACCATTTTGATGACAGGCTTTGGCTCCAGCATTTACAGAATAACAAGAGCAACATTTAAGAAGTTAAGCAATGATATCAGTTATATTGTCTGAGCGAATTATGTATTCACAAATGGCTTATTCCAAAGTCACATGACTTTTTTGACGCACGTTTATAATCCTATATAAATTGTACAGGAATATATTTAGTAAATGTATTTCCACCGCAATTTACATGGATGTTTTCTAACCAAAAAAAAATAAATAAATAAATAAATAATAATAATAATATATCCACTTCAAGTGAGTGTGTTCTTTTATGTGCATTTTGGAAACTTTATTCACACCTTGATTTAACCGTCCAGCATTTTGCATGCAATATCCCAAAATATGCACAACTATATGTGGATGGAAACCCAGTTTATGATATTCTCATCCCTAGATATGGTTTATCCTTCAATGGACTTCTGTGGATTTTTTTGCCCTATTTATCATCTGGCAGACTGATCTTACTGTGAATTCAACAACAGTAGGTCAAACGTTCTGCAGCTGAAATTTGTCTGTGCTTACTAAAATTCAAACAACTTCCCCCATTGGCCGAAAGTGCAAGTGTTGTTGAACATAGGCATGTGAGTACTCCACTTTCTGGGTAAAATGTCCACAGGATGGTGCCAAAAGCAATTCTTTCTTTTTTTTTCTTTCTTTTTTTTTTTTTTTTTTTTGTAAATGATGTAATACAGTAAGCTGGAATGCATATTCTAACTCTACACCCTAACACAAACCCTAAACCTAACCATCAATAGAGTAAAAATATAATTATAGAGAACCTTCAAAACATACTTTTCATTGTTTGTGTAAACCTAATTACTTCCTGGTTTCCACGGAACCAGAACCCATGTCTCGGAGGTTGCTCATGCAAATGCGCTATCAGTAGCGCCAAAGCGAAAATGCTAAAATGTCTGATGAGGGGTAGTGCTTGTCAGTAATTTGACAGAATGGTCAATTTCAGGGTACATGAATATTTGAAAACAACATTTCCTGTGTGATCATGTTCACAAGCAAGTACCACTAAAAACTAAAATATTGGTGTCATCAAGTGTCGCTTCTATTGCGACAAATGGCTCATACAGTATTTGCCAAACTCAGACAATCGGCAGACATCTTATTGATCAGTTGGAAACTCCATATCTTGTTTTTGTTGTGACAAAGGATCTTTGCATTTTATGAATGTGGTAGTGTAAACTGGACAGAAAGCACTGATGCCAGTTGCCCTGAAAATAGTGCACTGATTGATGTAGCCAAATGGGCACAGCAACAAAAGCCTTGGCCTGGCGCCTGAGACACAGTATGGTGTACTCATTATTAAATGAATGTCCTTTCACTTTTGTTTCAGAGTGAAGTTTATGTGTGTGTTCCTTTGAACTGATGCAGTCTGAGTGAATCCTCTCACGATGTCATGGGAGGTTCCTGTATCCGTTAATAACATCAAGAGAATGGTGTTATGTAGTCGAGCAGCATTTGCATTGAAATGGTCTCACAAATTCTTTATGTCTTCATAATTCTGTCCAGGGAATGTGAGTGGAATGGAACGGCAGCAATTTCCCCTCCCCACTCAAAATGTTCTGTAATCACTCCACTCTAACTCTACTACAGGCTTTCCACTTCCTGCTCCTCACTCCCTCCCAGCTCACAGGTGAAAGAAACCCTTGTTGCATCCGAAATAGCATACTTCAGAGTATGTACTGCATTTGATGAAGAGCGTACTTCTTGGCCAGTAATAAAAGTACAGTACTGTGCAAAGGTTTTAGGCACTTGTGAAAAATGTTGCATAGTGAGGATGTCAGGAATAATGCCATAAATAGTTTTCATTTATCACTTAACATCATACAAAGTCCAGTAAACATAAAAAAACTAAATCAATATTCGGTGTGACAACCTTTGCCTTTAAAACAGCACCAATTCTCCTAGGTACACCTGGATACAGTTTTTCTTGGTTGTTGGCAGATAGGATGTTCCAAGATTCTTGGAGAATTCACCACAGTTCTTCTACCTATTTAGGCTGTCTCAATTGCTTCTGTCTCTTTATGTAATCTCAGACACAATGTTCAGTGGGGGGCTTTGTGGGGGCCATGACATCTGTTGCAGGGCTCCCTGTTCTTCTATTCTAATCTTTTCTATTTGCAAAAGTAATGTTTGGGAGTCTAACATTTATATTTCCAATTGACACACTAAAGCTGAAGATATAAATAACCATCTTAAGACAAATGTTTTTTTTAAACATCTTAAGTGCCTAAAACTTTTACACAGTACTATATGTTCTTTAGGTATGTAGGTGAGTAGGATGAATACATTCACAAACCTACTTCATCTGGGAACGTGGGCATAGTTCCGTGACCTAAATATATGAAGCAGTAACAGCAACATTGAAAACAATTTACTCTGGTGTTGTTAAACAAGTAAAATTTAACCACAAGGAACAACGTTCTTGCTATATATAGCATTTATAGCTGAAAAGAGCTGCTTGACTCCTGGATATCCACATTTTTTATTTTATTTTTCAAATTCAGAGTTTTGAATTTGACAGCTCTTCAGGAGTGTAAAAAGAACTAAAAAAATGGAGTAAAAATTTTGCTCAGTTAAAAATCCAAGTATCTAGCCAAAAACATACTTAAGTTAAAGTAAAAAAGTATTCACATTAATTTGTACTTAAGTATTAAAAAATTAAAAAGTAACTTTTTTCCTAGCTAGAATGAAATCAAGAGAAAAGATTGTGTGAGAGAGGATGTTGTTAAATTCGATTGGTTTGTTAAGTCACTTTTTTACTGTCTCTGAGCCGAAAGTGTCATAGAAGCACCACAAATGACATGGCAGAAAATGATCTGCAAAAATGTAATGAGCACTTTTCAAGTTGAAATAAAATTGTAAGGAGTAAAAAGTACTATTTTTTCTTTGGAAATGTAATTAATTAAAAGTACAATTATTCAGTTTTAATTGCACTCGAGTAAATTACAAATCCCCCAAAATAATACTTAAATATAATACTTACAGTAAGTATTTTTACTCAATTACTTTACACCCCTGCAACTCTTCACTACTTATGGGAATCATTGGAAAGTACAGTGTCCAGTAGATGCGCACTTAAGAAACTCTAGTAGGTCATCCTGGTATTTCTCGCCTACTCTTTTATGAATATTAAGGAGTTTGACACCCTAATGGTATACTGTTTTTGGCATACAAAATAGTAGGGAAGTATGCACAATTTGCACCCATTTACTGTAAAATTATTTCAATATGTTTTTTTCTCTTTAACATGAATGTCTTGGCACAAGATGTAATCAGTGAAATCATGTTTGCGCCGTTCCAAACAGTTGTGAGGGTTTTGCATTTGTACAATTCTGAAAGTATGAAATTTTGAGTATCTGTGAGAAGAGAGTGACATTTTACCTACCTTTATATTTTATTTTACATGTGGAAAATGCAAACTTAATCATGGTATTATCAATGCATCTTTTTAAGTTCCACAACAAATATTTGGATGACACTTGCATTCACCCATCACATTCGTCCATAATTAATTTTCATTAAACATTAAACATTTTGTAATTAGGATCGTTGTTTATCCAATGATATTCCATTTTTCTAACTAGCTAACTACTGACTCCAGTTATTCATAAATAATATTGTATGTTTATAATTTTATGATAAACAGAATAAAATAATAATAATAATAATTTAAAAAAAAACTTTTTTTGTTGTCCTAACTTTGTAAACATGTAACACTGGTTCTATTTACTTAAACTCACTTTGAAAAGTCAAAAACAAAATTCCACGATGTCAGAAAGCACTAGAAAAAATATTTTTTCTCTATAACATTCCATCACAATATACAGATCTGAAATGTAGGTGGTGCTCTAATGCATTTTAGCCCTCACAGATGTGCTTGTCCATAGACATTCAGACTAATTTTCAGTTCAATCACCACCCTTGTTGTTTCATTGAATATCTCGGCCTCTGAGTGGACTAGAAGCTCAATCTAGGTGTCATTAGAACGCTGAGATCCTCCCCTTGATATTTTAACATTTTATCATCAATAGTCAAAAACATATTTGTCTGATGATTTGTTTTGCATGCTTTTCCTTCTGGATGGCATATTTGTTTTGTACCCCATTACCTGGGAATAGAATATTCAACACAAATAGATTGAGGCCTTATTTTGTTATTTTAAGTAACATAAATGCAGAAGTGATATTAACTCTGAAAATTTGAGATTCTAAGCTTTCAAATGATACCTCATAATCCTGACTTATGTATACGGATACTTTAATGTTTTATGTGCAAACTTTTTTCATGATATAGCAACCCCCTTTGGACCCGCCAGCGGATAGGGATAACTTGCTCAGCAAGATTCTCTTCAAACTGTTTGCTCCGCCATGACTGTAATTCATGTAAGTAAGGAGCTGTAGCTTCCCATGTGGCAATATTAAGAATGCAATGCATACTTGCTTTGTGTTATGAATTGCGGTCTGACACATTTTGGAATGCAACTATGCACGAAATCAAGCTTGCGTAGCACTTCGCAAGGAACTGCACAAATTAGCCTACCATCTGAATCATTCAGAATGAATCAGAGTCTTACTGTGTGGGCAAGAAGTTCACACTTCACCATATGCAGCCACTGTATAGTGTGGTTTGGGTACATTATTTCAATTGCAATGCAGCGAAACTGCTATAAAATGGAAGCTTGGCTTCGTATGACTGATTTATGTAAAATGGTAAGTTACATGATGTATAGTTACAGCATGCTTGGTGTACCTCTAATTTCAGAATCATAAATTACTTCTCACCATATTTCTCAAACACGGTTTCAGCTGTGAATGAACACATATAAAATCTCTCACCATGTGATTCACATTCCCAGGTAAGGAACCTGCCTTTAAAAATTTAAGAGTCAGAGAAGCCTCTCCGCAAATTAAAAAATAATTAATGTCTACTTTTAATGTACAGGCCTGGCCGGGATAAGGCAATTTCAGCTAATGCACAGCCCAGGTAGCTTAAAAGTGGCTTTCTACTTGGTGATTGTTGGGGTTCAGAGCGGTGGAAACTTCAGATCAATTCCCGTATTGCATTAACACAATTAGTCCCAGCTGGACTAAATAATAAACCCAGAATACTACCTCTTGTTCAATATTTCATACTTAATTCAGGTGCTCAAGAGTGCTACTAAACCGCATTGAAGCTTCGCTCTAAAATGCAGGTGTTTTTTTTTTTTTTTCCACAGGAGCCTTTTAGAAGTCATTAAGTAAAAGCCACCCCAATCTCATGTCCCATTTGTGTGATTTAATAATGAGCTGTACCTGCCTACTTGCAAATGTTTCTTTTGCATATAAGCACAGTAAGTTCTGGTCAGGTCCACTCAGCAATGTGTAGGCAAGCTTTTTTTTTTATTTTTTTCACCTTTCTAAACCTTTTGCACCTAACTGTTATGTTTTCCTGTGTTTTTGTAAGAAAAATAACATGAAATGAAATAAATATGCTGTAATTAGAAAAAGAAGATGGCCCGTAAAATTAAATGAATGACATTGCAACACACTAACTGAGTAAGAATTAATCTTTAGCTCATGAGAATGAAACTTAATGGTCCTTAATGCAAAAGATGACCTTTCAAAGAATAAACAGTTAACACAGTCTGGGTATGGCTAGTTTGGTTTTCAGTTTCAATAAGTGCCTTGCCATTAACAAATAACACTTTCAGTAATCAATGGCTTTTATTTAAATATATTTTGTTACATACAGTAGGGAGGTTATCAAAAGGGCTATTGCTCACTAACAATAAGGTTTTGAGACAAATGTCCAATTACACAAATGCTTGTTATATTTCTTGCTGTGTTTTTTTCTGTTGGTTTCAACTATCTTAAATTAGAATAATTTTTGTGAATTCTGTCCTCCAAAATAATTCTACGATAATCATATTTTTTTAATAGCTCAGAGTGAACTCAAACCACACACAATAAAACCACATACATTAAGGCAGGAGTCAACTAATGAATATTATGGCGGTAGATTTGAAAAAAAAAATGTGTGTGATTTATATGTTGTAATTTTATACAATGCGTTAATTATAATTTATGTTGGTAGTATGACTAAAATCTTATATTATGATATGAGTAATTTTATTTCATGCTTAAGATTATCATGATAAATATTTATTTATTAAAGCTGAAGCATGTCACTTTTTCAGTGTTAAAATACTTTCTTCTATCCCAGTTTAATATGCAGAAACAACTATAAGTAAGCCATTCATAGGTTAATTTTCTCAAAAACACTTTGTCTCTGTGGAACTATAACATTTTCTGTGTCTGTTTAAAGCAATCCATCCCAACAACGTTACCATTGCCATGAGTTGGAGGTGGGACTATCTGACTGTTTGAACATCTGCTGGCAGATGCTAATCCAAGCTCCATTTTACTGGCCGACAATTATGTAAATGAAGCTTACACCTAAAAATCACTGGTAAAATCAAATAGTGTGACGCCGGTTTAGTATGGATGAGACTCTAAATTCTGAATGGATAAGCCAAATTCGAAGCCATTTTAAAATTGCTAATAGGAACAATTACCTGTGACCATAATATAATTCTACGTATATTATGTGTTAAGTTGTATAGTTGCTCAGCAACCGTAAACAACCAAACTACTAGTATTACACTCTTTGGGTGCTCTCAATCGAAAGGCTACAGCCTAGTTAGGCTGTGTCCTTCCTATACTAAACCTTCTGAGGCTGTAGGCTAGGCTGCTCCTCAGCATTCAGCGCTAAAATGAGATGGTCTAGTAAGTGCAAAGGATTGTGGGTGATTGAAGGCTGTGAAGGATGCACTTGATGCATTCTCCAAAATATGGCAAACAAATGCTGTGAAATGAGGCTGCCTGCCAAGGGTCCTCACAACTGGGATGGCCTTCGATGGTGCTTGATGACAATGCAGCCGAGATATCCAGGCTAACTAGGCTGCAGCCTTCCGATTGAGAAGAACCCTTTAAGAAGTCTTTCCTCATCTTGACATGTTTAGGAAACATCCCACTCTGTATTTTCTAATTTCTTCACAGCTCTCGCCTGTAAATAACATAAAAACTGTGCTGCCTACTTATTGCCATGCAAATATCCCTACTGTGGTATAGCAAATCCTCTACTAGTTGAAACATTTCTACCATAGATAGGGCCCTATGATTTTTGCAATGTGAAAAACATGGACGGAGTGAATCCAGTCACAAAAACAGAATTTATTATAAAATGTGGAATGTCATAGACTTCGACATATTTGGGATCAAATTAATTTGTGAATGCATAATTAATCAAATTAAAATTGTGATATGTTCTAGTGAGTTGATTAAGCCACAAAAGGCTGAGATTTAATTAAATAAATATAATGTACAGTCTGCATGTCCTGCGTGCTTCAAAGTAAATCTGTGAATCTGACCACTTATACACTGACAACACGGAATCATGAACAACAGATGCGCTCTGTGTGTGTAGTAGATGACAGATAGTAGAGTGCACATTCACTTTGAAGTGCACAGCACATACAGACTATATATTTATACAAATACATATTTTGTAGTTTAATAAACACATTAGGCCATATATCCGGAGATGAGAATTTGTCGCCAAAAACATTGAAACTCAAAGTGCTTCATCCAGTTATCCGCCAAAATAAAAGCTCAGTTTAAATAGACATGTGAAATTTAAGAAATTGGGACAGAAATATCTTACTACTCTATAGTAAAATGTAATATTCAATGTAGTAATAATAATAATAATAATTATTATTATTATTATTATTATTATTACATTATATTTAAGCAGTATCTCACATGCAAGAGGGCTCTTTTACTGAAATGTATTATTCAGTGCTTAATTTTATTTCAATGCTTTTATTAATACTGTGATGCTCTGCTGAGCAGCACTGTATTTGCCAAAAAATTAAAATTAAAATAATAATAACTCCAAAGTTGGGTTTTGAATTGTAATGTGAGAATCTGTATATCAACTCTTAATTTGATAAAAAAAATAAAATAAATAAATAATGCAATGGTATGTTAAAAAGTACTTCTTCTATGAATTAATGTGTTGTATTTTTTAATTAATTTGTTTCATGAAAAAAATTAACTTTAAAACATGGGATTCAAAAAAAAAAAAAAGAAAAAAGAAAAAAAAGAAAACATGGAATTTGGAATAAATAATAAAACAGATTTCATAGGGTCTTACATAAACATTACACACTGTCATACCACCTAGCCCTAGTGCCACATTTTCCATAATTTGTGAGTTTTTTGTTTATTCCAGAAATAAAAAACGATGCTGTACAAGCAGTCATTTATTCAGTGTGTATGGCTGCTGTACACTACTTTGAGTTTGTGCTGGGGTCATATTAAAAGAGAAGGTGATAGCAAAGCTGCGGGTGGCAATATATCATCGTAATTAAAGGCTGGCCTAATGATGCAGGCTTCCACCAGCATGATTCCTGTCTGATCACAGGGCTGCTTCATTAGGAGCACTCAGCCTAACGAGGTGTAGCTGTAATAAAGTAATTCTCTGCCTGCCGTGGTGATAAAAAGCTCCTCTGGCTGAGGGAGGGATGAAAATATAATTATAATTGGAAATGCTTGACTAAAGTTATTGCAGGCCTGCTGAAGTGTGCAATGTTTTTGTGTTTGGAACCATTCCTCTCTTTCCACATCTCTCTCTCCATTGCATTGCCAGAATCCCTCAAATGAATATGTCAGGGGACATGAGAGGGGTGGGGGGTAATTAAGCTGATTGTAACTGCAGTTATGTAGCTGAATGAGGAGTCAGGGCTATAGAACAGACCAAATTTTATGAGCTATGCATTGCATCCCACATGTTTTTTGTTTGTGTGTGTGTGTGTGTGTGTGTGCGTGTGTGTGTGTGTGTAATATTTGGAATTGATTTCATAGTATGGTAAAATCCCAAGACCATACATTTTAAACATATTTGGATTAGTGATTCTAACATTTTTCTTTTTCTTTTTTATTAGTTTTTGCTATGGTAAGCATCACTATTACTATTTAACAAAACCCTTAACTCTAAGTATTAAACCTTGGTGCATAACTTTTTGGCCTGCCTTGTTAGTGAGTGGTGTGCTATTACTTTTCGGATTTAGAGATCAGATTTACAATTTTGCTTGGCAGATGTTAAAACAGGCGGAAAAAGTTCCATAGACTTGCACTGAAGGAGGGACCTAAACCATGTCTAGAGAATATCATAGAGATTTCTCATAGGGCTCTTTTTATCTGGGCCAATAAATAGTAACCTACTAAACGACCACTCAAATCACCCCAGCAACCACATAATAATCCACAAAAAAACACTATATACACCTTAGCAACTATTTATCAATGCCCAGGCAACCACCCGTAACACTCTAGCTACTACACAGAACACCATCAAAACCACATAGTGACCACATAGCAGTTATTTTTAGCTATACATTATATAATACAGTAAAGAGGAATGTTTTTTTTTATCCTCTCCCCTTTTCTCCCCAATATGGAATGCCCAATTCCCACTGTGTCCTCGTGGTGGCATAGTGACTCGCCTCAATCCGGGTGGCGGAGGACGCATCTCAGTTGCCTCCGCGTCTGAGACCATCAATCCGCACATCTTATCATGTGGATTGTTGAGTGCGTTACCACGGAGACACAGCACGTGTGGAGGCTTCATGCTATTCTCCTCGGCATCCACGCACAACTCACCACACGCCCCACCGAGTGCGAGAACCACATTATAGCGACCACGAGGAGGTTAACCCAATGTGACTCTACCCACCCTAGCAACCGGGCCAATTTGATTGCTTAAGAAACCTGGCTGGAGTCACTCAGCATGCCCTGGATTTGAACTCACGACTCCAGGGGTGGTAGTCAGCGTCTTTACTTGCTGAGCTACCCAGGCCCCGAGGAATGCATTTTTATGAACCAAACCCCCAACCCATTCCTTAAACCTAACCATTAGGGACAACTTCAACCTCTGAATCACGCTTATCACTGATTTTTTTGAATGCATTTGCTTCCAGTTTTCAATGTGTGATCCGAACTCAGGTCTCCCATACTACTGATGCAACATGGTTACTGTGTGCCAAAGGGAAAGGTAAACACACTGAAGCCGACGCATAAATGTCTGATAGGAAATGGCGTATGTCAGTGAGTTGGCATAATGTGGCTGTAACAAGGAAGGACACCGGGAACTGGATTCTTCAAACACAGGAGGGGAACTTTTAATTGACCACTTCTCTGGTTTACAGTTTCACAATAACACATCAGCTTCACACTAACTCATCAGCTTTACACTAATACATCAGCTTCACAATAACACATCAGCTTCACAGTAAGGCTCTTGACCCAGTCTCTCTCTCCCGATCTGGTGCTGGCATGGTCCTTTTATGCCGCTTTCCCCAATCTCAGTACAATTAGAGACAGGTGTTAGTCATAATTTGGCTCAGGTGTATGCACCCTTACTGCTCTCTCTCTCCCGACGGATGCTCGACCATGCCCTCACTGCCACATATCCCCACCACCCGACTCAGGCTGGGGAGACATCCGGACTGCCTACCACTCCCCCCCAATTTCTGAACAGGAAGTTGGCAACAGCCATCTGTGCTCCCGGTCTGTGGACCACCTTGAATTTAAAGGGCTGGAGTGCCAGATACCACCGGGTGATCTGTGCGTTGGTATCCTTCATGTGGTGGAGCCACTGGAGTGGGGCGTGATCTGAGCAGAGAGGGAGGGCCCCACCCCAGCAGGTAGTAACGGAGAGTGAGGACCACCCACTTGATGGCCAGACACTCCTTTTCCACGGTGCTGTACTTTGTTTCCCTCAAGGAGAGCTTGCAGCTGATGTACAGCACCGGGTGCTCCTCCCCCTCCACCACCTGTGAGAGTACGGCCCCCAGCCCCCTGCCTGAAGCATCTGTCTGAAATACAAAAGGGAGAGATAAATTAGGTGCATGTAAAAGCGGCCCCCCACGAAGTGTGGCTTTAACCTGCGTAAACGCCTATTGGCACTGCTCCGTCCACTGGACCGGGTCTGGAGCTCCCTTTTTAGTGAGATCAGTCAGCGGGCTGGTGACGTCCGAATAGTTAGGCACAAATCTCCTATAATAGCCAGCCAGCCCCAGGAATTGTCTCACCCCCTTTTTGGTCTTGGGTCTCGGGCAGGTCGCAATCACCGCCGTCTTGTCAATTTGGGGATGCACCTGCCCATGGCCCAAGTGGAATCCCAGATACCGTACCTCCACCCGCCCAACTTCTTAGGGTTTGCTGTGAGCCCCGCCCATCGCAGCGACCTCAGAACCACCCTCAGATGCTGCATATGCCGCTGCCAATCATTGCTATAAATGATGATGTTATTCATATAAGCAGCGGCATAAGCCGAATGCCGTCTGAGAATTCGGTCCTTGAGGCACTGAAACGTGGCCGGAGCCCCAGACAAACCGAACTGAAATGTCACAAATTGGTGTAATCTGAACGGTGTGGAGAAAGCCGTTTTTCACAGGAAAATGGCGTCAAGGGGATCTGCCAGTAACCCTTTGTCAAATCCAGTGTCGAGTAAAAACGTTGAGTAAAAACTGATCGAGCAACTCATCAATACGAGGCATTGGGTAGGCATCAAATTTAGACACCACGTTGACTTTTCTATAATCCACACAGAACCGTACAGACCCATTGCTCTTAGGCACCAGATCAACCGGGTTGGATCAGTCACTGTGGGATTCCTCTATTACTCCCATATTGAGCATTGCATCCAATTCTTCCCAAACTATTTTTTTATGTTCGGGCTCGGTAGGCACAGGTACATACCACCACCCCTGCTCCTGACCCAGTCTCTCTCTCCCGATCTGGCACTGGCATGGTCCTTTTATGCCGTTCTCCCCAATCCCACTACAATTAGAAACAGGTGTTAGTCATAATTTGGCTCAGGTGTTTGCACCCTTACCGCTCTCTCTCTCCCGACAGATGCTCGACCACGCCCCAGCTGCCACAGTGGCCGATCCTAAATTACTGGAACTCTCTGAAACAGCATGCTGACTTCCTGTGTGATCATGTTGCCAAGAACACCATCGCAACCACCTAACAACCAACGAGAAAACATTAGCAACCTTGTAGTTATCCATCAATAAAATACTTAGAACACCTTAGCAACTACATAGCAATGCCCTGGCAACTACCAAGAACACTCTAGAAACCACCCAGAAGTGCCTTAGCAACAACCCAGAACACCATAGCAACTACAAAGCAAAACTATATAAACCACCAAGAAGACCTTAGCAATCAATGTCCTGGCAACCACACTCAATACCTTAGTGATCACCCAGAACATCATTGCAACCACCTACCAATGCCCTATCAACCACCTAGAACACTATAGCAACACCCACACAACCAACTGCATAGCAATGCTCTGGAAACCACACAGAATACTCTAGCAACCACACAGCACACCCCAGCAACCACATAGCAATGCTCAACATACCACCAAGAACATCTGGCAACCACCCACAACACCCTAGCAATCACCCAGAAATGTAAGCGTTAGCGTAAGCGTAGTTCAAGCAGGAAGATCTTGGGATTCATTCTATCAGGCATCTCATCCAGTCACAACACAGCCTCTGTTATATAAGGCCGCTCAGGTGTTTCTCATTATTGCTTACTTCCATTGTTTTCAGCCCCCTCCACCCCATCACCACCAGTTTAGAGTCTTTTCTGATAGAACACCACTGCAACCACCAGTGTTGGGTGAAATCCAATTTCAAAGTAATTAGTTACTGTAATCAAGTGACTTTTTAGTATAAAAGTAGTGTAATGCAGTTACTGACTTTCAATTAATTGAATTACTTTTATGTACATTATAGGCAGTGTTGGGAAGGATATTTTTTTTTAAAGTATTCCACTACAGATTACATGCTTTAAAATGTCATTTATAAAGTATTCCTTTAGATTATTCAAGGTCAGTAACTTAATCTAAATACTTTGAATTACTTCTTCGGCACTGGCAGATTTTTTCACTTTAAATTCTCATTAAAAATAAAACTTTTGCAGTAGATCTTTCCCTAATATCAAAGGTCTTACTAGAGAAAAAAACTTTATGCTCTAATGTGAATGTTCTTCATAGACTTCATTACAAAATATAATCATGCCTGGTAAAAGATGTATGAAAAGGCAAGAAATAGCATTTTAATTTAGCACAAAGCTAAATGTTCGCATGACAATTTACACAAGGTTAACTATTTTTCCCCTTCTGTCACTCACTCGACATTGTGTCGATGTAGTGACACTAGGGGTCACCCTTGGGAGCCCCAAACACCTCAGATCTTTGTGAAAAGGCCAATGAGAATTGGTGAGTGGAATTTACTTGCCACTCCCCCTGACATACTGGTATAAAAGGAGCTGGCTCGCAACCACTCATTCAGATTTTTTCTTCGGAGATCACGCCGATCTGCCGCCACTTGTTCAGCCCTTGGACAGACCTTGCATTTCTATGGGCAGGAGTTCCCCTACAGCAAGTGTCCAGGCATGTCATCATTACGACAGATGCCTCCAAGCGAGGCTGGGGCACCGTGTGCAATGGGCACACAGCCGCTGGCTCCTGGACAGGACCGCGACTGTGTTGGCACATCAACTGCCTCGAGTTGCTGGCAGTATTGCTCGCCCTGCGGAGGCTTTTTCCGTTGATCCGGGGAAAGCATGTGTTGGACAACACAGCAACAGTAGCGTATAATTCGCCAAGGCGGCTTACACTCACGTCGCATGTCACAACTCGCCCGCCGTCTCCTCCTATGGAGTCAGCGGTGACTGAGGTCGCTCAGGGGAGAGTGGAGACTCCACCCCCAGGTGGTCCAGCTGATTTGGAGTTGGTTCGGCAAAGCAAAAGTTGACATTTTTGCCTCCCGAGAAACCTCCCACTGCCCGCACTGGTATTCTCAGACGGGGGCCCCCCTCGGCCCAGACACGCTGGCACACAGCTGGCCCCAGGGGCTGCGCAAGTATGCATTCCCCCCAGTGAGCCTACTTGCACAGACCCTGTGCAAGGTCAGGGAGGACGAGGAGCAGGTCACCCTCATAGCCCCATATTGGCCCACCCAGACTTGGTTCATAGACCTCACGCTCCTCGCGACAGCCCCTCCCTGGAAAATTTCCCTGAGGAAGGACCTTCTTTCTCAGGGACGGGGCACCATCTGGCACCTGAGACCCTCCGTGGGGTCTTTTCCCCCTGAAAGAATAGGATAGGAAAAGAACATCTTCCCTGGCACATGTTGAGCTTTAAAATGGCCCCAGCTGAATAACCGAATACTCTGTGGAGAAAAAACGTGGTGCGGCCTGCTCCCATACTAGATACGTCTCTCCCCCCCCCAGGGAAGTGGGGAACTATACAATGTTTTTTGGGGCATTGGGGGAGGATACATGCAGACCGGTGCACCTGCTACTACGCACGCAGCAGCTTGCTTGCACCTGCACCGGCAGTCCACATAACACGGTTCAGCTAGTTGTGGCGTTTCGTATAGGGACCTCTAGTGTCACTACATCGACACAACATCGAGTGAGTGACAGAAGGGGAATGTCTCGGTTACTATCGTAACCTCCGTTCCCTGTTGGAGGGAACGAGACATTGTTTCCCCCCTGCCACAACGCTGTACTACCCGCTGAAATGGCCGGGACCCTGTCTTGGCTCCTCAGCACAAAACCTGAATGAGTGGTTGCGAGCCAGCTCCTTTTATACCCGTATGTCCGGGGGAGTGGCATGCAAATTCCACTCGCCAATTCTCATTGGCCTTTTCTCAAAGATCTGAGGTGTTTGGGGCTCCCAAGGGCGACCCCTAGTGTCACTACATCGACACAACGTCTCGTTCCCTCCATCAGGGAACGGAGGTTATGACAGTAATCGAGACGTTTCTGCTTCAAAACTCCACAGTGTAAACAACAACATCCTTTTCTGATCGTATGTGGATTCTGTATAGAATGATACAGAAAATATATTATTTGTAGCTTTCTATACGATGTTAAAAGGTTACATTGGTTAGCATTTCTAGTAAAAATACCCTAACCGCATAAAAAACTTAACATGGCACGTAATCGAGTATTTACTGCATTTATGTTTAATCTGTCAAAGCGTTTCTAACTGTTTTTTTGTTAAAGGAATAGTTCACAAATGAAAATTCTCTCATTATTCACTTACCCTGATGCTAGATGTGTATGACTGTCTTTCTTCAGCAGAACACAAATGAAGATTTTTAGGAGAATATAGAGCTCTATTAGGTCTTTATAATAGAAGTACACAGGTGCCAGCACACTGATGGTTCAAAAGTCATATTTAGGCAGCAATAAAGTAATCCACACCACTCCAGTCGATCAATGAATATCTTCTGAAGCAAATCTATAGGTTTATTTAAGAAACAAGTCGATAATTAAAATGTTCTTAACTTTAAATCGGCACTTCCATCCAGGGCTCTGATGCTGTTTGAAATGGCCAGCTCTCGCATGACATTCATTCTTCTGTTGTAAATAAGCACCACTTCCAAATTCACGCGTGAACTCGCCGACACGCTTCCGTCACACTTTGTGTCAGCTGCTGGCAGGAAGCTCTTTTTAAAAGTTAATAACGTTTTAATTATTGACTTATTTTTTACACAAACGTTTTGATTTGCTTCAGAAGACATTCATTGATCACCTGGAGTCATGTGGATTACTTTTATGCTGCCTAAATATGACTTTTGGACCGTCAAAGTGCTGGCACCCATGTACTTCTGTTATAAGGACCTGACAAATCTTCTTATAAAAATCTTCATTTGTGTTCTGCTGCAGAAAGACAGTCATACACATCTGGGATGGCATCAGGGTAAGTGAATAATGAGAGAATTTTCATTTTTGGGTGAACTATTCCTTTAAGCTCTAGATACACGATATAGCTACTCTATTAAGCTCCCAAGGGAAAGTTCCTCAATGACGTTATATCCACCTTTCACTCACAACAGTGTGAAAGCTCTCATATGAATGAAACAAATCATAAGAAATTGTTTCACCGCTGTTCAAACGTTCCTCGGATCGCATCATTTATACAGATAAGTGTTTTCCAACTGAATACACTAAATATGAAATTAAACAAATTACAATAAAAGGCCAAGTAACCTCTTCAGTAATCAAAATACTTTCTGAATGTAACCTTATTCTGATTTCCAACTATTTAAATTGTAACTGTAGTGGAATACAATTAGAATATTTAGTATTATAAATACATAATCCTGTTACATGTATTCCGTTACTCCCCAACCATGCTTATAGGGTTATGCTTATTTCTATTATATTATTTATGTAGAAAATAAATATAGACATTATTTTGAATTTGTTTAGCAGAAAAGTATTTTATAAAGTAACTTAAAAGTAATTAGTAATGTGATTACTTTTTCAATGAAATAATTAGTAATTTGTAGTGTATTACTATTTTTAAGTAATTTACCCAACACTGCCTACCAATGCCATAACAACCAACCAGAACACCATAGCAACCATGTTGTAATCTACTATAAAACACTTAGAACACCTTAGCTACTGCATAGCAACACCCTGGCAAACATCCAGAACACACTAGCTACCACATAGCAACACACTAAATACCACCTAAAACACTTTAGCAACCACCCAGAACACCATAGCAACCACACAGCAACACACAAAATACCACCTAAAACACTTTAGCAACCACACAGAAAACCATTGCAACCACATAGCAACACTCTAAATACCACATAAAACATTGTAGCAACCACCCAGAATACCAAATCAACCACATAGCAACGTGCTGAATACCACGTATAGGTACTTATATTTAACACCTTAACAACCGATGTCCTGGCAGCCACCCACAACACCCAAGCAATCACCCAGAACACCATTGCAACCACCTACCAATGCCCTAACAATCACCCAGAATTCCATAGGAAAACCCTGGCAACCACCTAACAACCAACCAGAATACCAGAGTAGCAACCAAGTACCCATGTCTTAGCAACCACTGAACAACCAACCAGAACACCTTAGGAACTAGCTACCAACACCCTAGTAACCATCAAGAACACTTTAGCAACCGTATAGCAATGCCCTGGCAACCACCGAAAACACCTTAGCATTTTTGCAGGAACTCTTCCTTTTCTTCATAAATCTCTGTTCTTTCTATAAAACAATTGTATTTTATAGAGGAACTTCTAAATGGCTGGCCTCCAGCGAGGAAATTATTTTTCATTGGGTTCTGTAGTTAATCAGTGAACATATACATGCAGATAGACAGTTGATGGCCTTCTGAAAGGGCAGGCTGCAAAATGAGTGCTTTCCCTAATTAGAATGTACAGTTCTATAGTGTAAGCTAGTAAAAATGGCCGGGATTTTTTCATTGGTTCTCTGAAAATATTAGCTGTGATTAGTTACACAATTCAACATTAACCTGTAAATTAAAATTCCTTGGTGCAATTTGATGGGTGATTTAATTTGGTCCTCTCTCTCTCTCTCTCTCTCTCTCTCTCTCCCTCTCTCTTATTCTCGCACTCTGCTTGCCGCAGGCTAATCCCATTATGAATTCTTTATATAGCTTTTTCCTTTAATGATCAGCGGCTTGTGCTCCACTACTGATTACTATTGTACACTTAGCACTACATAAAGCAGGGGATTAATATGCCCCACAAGAATTGATGCTCTGGATCCCCCAGTTGCTTTCCAAGAGATGTTTCTGCTACTTCAATTGTCCATAAATTACAATCCCCAGTGAATTAGCCTCCAAACTGTGTGGAGAGGTACAAGCCAAGGAGAGTACTCTCACTCGGGTCTCAGAAGAAAGTGATCTCCTCTATTATTCATCACCTGCCTCTTTTTTTTTTTTTTTTTTTTTTATAATGTAAGATGCTGTATTATATTTTCCCTCTTCTCTCCATCTCGTTCTGGCGGGAGGTAAGAATGAGCTGACCAGAGGAGCCAGAGGAAGGTGTTATAGGGTGAAGAGAGAGGTTTTGGCCTTTAGTAAGTGTTTCATTTTGCTCCTGTGAATGGACTGTCAGGCTGCAAATGCCTTTCCTGTCTGGTAGGGGGGTAAAAATGCATATATCTGACAATGAAAATCCTGAAAATGTGTTAATTTTTATTTATTTATTTTTATTGAAAATACAATGCTTGACCTATTTTCAGTTGTAAAAATCCATCAAATCCAGATCCCAAATCTACTTCTGGCATAGAAATGTTCGATTGTCCTTCCACATTTGTATCTTCAGATTATTTTTGAAAATAATTATGTATTGAACCTGACTAATCAAACCAAACTGAATAATTACCAAATGTTATATTTCAAGAATAGTAATCATATTTAATTTTTGTAAGAGCAAATATTTACACCCCTATTATCTGGTAATACTGTAGTATTGGCAGGGTTAGAATTAGGGCTGTGCAATATAGCAATAAATAAATAAAAACAAATATATTTTGTATTTTTAATTAAAAGCTGTTTTTGCCCACAGAACTGCCGCTCGTTTTTTGCACCATTCTCTTTACACTAGAGACTGTTGTGTGTGAAAATCCCAGGTGATCAGCAGTTACAGAAATACTCAAACCAGCCCATCTGGCACCAACAATCATGCCACGGTCCAAATCATTGAGGTCACATTTTCCCCCATTCTGATGGTTGATGTGGACATTAACTGAAGCTCCTGACCCATGTCTGCATGATTTTATACATTACACTGCCTCAATTTGTACTGTACGTGTTTGCTCTAAATTGATTTAAAAGAGTGTTTTTTTTTTTTTTCAATCAGTGGAATGATCATTTTAACCAAACAGCCATTAATGTAGATTCAAAATATTTGTCCTAATAATTCAAATACAGCAAAAATGTATTTATAAATAACCAATACAAGTTTTCCACAATTTATCACTAAATTATCACAAGGAAGAATATTTAATATTGTTTTTATTCATCAATATAACAATACATATTAAACAGCAATATTAAGCCAATTATTTATTTTAATATGTAATATTAATTTATTTCAATATTAATATTTAAATTTTTTGAGTTTGTTGTTTATTTAATATTTTATGTTTTTAATAATAATAATAATAATAATAATAATAAAAATACATTATGTTAAAAAATGCAACACTTAGATTTCCGGGAACATTTTATGTTGATGACACAATCAAAACATTGAATCAGAGTTATGATTTAGTTCATTGAAATGGACAGCTTGAATGGATGACAAGGAAGGATTGCAAAATTAATATTAATGGCATGCTCTTTTCGAAAACTTAAAATTCATTGAAACAACCACATCGTCTTTTTCCAGAGCAGCCTGTATTTCTCCTGAGGTTACCTGTGGGCTTTTCTTTGTATCCCGAACAATTCTTCTGGCAGTTGTGGCTGAAATCTTTCTTGGTCTACCTGACCTTGGCTAGGTATCAAGAGATCCCTAAATTTTCCACTTCTTAATAAGTGATTGAACAGTACTGACTGGCATTTTCAAGGCTTTGGATATCTTTTTATATCCTTTTCCATCTTTATAAAGTTCCATTACCTTATTACGCAGGTCTTTTGACAGTTCTTTTCTGCTCCCCATGGGTCAGTATCTAACCTGCTCAGTGCATCCACATGAGAGCTAACAAACTCATTGACTATTTATACACAGGTGTGGGAAATTAAACTTTAATTGCCATTTTAACCTGTGTGTGTCATCTTGTGTGTCTGTAACAAGGGCAGACATTCAAGGGTATGTAAACTTTTGATCAGGGCCATTTGGGTGATTTCTGTTATCATTATGATTTAAAAAGGAGCTGAACAACTATGTGATAATTAATGGCTTCATATGATCACTATCCTTAAAAGTTTTTTTTTTTTGCATGATCAGTCATATTTTCAAAATCAATGCCAAAATTTCACAATTTCTGCCAGGGTATGCAAACTTTTGAGCACAACTGTGCCAAAAAGCAAAATTGTTGCAAATATATTGTGAATATTTAATATACTGTTTTGCCTATCCCTGAGCATGGAGTATGCAATTTTTTTTACAAAGTTACCTACATTACCTGTTTTTCAAATAGTCAGTTCACAGCAATGTTATATGAATTTCATAAACTGCAAAACAATTAGCAAATTCTAGTTGTTGTGCAATGAATGTAGGACAAAATAGCTATTCGAATAGCCTTGTAATTCTGACTCTTGATCTGTAAGGTATTGTGTGCGTGTCTGTCATTTGTTGTATTCTCATTCTGTTCCTATACTGCACAGTCTTTTTGCTACGGCTGGTTCTCTCCAAGTGGAAGAATCGGGCAAGCTACATTAAGTCTTGAGTCCAGGCCAAAGGAACAGCTGTGGACTTACCGTCTGGCTGCTCCCTCCGCCACACATCCATCCTGCATGTCACATGACCCAACAAGACGGAGGACAGACTCAGTATTCACCCTCAGGGATTGAGCTATATGATCACTTATTCATTCCACCCTGCAATACATTCATAAAGGTGCAATGGCAATACACATGTGTGATATGAACTTGGACTTTAAACGCATTGGATTTCATGAAAAATTGCAGAGATGATTAATATATGTTCTTAAAATAAATACCTTTTCAGTAACCTCCATTATGACATGTTCAGATCTTATTAATTGCACAGCATAGATGTTGCGTGGGTGAATCTCACGATACCTATCAAAAACATGCCGCGGTCACATTTAACATTTTATATATATATATATATATATATATATATATATATATATATATATATATATATATATATATATATATATTAAAATAAATTATATTTTGCTTAAAGAAAAGTCTATTTTTAGGACCATTGAGAGATTTTGCATTGTGACATTTTCATGACAATAAAGCACATTCTCCCCACATTTTCTTAGCTGTAATTTAAAAAATATGCATATGATAAAGTAACACTCTGCAGTAAGTTTGTATTCATTAACATTAGTTAACTAAACTAGTTAACATGAACTTACAATGATTAATACTTTTACAGTACTAATCAATCTAAAAAATATACATTTTTAAAATTAAAAGTTGCATATGTTGGCGTAAGTTAATGAATTATGAACTAACATAAACTAACAATAAACAACTGTATTTGTATAAATTGAACAAATTAAATACTGTTCATTGTTAGTTAATGATACCTAATGCATTAACTAATGATAACAAATAGAACCTTATTGTAAAGTGTTACTGATGTATTGTTTAAATTGTAAAGTATTTTTATGTCATAATAGTATTTGTTCCACTACCTTGAAAATATGGATAGTAGACATGACATGTCCATTAACTTTATTTTGATCAACATTAAGATTCTAGCTATTATATGGAAGTGTAAGGGAAAGTGTATATTTTGTCTTTTGTTTTTCACCACTTTTATGAGGTCATAAAAACTGACATAAAATAGATGAAAAGAAATTCAACGAAATGCTGTTTAGTTTTAGATTATATCGTGCCACATCACTGGTCACCCTCCCCAGAGAATTTCATGTGTACTACTGTTATGCTGATTTAAAAGAAAATGTATTGCAGTAATTTTTAAAGAAAATTAAAAATAAATAAACAAATAAAAAATCAAAAGTAAAAAGAACAGGCGCAATTTTGGAGAGAAGTGTACTTAATTTCAAAATACAAAAATGTCTTTATGCAAAATATAATTTATTATTTCATTCTTTTGAGTTTGGGGTGAAATGTGACCTGGACATGTTCTTGACAGATTTAGCAAAAATCTCCCGTGATATCTAAAGTTAATCTGGTTGCAGCATTGGCCCTTCTATCCCCCTGCACATGTGGCGGAGGGTTCCGTGCCTCATTGCCTCCCCAGCGTGGTGGACACAGTCTGCTGGCTCCAACTGACACCCTGATGTGTGGCTTCTGCTGCCCGAGCCAAGCTGCGGCTGCCAGGCCTGGAAGGAGACCAGGGCCTGCCAAAAGCTGGAGTTGAGCTTCAGGCCTGTCCAAGCTTCAGGCGATGAATCACTCACAATTAATATTTAACTCCTGCCTGCTTCAGTGGAGGCCTGCAGGTAAGGCATCTCCTTCTACCTCTGTAAATATATGATGGGTTGCTCTTAAAGGACTCTGATTGCACTGCAGGAAGATAGCTGGGAAATGTGAGAGCGCTGTCTTTAGCTTCCCTTTTTTGGATCTGTGGACTGTGGAACTCCTCTGATTTCAGAGTTCTCTGTGGTGCACCTGCAGGCCTGCACTCAGATCTGAGGCTAGCTTGTGGATCAAAGCCATGATGCTGGACTTTCTGAAATAGAGGCCTGGATCACAGAAGCATTTTTGAGCCACCCAGCTCTACATTTATATTCAATGATAAAACAACATCTACTCCCTAAAGGCTCCTCATTGAGTAGAAGGCCAACTGGGTAGTGGAGTTTTCAGATGGCTCATTCTAGACCACTCTCAGGCCATTAAAGGAATACTTCACCTAAAAATTAAAACTGAGTCATTATTTACACACCTTAAGGTCATTCCAAACCTGGATGACTTTCTTTCTTTCTTTCGTGGAACACAAACAAGAAGAGCAGTATGTTCCAGTGACTGTGTTCCAGTGATTAGTACTCCAGCCTTCCTCTCCTACGGTGCACACACACATGGCGGTTGTGATCTACCATTCATTCCCTGCTGCTTCTCTCTCTCATTTACATGCATGTACATTGATATCGAGCTGTTGGAAAGTGCATAAAATCATACTTTATGGTAGGCTGTAAAAGTCTGGGGGAAAAAACGCAGTGGATTTTACACTGTTTTTTTAAAGTTGAAGTGTGTCATTTTTTTCTATGTTAAAATAATTTCTCCTATTCCAGTTTAATGTGCAGAGACATTTACAAGTATGCCATTCGTAGGTTGAATTCCCTGAAGAGTGGTTGACGAATATCAATATCTAGAGCAGACCTGGGCAACTTATGGTCCGCAGGCCGGATCTGGCCCTCCACATTGTTTAATATGGCCCGCGGCTCATTTATCCTAAAAGCATTTTTTTATTTCATTGGATATATCAGTTATCTTGCATTGGAACCTAACATGCCTCCACAAGCATTTAACATGCTCAGGGATGCCAGATAAGAGATGCAACACCCCCAATTTGAGATTTATACTTGCGCAAATTGGAAATATTACGCCTAATGTTATACTTATTTTACCATTGACGAGACCCGCATAATGACCCTTTTAGCATGTAAATGAGGAATGTTTTGAGATTAAAATAAGTAAACTTGCCTGATTTGATGACCAACAATAAATGTTCAATCATTTTCTATTTTTTGTATTTTTTATTAAATCAGACCCCTGATGTAGAGAATGTTAAATTAAATAATACAATTTTTCTCAATCGCTTTGGCTCATTTTTTGAAACAGTCTTAACATTCTCTAGTCTAAACTGTAAGTGCAATTGTCACAAATGTTTTATGGGACATCACAACTCTATTGCATATCTGCAAAATTTAGTAACCCAAAACATTTAATTCATGCTTCAAAACCTAGTTATTGTGTCAGTAAATTGGCCAGTGCCACCAAAATGAATTTTTTTTTTTTTGTCATTGTGTGAGCCGTACTGGTCAAAATGTTTAGATGTTTTTTTCACCATGGCAATCAACCCTGGAAATGTGTGTTATATAACATTTTTATTTTTGTTCTACATTTTTGTTGACACTGACTGCTTACTGTACTATACAAGAATGTCAGTTTTGTCTAGCTGAATGCTATTGTGTATCACACAGAGCTTTTGAGATACCGAATTCAACGGTAGGTAAAAGTTTACTGGGAAAAGTCAATACTGTACAATACTGTAGTACACAGAAAAAAGGATATGCACATTTGTATGTATACAGTCAATTTATTTTTGTAGCAATGCGTTACATATATATAGAAAATGTCAATTTTTTTTTTTTTTTTTTTTTTTTTACACATTTCTTACATATAAAGTCATATATAGTGAACAGAAAATTGCCACAAAATTACATCCATGCAAAAAACAAAACAAATAGTTGCCCACCCCTGATCTAGTTATAAGGGTGACTAATGGCCAAGATAATACTCATTAATATATAATTATATTCAGTGATGGCAAACATGGGTGATGCTAGGGGTGGCCTACTGGGGCTTAAGTCTCAGATGTTTTTATCATCTTGTAAATGTCTTAATAATACCAGAACTTCAGTATCAAGTCTATATTAAAATATATCTTAATATTAAGTAATATATAATTATACAACAGTTAGTTTCGGTCCTCAAATCTGATTAGATGAGAGGCATTCCAAGAGTGCTGATAGCTCACACCATCATCACTGGGATGCTTTACTGTTTGTATCACTCCGCTTGTGTTTGTGGCATTCCAAACTAACATGTAAGATCAGAACAAATGTGTAAGAGTAGTTAGATGTGTGAATTTTCATTCAGCCTTGTGACATTACTGATTTGAACTACCAGGTGGCGACAAAAGACCGTCTTGTGTGTGCTATGAGCGAGTTAAGCTGACGTTGACAAACTGTGTGTTGTCAACCAGTGTGCGCGTTTCTTTGAAGTAATCTGGAATTGTCTCTCACTCCATGATTGCTCATATTACTGCTACACTATAGCTGAGAAATACAGTTAAACTAACAGCTTCAGCATTACTGCCGATCACAGCCGAGAGTCGTGATAAAGTAATCAAACTTGCTCAAGGTGCCTACCTGCTGCCCTTCCGAGTTGGGAGAAGACGTAAACTTTGAACATGGAGGAGGAGAGAATACTTTCTGTGTCAATGTCAAAATAAGAGTTTCCCAAGAAATTTACAAGAATGAAACTGGCGTTTCCCAGTAGTGTTCACAAACTTTGTTCCCTGGTTGACTTCCTCCGAGCCCTGTGGCAGTCGAGTTTTCGGAGAGACTCGCTGCCGGCCCAGTACACATGCTAATTAAGAGTCCTGTCCTGGGGTAGGTGCTCCGCATGTGGCAGTTCCCTGTAAGGCTAACCCCATGCGATATATATCTTCCGCTAGATAATTTCCCTGTTGGCAAACTGCGTCTTCCTTGGGCAGAGCCCCTCTGCCCCGGTCTCCATGTTTGTAGTAACTCCTCCCCCATTGGGCAGGATCTACCTTGAAGACTCTCCACATGGTTGGAAAGACCATGTGACATATTCTTCCACTTAAATACCCCCCCCCCCCCCTTTGGGCGAAGTGTGGTCTCCGCGGTGTCTTCCCCTTGGGAGGGACACCCCCCGACTAGACCTGGCAGCCCAGTCGGATAATCCCCCTTCTTTTTTAGGGAGTGGAAAAAAAGATGGGGAAAAGAGGCCACGACTGGGTTAAGCCTGTCTCTATTTTTTGGGTAGTCGACTTGTCCCCAAAAAGGGCCATTCGACACTCATAACTTTGTTTGGGTAGGTTAAGTGTCGACCTGGTGTGCTGGCTATGAGGCACACAGTAGTCTGCCCACCACACACCGCCAGTTCACGTAACACAGTTCAGCCAGTTGTGGTGTTTCGTATAGGGACCCCTAGTGTCACTAAATCGACACAACGTAGAGTGAGTGACAGATAGGGAACGTCATGGTTACTTGTGTAACCTCCGTTCCCTGATGGAGGGAACGAGACGTTGTGTCCCTCCTGCCACAACGCTGAACTACCTACTGAAATGGCCGGACCTTATATCGGCTCCTCAGCATAAAACCTGAATGAGTGGTTGCATACCAGCTCCTTTTATACCCGTATATCCGGGGGAGTGGCATGCAAATACCACTCACCAATTTTCATTGGCCTTTTATCAAAGACCAGAGGTGTCTCGGGCTTCCAAGAGTGACCCCTAGAAGTCACTACACTGACACAACGTCTCTTTCCCTCCACCAGGGAACGGAGGTTACACAAGTAACCATGACGTTAAACTAACAGCTGCAGCATGTTCATCCCTGTAACAGACGCAGGTATTCAAATGCTCAGTCACTTTCTCTCTCTCTCTCTCTCTCTCTCTCTCTCTCTCTCTCTCTCTGTGAAACATACAAGAAGAGCGCTTGTGACTCGCTTTTGCATCTGTGTGTGAACGGTTAAAATGCCTGTCTTGGTGAGATATTGGAAACTGTGTTGACTTGGTCCATTCAGATGCAATAAGTACAGAATACTTAGATAACCTTAAAAACACAGTGTAATATACAGATGTACTCGAGAAATGTGCAAACTTCAAGTCATGAGCCAGAATATTTGTGTTTCTTTTATTAAGACCTCACAAACTTTGATAAATTCAGCAACTATTTTTTAAAGGAAGTTATTTTAGCCTAATTACAGCCTGCTTCTTACTAACTTTTAAGCAAACCTAAAAACACCCACCGAATCAATGAATAATATAAATTCACTTACACAATGTGCATTGAACATACTGTATGTAAAGCCAAAAGTGTCAAAAATACTGTTTTTAAACCACATTTTAAAGTACATTATGTTGAAAGCATGCAACATCTGGTATTTGTGCGTATCTGAAGCTGAAAATTTTTTTTTTTTTAGATTTCAGAAATATTTTAAGGTTTACTTTATATAAATGATCACAGATGAGATAAACATCAGACCCCCAAATATTTTTGTGTTATATTGTTTTATTATTCAGTTCATGCATTTATATTTGTTTGTATACTTACAGCCATGCAATTGGTGTCCAGCAGGTGGCGATAGCAGCTGAGAGTGTCTGGAAAAATCCGAAATAGAACCTAAAAAATGGCGCACCACAGGATGGCGGTGACGACGTTAGCAAAGATGCGGCCGATTTAGCACATCTACAGAAACAGTTTGAGTCAGAAAATTCCTGGTGCTTCAAATTTTTATAGGCCATAATCCTCCCACTCCAAATGTGATCTCTGAATTTACCATACATCGAGATTTCAAGATAAATGGTCAAATTGGAGAAAGAGGACAGAAAGATAAGATGTCTTACAATAATCTAATTCATCAGATGACGCAGATGTTAAAAAGGGACATAGGGAATCAGAAAATTGACGCTGTTATGAGAACAGTCAGTCCTGGACTGAGCCTGCACAATGTGCTGGAAATAAAAACTGATTTAACACTTTCTCAGCTGCGCACAATTTTAAAGGGTCACTACAAAGTAGTTAGACTGACCTTTACCATCGATTGATAAACATTACACAATATAGCCGCAAATCACCACAGAGTTTTCTGTTTAGAGCAATCAAATTGAAAGAACAACTGCTAGCTGCTGCAAGAGAGCCTAATGCAGAAGAACATTATAGCACAGGTCTGATTCAAATAAGATTTCTGCATGAAGTGGGAACTGGATTGTCTAAAGATCACATCAAGTACCAGCTCAAAAACTGTCTGGATGATCACACAGTCACTGATATAGTTCTCATAACCAAAATGAATGAAGCTGCGAGTTTGGAGTGGGAACGAAAAAAAAAAAAAAAACACACACACACATTGTAAAAGTCAAAAATCAATGAAATCCAGACAGAAGTGAAACAAAGTCAAGAGAGACTGGGCTACGCAGCCGAAGGAAAGGAGCAGTCAACACACACACACACACACACACACACACACGTTAAAGCACTGAAAACACTGCCAGCGACTGAAAAGAAAGAGTCTGAACTGTATGAAGCCATCAGACAGCTGAAAGAGGAGATTGGGGAGATGCGAAAAGCTATGAGTGCCTGTGTAATGTGGTTCACAATGGGCAAGGAGAAGGCAGGAACCGGCAGAACAGTCAACATAACTTTAATGACATAAATGTACTTAAACAAACATAAACACACTGACACACACACAGCAGCCGGTGTGTCTCTCTCTCTCTCTAACTGGCACCTCTGGCTCGTCTTTATACCCCTTCTGGCTGATTAGGACAATTCAGCGCCGTGCATGCATCCTCATGGCCCGGCCAAGTCCTCCTCCTCGTCACAGCCTCCAGGTCGACGCATCAGCAGCCTCGTGAAAGAAAGTGGGAATATCGAGGATGTCAAGACAGCAGCAATAGCGACCAATATGACCATTGCTTTAAATGCGGGCAAAGTGGACATCTCTCCAGAGGGTACTGTAGACAACCTGCAGGGAGAGCCAACAGGGTGCACGTGTCCAGCAATACAGTGGTAACAACTTCCACCACACTGTCCTTGCTGCCTAGCTGCCAAAATCAACAGGCCAGGAACACATCCATCAGTTGGAAACAGAAAGAATATAGTTCACAGCTCTTCAGATAAGTTAGTGTTGTTCATCTGTCCCCAAAACACCATGCACAGCTATTAAACCTGATAGGAAAGAATTGTGTCATAATCTGCTTCTTTGATGGTGTGGCAACACGAGTACTGTGGGATACTGGATCTCAAGTATGTCTCATTAACTAAAAATAGAGAAGAGAACACCTCCCACACACCACATTATGCAGTACAGAAGAGATTTTGGGCCCTGGTTCTCTCACAGGTCGAGCAGTAAACCAAACAGTCATTCTGTTTGTGGGTTGGGTTGAAGTGACTTTTAGACTGGGAAAAGACAGAGCCACGCAGCTAGAGCTGGAAGTACCTGTGTTAGTAGCTGGCGAAGATGGGGTGGCAGAGGTGCCCATCATTGGATATAACGTCATTGAGTACCTGCTGAACTGTGGAGTAGAGCAGCCCCCCCCAGTGTGGTCACCAAAGCCACGAGTACAGCGTTTTCTGTCAGTTGTAAGAAGGCGATGTTACTGAAACTGGTGAGGTGTAGAGACGATGGATGCAGTGATGGAACAGTGAAAGTGGGAAGACAGGTGACAATGATTCCAGCAAGACAGGTGAGAACTGTAAAATGCTGCATAAAAATAGGCCCTCTACAATCCAACCAATATTCTCTGTTTGTGCCTGATGAATGTGCAAAGTGGCCAGAAGGTTTGAGGGTGCAAGAAAACATTGTCTGCCTACAGAGAGGGACATGTTCATGCACAGCGATTCCGGTCATCATTGATACCGCTCATGATATCATTCTGCCTCCACGCACTGTTCTAGGCCACATCCAAAGAGTAAAATCCATCTACCCTGCGGCAATGAAACCAGTGATAGCCCAGAAAATGAGCTCATCTATTACAGTAGCACCTAGCACACAGAGACTGCCCCACAAAGATAGTGAATGCAGCATAAAGTTCACTGAATATGGCGGTGCCACATCACAGTGTGAGAAGGAAGACCTATGGGACCCTCCTGTCTGTCTAGATCATTTGACACCAGCACAGCAGCAGCAAGTTAAACAGCTTTTAAGGGAGGAGAGTGGTGCCTTTGCTCATGATTATAGCAATGTGGGCTGGATTCTATCGCTCCAGCTCAAGATTTACATTAATGACACCACATCAGTGAAGCACACCTATATATCAGTTCCAAAACCGTTGCATAAAGAGGTCAAAGAATATCTGAATGATCTGTTGAACAAGGGTTGGATCACTAAGTCTAAGTCACTGTATTCTTCTCCAGTCGTGTGTGTGCAGAAAAAGACGGGAGTCTCTGTCTCTGTTGTGACTATCGCAAATTGAACAAAAAGTCCATTCCAGACAGACACCCTATTCCCCGCATGCAGGATATGCTGGACAGTCTGTCTGGCAGCGCATGGTTTTCAGTCCTCGATCAGGGCAAAGCTTATCACCAACGGTTTGTGGAAGAGTCAAGCCGCCCTCTCACTGCGTTCATTACACCATGGGGCCTATATGAATGGGTGAGGGTCCCCTTTGGGCTGACAGATGCCCTGCTGAGTTCCAGAGAAGAATGGAAGAGTGCCTGAGGGAACTGAGAGATGAGGTATGTCAATCCTACCTAGATTACAATTTAGTTCATTCAAAGACTTTTGAGGATCATCTCCAATATATTAGAAAAGTCTTACACTGTTACAAGAAACATGGTGTTAAGATAACTCCTAAGAATTGTGAAGTGTTCCGAAACCAGTTGCGATTCCTAGGGAGGCTGGTGACCAGAGACGGGTACACAATGGACTCTGCCGACATCGCTCCAATTCAAGCACTGAAGAAGAAAACCCCCAAGACTATCAGTGAGGTGAAAAAGCTGTTAAGATTGATTTCTTATTACTGTGCGTATATCCAAAACGTTTCCCACCTAGCTGTACCTCTTTACAACCTACTGACTGTAGAAAAGACACCTAAGGTAAAAACCAAGCAAACGAGTAGAGGAAAAGGGAAAAATCGCCACCAAGGACAGGTCATGTTTTCTCACCCGATCACATGGACAGATGAACATCAAACTGTTCTCTGTGAGGTAATTGACCTCTTATCAAAACCACCAGTGTTAGGGTATCCAGATCTCGAAGAACAATTTGTACTTGGGAGCAGTCTTATATCAGAGGCAGAGAGGCAAGTTGGTAGTTATAGCCTATGGGTCAAGAACACTGACTCTCCCAGAGAAGAACTATCACCTCCACTCCGGGAAGTTAGAGTTTCTTGCCATAAAATGGGCCATATGCAAGAGATTTAGAGACTATATATATTATGCCCCATCATTCACTGTTTACATGGACAACAACCATCTCACGTATGTCATGTCAAGAGCAAAACTGAATGCAACCACATACAGATGGCTAGCTGAGCTCGCAGACTTCCGGTTTTCCATAAAGTTTCATCCTGGAAAGTATAAACTAGTTTATTGAGTACTCGAAAGTGACAGCTTGGAAATGATCGATCATGAAAACACAATAATTACGTTACTTGACTTCAAAACATTGCTCACTATTCAAAGTCCAGTAAAAACTTTACACAAACCTGCCAAAAATGTTTTTTTATTTTTTATTATTATTTGTGGTTGTTACGATTGCTCTATGGGTGGTTCTGTGTTATCTAAATAGTAAGAGGGGGCATCAACTTGCGTCAACAGTATGCATGTTGACTTTCAGTCCAGGACAGCAACAGCACTCAACTCTTATTGCAAAGATTCAGAGGGTGCACACACAGGATGTGTTCTTGTGTTAAAAACACCTAGATGGAGCTCAACTGAATGCAACTACTTTAACTTAACATGCTGTCTTCACCCTGAAAAGGGCAAGAACATAAAGATACCTAAATTAATTTTCTTACTTTTTTCCAATACATTAAAAAGATTGAAAAGATAGGAAGATAGGCCTTGAGGTCAGTTTTTAAAACCATTAAGGGAAAAAATTTCCTTCACATAGTTTGAATAAAGGTCCATGCCTCTATGTCAACAAGGGCGTCTTGTGTTATGTAGGGCACAGTTTGATTATTATGTGAAATAGTAGTGTCCTCTTGTCTTTCTTTGGTTGTGAGATTTGGCCTGACGTGGTTGACTGGGGCTGAATATGTAACTGGCCAATACTTTTCAAGCTTCATGAGAATCGCCATGGGGACATGCTTTTGGGGATGATTTCCTGACTGAAAGATTGAGGGACGCCTCAGGGAACTTCCCCTGTGCCCCTCTTTCTCCACAAAAGAAGGAGCATGATGTGACGCTCCTTTGTCTTTCACATAAATGGGGTGAAACACGGAGGCCAGATTTCCCCTCTGCGCCTCATTGTTACTCATTGTTTTACAAACAAGTCATTGCAAATATTAATATTCACATTTTTATAGGCTAAAAGAAGTCCCATTGAATTTGTTATGCAAGGGGAGCTTTTCTTTCAGTGTATAATACGTTCTCCTTCTGAAAGGTTGCAGTGTCACACCCCTGAAGAATCTGCAGATGAAGAAAACGATAATTACATCTCTCTCATGTAATACTGTGATTATGTGGCCCCTATTATCCAGATGTACAATAGCATTGTGTGGGGTCTGAGGATTCTCTGAGGATTAGAGGAGAAAAGCACTTTTCATCGGGTCAATATTATACATTTTAGATTAACCATATTCTGTATTTAAACCAGCACATCGTAGAAGTGCCTGATGAATTCTCTCCATCTCTCCACTGCTGGTGTTCATTGGCAGAGTCGTTAATGGCCTAATAAAACCCAAGCATCTTCTCCTGCATATGTAATGTATGAGGCTTTAAAAAAGCATTATTGCTTCTTCAAATCCGAGCTGCTTCCTTGAATGTGACAGAATGTGGGAGTCCACCTACACCCCTGGAGATCAATGCTGCTATTTTTAATAAAGAGTTAGCTTTCTCCACCACATGCTGAAAAGCACAGTGTGTTTCAATGGCAAGAAGAGTGGATCAGTTACACGTGTAGACAGCCCACGTCCAACTCATGATACCAAAAACTAGATTTCATTTCATTATACAGTGAAATAACTGTGTGTAGAGGGTCAGGAACATTTAAAAGGAGACCTTGGATGTAATCACTACATGAGCCTACCAAGCTACATGTATTCCCATATCGTAGGCTCACATTCTTGGGATACAACCAACATTTTATTTTCTTGCAGTGGGTTTCTAAGCCCTGCTTCACAGTGCTAAGCAGGGTCCAAAATTAACATTTGGCATTTGCCAAATGTGAGTAAATATTGGCTTTGATGTGCAAATAAAATTACTTTTTACTTTTAGAGTTCCTAACCAGTTGGCAGGTACATTTTTTTTATTGCAAAATAATGCATGTTATACAACAGTCAATGTTTAGCTAGTTTTTCACTGTTGTACTCCAGAACTCTGTCGACATATTATAAGGAAATGGGTACAGTCTGAGAGACTGTAGGGATGCTCAAGTGAAAACTGTGTTGCTTGTCAAAAATATTAAAGAGATAAAGATGTCCATTTGTGATGGGTCAGAAAAACAAACATTTTGTTGATTATTATTTTTTTTTTTTATTAAATTAAAAATACTACTTTATAGCCATTA
Organism: Myxocyprinus asiaticus; assembly: GCF_019703515.2. NCBI lineage: Eukaryota > Metazoa > Chordata > Actinopteri > Cypriniformes > Catostomidae > Myxocyprinus > Myxocyprinus asiaticus. The sequence continues at coordinate 40,233,924 of NC_059364.1, read as the reverse complement.
AAAATATATATATACTACATTTTGCAAGGTAAATTTTCACCAACAATTGGCAAAAAGGTTATTTTAGCCCCTGGTTCTGTCATAACAGAATATTTTGAACCATTTTTCCAATTAGACCTTCACCATAGGTCACACTTGCCTGCCCAACAGTTAAACCAGATAATAAATAATTATTATATGTGTATTCATCTGAGCTGATGCAGTTGTCAATTAGCAAGAAGCAGTTGTCAATTAGCAGTTTCTTTTATTTGCTTATGGACAGTGGATCTAAACAAAGCATGGAATCAATGAGGTAATACAATTCCATTGATGTACTTACCAAAGGGGATCACACCATCAGGCCAATAGATATGCTGGATCATGATGCATCAAACCCACCTGAAATACTGAAGTGATCCATTAAATGAATAGTTCACCCAAAATTTTAAATTCTCTTATCTCTTATCACCCTCATGCCATCCCAAATGTATACGATTTTCTTTCTTCAGCTAAACACAAAGATTTTTTAAAAGAACATCTCAGCTCTGAAGGTCCATACAATGCAAGTGAATGGTGGCCAAAACTTTGAAGGTCCAAAAAGCATATAAAGGCAGCATAAAAGTAATCCATAAAACTCCAGTGTTTAAATCCATATCTTCAAAAGCGATATGATGGGTGTAGATGAGAAACAGATCAATATTTAAGTCGTTTTTTATTATAAATTCTCCTTATATTATGAGATCATTTTAATTTTGGGGTGAACTATCCCTTTAAGGCAGTAGGCATTCGTATATCACATCTAAATATTAAATATTTTTTTTGAACTAGTCCTGACAATGATGAAACTGAATTTTTAAATGAATGTTTAGTTCCCTGTCTGTCACTCACTCGACGTTGTGTTGATGTAATGACACAAGGGGTTCGCTCTTGAGAGCCCCAATCACCTTTGCCAATGAAAAGGCCAATGAAAATCGGCGAGTGGAATTTGCATGCCACTCTCTGCCCCAGACATACGGGTATAAAAGGAGATGGTGTGCACCACTCATTCAGACTTGTTCTTCAGTGCTGAGCGCATGTGTGTGTTCGTCCCGTCACCTTACTATCGCTGCTGGATTTTACGGTGCATATCAGCGGTCACCCTCACACGGTCGAGTGTTGTGCTTCCCCTGGACGCTTCAGCGGCTGAGTCCACAGGTGTAAAAAAGAGTATATTTAAAAGAGTATATTTTCTCTAAAAGAGCTTGCACAAAGAATTGGCGTCTTTTTAAAGATGTCCTTTTGCCTTTCGTCTCAAGTGCTTGGGTCACCAGCATGCCGAGGCAGCTTTTGTGGATGGGTCATATTTTCACTGTGAGAAATTGCCTTGAGAATGTTGCGGCCGCGGCTCTCTTTCTTCTCCGTGAAGCAGAGAGCCACCGCGGCTGCTTCCTGACCTGGTCCATGCTGTGTTTAAACTTAGGCGGCAACCTTCAGGTGCTTGGTGGGAAATTGCTTAATACAAAAATCAGAAAAGGTCACCGCCTGTAGCCTCCTCAGGTAAGTGCCTCCTCCCACCCTTATCGGGACCAGGGAGATGCCTTACCTAACTCACTGGAAGGTCACGACGTGGTCGAGCACTCGCTGCGTGGCACGCAGCAGCCTGAACGTGTCCACTCCTCCGTACCTCGTGACACGGTTCAGCTCCTGCGGCATTTCGTATAGGAACCCCTAGTGTCACTACATTGACACAATGTCGAGTGAGTGACAGACAGGGAACATCTTGGTTACTGATGTAACCTCTGTTCCCTGATGGAGGGAACGTGACGTTGTGTCCCTCCTGCCGTGGCGCTGAACCAACCACTGACATGGCCGGGACTCTCTCTCGTCTCCTCAGCACCACTCTGAATGAGTGGTGCATGCCATCTCCTTTTATACCCGTATGTCCAAGGCAGAGAGTGGCATGCAAATTCCACTAGCCAATTTTCATTGGCCTTTTCTGAATAAAGCAAAGGTGATTGGGGCTCTCAAGAGCGAACACCTAGTGTCACTACATCGACACAATGTCTCGTTCCCTCCATCAGGGAACAGAGGATACATCAGTAACCAAGACAATACATTTGTAATTGTCCTGTAGTGCAGGACAAGCAGAGAAGAAAATCTGGCTCTGAAAATAGCTCTGTTCTGAAACCTAGAGCTGCTTTGCTGTCTGCTGTCTACATAGGAAACTGCCATCTGAGGTGTAATCATAACTGAAATGGAAACTCATAAATTACTATTCTGGAATTGTCTAAATAGTGAATAACACAATTAAGTTTAGCATTATTTTTAGTGTCTCTAAACAGTGCTTCGCTTGTTTTAGAGTATTAGCTAGAGTATTATTATTAGTATTAGTAGATTAGTAGAGTATTAGAGTATTAGTATTATTAGATTCATTGATGATGTTGGGTGGTTGGGTGACATTCTATCAAGTCTTTCTGCTCTCCTGCTCTGGAATTTCTCATGTTCCTGTGTTGATCATTCTAGCTACCAAGGGAATTCACAGCGGTCATTATCACAGCTGTGTACATCCCGCCACAAGCCGACACAGACCGGGCACTCAAGGAACTGTATGGGAGTATAAGCAAGCTGGAAACCGTGCACCCTGAGGCCGCGTTCATTGTGACTGGGGACTTTAACAAAGCCAACTTCCAACACATCAGTTTACCATACGAGGGGACCGGGTTTTGGACCATTGCTACTCTCCCTTCCGGGATGGCAACAAATCCCTCCCCCGCCCACCATTTGGCAAATCGGGCCACTCTTCCATTCTGCTTCTGCCCGCTTACAGGCAAAAACTGAAACAGGAAGCATCCGCCCTCAGAACGATCCAGTGCTGGTTGGACCAATCAGATTCTATGCAACAAGACTGTATTGATCATGCGGACTGGGAGATGTTCCGGTCCACCTCTGATGAAGACATCGAGGTCTACACTGATAGCATAACGTGTTTCATCAGGAAGTGCATAGAGGATGTTGTACCAAGCAAAATAATACAGATCTATCCCAACAAGAAACCATGGATTAATAGCGATGTTTGTGCAGCACTTAATGCGCAGACTTCTGCTTTTAATTCTGGGAATGCGGAGGAGCATAAACAAGCAAAACTATCAGAGCAGCCAAACGCCAGTACAGGGACAAGATTGAAGGACAGTTCAACACCACCGACTCTAGAAGCATGTGGCAGGGAATTAATATCATCACAGACTTCAAAGGAAATAAAAACTTTGCTGTGAACACAGCTGTCTCTCTCCCGGATTAGCTAAATACTTTTTATGCTCGTGTTGAGGGAAATAACACCACCCTCGTAGAGAGAGCTCTCGCGGCCAAAGCTACAGAGGTTAGTTCACTCTCCGTCTCTGTAGCGGATGTAACAATATGTGAATATCCGTAAAGCCGCAGGTCCAGACAGCATTCCGTGCCGTGTCACCAGAACGTGCGCGAACCAACTGGCTGGTGTTTTTACGGATATTTTCAACCTTTCCCTCTCTTTGTCTGTAGTCCCCACATGCTTTAAAATGTCCACCATTGTGCCTGTACCAAAGCAATCCAAAATCACTTGTTTATATGACTGGCGTCCTGTTGCTCCGACCCCCATCATCAGCAAATGCTTTGAGAGACTAATCAGAGATTACATCTGCTCTGTGCTGCCCGCCTCACTGGACTCACTGCAGTTTGCATACCGCAACAACCACTCCACTGATGATGCCATTGCATCTACACTCCACACTGCTCTCTCCCACCTGGAAAAAAGGAACACATATGTGAGAATGCTGTTTGTAGACTACAGCTCAGCATTCAACACCATAGTGCCCTCCAAGCTTGATGAGAAACTCTGGGCTCTGGGCTTAAACAGCTCATTGTGCAGCTGGATCCTGGACTTCCTGTCAAGCAGACGCCAGGTGGTTAGAATGGGCAGCAACATCTCCTCATCACTGATCCTCAACACTGGATCCCTGCAGGGCTGTGTTCTCAGCCCACTCCTGTATTCTCTGTACACACATGACTGTGTGGCAACACACAGCTCCAGTGCCATCATTAAGTTTGCTGACGATACGACGGTGGTAGGTCTGATCACTGACAATGATGAAACACACTCTGACATGCTGGTGTCAGGAGCACAACCCCTCCCTCAATGTCAGCAAGACCAAGGAGCTTGTGGTGAACTTCAGGAGAAAAGACAGAGAACACAGCCCCATCACCATCAATGGAGCACCGGTGGAGAGAGTCAGCAGCTTCAAGTTCCTGGGTGTCCACATCACTGAGGAACTCACATGGTCCGCCCACACTGAGGCCGTTGTGAAGAAGGCTCACCAGCGCCTCTTCTTCCTGAGATGGCTGAGGAATTTTGGAATGAACCACCACATCCTCACATGGTTCTACACCAGCACTGTAGAGAGCATCCTGACTGGCTGCATCACTGCCTGGTACGGCAACAACACTGCCCTCAACCGCAAAGCCCTGCAAAGGGTGGTGGTAGTCCACTTGTGGTTCTTGGAGATTTCAACATACACCAATAAAGCCCCAAGCCACTGAACTTCATGCTCTTCTGGCCTCATTTGACTTGGAAAGGCTAAGCACTACAGCATGTCACAGATCGGGCAACCAGCTGGCCCTCATTTTTACACGTAACTGTAGAAACAAAAATATTGTTGTTACACCTTAACATGTGTCTGATCACTACTTTGTTCAATTCAACATGACTCTCCCATCTATATTAAAACAGACTCCGCCTTTGGTTTCCTTCACCGGAACCTCCGTTCTCATTCACCCACATGCCCTTCCACTGCTGTCTCTACCTCTCTTCCCACACACAACTTATTTTCCACCCTGGATGTAAACACTGCCACAGACACACTAAGCTCTACTTTAACAACCTGTCTAGACAGCATCTGTCCTCTCTCCTCTGGCTCTCTGATGTTCTTCATGAACATCGGACTGACCTCAGGGCGGCTTAGAGCAAATGGTAGAAATCTAAAGATCCAGCAGATCTGGGCAAGAAGCAGTCTCTGCTTGCATCTTTTTCAGATAATGTTAAATCTGCAAAAACTTCCTATTACCAGGACAAGATCAATAGCACCACAGACACTCGCAGCTTATTTAGAACATTCAACACACTTCTCTGTCCTCCCCCTCCACCGCATGACACCTTACTGACAGCAGATGTCTTCACCACATTTTTTACTATAAGGTTACAGCCATCAGAAATACATTCTCAGCACCACACCCTCTCAAACACCTGCCTCCTGTATGCAGCTCTTCTGTCTCTATGTTCTGTCCTCTGACTGACACTGATGTCTCTAAACTCCTCCTCTCCAACCACCCCACACCCTGTTCCCCTGACCCCATTCCTTCCCACCTTCTCCAAGCCATTTCTCCGTCCTTCCAACCTGCACTTACACATATAATTAACACGTCTACTTACAGACATTTTTCCGACTACATTTAAGCAGGTTCGAGTAGCCCCGATGCTTAAAAAACCTGCACTTAACCCCACACAAGTAGAACACTACAGACCTCTACAGAACACTCTCTCATCCCATTCATGGCAAAAACACTTGAAAAGGCAGTTTTCAAACATGGATTTCAATCTTTGCCTATCTCTCGCAGAACAAGCTGCTGGATGTCAATCAGTCAGGCTTCAAAAGTGGACACTCCACCGAGACTGCCCTGCTGTCTATCACTGAGTCGCTGAGAGAGGCGAGAGCTGGATCCAGATCATCCATCCTGATTCTACTGGACCTTTCTGCAGCCTTTAACACAGTCAACCTCAAGATGGCACCAAGTATGGCTGCTGTGTTGCGAGCTCCGACCCAATTTTGGAATGAACCACCACAACCACCACATCCTCACACGGTTCTACACCAACACTGTAGAGAGCATCCTGACTGGCTGTATCACTGCATGGTACGGCAACAGCACTGCCCTCAACCGCAAAGCCCTTCAAAGGGTGGTGCGAACTGCCAGACACATCATCGGAGGTGAGCTTCCCTCCCTCCAGGACATATATACCAGGCAGTGTGTGAAAAAAGCTCTGAGGATCATCAGAGACTCCAGCCACCCAAGTCATAGGCTGCTCTCACTGCTACCATCAGGCAGGCAGTATCTCAGCATCAGAACCAGCCGACTCCATGACAGCTTCTTCCCCCAAGCAATCAGACTTTTGAACTCTTGATCTCTCACGATCAAAATACATCAGCACTGCACTTTATTAATCTTAAACCGGACTGTCATAAATTATATTCTCTCTTAACAACACACTGGCAACTGACTATCAACCAACAGCCTGAATGTCAATACAGCACAATACAACCTACTGTATATTTGATATTTACTATTTTTATTGTATACTGTGTATTCTATATTGTGTGTATGTGTATTCTATATTGTGTGTATTGTATACTGTTCATTGTATATTATTATTTGTATATTGTGTTGTGTGTAATTATGTGTATATTAGATATGTAAATTGTGTTGTGTAAATCTGATGTTTATTGTAAGTTGGTATTTGTCTCATCACTGTCATGACTGCTATATTGCTTGGAACTGCACCCAAGACTTTCACCCACTGTTGCACTTGTGTATATGGTTGAGTGACAATAAAGTGATTTGATTTGATCAAATCAAATCAAATTAAGGGCATCACAGGAACTGTGCTTGACTGGTTTAATTCCTATATCTCAGGTAGGTCCTTCAAGGTAGCCTGGAGAGGTGAGGTGTCCAAGTCACATAAGCTACTTACTGGGGTACCTCAGGGCTCAGTGCTTGGGCCACTTCTCTTCTCTATATACACAACATCACTGGGACCCATCATTCAGGCACATGGTTTCTCTTACCACTGCTACACTGATGACACACAGCTCTACTTTCCAGCCCAACGACGCCACGATGACTGCTCGAATCTCAGCCTGTTTGGCAGACATTTTGGCCTGGATGAAGGATCACCACCTGCAACTTAACCCAGCAAAGACTGAGCTCCTCGTCTTTCCAGCCAATCCTGCTGTTGAACACAACATCACCGTGCAGCTTGGTAACCATTGATAACCAACTCAATTTCACAGACCACATCTTAAAGATGCCCGATCATGTAGATTTAAACTCTACAATATCAGGAAAATAAGACCCTTCCTCTCTGAACACGTCACACAACTTCCTGTTCAGTCACTTGTCATAACTAGACTGGACTATTGTAACACTCACATTGCAGGCCTCCCTGCATGCACAATTAGGCCCCTGCAAATGCAGAATGCAGTAGCACGTCTGGTCTTTAATGAACCAAAGAGAGTGCATGTTACACCACTCCTTGTCTCTCTTCACTGGCTGCTGGTTGATGCACGTATCACATTCAAGGCTCTGATTCTGGCATTCAGAACAGTCACTGGGTCTGCTCCAGCATACCTAAAATAATTTATGCAGAGCTTCGATACCACCAGAAGCATGAGGTCGGCTAATGAGTGGCGCCTTGTTTAAACAACACAAAGAGGCACCAAAACACTTTCCCAGACTTACGGTCCCACTGTACCACATTGGTGGAATGACCGTCCCAACTCCATCCGTGATGCAGACTCACTCTCTGTCTTCAAAAAACAGCTAAAAACACAACTTTTCCATAAGCACTTAACCATTCACTCATAAAAAAATAAAATAAAATAAAAAATAAAATTATTATACATATTCTTGTTGTACTCTAATCTGTCTTGGATACTACTATTCTGATGCTAGTGAAACTTTGTAATGCAACACTTTTCATACCACTGTCTCCTTGAGATGAATCGCTTATGATGTATTATTCCTCTTTTGTAAGTTGCTTTGGATAAAAGCGTCTGCCAAATGAATAAATGAAAAGTAAATGTAAGTTTAGTGTTAGCATGTTGCTAAGCTAATGGCACAATAATCTAATAAGCATAAAAATACATAGCACCCATAAATATTGGGTAAAATATTCAATTTTAATTAGATTTAACTATTTTATATTGATAACTTCTGGTATCAAATTAATGATATTTATAATCCACTTTTCTCTTGCTTTGTCTGCCATCTTGGATTTTATTGTTTTATGCAATGCTGGCTAAGTATTTTAGGCCACATCCCCACTAATCTGTTTTTGATTCCTCATTTTCCAAAGTATTTGGTAACGGAGAGTGTCTTCAAATCCGTTCAAGTGTGGATAAGAGGCATAAACAAAATTAAACATTGCGTTTTCAAACAAAAATGTATTATTGTTGATGTTGCCTCAGGTATACCTTTTGAAACAGCCTTTGCATGTGGAGTGCACCTATGATGTTTTAAAATGCTACCTAAATAGCAGTAGGGCCATCAACAGGGCTTAGAAACTAAATTAGATTTTTGTTTTACTTAAATATTACCAAAATTAGAAATTATTATGTAATTACCATCAAATTATATGAAATTTTAAAGACATTATTTCAGTTAAGGGAAAAAAGCTACAGGACATAAGTGATATTTTTATTTATTTATTTTTTTAATTAGATGTTAAAAGTCCATGTTTCATGTTATATTCAGTTGAACTTGGCTGTGAAGCACCATTTGCTGCTCAGGCTCCTCCTCACCGCTGTATCGGTGTGTATTTGAGCCAAGTACTTCTGTAGGAGCTGTTCAAACAGGACGCTAGATGGACAGCATTTAAAAATGCATTGCTTATGGGCCGCTAGACCTAATGCTTTTTTGCACTAAAAAGCTAGACACAGTGAAACGTATTTAACAGAACACAGGTGACTCGAGATGCACATTTAAAAGGTGACATTCTTTTTATCTTAAGCAGCATCTAAAAACACGAAGCTACTGCGTGAAATGTTGAAAAATCAGCTGGATGTTTACATAGAAAAATAATGGGAAAAGTGAACAGACTGACACAAAAACGGTTCTGTGTGAGCCACCCCTTTTGATGCGAGACGCTGATTAGAGAGTGAGTCGCAACAACCAAAGACCTCCACCATTGAGTCATTGTCAGAACTTGGCACACAACTTATGTTCTAATGCACAGTTTTTGCATACGATTGTGCATTTTTACCTTAAATTTGACAAATATTCTCAGACTTAGTAGGCAGCTCAAAAGGTTTTGGAACAGAGCCTATATCTTTTTTCTTTATAGAATAGACAATGAGATAAAATGTAAAAAGCTAAGACTCAGTCTAACCACAGACTACATTCAGACACAAACGGTTGCCCACCTCTGTTCCCGAAGCGTCTCTATCATTTAGAGCCACACAGTGCTATTACCACGGACAAGTCAAGGCCATTAACGAGTCGCTAAAATGAATTATGGGTCATCTGTCAAGAGGCCTTGTGGTAAGGTTCTGTGATGGTGAGAGATGAAGGTCCTTGCTCTCTCCAATGAGGCGTCCAGAGAGATGGCCAAGACAAATGACCAATGTGTGGAGACACACCTTTCATGTTTGGCAGCTGACTCTGACCCCAGGGATGGCTGGCTCTCCTCTTTGCCCAGCTCAATCTATATCTGTCCCTGAGAGAAGAGGCTGGCCAAAGTGGTTTAGTTCACCAAGGACACTTCTCCATGTCACGTCTTAATGAATATAACCTGACATCTCTGAATGATCTCAGTGGACCATCTCAATGATTTACTCTCCCATCATTCTTAGTACAGCGAGAGAAAGAGGTGGACAAGACCATTATTAAATGTAACATGAATCATAGGTGTATTTCTTTCTGTTGGATCAACTTAAAAAAAATGTTTTGCTTGGATGCAGCTCAATAAAACTTATGGGGATAGTTCACCCAAAAGTGATTTTGTTTTTACTCACTCACTTGTTGTTCCATACTTGCTGTTGTTTTCTTTCTTTTGAACAAAAGGAGAATTTTTCATGTAGCGCTTTTCCATACAATGACAATTTATAATGGAAAGCATCTAACAACATGATTAAAGTATACATATGACGTATGCGCTATATCTTCTGAAGCCAAATGATAGCTTTGTGTTGTACGACAAACTATAACAATCCGCTAGTGAAATTTAGGTCATTATTATTAACATGTAACTCCTTTCTTATGACACATACAGTGATGGCATCAACAAAGCACCATTTTTTTAATCTGAAAGCAATCGCAAATGTGATTCCAGAGCTCCAGCGAAGAAGATTATCAGCAACTAAAGGAATGTTTCATGTTCAATACAAATTAAGCTCAGTCGATAGTATTTGTAGCATAATGTTGATTACCACAGAAAATATTTTCTTCTCGTCCCTCGTTTATATAAAAATGCAAAAATCGTGGTTACAGTAAGGCACTTACCATGGGCAATTCTAGGATTTCAATCTAATGGCGGTTCAGCCCACAATGACACAGTCACATTTAATGTATAACACTCTGTTGCATAGGTACATGTTTTGTTTTGTTTTTAAACTGTGTTTACATCATTCAAGATAGCCAGCTAACATTAATTTAGAATATTGCCATTTTCTTCAAAAAACACTTCTCAAGTTATAAAAACAACCAAAACTGCTTGGAGAACCATAGACATAGACAAAACATATACTATTGTTACTGTCAATTTTTGGCAACATGTTTCATCTGTCCTAATCATTCCTTTATGGTTCTCCATTTATTAACACAAATTATAGAACATGAATCAACAATTTCGCAACTTCTATAGATTAAAGTTATATCAAACATCACAAAAACCTATTATTACAATACATCTCATATTTAGCTTGGTCGTTATTTAGTGAAGTGAATTAGATAATGTTTCTGTCTGTCATTAGCTCATGACTTGAGTCTTTTGAATTTGTTCAAAAGATCAGTTCAGTATTTGTTCATTTTGGCATAATTTGCATAAATCTAAACTTTTTGCCAGTAGTTGGTAATAAATTAATGTCTTTTTGGTGTTTTGATTGAGTCATTAAACCATTGATAAAGCACAGAGTCATTTATGACCGAAACAAGTCGAATTTTACTTTATTTAAATTTGCGTTTATACAAATCTACTAAAAGACTTCAGCAGTATTTAAGCATCATAAGCGTTTACCCACAAATGACAACAAAGCATAGCTATCATTTTGTGAATAATTATACATTTAAATTACATACTGATGTCATTGTAATGTTATTAGACACTTTTACTCATAATTCATCCAGGCATTTTCTCTCCTTAAAAACGAGATTATGGAATTTACCAAACTAAACGAACGGCATACCTTGTGTCCTTCAGTCGGTCAACAGACACTAATCCTTGCTCATTCAAAAGTCTCGTTCAGCACCTTCACAGCCCGCACTCGAATGCTATTGGCTCGCTCTTTAATAAATGTTTACAGGTGGGAAAAGCCACCAAAGCAGTATCACACTTTAGTGCAGTGCTGACACTTTTTAATGAGCCCACAATGGATGATCACACATTTGTGTACTGATTGCAAAATCACAGATTTTTAGGGGGGCTGAGATTAAATTTAGGGGGGTTGAAGCCCTTCTAAATAGGGTCTAGCCTATGGCACTTACAATGGAAGTAAATGGGGCAGGTCCATAAACATAAAAATACACACTGTTTCAAAAGTATAGCCACAAGACGTAAACAATATACATTTTTAACATGATTCGGAGACTATTTAGCAGAGACGGACCACTTCTATTAAAATTAATGGGAGAAATTCAACAATCAACGATTGTAGAAAAGGAAGTCCCACCTTTCAAATAAAAAGAGCCAATCAACTTTAAGATACAGAGATTGCTTGTCAATCAACTCTAGAATGCGCATGCACATAAGCTGAACCAGTTTTTTAAGTGTGACCTCAGCTAGAGAAGCACAATGTATGATACCATTGTTGTCATATTTTACTGCAAATTGTTTTTATATGGTCTTTGATCGTAATCTTGACCAATGGTTTTGGAGATTTCGGTCATTTCCCATTTGAAGCAGATATGAGCTGCACTTGTATGCCACTTATTAAAAATAGCTGCCCGGCAATGTTCCAAAGATGGCCGCCGAGTGGACTGACTTGCCTTTAATTGACTTTGAATGATTTTAGTGTGATAAAATCTTTGTTGTACATAAAATCGCTTGCCAGCTTTGAGTATTCATGGCAATGAAGTTATAATATTGAATATAACTTTACACAGATAAGGTTAGTAAGCAATTGTAGCACTCTTAAATAATGTTAACACGTATAATAACACTATGTAACACAATTTTTGTTCTTGGGTAGTAAGTTTATTTCTTAATTGCTTATGCCTCAAATGTATAGAAAATGGCTATTATTCTCCACAAACTTTGCTTTTGTGACCAGGACAGTGATATTTTGAAATTTACCTATTTCCAATGAGAAAACGAGTGAATTTGTGTACATATTAATCCAAAATCCTTCTTTATCTGTGGTCCGACGAAGACACCGGCTTTGACCTTTGCCTCAGACAGCTTAGGGAAGAAGTCTTGAAGATAGTTGAAGGCTGCCAACTCTTTATCTAGAGCTCTGACAAATTGTTTCATAAGGCCCAATTTGATGTGCAGTGGTGGCACCAGCACCTTCAGGAGGCCACCAGTGGCTCCCACTTGACGTTGTTCCTCCCCACAAAGAACTCTGTCCGCTGTGGCCAGTCCCGCCTGTGGTAGTGCGCCTTGGTGTCACTGCTGTCCCAAAGGCAAAGATAGCAGGGAAACTTGGTAAAACCGCCTTGGAGACCCATCAGGAATGCCACCATTTTGAAGTCTCCTATGACCTCCCAGCCATACTCATCATACTTCAAGGCGTCCAGCAAGGTATCTTTGAGGTTCAACGTGTGAGCCAGGGGAAGAGACGGGTACTTGTTACCATTATGGAACAGCACAGCTTTGAATATTACTTTAGTGTAAATACATGTTAATTTGGATTCATATGTTGTTTTTTTCTGACTTTATGTGAACGAAAAGACACAAATTCGCCCATTTTCTCATTGGAAATAGGTCAATTTCAAAATATCACTGTCCTGGTCACAAAAGCAAAGTTTGTGGGGAATAATAGCCATTTTCTATACTTCTGAGGCATAAGCAATTAGGAAATAACACTTACTACCCAGGAACAAATAAAAATTTGTGTAATCTTCCTAAACAATGTGTATTATAACCATTAGGGATTGGCTCCATTTACTTCCATTGTAAACACCTTAGTAATCTGCCTTTAAAAAAAAAATAAAAAAACAATATTAGATACGATTTGTAATTGGTAATCAACATTATGCCATAAATCACAAATGGGGCTTTACTTGTTGAAACCCAGAACATTCCTTTAAATTGCGTTCTGTTCCTCACACAAAGCTATTTTATGCTGCACAAGTCATATAGTGTAGACTACTTTTATGGTACTTTTATGATTGTTTTTGTTCCCTTTTTGTTCCCCATCAGTGAACTGTCCTTTAATAAAAATTTCAAAATGTCTTATTTTGTGTTCCACGGAAAAATTACAACTTACCGTTTTGTATTGATATATGGGTGAGTAAATGACGACAGCATTTTAATTTATTGGTCAACCAATCCTTTAATTAAATTTTACCTATGTAGTACAGAACAAGTACAGAAGTTCATGCTTATATTTCAACCTAACAGATGAAAGGAATAATTCAGACCATAGACCATTCAGTAAAGGGCAAAATCTTCCTAACTGTTCATATATGATCTGAGAATTTATTGACATAGTCCAGGTATAATTTTTCATCCTGTCAGTAAGAGCATACGGCATGCAAGTATTCCATGGCGCAAGTCTGGTTTTGGCGCGGACCACAGGAAACCTGATTGCGCAGGAAGCAGCATTAACTAATGCGCTTATTTTGAGAAGAACGGCAGCTCCTAGATGTCCCAGAGGTTTGGCAAGACCCCACACTGTCACTGGTTTCCATTAAAACTCCACATTTCCAAAGCAGATTTGGCACCTTCCACATGACACAGTCAAAGGGCCAGATGTTCATGGCACAAGCCCAGGTATTAGCCTCATGCTAAACGAAGATTAAGCAAATTATTCCAAATATTTTGATGGAGGGTCCTTACTTTCCAACCCACAGAACTAATTATGTGGTCGGTCCACGGGATTCAGATTGCCCTCCCAACTAAATCATCTCCTAAGATCCTCGTGCAATCATGCAAATTGAAATTCTTCATTTTTTCTTTCTTTCTTTCCCCTCACTCTCTTTTTTTTTTTTTTTTTTTGCTGCAGTGTTGACAGCATTGAGCTCCAGGCAGGGAAAGTAGGCCAGAATTACTTTTGCTTGGTTATCCCCAATGAAGCGTAGCTGGGAGTTTCTCTGTACAAGCAATACGTCCAAGAGGTAGGCAGATGGAGAGGCAGTTTTGGGCCAGCAGGTATTTTCTGACTTCTGCTTTGTCTTTGTTTAATTCCTCTTGTGTTTTGGACCTGAAATAATGCTCAAATTACCAGTGAGGGTATCTAATCACACATAGTAGTTGCAAAAAGCTGCGATCTCTGGGAATCTACAATATGAACAACTACTAAATGTGTGTGGTGCTTTCCTGTGCAGAACTCCGCCATGATGCTAGGGAGTTCTGGGTGGTAGCCATGGTGTTCTGTGTGGTTGCTAGGGTGTTCTGTGTGGTTTCTAGGGTGTTCTGGGGGGTTGCCAGTTGGTTGCTTAGTGGTCCAAGTCAAATAAGTCCACCCACAAGTTTCTGATACTGTGGTCCCTAGATATGGATAGAAATTTGTCACTCGTTTTATCATCTGCCAGGCAAAAATCATCAGTCCGACACTTAAAAAAGTAATAGCACACCTCTTCTTAATGAGCATGATTTCAAGGAATCATTAATGTCCAAAGCAATGATGCAGAATGAGTTACATGATGAAGTTTAACACTTAGGCCCAAAACACATAGGGATGAATTTACTAAGAATGAATTGCACCTGGTAAAAGCGCTGTTAATTTGCACACGCTGCCTGCGCTGGTTTAGCGCCTGATGCCCTAAAGGAATTATGCAGATCAGGCAACGGAACAAATGCACCCTCAAAAACTGTGCTGAATGCAATTTGCACGCTGCAGTTCCGATCTTGCAGACCACCGCAATCTGGCTCACTCTACACTACTGTGATCCAGACACCTGAATCCCCTCTATAACATGCGAAAATGCGCTTGTATACACCGTGCATCTAGATATATGCCCAGTAATAACAATCATTCCATCATTCATTCTTCATCATTGTTAAATGAAATACTGCTGCCATGACTGATAGAAATGTACACAAACATCACTTTTACATAAACTTTTACAGTTTACCGTTAAAAATCGAGAGTTCTGGCGAACTTGCCTCAAATTTGCCACTCATTGTTTTCATATGCAAATGAGCTTTGCGGCAAACTCTTCATTGTCGCCAAAGGTTTGTTGCAGGTTCACCACTACCAGTGAAGAGCTACAAACTTCTGGCAAACATTTGCAATGAAGCTCAGTTGCATGTGAAAATAAGGAGTGGGATATTTGCGGCAAATAGCGCAATGATAATTACGCTCCGAAAATAGTTTTGTGGAATGTCCAAATTAGTCTAATTTACATAGAAAGAAGGCGTGTTTGCACAAAAAGGAATGATAATTGGGGCCTGGGTAGCTCAGCGAGTACTGTCGCTGACTACCACCCCTGGAGTCGTGAGTTCGAATCCAGGGCGTGCTGTGTGACTCCAGCAAGGTCTCCTAAGCAACCAAATTGGCCCGGTTGCTAGGGAGGGTAGAGTCACATGAGGTAACCTCTAGTCGCTATAATATGTGTCTGCACGTGCTACGTCTCCGCGGTAACGCACTCAACAAGTCACGTGATAAGATGTGCGGATTGACGGTCTCAGACGCGTAGGCAACTGAGATTCATCCTCCGCCACCCAGATTGAGGCAAGTCACTACGCCACCATGAGGACTTAGTGCGCATTGGGAATTGGGCATTCCAAATTGGGGAGAAAAAAAAAAAGGAATGATAATTACTAGGGCTTTAACACATTAATTTAGTGTGATTAATTATATAAAAAATAATGTGTTCATAAATTAACACAATTAATCATGCCCACTTAGGTGCACATAAATTCTGTAATAAAAGTACGGATTTTCCTACCATAAAAACAATTCAAGCTTGAAGTACATCTGTTTTTACGAGGCACGTCAATAGGTGGCAGTGCGCCTCAACAAACCTCACTGTACAACAGGTGGGTGAAAAATAACAGTATATAGGAATCTTGAGACGTGAACACACCTTGTACACAGGCAGAACACAGAACACAGGATAAGCATGTACAAGGCGACTATATGTTTGCAATGGGTTGGCCAAACATTCGTGTCTGCGTTTTTCTACATACGTAGAATAAGTTTCTGACCTTGGGGTTTTGCTAGCCATAACAAGTAAAACTAATAAACTGTCAGTGTGCTGTAAGTTCTCAAAAACCAACATGCAATGCAGCATTTGTCACCACAATTTTGATGTTTCACTTGGAAATTACGGTGTAGTCTTTATGCTGTTGTGAAACACAGCTTGATATGGATGGAGCGGATCTTGCTTCTTTGTCATGAATTGACAAGGACTGTTATATGAAATTTAGCTCTCTTGATAATTATATTTTATCCAGCGGTTTTACTTTGGCAGAGTTATGTCTCCTGGGGAAATTGTTTATATAACAGTAAGTTCTTTTTCTGCTTGTGAACAAGCAGAATAAGTTTTCTTGGGCCATTTTCCAAGAGAGCGAATAGGGCTTCATCCAATGGAGGATGGCTTCCCCCAACCATGAAAAGAAGAGGTACTCCGCTGATTGCCGTTGTCCTCACCGTTGCCTTAATTGGGCTGCGGTGGTGTTTGTAGCTGGAGGCAGAATGTGTATGTGTTGTGTTTCTGCGTCTTTGATGCAGACAGTGAGATATGCATAGACAGCCATCTTCAGAGACACAGTCATGCCAAGTTTCTATCAGCCTAATCCTTTTCTCTCACTCTCTCTCCCTCTTCCTCAGATGATCCCTTGTGTTCTGCTCTTTTTCGCTCTCTCTCTATCTTTCCATCTCTCTTCGTCTGTCTCTCGGTACGCTTCTCTCTCTCTTCTCATCTCCCTGTGAAGCAGTTCCAACAAAGCCCCTCCAGTCATCTCATTGTATCTCCTTATATGAAGATTTTTATGCTACAGAAGTCTATTCATCTCATAAAAAGAAAATTTTCAGAATGATAAAACTTAATTGCAACAGCAAATCACGCCTCCATTCCAAGAGTGCTTGTTTCATCTCACCAGGCTCATTGTGGGTTTGTGTTTTTGTTCACAGATCCAAAAGATGTTTGCATGGTTCAAGCCCACGTGTCTGTGTGACTGGACTGTTTCTCCAAGGCATTTAAGGCTGGGCAGCTTGCCCTCACTGTACATGTTCTCATAAACTGTATAATATATTTGTGTATGGATCCATATTTTATGGAAAAACTGGGTAAATTAATCTCATAAGCACTTTTATATATCCATATTTACAAATTATTTTATTTCATATAAATGTATGAATCGTATACATTTGTGCAAGTATACTGTACTGTATACTCTATCAGTTCCACATGGACATGATATATGATACATGCATTTTTGCTTTAGGAAATACTACGCATTAAATTGTATTTATTTTTTTTTTCATTATTTCCTCAGTATTACATATGTGTATTCTGTAAAAATGTTTGCCCTTTTTTTGTGATTAAAGTAGTTCCCTAATTTTTAACCCCCCCCCCAAAAAAAAGGCAACCCTCTTTTGAATCACCCGTTTTCAAAATAAAGAATCTTCAAACCGAGAAGAGTCTACAAGCAAAAAGGGAAAGTGACAGAGCCCATAATAAAACACGAAACAACAACGGATTGGCTTTTCAGAGGTGGCAACATTTCCAAGATCCTAAAGGATTAAAAACCGACCCAGAGATGGACTTTTTCTTCCTGGACAGGTAAGATATTTTATTGGACCGATGGTTAGCCAGAAAGCTCTCTTAGCACAGTAGTTCATTAGATAGTGTTAGCCACTCTAAATTGGCATTTTATTATGGATTGTGGTACTGCAGTGCTTTCAATTTAGTTTTCGTGGAAGGACAATGGAAACATTTTTACTTTTATGCTGGTAACAATGCCAATCTCTAAACTAGTTACTACCATGGTCTACTTGCCTGCTACCTAAGTTATAATAGTTTATACTGTTTAATTTTATCTGACATGACTTGCAATCGTTAGGTCTAATGTCATCATTGCCTAGCTTTTGTTACGCTATTTATTTTAAAACAAAGTCAAGAAGATATGTTTACCTGCTCATAAGACATATTTTCGGATATCTGTTTTTCTCTTCCTTTTGTTATTTATTTATTAATTTTTTTTAGGGGAGGGGGTGAGTTTTGTTGTTGTTTGTGACATTTGCTCTGATAAGATGATCACCTGTAACCATGGTTACTCCTCAAACCATCAGATTCATCTGCACAGAATAGTGGAGGTGAAGACCAACAATGTTTCTCCGCAAGTAACCTTCAGTTCCCTATCTGTCACTCACTCGAAGTTGTGTCGATGTAGTGACACTAGGGGTTACTCTTGGGAGCCCCAAACACCTCTGCTTTTTTTGAAAAAAGGCCAGTGAGAATTGGCGAGTGGAATTTGCATGCCACTCCCCCGGACATAAGGATATGAAAGGAGCTGGTATGCAACCACTCATTCAGATTTTCTCTTTGGAGCCGAGCAGTTCTATTCATTGAAGCTGAATTCATCCGCAAAGTTCATTCACCTCATCTGCTGGATTCTACGGCGCATTTCAGCGGCTTCTCCTCCTCTGCACCCGTGGAGTGCAGAGAACGCCCCTGGTCGCTTCGGCAGAAACAACTAAAAGAGTATATTCTAAAAAGAGTATATTTTCATTCTAAAAGAGCAGCACACACGGAACGTCTTTTTTAAAGATGCCTTTCCGTTTGTGTGTTATCTCTCCGCTTCTGACGGCCACGATCGCTGTCTTACGTGTCTGGGCGCTGCCCATGCGGAGACATCGTTCATGGATGGGTCTTGTCCTCATTGCGAGAACATGACCATGGCAACGTTGCGGTCACGGCTTGCATTCATAAGAAAGCAAGCCACCCCAGAGGCTCCCCGCCTCGGTCCTTCTACCTACGGGTATGAGGCCATGTCGGTTAGCACTGGGGGCGACTTGGGGACCTCAATGGGACCACCTCCACAGGGTATCCCCCCACGGACCTCCCATTCCCCAGCACGCTCGCTTGCCCCGGTCGGGCGCTCGGACGAGATCGGCAAGTTCGACCTCTCGTTCGGAGCCCGGGAAGAAGACGAGTTATCGAGTGCAGCATCGGATAGCGGGCTCGTCCAGTCGGACGCAAAGGCTTCGACTGGGCTTCCTCCTTCGTGAATGGTCGCCCAGTCCCAGGCTGACGCGGAAATGACGGACATGCTTTCCCGGGTTGCCGCAAGCATCAGGCTAGAGAGAAACCCTCCACTCTCACCTGAACCTTCGCAGCTCAACAATTAGTTCCTGGGCTCGGGGCGCCGCCCACGGCCATGCCCCGCCCCCGTTCCTTTCTTCCTGGAAGTGCATGAGGATCTGACAAGATCGTGGGAGGCACCTTTTATTGCCCGGTCCTGGTCTTTCAGGTGGATAAGGCGCTCGCAGTGCACTTGTGCCCGCAGAGCACTGCCACCTGGCACGGGCACCCAAAACTCCCATCCAGGGCCTGTAGGTTTACATCGTCCCTGATGGCTAAGGCCTACGGTGCCACTGGACAAGCCGCCTCTGCCCTGCACGCCATGGCTCTCCTGCAATTACACCAAGCCAAGGCGCTAAAATAACTGCACAAGGGTAGTTCTGACCCGGGATTGATGCAGGAACTGTGCTCGGCGACCGACCTCGCTCTCTGGGCGACGAAGGTCACGGCGCAGTCTCTCGGGCAGGCGATGTCCACCCTGGTGGTCCAGGAGCACCACCTTTGGCTCAACTTGGTTGAGATGCTAGAGGCTGACAAAGCACAGTTCCTTGACATCCCCATCTGCCAGGTTGGCCTATTCGGCGACACCGTCGAGGACTTTGCCCAGCAGATGTCGGTGGTGAAGCAGCGGACGGAGGCCATACAGCACATCCTGCCCCGGCATGGCTCAAGACCCCACACTCCGTCTGTTCGTCGCCAAGGGCGTCCTCCTGCAACTACAGCACCGGCTCCGCCACAGCCCGCCCCCGTGACCTGGCCCCGGTGTGGAGCCCTGCGCAGGACGCAGACGCCACCCGTCTCACGGCCGGCCGTCAAGAACCCGAGGAAGGCTTCAAAGCACCCCTGAGACATGCGACCCAGGGGCAAGGAGACCCGCTTCTATGGAGCTGGTGAGCAGACCACTCCATCTGCCAGTGGAGGGCCGGGAGGAGAATCTTTTGTTTCATTTTCATTTAATTTTGCCGCATGTCTAGGAGGCTGCTGTACCCAAAAATTCAACAAAATAGCGGTTTTCTTTTTCCTGGTCACATGTCCGGTTCGCACGGCCGTCATCACGACCACCGTCCACAGTTCCATCTTTGCAGGTATGGCACTCCAGTAGCGGTCCCCCCGCCCCTGTGTGCCCAGTTGTGGCACAAACATGCCCACACAGGATTGGGTCCGGTGGACTACGGGGATGAGACTCCTCCTCCCCCCTCCTCGGCCAATCTTATGGTGGGCGGCAGGAGCCAGGGAAGTGCTTCGATGTCCCTGGACTCAGCATGGCCACGGGGCTCGAATCCCCTCGATGTGGCACCTCGAGCTCCGCCCAGCCACGAGGCCCCACCCGCCGGTACGTCCGACATGATCATTCTCTTGGTCCCACTCACCCGGAGTTTGGGCTCTTGGCTCACACTTTCCAACCCGTCGCGATGGCTGACCCGGACCATCCGACTCGGCTATGCAATTCAGTTCACTGCTGTACAAGTGTAGTAATTTGGACGCAGCACTCCTACAATTTCCAGTACTGCAGTACAAGTGTGGTAATTTGAATGCAGTATTCCTGCAGTTTTCAGTACTGCAGTACAAGTGTGGTCATTTGGACGTAGTATTCCTGCAGTTTTCAGTACTGCAGTACAAGTGTAGTAATTTGAACGCAGCATTCCTGCAGTTTCCAGTACTGCAGTACAAGTGTGGTAATTTGGATGCAGTATTCCTGCAGTTTTCAGTCCTGCGTGTGGAGATCGCCACCCTTCTGCGCAAGGGCACGATAGAGTCTGTCCCTCCAGCCAAGATGAAGAAAGGGTTCTACAGCCCTTACTTCATTGTACCAAAGAAAGGCGGTGGGTTGCGACCAATCCTGGACCTGCGAGAACTGAACCGGGCTTTGCGCAGACTCCCGTTCAAGATGCTGATGCAAAAACGCATTCTAGCGAGTGTCGGACATCAAGATTGGTTCGTGGCGGTAGACCTGAAGGACGCGTACCTCCACGTCTCAGTCTTACCTCGACACAGACCCTTCCTGCGGTTTGCCTTCGAAGGCCAGGTGTACCAGTACAAAGTCCTCCCCTTCAGCCTGTGCTTGTCCCCTTGCATCTTCACAAAGGTCACAGAGGCAGCCCTTGCCCAGCTAAGGGAAGTGGGCATCCGCATCCTCAACTATCTTGACAACTGGCTAATCCCAGCTCACTCTCGAGAGTTGCTGTGCGCACACAGGGACCTTGTGATCCAGCACCTCAGCTGACTGGGGCTTCGGGTCAACTGGGAAAAGAGCAAACTCCTCCCGGTTCAGAGCATCTCTTTTATTGGTTTGGAGTTGGACTCAGTCTCGATGACAGCACGCCTCACGAACAAACGCACACAGTCTGTGCTGAACTGTCTGAAGGCATTCAGACGGAGAACAGCGGTTCCACTGAAACTTTTTCAGAGGCTCCTGGGGCATATGGCATCCTTAGCGGCGGCCACACCGCTCGGGTTGATGCATATGAGACCGCTTCAGCACTGGCTTCAGACTCGAGTCCCGAGATGGGCATGGTGCCGCACGACACATCTCGTGACTATCACGCCGATCTGTCGCCACCTCTTCAGCCCTTGGACCAACCTTGCATTTCTATGGGCAGGTGTTCCCCTAGAGCAGGTCACCAGGCACGTCATGGTTACAACAGATGCCTCCAAGATGGGCTGGGGTGCCGTATGCAACAGGCACACAGCCGCTGGCTCCTAGACTGGCCCACGGCTGCATTGGCATATCAACTGCCTAGAGTTTTTGGCAGTTCTGCTCGCCCTGCGGAGGCTTTGGCCGTTGATCCAGGGCAAGCACGTGTTGGTCCGGACGGACAACACAGTGACGGTAGCGTACATCAACTGCCAAGGTGGTCTATGCTCCCATTGCATGTCACAACTCGCCCGCCATCTCCTCCTCTGGAGTCAGCAGCGCCTCAAGTCGCTACGAGCCACTCACATCCCGGGCGACCTCAACACCGCAGCGGACACGCTGTCACATCAGGTTACCCTCAGGGGAGAGTGGAGACTTCACCCTCAGGTGGTCCAGCTGATTTGGAGTCGATTCGGTCGAGCACAGGTAGACCTGTTTGCTTCCCAGGAATCCTCCCACTGCCCGCTTTGGTACGCCCTGACCGATGCACCCCTCGGTATAGATGCGCTGGCACACAGCTGGCCCCCTGGACTATGCAAATATGCGTTTCCCCCAGTGAGCCTACTTGCACAGACCCTGTGCAAGGTCAGGGAGGATGAGGAGCAGGTCGTCCTAGTAGCACCTTACTGGCCCACCCAGACATGGTTCTCGGATATCACGCTCCTCGCAACAGCCCCCCTGGCGAATTCCCCTGAGGAAGGACCTTCTTTCTCAGGGACGGGGCACCATTTCGCACACGCGACC
This sequence comes from Myxocyprinus asiaticus, assembly GCF_019703515.2. Taxonomy (NCBI): domain Eukaryota; kingdom Metazoa; phylum Chordata; class Actinopteri; order Cypriniformes; family Catostomidae; genus Myxocyprinus; species Myxocyprinus asiaticus. Next base: position 40,211,153 of record NC_059364.1, on the reverse strand, counting down.
AGACCTCTGGAATTTCCACGTCTGGCCCCTGGACAGGACGCAGAAAACCTAAGTGGCATATCACCCACAGTGGTAGACACGATCACTCAGGCTAGGGCTCCCTCTATGAGGCGCCTGTATGCCTTGAAGTGGCATCTCTTCGCTAAGTGGTGTTCTTTCCGATGTGAAGACCCCCAGAGATGCACAGTCGGATCAGTGCTAACCTTTCTGCAGGAGAGGCTGTAGGGGAAGCTGTCCCCCTCCACCCTGAAGGTGTATGTAGCCGCTATTTTGGCTCATCACGATGCAGTAGATGGTAAGAATTTGGGGAAGCATGACTTGATCATCAGGTTCCTGAGAGGCGCTAGGAGGTTGAATCCCTCCAGATCATGCCTCATCCCCTCGTGGGACCTCTCTGTAGTCCTTCGGGGTCTACAGGGAACTATATTTGAGCCCTTGGAGTCAGCTGAGCTTAAGGTACTCTCTGTGAAGACTGCCCTCCTGACTGCGCTCACTTCCATCAAAAGGGTAGGAGACCTGCAGGTGTTCTCTGTCAGCGAATCATGCCTGGAGTTTGGTCTGGGTTACTCTCACGTGATCCTGAGACCCCAACCAGGCTATGTGTCCAAGGTTCCCATGACCGCTTTTAGGGATCAGGTGGTGAACTTGCAAGCGTTGCCCCAGGAGGAGGCAGACCCAGCCTTGGCGTCGCTGTGTCTATTGCGAGCTTTACGCATCTATTTGGATCGCACGCAGAGCCTTAGAAGCTCCGAGCAGCTCTTTGTTTGCTTTGGTGGACAGCGGAAAGGAAGCACTGTCTCCAAACAGAGGATCACCCACTGGGTCATTGACACCATCGCCATGGCATATCAGGCTCAGGACGTGCCACCCCCTGCGGGGTTACGAGCCCACTCCACCAGGAGTGTTGCGGCCTCCTGGGCCCTGGCCAGGAGCAGAGGTGTTTAGGGCTCCCAAGAGTGACCCCTGGTGTCACTACATCGACACAACTTCTCATTCCCTCCATCAGGAAACGGAGGTTACGAAAGTAACCAGGATGTTTTATGCTTCAACTGCTAGAGGGCCAAAAGTTACATAGTGTAGCTTTAAAGATTACAAATTTAAAAAAATGTTTTTGGGAAACAAAGCGTTCCTATTAAGAAATTAAATTAAGTTTAAGGTCAAAAACATGCCGTAAAGAGTGTCAATTTAGATTTTATGTTGACTTTAAAGGAAGTTCACCCAAAAATTTAAATTCTCTCATCATTTACTCACCCTCATGTCATCCCAGATGTGTATGACTTTCTTTCTTCTGCTGAACACAAAGATTTTTAGAAGAATATTTCACCTCTGTAGGTCTATACAATGCAAGTGAATGGTGACCAAAACTTTGAAACTCCAAAAAGCACATAAAGGCAGCATAAAAGTAATCCATAAGACTCCAGTGGTTTAATCCATGTCTTCTGAAGCGATCCAATTGGGTTTGGGTGAGAACAGACCAAAATATGACTCCTTATTCACTGTACATTTTGACATCTGCCGTGTCCTTGGCGATCATGATTTCAAGCTTGATTACACTTCCTACCACCATCTAAGCATTAGGGAGGGTAATCATGCTGCAATATGTAAATTTAGGCCTCATATTGCATGCACAGACTGCGGAGACAGCCTATTGTTTTTATAAGTAATTTTTTAACACTTTTTTTTAGTCTTTGGAAGTAGTGTACAATGACTTTCCAATGATCAAAATATTTTTAATATGATTTATTCAATGTCCCTTTGTCTAGGATAATCTGTGAAAGAAAGCGAGAAAGATAAGTTAAAGTTGCATGTAATGTAATACGACAAATGTTCTACTTAGTGCTTCAGAAAACCAGCCCATGTCGGTTTCATGGGCGTTAATTATGATAATTGTGAATGAGTGTGTACGCGCACCCTGTTTATAAATCTATGGATTTCACCAACATACTTTGGATTTTACCAACATACACATGTTTGTGAATCCAGTAAATTTCCATTTTCTGCACAAATTACTCCCAATTTACTTTCACGAATGAGGCCCAGTGTGAGCGAAAACTGCACCAGGCACTCTCATTAGAGGCTGCTTCTACTCTGATTTTTACCTTGCGTTTGAACCAGGTTAAACTAGGTTAAAAAAAACAAAAACATTATCCAGCACCTCTCTTTAATGGCAGCCTTTTTTATATTACTGCACAATCATTAGAAGACCAGGACAGGAGATAATTCACATTTATACCTTACGAATGAGCCCCATCAGTCCACTATGCTTAAGCTCTACTGAGTTCAAGGCAGTGGGAACTACGTTTGAAGCACTTCAGTGGAAACTAATGCAGACAGCCTTTATGGTTTTAAGGAAACATGGAATCCCTGCTGTAATCCAGGTCTCCAACTGTGAGCATTTCATCTTGAAGATGATGTAGTGATATCCACACCTACAGTGTAGTACAACTGATAATGTACATAAAGGAGGTTGGACGAGAAGCATGCTGAGCTAATTTGGGTCATTTTACATGGTGTCTTGGCCCATGCCAATACACCACTCCTGTTACTCTCCTTTCCTGTGTAATTATGAGGGATGACAGAGAAGCCAATTGTAGGCTCTTGATGTTACTGGAGGGAGAGAGCATGTAGAATCCTCTGAACTTGCCCACCTGACCTGTATTCTAAAACAAATGGAATGGAAAGAGAGAATACCAGAAAGAGGAGGGGCAGCAGGAGGGGAAATAATGCGTTGAGGGTTTTTATGATTAATTACCTGTTGTTTTCATAAGACGGCTCGGATCCGAATAATCGCTCCTTTTACAAGATGAACACAAGCATGGCGGGGCTTAATCAGGGCTGAAAGTGGGGCGGAAAACACCTGTTCTTGGGTGCAGGTGAATAGTTCATGCACACGGCTGCACTCTGGAGATGAGAGGCTCTTATGAAGACACTTTAACTGTTTTTTTCTTCTTCTTTTTTTTTCAGAAGGACCAGACTAGCGATGTCAAATGTATCGTACATTGAAACGAATGGCAGTTTTACACTTTAGCTTTTGGTGTGGACCTATTTTGTTTTACGACAGAGTTCAGTTCGTTTGCTTGATGTGAAAGCTGATCTGTATATTAGACAAGAAAGGAAGAAACCCAATCACTGATCGTGAACAATTACTTCATAAACTTGAAGCAGCCCTTACAAAAAACAACTGCAGTTTTTAGCTGTAGTACAAGTGTGGTAAATTGGATGCAGTATTACTGCAGTACTGGAAACTACAGGAATATTGCATCCAAACTTATACTGCAGCACTGAAAGCTGCAGGAATACTGTGTTCAAATGACCACACTTGTACTGCAGTACTGGAAACTGCAGGAATGCTGTGTCCAAATTACCAGACTTGTACTGCTGTAATGAAAACTGCAGGAATACTGCGTCCAAATGACCACACTTGTACTGCAGTACTGGAAACTGCAGTAATACTGCATCCAAATTACTACACTTGTACTGCAGTAATGGAAACTGCAGGAATACTGCATCCAAATTACCACACTTGTACTGCAGTACTGAAAACTGCAGGAATGCTGCGTCCAAATGACCACACTTGTACTGCAGTACTGAAAACTGCAGGAATACTGCATCCAAATTACCACACTTGTACTGCAGTAATGGAAACTGCAGGAATGCTGCGTCCAAATTACTACACTTGTACTGCAGTACTGAAAACTGCAGGAATACTGGGTCCAAATTACCACACTTGTACTGCAGTACTGAAAACTGCAGGAATACTGCATCCAAATTACCACACTTGTGCTGCAGTACTGGAAATTGTAGGAATGCTACGTTCAAATTAACACACTTGTACTGCAGTACTGGAAACTGCAGGAATGCTACATCCAAATGACCACACTTGTACAGCAGTACTGGAAACTGCAGGGATACTGCATCCAAATTACCACACTTATACTGCAGTTCTACTGTTTTTTCAAGAACTGCACTCTGCAATCCTACACTTAACACATTTGCTGTACTTGCCTAAATTCTTCAAAACTTGACCAACGACTGTAAACACAATGCATGTTATTAGCAATCTGCAATGTACTGACATTCAAATGTTTAAAAAGGTTTAAAAGCTTTTAAAGATGTGCCTGGCCATTAAGACACCTGAGCATCAGCAACGCAATATTTCAAATTAAACATTCACTAGCAAATATAAAAGTATAAAATAAACATGAAAAAATTGCCATTATATAAATGTATAAAACATTAGCACTGTCAGTTGATTAAAATATTTAATCATGATTAATCACGACAATAATGTTTTATTAATATTTTCCAAACAAAGTCTTTCACAGTATAAATATTGAAATGCACTGAAATAACACCAAGTAACATTAAATGTTTCTCAAAGTCTAAGTGGGAGGTACATAAATTTAAAGAACTTGTCCTCATAGGTTGCTTAGTCATTGCAATGCACATTAAATCTCTTAAACCCACATCCTCCACAATATTCATCGTCCAGCAGGCTGTGGCTGTCTATTTTGCTACAGCAATCGTGAAGTTGCATTCACATGATTCGCGCCGCTTTGAACTCCACATAAAAAGCGCTGCATCTTAAGCCCTGTTTGGATGCTAATTGTTTTACATGGGGATGTAAGATAATTCCAGCATTTACCGGAACTAGTCAGCGATTGTATTGCCGTCCGAATCCAAAATATCTGTGTTTGTCTCCCACCATCCGCAAGAACATTTCTGGCCGAATTACAAACATTTTGACAAACACCAAGGTCGTGTGGTAATTTAATTTCCATTAAAATCCACATCAATAGAGCACCTATTATAGTTTTTAAACATGCCTAATTTTGTATTAAAGGTCTCATACAATAGATGTACATGCATCCAAGGTCAAAAAACATTTTAATTTGCTCATAATTTAAATTGCAGCATTACCTTTTTTTTTCCCAGAGTCAAAAACGACTCGTTCAATGATCCATTCTAAAGGATTCATTCTAAACTCCTCCTTTCAGAAAGCCTACTCTGCTCTGATTGGTCTACCACTTAGTGTAGTGTTTGAGGGCAGGTCAAAGATGTTCGCGAGCAGCCAGTGAAGACCAGAGGTGGGTTACCAAATTATGTAGTTTAGTACAGGAAGTAAGTCTGGAATTATTAACGACTCGTTTATGGTGTTCAGAATCGGTTATTTCTTTTGGGAGTCAATAACTCCATTTGTCATGCACTTTGATTTTTGAAATTTTACAGACTTTTTTACATTCACAAACAGCTATATAACACTACATGAAAGGTAATATTTGAAAAACCATAATAGGTGCTCTTTAAGATGTATGGTAAAGTGCATGTGTAGAATTGTTGTAAATTATTCACATTAATAATGTTACGTCCCAGCTCCACCACACTGAGTGGGAGCTCTTGTGTAGAAGAAAAATAGAAAAAAAAGAGGTTGTGCTAACCTAACTTTTCCAGGAATGTTCCACATTTTTTTATGTGCGGCTTTTCTCGCTCCCTACGCACTTGTGTGTGTTTCTGAGAGAGAGTGTGCACGCAAATGATGATGCGCAATCATCTCAGTGCGTGCACCATGTTCACTCCATTTACACTTTAGCGTAATTCCAAATATATTTGCATAGCCTATATTTGAAAATGTATTTTCACAAAATACACAGAACTTTCCTCTTGCTGTCACCATATGGAACAAGTTTAACTGAATTCATGTTAGTCTCCACTGGTAGGCATGAAACCAACACATTGACTAGTGGCAGTCTAGTCAGCTAAACTGTACATCCCCTTATACAAATATTACAAATATTACATGCGACTGACTACGTGAGAAGCAAATTTCCAGGTTCGTAGGATGACCAAACTCACTCTTCCACCGTGAATTAATTGTCATCCGAAGGCATGCGTTTTCTTTTACAGACATCATCCTGAGAAACAATGACCTTCCATATAGGGCTAATTTCCGTTAATTTCTACAGCCCTAGTTTAGACACCAGAACTGCAGTTTTGTTCAATGTGAAAACTGCATTTGCAATTGTAGCTCCATATATACTGTGAACTGCAGGTGAACTATACAAACTACAGCTCTACTGCATTGATTTGAAATCGTACTACACTGAACTGCTATTATTTTGCAATGTACTGCAGATATACTATATCAATATTGCAGTTAAGACATTGTGAGTGCAGTACAGTTTGTCATTGTGCAGTACAGCATCATACTACTCAAAACTGCACTTTTTACTATATAGGTTACAATAATACTGCGATCACCATTTTTGTAAGAGACTGTTTAATTAATTGAGAAATATTTCCAAAATATGCTATTTTTATTTAATTTAACATTTAAGTTTGTAAATAAAGGAGTGTTATCAATAGCATACTAGTGTTTGCTGTGATTTTGAAATTGGTATAGAGAATCATGAAATTTCACTGGCATTGGTATCGAGTGCTGAAATATTTGAATAGGAAAAAACCTAGACCAGATTCCAGGCTTCTGTCCAAAAATCAGCCCACAAGATTACTACAATTAAAGGCTAATAGTGAGGATGTACCTGCTCATCTTCTCTCTCATCTGTTTCTCTTTATAGTGCACAGGCTTCTCTGAGATCAGCATCAGGGGAAGCAGAACGTACAGTATGTAATGCAGTTACACTCTCACTGATGCATGAAGCTCCGTGTCTGTGTCTTGTCAAGACCTTGGCACCAAAGTCAATTTGCTCGGGCTCAACAGAATTTAATATTTCAGTAATCAGATAAACAAGGAAGTTACGTAGGCCGGCTGCATTGATAGAGAGAAATAATTAAACTTGGCTTGGAATAATTTCACCCTCTGTGCAATACTGTAAACTCCATAAAATCCCAGCCAGCAAAACCCTTCCTCTCCCATTTTCCCAGGTTTTTTTTTTTTTTTTTTTTTTTTGTATGATGAGATTGTGATCTAGAAGGAGAGATAGGAAAAGGAGATGGAAGGAAAGGAAATTACCATTAATGCTGGTCTGTTGTTCGTCACTCTGTCGGCATATCCGTACAAGACCATCATGATCCGAAGCAAATTCTGAATGGAACAGACCAAACTTGCTCGGCAAGGACACGAGTCCTACATCTATAAGAAGGATATGCAAATCTTAGATTGCATCATTTCATAATGACTAGTCAGTGGGTGAACAACTAGTTGGTCTTAATGAAGCTCTGAAAAGTAAAAACACTCCAAACCGATGTGTTTCTTATGTTGTGTTCACACTGGACACATTATTATGTTCGAAAACAATGAACATAATAATCTCAACTGTCTCAAAACCAGTGTTGGGGAAGCTACTTTGAAACAGTAGCTTTCCAAGCTACTCATAACTTAAAGGAGTATTCTGAGTTCTATAAAAGTTTGGTTCAGTTGACAGCATTTGTGGCATAATATTGATTACCACAGACTGATTTGACTTGCCCCTACTTTTCTTTAAGAAAGACAAAAATCTGGGTTCCAGTGAGCCACTTACAATGGAAGTGAATGGGGCCAATCCATAAACATTAAAATACTCTCTGTTTCAAAAGTATAGCTACAATACAAACAATGTGCATGTTAAAATGATTTTAGTGTGATAAAATCTCTACTAACTTTTTCTGTATAAAGTTATAGCAAATTTTACAACTTTGTTGCCATGACAATGTAATGCCAACAAATCCAAAAATGACTGTAAAATTGACGGTTTAAACAACTTTACATCTCAACTAATACATGAGTTCTAACAGAAGGATTAGTGTAAGTTATTTTATAAAATTATAAGCTTCATATTTCTGCCTTTAAACCCTCCAAAAATTGTCCCCATTGACTTCCACTGTAACTGTATGCTCACTGCAACTTCAGTGATTGCCTTTTTTAAAGAAATGGACGGACAAGTCTAAATTATTTTTTGTTGTAATCAGCATTATGCCACAAATGCTGCTGATTGAGCTTAACGTATTGAACCCAGAATATTTCTTTAAAGTAGTTAAACTACAGTCAAGCTACTCCTCTTAAATATATATATATATATATATATATATATATATAGTTACTAACAAAAAGTAGATAACTACATTGAAGGTAATTAAAGAAGAAAATATATTTTTAGATATATAACAATTGGATATTATTATTATTTATCAGAAGTGATTGCAGAATTGTATTATATAACCTAATAGTTATACAACCCCAATTCCGAAAAAGTTGGGACAGTATGAAAAATGCAAATAAAAACAAAAAGGGATGATTTGTAAATTATATTCACCCTTTTCTATATTGAAAGCACTACAACTACACATTATATGATGTTTTCCTTGTGAATTTAATTGTTTTTTGAAAATGTACAGTAAGTCCAAATCAGATGATTGCAACACTCCAAAAAAGTTGGGTCATTCGAGTGTTTACCACCGTGTAACATCACCATTTCTTCTAATAACACTTATTAAGCATTTAGGCGCTGAAGACACAAGTTTGTTAAATTTAGAAAGTGGAATTTTCTCCCATTCATCCATTATGTAAGTCTTTAGCTGCATAATTGTATGGGGTATTCGTTGCCATATGGTGTGCTTCATAATGCGCCACACATTCTCAGTTGGAGATAGTCAGGACTGCATGTGGTTTGAAGTTGTCCTGCTGGAAAATGCAGGGATGTCCCTGGAAAAGACGGTGCTGGATGGCAGTATATGTTGCTCCAAAATTTGTACATATCTGTCTGCATTCATGGTGTTCTTACAGATGTGCATGTGACACACTCCTGACCCATACAGACACTGGCTTTTGGACCTGATGCTGATAACAGCTTGGATGGCCCTTTTCCTCTTTTGCCCGGATAACACAACAGCTTTGTTTTTCAAAAACTATTTGAAATGTGGACTCTTCAGACCAAAAAACCACAGTTCCACTGTTCTACTTTCCATCTAAGATGAGACCAAGCCCAGAGAAGTTGGCAGAGCCTCTGGACAGTGTTGATGTAGGGCTTCTGCTTTGCATAGTAAAGTCTTAACTTGCATCTGTGGATGCAGCGGCGAGTGGTGTTGACTAACAAAGGTTTACTAAAGTTATCCCAAGCCCATGTTCATGATATCCAATACAGATTAATGATGTTGTTTAAGTCAGTGACATCTGAGGGATCAGAGATCACGCACATTCAGAAGTGGTTTTCGTTTTGCCCTTTACGCACCGAGATTTGACCATATTCCTTGAAACTTTTAACTATATTGTGCACTGTAGAGGGTGAAATGCCCAAAATCCTTCCAATTTGTCTTTGGGGAACATTGTTCTCAAAGTGCTGGATTATTTGTTGAAGCATCTGTTGGCAAATTGACAAGTCTCGAATGATCCTTGCTCTTGAAGGACTGGGCTGTTTTTGGAGGCTCCTTATATACTATGACACGATTGCCTCACCTGTTTAACATCTCCGGTTTCACATCACCTTGTTATTTTAACTCGTCAAATTTTTATTAGTCTTAAATTGCCCCTGTCTCAACTTTTTTGGAGTGTGTTGTAATCATCTGATTTGAAATTACTGTACATTTTCAAAAAACAATGAAATTCACAAGAAAAAACATAATATAATGTGTAGTTGTCATGCTTTCAATATAGCAAAGGGTGAATATAATTTACAAATCAGTCCTTTTTGTTTTTATTAGCATTTTTCATACTTTTTTGGAATTGGGGTTGTATATTTAATAGTGTGACATTCCCTTACAAATATTTATCTATTATAGTAACCATAGTTTAACCATGATATTTGTAGTAAAACCATATTAACCACAACATTAGCCATGGTTACTACAGTCATGGTAACTGCAATATTACTATAGTAAAAACAAATAACTAAATAATAAATTATAATAATAATTTATGTGATAAACATAAATAAATATTATGCTTTGAAAAAGAATGCTTTTAGAAAACTACCCCCCCAACACTGATTAAAAGTTGAACTGGTTTATACTTAACAAGCTGTCTCAAATACGCAATCCTTATGATGACGCAAGACACTGAATATATAGTGTAGACGTGATGCAACAGTCAAAAACATCCAACTGCATGTGTGCATAGACTAACAGTTAAAAAATATCTACAAAATTATTTGCACAAAAATATCATAAACACTTTTTGCACAAAAATATCGTAAACACTTTTCACCATCAGGCCAAATGGTTCTAAGCACGTTAGCAGTTACGTTAGCATTTTCACATGAGTACGGTTTGGTATGGTATTACAACCATTTGTGGCACTGATTTCTCAGCACAGTTAGCTAACCGAACTCAGTACAGAGAACCATGCTGGTGGAACCATAGATATACGTACTTATCCGTCTGGATTGGGATACATCAACCGTGGCGCCATCTTGGAACGGTCAACAAGAAGAGCTGTTTGAATGTCAGGAAATGGAGAAGAAGCCTCAGATTGCTGCATAAACTGCTTTTGTGTGAAAACAGTTCTTCATATAAGGAACTGAATGACTGGTTGCTAATTTTCAATATGTTTGCCATGATATATCTTAAATCATATTGTATCAGGTAAGATTTATTTACATAAACCTACTCACTATCATAAAACTCTGAAAACTTTGAAAAAGTTTCATATATATATATATATATATATATATATATATATATATATATATATATATATATATATATACACACACTGGCGGCCAAAAGTTTGGAATAATGTACAGATTTTGCTGTTTGGGAAGGAAATTGGTACTTTAATTCACCAAAGTGGCATTCAACTGGTCACAAAGTATAGTCAGGACATTACTGATGTAAAAAACAGCACCATCACTATTTGAAAAAAAGTAATTTTTGATCAAATCTAGACAGGCCCCATTTCTAGCAGCCATCGTTCCAACACCTTATCCTTGAGTAATCGTGCTAAATCACTAATTTGGTACTAGAAAATCACTTGCCATTATACCAAACACAGTTGAAAGCTATTTGGTTCATTAAATGAAGCTTAACATTGTGTTTGTTTTTGAGTTGCCACAGTATGCAATAGACTGGAATGTCTTAAGGTCAATATTAGGTCAAAAATGGCAAAAAAGAATTTCAATGCTTGAAATTACCAAAAAACTGAATATTTCATACAAAGACACTACAGTCTTCAAAGACAAAGGACAACTGGCTCTAACAAAGACAGAAAGATATGTGGTAGGCCAGATGTACAACTAAACAAGAGGATAAGTACACCAGAGTCTCAAGTTTGAGAAATAGATGCCTCACATGTCCTTAGCTGACAGCTTCATTGAATTCTACTCGCTCAACACCAGTTTCATGTACAAAAGTAAAGAGAAGACTCAGGCCTTATGGGAAGAATTGCAAAGATTATTAGGAGGCCATGATTGAGAAGGGTCAATGGGGGGAATTTGACCAGGACACCGGGGTTACACCCCTGCTCTTTACGAGAAGCGCCCTGGGATTTTTAATGACCACAGAGAGTCAGGACCTCGGTTTAACGTATCATCTGAAGTACGGTGCCTTTTTACAGTATAGTGTCCCTGTCATTACACTTGGGAATTAGGACCCACACAGACCACAGGGTGAGCACCCCCTTCTGGCCTCCCTGAGTAATGATTGTAAGGTGAGGTATGTCTGTTTAGATTAAGTATTTGAGATGAACTGTACATAAAATAGGCCATAATAATTCTGCACTGTGGGCACTGCCCATTGAAACAGACTGCAGCAGAAGTTGTTTTACATTTACGCTCTGCGAACAAGGAAGTGTGATAAAGGACTATAAGGTATCTACCTATGAATATCTATGGGTGGGACACCTGAAGTGACTCACTGTAATGAACTGGCTATGGAGACGGTGTTAGGATCCATGTGCAGGAAGTTTATTAAAGAACACAAGCGAACAATCCAAATCAGCAGGCAGATAGACGTTGTCGTTAAGCAGGCGGTTAAATCCAATATACCAAATAGACAGTCCAACAAGGCAAACAAAACAAAGGGTTATCAAAAAAGCAGTAATTCCAGAAAAACAGGCAATGGTCATAACATGAATACAATCAGCAATAGCAATGAAAAAAAGCTTGGTAAGCCAGAGTAAGCTGGCAATACTTCACAATGAGCAATGGAGATGAATGGCTATTTATACATGAGGTAAACAGGAAATGAGCAGAGAAGAAATGGGTGATGATCAGTATTCAGGAGAGGGCTCCCTCTGGTGGTTGGTAGGATGGGTAACAGCCTCGGATGTTACACTCACGATTGGCCACTTGCCTAGTCAGTCCATTCTAATCCTGATTTTGCATCACCACTGTGGAAAAAGAAACCGTAACTATGTCAACAAGCCAAGACTGGTAGAGAATGGCATGATTCAGCAACGGTAACCATTCTGCCCGATGGTGCGCCTATAATCCATACAAAAAACAGAGACCTATGGATTGTGCATACTAACAGGAACATTTCTAATAGTGAAATTGTCTTGACATTTACTGTGCAAAGGTTGTGGATTTTAAAAAAAAAAGAAAAAAAAAGTTATTTTATGGTTGAAGTGGGGGATGAATTTAGAGACGCAGCTTCTCGTAGAGGGTGTACTGCGCTGACAGTTTCAGCATGCTAAAATACAACACGTTCTCAGCACGCTAAAACCATAAGCATGAGGGTGGGTTGAAGTTACACAAATTTGTCTTGTTTCAAACTACTCTGTTGGTGGAAAAGAAAGTGCTTATCATCACCAGCGAGAGCAAAGTCTAAGATTTCAGATGATGAATTATTCCGAATGGCACAGAGAATGGCAGAGGCTACATTACCTCTTCATCACTGTATAACATTGTTAACTGTGACGTTCTCAAATGAATCCAGACCCATGGCTCGGTAATGAGGACTTATTGAATCTCTGTAAGAGGGAGATTAAACCCACCTGGGTCACCGCACACCTCTCACCCAGCCTTGCCTCTGCCCTCATGGCACAGTGGGGGGGAAGTGACATCACCCCCACATATATCCCCTTCCCCCGCCCCTGTGAAGGTCATGAATCAAGCCCGCATTGATGATGTAAAGTTTACACTTCAAAAGCAAGAAGCAAGAACAAGCAAACAACTTTTATGGGGTGCCCCAACACCTATCAAGTGTAACCTCTGGAAATGTCCTCTAAAGCACCGGCGAGACGTACTGGAATTAAAACACAATACGGCTTGATCAGCTTTAAATGGAAGCTGAATGCAAGAACTTGTGGATGGCAGTCCCTTCTCTGTCTGTAATTATTCAGACTCCATCCTTGGTTAATTATTATCATTAGCGTTATGTGTTCTAAGTGAAAGCTTAATTTAAAGAGAAGGGAAAAAACTTGGATGAGCTTTTAAGACGAACAGATCATTTGGTTTGGGGGAAATTGATAGAAAACAGCAGGGAAACAGCTGAAAGGGGAACAATTATTTTAATGATCTGACAAACGCAGATGTTGTAAATTGGATTTAGTTTGGTGGTGCTCATGAGGCTTTTTTAGTAGCAAAGTGTGGAGGTTTGATAAGCACAGGCCACTTGTCAAACAGTAGGATACACAAATATCAGAGGAGCTGCTGGTACTCAAAGTTTTAGCACTTTTTTAATAATGTCTGTATTTTGTAATTCTTGGTTACACTGAACATCAAGAGCAGTTTGAAGATGTAGTGTGTTATTATTTGTGTACAACAACTAAATACCATCAAACACTTTAAAAACACTGATACTGTTTAAAAAAAAGTATAGCAACAAGACAAAAACAATGTGCATGCTAACATGATTTTAGTGTGATAAAATCACTTACTAACCTTTTCTGTGTAAAGTTATAGCCAATTTTACAACTTCGTTGCCATGACAATGTAATGTCAACAAACCCTAAAACGACTGTAAAAGTGACGATTTAAACCACTTTACAACACAAATACATGAGTTTTAACAGATGGATTAATGTAAGTGCTTTTATAAAATTATAAGCTTCACATATCTGCCTTTAAACCCTCCAAAAATTGGCCCAATTCACTTTCATTGAAAGTGCAGCACTGTAACTTTGATTTTTGCCTTTTTTAAAGACAAGGATGGACGACTCAAATCATGTTTTTTTTTTTTGTGGTAATAAACAAATGCTGTCGATTGAGCTTAACTTTTGAATCCAGAATATTCATTTACAGTATTTACAGTCAAGCTACTCCTCTTAAAAAAAAAGAGTTAGCTACAACCTACTAACAAAAAATTATATAACTACATTGAAGGTATTTAAAGAAAGTATTTTTAGATATATAAGAAATGGATGATGTTATTATTTATCAGAAGTGATTGCAGTAGTTAATATTATGACCTAACAGTTATATACTGTATCTAATAGGGTGACGTTCCCATAGAAGACGTAGTGTGTTATTATTTGTGTACAGCAACTAAATACCACCAAACACTTTAAAAACACAGATTTTATATGTTACAAAATTATCAAAAATCACGTTTATTTATTTATTTTTTTTGCAAATACTGTTGTTTTTAAGCCATTCATAATTTTCCTGAAAACTGTAAACACTGTCTCTGTGGCACTATAAAATTCCTGTGTTTGTTTTGAGGGACCCGCTCCCAACCAAATAATTCAACCAATGGCGTGACTTGGGGGCGGGACTATCTGACTGTTTGAACAACAGCAGGCGAGGGGCGTATTCAGAAAGCTGTTTTGAAAACATTGTTTATTTTTGCTATTCCATTCTGTAGCGCTAGTGTCGTAGTGTCATATTCCCTGTTTGTTTGTCTAGACTTTTATTTTGAAATTCTTGTTTAGTTCCCTGTTTCTGTTTTCTGTTAGTTTTGTAGTCCTTCCAGTTTCATTTTATGATTGGTTTTTCCCTGATTGTTTCCCCAGGTGTTCCTCATTCCCTTGTTTGCCCCTGTGTATTTAAGCCCTTGTTTTCTTTGTCAGTCTTCACATGTGCTGTCATGTTCTGTACCTGGTTTCCCATGGTTTTGTTTTATTCTGAGTAATTTACTTATCTTTTATTCCATTAAAGCTGCATTTAGATCCTCATTCCTCACCTGCCTCGTCACACGTAGAAACTACATACTTCAGCTTTAATTACATTTTATCAAAAGAGTGTGTAAATAAATGAATTAAAACTTTAAAGGTGCAGTATGTAACAATTTTCATGTAATATTTTTATTTTATTTTTTATTTTTTTATTTTTTGCCAATGTGTGAATGCAACTTAAAAAACTAGCCCTTCTTGGACTTCCTAGGTTGCCTATTATAGCCTGTAGACTGATTCTCATGCGAAGGGAGCGGGTCGCTTTTGCTGGGAAAATCCAAAGGATGTGATGTTTATGCACGCTCACGAGAGCCTTGCCTCAGTGCTTCTCTTCCGCTATTCAACAGCGACAACAAACTGCAACACTAGGTAACGTTATCTTAGAGATGGGATCCAGCAAGCGTCCGGCTCCCAGCACAACACTGAATCCTACACACCGAGTGAGCCAAAAAAAAAAACATTTATCTACTGAATCCCGTCTGGCTAAGCGGGAACGTGGTCGAGCGAAACTAGAGTGAACATCAGCAGGGCAATTGATTCCTGGAGGGACCTTCATTCAGTTTTGGGGATCAAAAAAAACATTGGAGTTTTGTCAAATAAAGTGCATTTATTATTCTATTTTATTTATTTTTCATTTAAATGGATCTTTTATTTTGGCTGAAAACCGAGTGAAGCCCTTCCAGTTTGTACATTTTTGATGACAGCTTCACACCTCCGTAAAAGAAGGCCAATACATGACCCAGTGTCACTGACGTTCACAGAATGGGGCTACAGGGACTGAAGCCACTGCCCCTTTCGTTCACAAATCTAAAGGTGCCCTTTTAAGCGGAGGTGCCTTTAAGAGTGCGTAGATATAAGCGGAGGTGTCTTTACTACAGCACAAGCCCCCCCCCCCCCCCCCCGCACCTCACTCAACAACTATTGCCACAGCTCCCCATGCTCAACAACTATTGATGGCAGAGTTCTCTTCACACTCGGTGCATGTGTTTTCACCCCTACCCCTGCTAAGGTCTGTGTACGTCACTGCCCAGTGTGATTATTAAACTGCAAAAGGCTGCCATTTAATAAAATAAACATGTAGTCTGTATAAGCTGTGCACTGTAGAGAAAATTCACACTCTTTTCTCTGTCATTTACTGCATACAAGAGCGTGCGTGATGCTCATGATGAAATGTTTGTAGTGTATGAGCAGCCGGCTTCACACATTCGCTTTGAAGTGCACATGCAGACTGTATATTTCATTAAATCACATTCTATGCGGATTAATAATCACACTAGGACATAACGTGATTTTAATTTGTGCACTGAATGTTCCCAATGACATTCGTACATCATCTGAGCATTTTATGAGTATGAGAACAACTTAATTACATGAGTGCAGTATCAGAATTGGGACATCCCTAGAACAAAGATAAAAATGAAGTTAAAAGTCCTTGCAGTTCTCTACATTGCGAGAAAATCTGTAAGGGGGAGTAAACAAATGTTGGGTACTAGTCACTGAATAGTAAATATTTAAATTTCACTCACCAGTGATTTGTATAGTAGCGAAGAAGAACTTTAGCATCGAGATCCTTTCACTGCATGCTGTGTCTCATGAGATCAGAGCAGTTTCGCTCTAAAC
Organism: Myxocyprinus asiaticus; assembly: GCF_019703515.2. NCBI lineage: Eukaryota > Metazoa > Chordata > Actinopteri > Cypriniformes > Catostomidae > Myxocyprinus > Myxocyprinus asiaticus. Next base: position 40,194,553 of record NC_059364.1, on the reverse strand, counting down.
AAACAACGTACAGTGAGTATAGTGGGACATCAGTATTTATTACTTTTTATACTGACAAGAGGCCAATGGGATATAATGTACCAAATTTTTATAAATACAACGAAAAGGAACATAACGCCAGTCTGCAGGGCCAGCTGGCTGTCATGAACTCAGTTTCCCATAAGCAACATGGCCTCCAAACATGGCCATCCCGGACTCAAATTCCTACAACACAATGCAACGCTATCAATCGCCGGACTTCTGATTACACACACCTGCATGCAATTTCAGACCCTTTATAAGAGAATTTCAGCCACAGTCACATTGTGAAGTATACGTTCTATTCCCTTGTGTTTAATGGTACCAAGCCTTCATAGTCTGCCTGATACTTTGTTATAGTTCCTGTTTTGACCGTGAGTTTACTTCTAGCCCTGTTATGTTTGTTTGCTGATCGCCTGACCTTCTGCCTGTACTCATTGTTGGATTTTGCCTGTCGTCTTTATTGGATTGTTGCCTGAACTTCATAAAACCGTCATACTGCACTTGCATCCTACTCTCCTGGTGATATTTCATGACAGAATACTTCGCCATTTCTAACACTAGCCAAGCTCCGGTGGTTGATTTCCCCATCGCAGTCAGCGGTAACGACCACGGAGCGTACCTCGTTGTTTTCAGCACTATCTTCCAAAGCGAATGATCCCCCACTGATGTCGGTGCATTTGGCCATGAAAGTCATTCTTCACGGGGTATCAGCGCCCATGCCTGCCATGGTTAACGAGCCAGAGCCAACGCCAGCCACAGTCACATTGCGAAGTATACGTTCTATTCCCTTGTGTTTAACGGTGCCAAGCCTTCATAGTCTGCCTGATACTTTGTTATAGTTCCTGTTTTGACCGTGAGTTTACTTCTAGCCCTGTTATGTTTGTTTGCTGATCGCCTGACCTTCTGCCTGTACTCATTGTTGGATTTTGCCTGTCGTCTTTATTGGATTGTTGCCTGAACTTCATAAAACCGTCATACTGCACTTGCATCCTACTCTCCTGGTGATATTTCATGACAGAATACTTCGCCATTTCTAACACTAGCCAAGCTCCGGTGGTTGATTTCCCCATCGCAGTCAGCGGTAACGACCACGGAGCGTACCTCGTTGTTTTCAGCACTATCTTCCAAAGCGAATGATCCCCCACTGATGTCGGTGCATTTGGCCATGAAAGTCATTCTTCACGGGGTATCAGCGCCCATGCCTGCCATGGTTAACGAGCCAGAGCCAACGCCAGCCACAGTCACATTGCGAAGTATACGTTCTATTCCCTTGTGTTTAACGGTGCCAAGCCTTCATAGTCTGCCTGATACTTTGTTATAGTTCCTTTGCCTGTTTTGACCACAAGTTTACTTCTAGCCCTGTTATGTCTGTTTGCCGATCGCCTGACCTTCTGCCTGTACTCTTTATTGGATTGTTGCCTAAACTTAATTAAACTGCCATACTGCACTTGCATCCTACTCCCCTGGTGATATTTCATGACACTGGCAAGGCACGTGCAGGCTGTACAGTACTGGGGTCTGCACTTGTGCCTGCTTTAGCTAAATGTATGTTACCGGCATATCGCTGGTGCTGCTGGTCTTACTGGTGAAAGTGAGAATTGTCCCTAAAGTGCAGATGGGAAAAAAAAAAAAAAAATATATATATATATATATATATATATATATATATATATATATTCTTAATTTAAAATGGACTAATACAGTACAAAATAAGGATATCAGCAACAGCAAGTTAACATTAATTACAAAGTATTCATGTTTTATTTTGACAAGTTTTATATTGCTCGATTAAAAATGAGTTGTGAAAATGGAAAGTACAGCTAAAACAAGAACCCTATATATATACAGCTACTGAATTCACTGAACTGAAAGAAATGAAACCAATCAAACCATGAACAAGAATAAATTAATGTATGTCATAACATATCGATTACTGATTGGCACATTAATTTATCGATAGATTTTTGAGGCACCGATATATTAACATTAGCTGACCTTTAAATTAGAAGCCTAATTTGTGCTTTCAATTCACTCAGTTGTGCCTCTGTTGAATGTCTGGCGTAATAGCATTAGGAGACTACAAAGGGGTGACATAACATTTACTGAAGCAGGTCGCAAGGTATTACAACATAGGACAAGTATTTTAGAGCTCCTTGCACGGGACACATACACACAAAATTTACTAAGATTTTTGAACTATAAGAATGAAAGTGACGCTGATGAGCTTGCAGGTTAGTGTATGAAACTGCTTTAACTGCGCAATCTGAATGACTAGAAATTCTTATGCAATTTCTCTGTATGTATGTATCTTTGAAGAGTTTTCATTCAAGCTGTCAAACCACAAAAACACATAATTGTAACTGAAAATACATTGTGTAGGCTATGAAAGATGCATATACACAATATATCATCCACTGATGGCTAGAGTAAATAATCTTTGTCCTTTGATAATAATTTGAGTCAATTTTTAATGGAAAATTATGCGAGTTATGCTCCGTGGCGCTGCAGAATTTTTACGTCCTGTGTGCGACTCCCTTTAATTGACCCTGCTGCTCATGATTTATCAAAGTTGTGTTGAGAAATATGTTAGAAAAGACAGACTATTGTGCAACGAGTAGCTCTGTTTATATATATATATATATATATATATATATATATATTGATAATCAATCTACCGATTATCGAAGTGTATAAAAGGAATCAATGCTAAGCCTATACTAATGTCTATTCCATTACATATTACCTGGCACATGTTTGAAACTAAAATGAAAGAACTAATTATAATTATTATAATTAGTTCTCCCCAACCCCTCTACAGTTGACATTACATTTATATTTGCATGTTAAATAACCATTTTTACCATTATAGTTCTGTTTGCATGAAAAGAAACACCAGTATTAGGCTACTTCTAATGTCTTTGACAGCATGCAGGATCGGGGGCCCTATGTACCATGTGTAGTTTGCTTGTAGGGAGGACTGGCACTGCCTGTGATCGTCGTTAGTTGTTAAAGTGAGGTTTTAAAAGATACTAAAATTGGAATAGGGCAACACTAAAGAGAGGGAAGCCGTGGAGCTAGGCAGGTGCCCCATCCTCTCTTCAGGAGCAGCGCAGCGTGAGGAAAAGCTTGTTAAAATCCTAATAGTAGCTATCAAAGGCTATTGATTATCTTTCTCGACCTGTTTGGGTGACAAAGTGAGCATTAACACAGGCTTTTGCGAGAGAGCTGTGTGTTCCTGCAGGCTGTGTCTCCTTCCGGGTGGCCTGCTTCCTCATGGCCAGGTGGGTTTTTGGTGTGAAGCTTGCCTCAAGCAGCTAGACAATCCTATTCACTCTTCTGCCACCTGATAATCCATTTTCAGGCTCACTTCAAACAGCCTGCCTTGAGGCCCACAGACTGAGCCTACTGTATACTCCTTACCTAAGGTGCAACTTCTCAGTGGGTTCCATGCACACTGGACTGTATAAGAACTCTGTACAGACACAAGCACATCTGATGTTTCATGCATCGGATCATAGTGCATCTCCCTTTCGCGAACACAAACATATACAACCACGTAGGGCAGTAATGAGGAGTTTCATTCTCTAAAGACACTGTCTGAAATGTTATCTTAGATCAAAATAAAAGGAAAAGTTTACCCAAAAATTATAATTCTCTTATAATTTATTCACCCTTATGCCATCTCAAACTCGTATGACTTTCTTTCTTGTGTGGAACACAAATGAAGATATTTTGATGGAGATATGAGGTGAATGTCTATACAACAAAAACTAATGGGGACCAACACTTTCAAGTACCAAAAAGGACATTAAGGCAGCAAAAAGTTCATATGACTCAAGTGGTTTAATCAAATCAAATCAAATTACTTTTATTGTCACACAGCCATATACACAAGTGCAATAGTGGGTGAAAGTCTTGGGTACAGTTCCGAGCAACATAGCAGTCATGACAGTGATGAGACATATACCAATTTACAATAAACATCAGATTTACACAACACAAGTTACATATCTAATATACACATAATTACACACAACACAATACACAAATAATAATATACAATGTACAGTATACAATACACAAAAAAATTATTATATATAAAATATACAGTAGGTTGTATTGTACTGTATTGACATTCAGGCTGTCGGTTGATAGTCAGTTGCCAGTGTGTTGTTAAGAAAGAATATAATTTATGACAGTCCAGTGTGAGATAATAAGATTAATAAAGTGCAGTGAGCCTGCCTGATGGTAGCAGTGAGAGCAGCCCATGGCTCAGGTGGCTGGAGTCTCTGATGATCCTCCGAGCTTTTTTCACACACCGCCTGGTATATATGTCCTGTAGGGAGGGAAGCTCACCTCCAATGATGTGTCTGGCTATTACCGTACCAGGTGCGGTGCTATTACCGTACCAGGCAGTGATGCAGCCAGTCAGGATGCTCTCTACAGTGCTGGTGTAGAACCTTGTGAGGATGTGGCAGTTCATTCCAAACTTCCTCAGCCATCTCGGGAAGAAGAGGCGCTGATGAGCCTTCTTCACAACAGCTTCAGTGTGGACGGACCATGTGAGTTCCTCTGTGATGTGGACACCGAGGAACTTGAAGCTGCTGACTCTTTCCACCGGTGCTCCATTGATGGTGATGGGACTGTGTTCTCTGTCTTTTCTCCTGAAGTCCACCACAAGCTCCTTTGTCTTGCTGACGTTGAGGGAGAGGTTGTGCTCCTAACACCAGCGTGTCAGAGTGTGCACCTCCTCTCTGTAGGCTGTTGCATAATTGTCAGTGATCAGACCTACCACTGTCGTATCATCAGCAAACTTAATGATGTCATTGGAGCTATGTGTTGCCACACAGTCATGTGTGTACAGGGAATACAGGAGTGGGCTGAGAACACAGCCCTGTGGGGCTCCAGTGTTGAGGGTCAGTGATGAGATGTTGCTGCCCATTCTAACCACCTGGCATCTGCTTGACAGGAAGTCCAGGATCCAGCTGCACAGTGAGCTGTTTAAGCCCAGAGTCCGGAGTTTCACATCAAGCTTGGAGGGCACTATGGTGTTGAATGCTGAGCTGTAGTCTACAAACAGCATTCTCACATAAGTGTTCCTTTTTTCCAGGTGGGAGAGAGCAGTGTGGAGTGTAGATGCAATGGCATCATCAGTGGAGCGGTTGTTGTGGTAAGCAAACTGCAGTGAGTCCAGTGAGGCAGGCAGCACAGAGCAGATGTCATCTCTGATTAGTCTCTCAAAGCATTTGCTGATGATGGGGGTCAGAGCAACAGGACGCCAGTCATTTAAGCAAGTGATTTTGGATTGCTTTAGAACAGGCACAATGGTGGACGTTTTAAAACATGTGGGGACCACAGACAAGAAGAGGGAAAGGTTGGAAATGTTCATAAAAACACCAGCCAGTTGGTTCGCGCATGCTCTGATGATGTGAGCCGGAATGCTGTCTGGACCTGCGGCCTTACGGATATTCACCCGTCAGAAGGATCAATATACATCCGCTACAGAGACGGAGAGTGAACTAACCTCTGTAGCTTTGGCCGCGAGAGTTCTCTCCACGAGGGCAGTGTTATTTCCCTCGAAATGAGCATAAAAAGTATTTTGCTCATCCGGGAGAGAGGCAGCGGTGTTCACGGCAGAGTTTTTATTCCCTTTGTAGACCGTGATGATATTAATTCCCTGCCATATGCTTCTAGAGTTGGTGGTGTTAAACTGTCCTTCAATCTTGTCCCTGTACTGGCGTTTGGCTGCTCTAATAGTTTTGCAGAGTGCATAACAGGCTTGTTTATGCTCCTCCGCATTCCCGGAATTAAAAGCGCAGGTCCGCGCATCAAGTGCTGCACGAACATCGCTATTTATACATGGCTTCTGGTTGGGGTAGATCCATATTGTTGGAACAACATCCTCTATGCACTTTCTGATGAAACACGTTACGCTATCAGCGTAAACCTCGATGTTGTCGTCAGAGGCGGACCGGAACATCTCCCAGTCCACGTGATCAAAACAGTCTTGTAGCTTAGAATCTGTTTGGTCCAACCAACACTGGATCATTCTGAACTGTTTCAGTTTCTTCCTGTAAGTGGGCAGAAGCAGAATGGAAGAGTGGTCTGATTTGCCAAATGGTGGGCGGGGGAGGGATCTGTAGCCATCCCGGAAGGGAGAGTAGCAATGGTCCAAAACCCGGTCTCGTGTTGAAACTGATGTGTTGGTGGTATTTTGGTGCGATTGAATTGAAATTGGCTTTGTTAAAGTCTCCAGTCACAATGAATGCAGCCTCAGGGTTCGTGGTTTCCTGCTCACTTATACTCCCCTACATTTCCCTGAGTGCCCGGTCTGTGTCAGCTTGTGGCAGGATGTACACAGCAGTGATAATGACCGCTGTGAATTCCCTCGGTAGCCAGAATAGTCGACACAGAAGCATGAGAAATTCAAGATCAGGAGAGCAGAAAGACTTGATAGAATGTACGTTCCTCTGATCACACCAAGATTTGTTGATCATAAAACATACACCACCACCTCTGCTTTTACCTGAGATGTCTTTCGCTTTGTCCGCTCGGTGCACGGAGAACCCCGCGGGTTCGATGGCTGAAGCTGGAATCTCTGCAGACATCCATGTTTCCGTAAGGCAGATAATGCAGCAGTCCCTCGTCTCTTGTTGGAAAGAGATCCGCACTCTCAGCTCGCAGAGCTTGTTGTCCAGAGTCTGAACATTTGCCAGTAGAATACTGGGTAGCGGGGGTCGATTTGCGTGAATCCATGTCTTCTAAAGTAATACGTTCAGTTTTGGGTGTAAGATACATTAACATCACGCACTGTAATGTACGCGCTCTGCCCATGTATTCGCACTGTACATATGCTCTGCGAATGCGTCAAGTGTGAGGAGGTGTAATCGATCTCCAAATCATAACTGTATGCAGGAAAATGCAGATGGCAAGATTGATAGTGTCTGAATTGGTTTGCGATTCATTGTGAATCATTCGAATGGCTCACACGTGCACTGAATATTTAGAACACAGAGAACAAACAGAGCACTGGATGGATGAAGTTGAAAAAGTGCCTCAAACCAATGAAAGCAAACCTGTATCCTTTCATTTGCCAGCGATGAAGAAGGTCTTCAGTGAGTTCAACATCTTGTGAATGACTCTGTACTGCAGGTAAAGACATTTTCCAACCAAAACAGTGCACAAAATGACTAAAAGTACCAAGACATTAGCACGGCTTGATATGACGTACCACAGTAATGGTAATATGTACCAAGGTGTATCAAAGTATATATATGTAACGGGGTTCGTTGTGGGGTGAAAGGAGGAAACGGGAAACATGAGGCTTCAACTCAAAAGGTTGATCTTTAATAATGTATCACTCCAAAAATATGCTATTCTGAGATGCGGGTTGGCGCTGTTTTGGCAGCACGAGGGGGACCTACACAATATTAGGCAGGTGGTTTTAATGTTGCGGCTGATCGGTGTGTGTGTGTGTGTGTGTATGTGTGTGTGTGTATATATATATATAATGCATGTGTGTGTATTTTTATTCTGCAGTTATACAGAACAATGTTTTACTTTACACCCTACTATTGCACAATATGCTTTAAACATATAGCCTATCGCTGCTGCATAAAAAAGTTAATTTAATTATTAAAATTGTAAAGCATGTACATGCAAAAAAAAACTTAAATAAAACAGGTTTCATTCTTTTAAGTCAAATATAAATTCATTTAGGGTGAAATATGACCTGGATATGTTCTTGACAGGTTCAACTGTATCTGTCAATGTACATCTTATACACATTGCTGGTCTTATTGTGAGCGATTCATCAGTGCACACTATACAAAAAAAAAGTTTGTCTTGTCATGTAATAACTGATATGACTTTCCTTTTCAGATGATGTCAGCATGTCATCTATACTTTTCAACCATTCTCTTCAGCCACATGTCATACAGAGACCACTTTTTATGATCCAATAAATTCAGATGGATAAAATGGATAAAAGTTAACACCCTCTGTTTATTTCTCGTTGAAAATCCAGAAATCCATTGAATAAACTCAACTCGTTGAGTTTCAGATTACTGAAGTAAAATGGGTTGCGAACACTATTTCATGTTAATTTTAAAGTTGCTAGCTTCTTAAAATGATCTGCCAATCACATGAACTTGTCCATTGTGTGGTAGTTTTGTGAAGTTTCCTCATTATGCATAATAAATATGCCACACGAATTACAGAGGTCCCTGGAGAAATGGAAGAAAGCGAGAGTAAATACTGGAAAAGACGAGACCTTTTTATACCTAAAGCATGGGCAAAAAGTTTAGTACACAAGGAAACTGAATAGCTGATGAAATTCAGCCTGGTTTAAGTGCATTTCACTCCAAGCAATTTTTGATTTCAGTGAATTCTGAAGAAATGCAATATGAGCAGGAACATGTTATAAAAAGCAAGCTATACATAAATCATTATAACAACCAAATTAATGGATGTCCTCATTCAACTTTCATGTGATAAACCTCTAGTTCAGGTTCCAAATGCAGTGTTCGGCTGCTTTGCATTAAAAGCTTTTTGTTTGCAGTTAAAGATTCGGTCAAAGTGATTCGTTAGCTCAGACTTGTGTTGTCAGTTCTTGTTGTGTTGCATACATTCCATATATATATATATATATATATATATATATATATATATATATATATATATATATATATTAATGTATATCATATTTGTTGTCATAGTTACATACTTAGAAACCCCTGGTGTTCTATATTACCATTATTGCTGTCCAATTCTCAAACAAATATTTTTTTGTGATTCTAACGAATCTGTAGATTCACAAGTTATCTGAATCAATTTAAAGTGCAAACGGAAATCCAAATGAACCGGAACTGATTACTGAGTTAATCATTAACATGACCAACCATGCTTGTCATTTCAGCAGTTGATCAATTATAGTATCATAATTATAGTATATTATAGTCTGCTGTTTGAATCACTTCAACTGATTCACCCACAAGAACCAGTTCACATAACCTAAATCTTGTATCACAATTTTATAATTTGGAAATTATTCACACACACACACACACACACTTGAAACTTAATGGACAATTAAATGGACAAAGCAAAAGATAAGATTATTCATAACAAACGAATAAGTCTAGCATCATTGGAAAAAAAAAAAACAACAGCTTCATACAATGTAATGCATGAGTTAAACATAAATGACTCAAATCAGTAAAACTATTATAAAACAAACAATTTCAAATTCTGATTGGATGAGCCACATTTGAAGCAGTTCATCAAGCATGTCGGCAAAATAGCTGATCTGCGATCGCAAATCAATAGAGCGCAACAGTGCTCGCCCACTTTTTCAGCCGTCCTGGTCCTGGAAGTATTTTTCCTGTTCATTTTTTCATAGGGATTTCATCAGACCGATGGCTTAAAAAGCATATACCATCGATTAACAACATCAGAGCTAGCTGTAGGTCTGTCTTTAAAGGTTTATAAGTTATCATTAATAATCAGTTCCCCTACTGAAAATATGAATGAGATTTTTACCTTTGGAATCACAATGTTGAACTTTGAGTTCAATATTACTACAGCAAGCGATATTGCTTTGCAGTTGTGAACAACTAAACTCTGTGCCCCAAAACACCCCTATCAATAACATGATGTTCCACGTCTTAACTTGTCTGGGTCATGATCCACTCTGTATTTTTGCATTACTACATGTTTCGTCATTGCTCTAACATCTAATGAATGTAAAGCAGTCTTGTCCACTGACACCTGCACAAATACATCTACCACTGCAATAAACAGTACAGTGGTAACAGTAACACAATAAACAGTTCTCTACCAGTTGACATGGTGTAATGAACTGGCCATGGAGACGAATAACAAGCAAACAATCCAAATCGGCAAGTTTAGACAACGGGATGCGCCTGGGGTGCAGATAGAAATCTCCGCCGTTCACTGGACACTTTGACAGCTATTTTTTAAAGCTTTCCACAGGACACAGTGGGTCACGAGGCCTGAAGAACATAAAACCTCGCAAATTTTCCTTATCCAACGCAATTGGATCCTTGTGATTTTTAGTGTCTGGATTATGCGCAAGTGTCACATATTCCACCCCATTCTCGTCTTGACGGACAGCAAAAGATGCCTTTGATACATCATGATGGCGCCGTGGAGCGCTCCTATTGTTTTGTGGTTTTTGTTTGTTTGTCCTGTGTTTAGTAATCTTTTTCCAGTCAGTACCAGAGACGAACTGCTGAACATTCGTTAGCATATACCAGTCAATCTTTTCCCGTTTTTTGAATATTCAGACATTGTGCTGGACATTTTAGTTGGAGGCGCGGCTGTGTTGTTCAGGAGACGCAGGCGAGGGAGATGAGCAGGCGCGCTGGTCAAGCTCCATTGGTGCGGCTTTCGAACAGTGCTGCTGAGCATTCATCTAGCGAATCTCCACTCTCTTCCTAACAAAATGGACGAACTACATCTCCTCACCCGCACAAACAAGGACTTTTCAACCTCTGCTGCCTCGTGCTTCACAGAAACCTTGCTGAGTGAAGCCATTCCGGTCAGCGCGTTACATCTGCCGGGCTTTCAGCTGTTCAGAGCGGATCACATAGCGGATTTAATGAGGAAAACGAGAGGTGGTGGAACATGCTTTTACATCAGAGAAAGTTGGTGTACAGATGTAACAATGTTAAAGAAGATGTGCTGTCCTAATTTAAAAGTGCTCTTTATTAACTGTAAGCCTCTCTACTCGCTGCGGGAGTTTTCCTCGTTTATTCTGGTGAGTGTTTACATTGCGCCAAACGTGTGTATGAATGCCGCGCTGCAACAGCTGGCTGATCAAATCACAGACATGGAACAACAATACCTGGACTCAGTTATTATTATTCTTGGGGATTTTAACAAAGCAAACCTCAAACGTGAACTGCCCAAATACAAACAGCACATTAGATGCCCAACCAGAGACAGAAATATACTGGATCACTGCTACACAACATTAAAGGATGCATATCGCTCTGTCCCTAGAGCAGCTTTGGGACTCTCTGATCACTGTCTGGTTCATCTTCTTCCAAACTACAGACAGAAACTAAAATCTGCTAAGCCTGTAGTAAAGACTGTAAATAGATGGACCAATGAAGCAGAGCTGGAACTAAAAGCCTGCTTTGACTGCACTGATTGGAGTGTTTTTGAGGCTGCAGACACCAATCTGGATGAGTTCACAGAAACTGTTACATCATATATCAGTTTCTGTGAGGATATGTGCATCTCTACTAGGACTTATTTAACATTTAACAATGACAAACCATGGTTTACAGCTGAACTCAGGCAGCTTCGTCAGGCCAAAGAGGATGCTTACAGGGGTGGGGATAAAGTCTTTTACAATCAGGCCAGGAACACACTGAATAAGGAAATCAGAGTGGCTAAAAGAAGATACTCTGAGAAGCTAAAAAACATGTTTTCAGCTAACGACCCTGCATCAGTGTGGAGTGGCATGAAACAACTTACAAATTACAGGACTCCTGCCCCCAACCCTGTGGTGGACCAACAACTGGCTGACGACCTGAATGTGTTCTACTGTAGTTTTGAAAGTCCCAATCTCACACCCCACACCCGCTCTGACCTTCACTTCACACAAACACCAACACCTCCAGCAACCCCCTCCTCCCCCTCCTGCTACTCAACCTGCACTTAAGATCTGTGAAGATGATATGTGCCGTGTCTTTCGAAAGCAAAGGATATTGAAAGCACAGGGTTCAGATGGGGTTTCACCTGCATGTCTTAGATCCTGTGCTAACCAGCTGGCCCCCATCTTCACACAGATCTTCAATAGATCACTGGAGGAGTGTGAAGTCCCATGCTGCTTCAAATGCTCCACTATCATCCCCATCCCAAAGCAACTAAAAATCACAAGACTTAATGACTACAGACCTGTCGCCCTGACGTCTGTGGTCATGAAGTCATTTGAGAGACTGGTGTTGGCCCACCTGAAGGACATCACTGGACCCTTTCTAAATCCCCTTCAATTTGCTTATCGAGCAGACAGGTCTGTGGAGGATACAGTCAACATGGGATTGCATCATATCCTGCAACATCTGGACAGACCAGGGATGCAAGGATCCTTTTTGTGAACTTCAGTTCAGTTTTCAACACCATCATCCCAGCTATTCTCTGGACTAAATTACACCAACTCTCTGTTCCCACGTCTATCTGTCAGTGGATTATCAGCTTTCTGACAGACAGGCAGCAGCTTATGAGACAAGGGAAATTCACTTCCAGCACCTGTACAATCAGCACTGGTGCCCTCTGAGATGTGTGCTCTCCCCACTACTCTTCTCCCTCTACACCAACGACTGCATCACCAAGGACCCCTCTGTCAAGCTCCTGAAGTTTGCAGATGACACCATTATCATCGGCCTCATACGAGATGATGATGAGTCTGCATACAGAAGGGAGGTTAAACAGCTGGCTGTCTGGTGCAGTCAAAACAACCTTGAGCTGCAAAATGGTGGAGATGATTGTGGACTTTAGGAGGAACACCCCAACACTGTCCCCCCTCACCATTCTAAACAGCACTGTGGCAGCAGTGGAGTCATTCAGTTGCCTGGGCACTACCATCTCACAGAACCTGAAGTGGGAGACCCACATTGACTCCATTGTGAAAAAGGCCCAGCAGAGGTTGTACTTCCTTCGCCATTTGAGGAAGTTCAACCTGCCACAAGCGCTGCTGATACAGTTCTACTCAGCAGTCATTGAGTTTGTCCTCTGCACTTCAATATCTGTCTGGTTTGGTTCAGCTACAAAATCGGATATCAGAAGACTACAAAGGACAGTTTGGACTGCTGAGAGGATTATTGGTTGCCCCCTGCCCTCCCTTCAAGAACTATTCACTTCCGGAGTGAGGAAAAAGGCTGAAAAAATCACTCTGGACCCCACTCACCCTGCCCACTACCTTTTTGAACTGTTGCCTTCTGGCCGACGCTTCAGAGCTCTGAGCACCAGAACTGTCAGGCACAGGAACAGTACAGGCTATCCATCTCATGAACAGTTAAAACTGCCCATTGAGCAATAATTAATGTGCAATACACAGCTTAGTCTTTTTATATTATCCAACACATCCAACCTCTTCTGCCATTACATTACCTTGCACTGTATATAACTGATTTGTATTTAGATTTGCACTATGTATGTGTATGTGTGTGTGTGTGTGTGTATATGTATATATATATATATGTATATTGTCTATTGTGTATTCTATATATACTTTATTTATTTATTTTTTTTATTCAATTTTTAATTATTTTTTAAAAGTCTTGTTGCTGTTTTGTATTGTTGTGTATTGGAAGCTCCTGTCACCAAGACAAATTCCTTGTATGTGTAAGCATACTTGGCAATAAAGCTCATTCTGATTCTGATTCTGAAAAGTCCTGGTTTCCTTCTCTTCCTCTTCGTGCAAAGCATAACTGAATGTTGAACAAAACTTTTCTCACAAGACCTATGGGTATGTGAGGGGAAAGTTCAGGTCCGTTTCTTATTTTTTCCAGGTTGGACTCAGTAATATGGGGGTGATGAGCACTGGTGTTGTTTCCGTTTTTCCTGTAGTTTTTGACAAGTGATCTAAAGACAGCACTGCATGACTTGAAGTCTGCATCAGTTATGATGTTGTATTTTTTGATGTGATGATTAATACCGGCTCAGAGACTCATCAGACTAGCTACACTGTATTTGCATCTGGAGGTGGTTCGAACAGATGCATAAAACTCTCGAAATGTCTCATTCAACAGGGCAGCAGAGCAGGTGCCCAAATCAACATTCCTTTACCTCTGATACACAAAGTCTTGGAGTGTATTAAATGCCCTTTTTATATTTTTTTATTTCATCTGCTTGAGCTCTGCTAGTATTAGTTCCTTGTGTCGTTTTTCATCACATTTTTTGTTTTTCTCAGTTTTGTCAAATTCATCTTGTGCTGCGTCCCATTTATCAAAATCGCCATATTCACCATACGAGTTAAATGACACACAAAAACGATCCATTATATTAGCTATGCTGATGAAAGTGGTTAGGAAATGTTTTCAATTGCTATAGCTCACTCTGCTTGCTTTGTAATGTTATGTTGCTATGGTTACAAACAGCGCGTTGATATCGAACGGTGACTGGCCGGAACTACCTGTGCATTCAACGGTTTGAACTGCACGCATTCTAGCCGATTAGAATCAAGCATTAAACAGACTCTTGGTATAAAGGTTTTTAATTGTTTTTCCTGTTGCTATTTTGTTTATCTGGATCTCACCATAAAAATAGCAATCAAAGATGGCATGGCGTTAAAAACAAACAAACAAACAAACAAACATATGATGTGCATTCGCATTGTTGCTTGCGCCTGGTCACAGATATTATATAGTAGGGGACTTCAACTTTTTTCAGGCCAAAGACCCCTTTATGGATTTGGAGATGGAGCAGGGACCCTGTGTTACATATTCTGCATTTCAAGCCTGTTAATATAAGCCTATAATAGCATACATACAGTATAGTACCATATTAATGTATTTTCGTACTTTGATGCTTACATTGCAAAGCCATTAAAACAATCATAATTATCCATGTACAGAGTCATATACTTAAGATTTTAAATTAAAACGTTATTAACTTTTAAAAAGCACCTCCTGTCAGCTGCTGATGCGAAGCGTGACATAAGCCCATCGGCGAGTTCACGCGTGAATTCAGAAGTGCCGCTTTTTTTACAACAGAAGAACGAATGTCATGCGAGAGTTCAGCCATTTCAGACAGCATCAGAGCCCTGGATGGAAGCGCTTAATTTAAAGTTAAGAACATTTTAATTATCGACTTGTTTCTTAAATAAACCTATTGATTTGCTTCAGAAGACATTCATTGATCGACTGGAGTCGTGCGGATTACATTTATGATGCCTAAATATGACTTTTGGACCGTCAAAGTGCTGACACCTGTGCACTTCTATTACAAGGACTGACAGAGCTCTATCTTCGAAAAATCTTCATTTGTGTTCTGCTGAAGAAAGACAGTCATACACATCTGAGATGGCATCAGGGTAAGTGAATAATGAGAGAATTTTCATTTTTGTGTGAACTATTCCTTTAAATTTAGCTTAGGTTAAAGGTGTAGTTCACCCAAAAATGAAAATTCTCTCATCATTTACTCACCCTCATGCCATCCCAGATGTGTATGACTTTCTTTCTTCTGCAGAACACAAAATAAGATTTTTAGAAGAATGTTTACATTCTGTAGGTCCATACAATGCAAGTGAATGGGTGCCAAAATTTTTATGCTCAAAAAACACAAAGGCAGGATAATGGATTAAAGGCAGCTAAAGTAATCCATAAGACTCCAGTGGTCTTTAGAAGTGATATAATAGGTGTGGTTGAGAAACAGATCCCTATTTAAGTCCATTTTTGCTAGAAATTATTCTCCCTGCCCAGTAGAGGGCAATATGCATGAAGAATATGAATCACCAAAAACACAAGATGAAGAATGTGAAAGTGAAAGTTAAAGTGGATATTGTCTGAGCAGGGAGGAGAATTTATAATACAAATTTACTAAAATATTGAGCTGTTTCTCACAACTATCAGATTGCTTCTGAAGACATTGATTTATACACTGGAGTCATATGGATTATTTTTATGCTGACCTATGTGATTTTTGGAGCTTCAACATTTTGGCATGAAATTGAAATAAATGGCTGGTGTGAATGCCCTGTGTTGTAATTTTTTAATTCTGTGCATGGAGACACCCCCTTAGCCTGTTGCTCTGCCCATACAAGCCTTTATGCACATGTATTCATGTTTTATATATGATATGGGCCATTTCAGTCTGATGAGTTGTCAGTTGGTTATTAATGACATTCTCGGCTCTCTGAGTGTTATATTTGGGCAAACACTCATTAAATATTAAATATTTGTTTCTGTGCATGTACCCTTGCTAAGTTATTAAGCATTAAAGGCCAGTTTATATTTCTAACAGTGTTGTAGTCAAGACCACCTAAAACGAGACCAAGTCAAGACCAAGACCAGAGTGTATTGAGACCGAGACAAGACCAAGACTTTGCGGGGTTGAGACCAAGTCAAGATCAAGACCAAGGCAGGACGAGACTGAGTCAAGGCCAAGACCAGACCAGTGCGAGTCCCACACTGCATGACACACTACAGTGTACCACGAGAAATGTCTTGATATAATAATCAAAAGGCATTGCAGAGGTTAATTTTCTATGAGCAAACAAATACAAACAAACACTAATGAGCTGAAATCAACTTAACCATCTTTATTCCAAGTTTTACCATCCACCTAAAACAATAAAATTTTTGTGCAGCATCGCATCAGGTTTTCTGGATGACTCTTCCCCTAGAAACCATCAATAACTACAGAATATATCAATCAGTTATTCAATACTTCAGTCTTCACTTTTCTCTGTCTTTTCTTAAACAATATAGTACGTTTTTTGTTGTTTTTGAACCAATAACAGTCCATGTATGCTTTACAGTTAATTTTTCAGACCATACCAATCCAAATGCAAAAATAGAAAAACTGTTTGAAATTTCAAGAATGAATAAATGTCCTTTTCTCTCCCTTTCTTCAATTTTATCACTTCTAAATTGCGACTTTAGAAATGATTTAGAAATGTACCATTAGCGCGGAGGTGTGGGTTAGTGAACAGACTGCATGTACGTTGAGGAGTAGTTTACAAGGCTTGCCCAGGGATTGGGTTGCTTTTCCTTTTAAATGTAGGGTTATTAATCTTTTCTTATGCATTAAGGAGTTTACTTACAATTTAGCAGGTCCGTCTATCATTGTACGATATTCATTTCTAGGAATTACATTATTTTATTCTTATAGATCTATACATTAATGGCTTTTTACGGAATTCACTTGCCATTAGAGCTGTCAAATTACTGAAATGGCAGAAAACTGCCATGTACCCATTGGTCAGTCCAGCCAGCCGCAATTGTGTTAAAGAGCACCAAATTTTACGCTAACGTTCCAAAAACTTAGCCTACATAAATGTATTGGTATGGATCTATTCTTATATATTAACACCTTTACAGGGAATTTACTTGCGAATAATTTTCTTCACTTGGCCAGCCACCATGCAGCAGTTTTCTTCCAGTGAATATCATACAAGGAGAAATGGACCTGTTAAATTGCAATATATGCTCCTTAAGAAGGCCTTAATACATTAAAATATTATTATCATTACTACTACTTATAATAATAATATTAATTAGGTTGCGACCCCTGCTAGCCTTTTAAACGCTTCAATATCCATGGAGTAGTCTAAGTAATATGCAGTCCATTCCCTAACCCACAACTCCGTGCTAATGGTACAGCCCACAGCGCAAATTACAAGACACAAAAAATTGAAAAGTATAAAACTGTTTATGAGTCAATTATTCAAAAATTCATTTCTGAAGTCACAATTAAGAAAAGGTAAAGGGAAGAAAATCAGAGAAATGATAAATTATCCATTCTTAAAGTAACCGGAATTTGTCATTTCGTATTTCTATGCATTTGGATTGGTATGGTCTGAAAAATTAAGATATACTCGGTCTCCACTCTCTGCTGTCACACCTCTAGCTCTCTCAGCCAAGTGACGGAGTTAACGTGGCATGTAGCGTTTATGTCAGAGCTGACATTAGCTAACATTTATGTAAAGTAACTTTATATACATTAGCTACATAGCTTTATGTGGCCTGTCTCGTCATTGTTTATCACAAGCAAAAACGTAACTTGCGAACAACAGTTTGTCACTACATGCCCTGTCCCCTCAATTTCTCACAAAGTTAACACTGCATTAGATACGTCCCTCAATATATGTTAACTAAATTAGGTTGCTTGCGCAACTAGCTAGGTGACAAATAGCTGGCAAGCAACTGAAACTAGCGCCCTAAAAAACAGTAAATACATAGGTAGCTAATATGTATAGCTAATCCTCGCTAAATCTCTTTGGGTGAGGGGTGAAGGGTGAGATGAGTTTAGGTACAGATGCTGTGTTCCATTCAGATCGGATGTGGGATATTCCACTTGATATCTCAGATCTCCAACTAAAAGTATTCCAATGCCAGATGCTCAGAAGATGACATTAAAGGAAACAAAACTGCAATGCTCCCGTTAGCTTAGCATGTGTTTGACTGTCACCAGAGATGTCTTCTAGCAACCCAATTCAGAAACAATCTGCAACACTAGCATTTGTGCTACAGGTGTACGATTATCAAAAGAGAGTATAATTGACCATGTTTGAACACCTGCTACTCTGCTAACATTTGTTAAACAAGCTTTAATATCATGTAATGTAGGAACTTTTACTAATTTATCGATATTATTTAATAAAAGTGAATGTTTATCACTTATTTTGTACATCTTCCTGGGTGCCGACAAGATTGTGTGACGTCATGCACCTGCATCTCGGTGAAATCGGAGTTTAAAATTACCGCACGACTTTCCAAGTTGTAATTACAACTTCAAGTGGCGTGCCATTGCACTTTTCCCAGTAGGAAGTTGGAAAATCCGACTTTCCGAGTTGAATGGAATGCAGCAAGAGGCAGATTGCTAATGTTAGCTAGCTAGCTTTGCTAGCATCACTTACACTTAGCTTATCTTTATGCTTTATGCTTAATTTCTAAGTGCTTAAGATAAAAGTCTGACATGGTCCCAGCCATCTCGGTAAGCATTGCATTGTAGAATTTACATACTGCTGTGTGTTTTCTTTTGGACGCTTTTTTGCAGATGAACTTTTTGTGGTTTAGGTCAGTGTTTCCCAACCTTTTTTTCTGCCATGGCACACTTTTTACGATTAAAAAATCCCATGGCACACCACTATCCCACATAACCATCATCGATAGTTTTCCTTTTCAAGAACTTGTCCATGTTTCCTGTCTGTCTTAGTAGTGTGAACTCGTAATGTTTGAAATTCGGCTATGCAGAAAACCCAAGTAACATAGGTACACTGTATAATGAGGTCACAGATGCCAAGAGTGCTAATTGGATAATGAAAAAACTAACAAATTTGTGTCTTTTCCAGTTTGTAGATTTGTTCTTGCAAATTAATTCTTGCAACGGCACAGCAAATAAATGTATTTATTTATTTACTCTATTTTCTGGAAATAAAGTCGCACCTGACTATAAGTCACACTGGGTCAAAATCACGTAGTTGATAGAGAGAAAAACAAACACGGCAACTTTAAAACTCTTCTACCGTCTCTATGCCTTCACTAAAATACCGGGAAAAAACAGTATTAATTTATTTTGAGGAATCTGATAATTTTCCATGGCACACCTGACAATCTTTCACAGCACACTAGTGGGCACAGTGGTTGGGAAATGCTCGTTTTGGTAACCAAATTGTATTACAGAAGATTTGGCTGACATCTCTCAGACAGCCACAGTTTCTTCTCCTGTCTCCTGCATTCACTTTCTTCAAGTTATTGCTTGCATTTGAAGCAGGAAGTTTTACATCCAATCACAGTAATGATGTTAACAGATAAATCAGACAATGCACATGCAATTTAGTGATATCCCCGCAGTTGTGGTCTTGACCGGTCTTGAAATAAAATCCCGAGTCCTCTTTGTCTGAGACCGAGACAACACCGAGTAAAAATGCGGTTGATTCCAAGACGAGACCGAGTACTACAACACTGATTTCTAATGGTAATTTTTCTTGAGAAAAGGCTTTTTTATTAGCTTATATTTAATTATATGTCTGGGCCTTAAATACCTAGTGGTAAGACAACATAGAGTGGGCATTAAAAAATGAATTTTGATATTGTGAACTTGTCAGATAATATTTTAAAGGAACATTCTATGTTCAACACAAGTTAAGTTCTATGGATAGTTGATTACCATATTACCAATAAATTGTGTGAGGAAAATCCCAAATTTAGGTCGATATTCATTTTACCCTCTGCCGCAGCTCGCAAATCTCATTCTCGCCCACATGTATTCAAATATGCCGTGCAAAGCTGTTTTTTCTTTTCTTTTCTTTTTTTTTTTTTTTTAGTGTTATGTCAGGGACATTAAAAAGCATTGGTTCTTGTCTGTCATGTGAATATGGGGAAGTGCGCAGGAGATTTGATAGCTGTGGCATTCAAGCGAATAACAATACAAATTTAGGTATGTTCCTCACACAAAGCTATCATATGGCTTCAGAAGACCTGGAATATAGTGAATGAGTCATTTGGACTACTTGTTTGATACTTTTTTTTTTTTTTTTTTTTTTTGAAGCTTGGTAAGTTATGTGAACATTCTGAATAGCTTTTGTGTTCAGTGAGAGAAAGAAACTCATATGGGTATGGGACATAAGGGTGAGTAAAAAATGACAGAATTTTCATTTCCTGGTTAACTATCCCTTTAAATTGTATTGAACCCATTAAATATACAAGACTATATTAACTGACAATTATTTTCTCGCCTAAAGTTGCTTGAAAACAGGCTGAGTGACTAAATTTTAGGGAACCCCAGTGAAATCAAATTATGTAAATTATTTAATAGTGGTCTACTCTTTTAGAATTATTTAAAGTCTTATAATTGCACTTAAGCTTCCCAAGCCTCATGCTGAAGTGGGGATTTCTACTGGGAGCGATCACAATCAGAGAGTGGTGTAAAGTTACAGTCTGTGTATAAAAATATCTCCTTAATGTCTGGCAAATTGGTAAAAAGTATTGCCCTGAATTTAGACCAAACACAAGACACTGTTTTTGTTAAGGGGGGAAAGAGGAGCATACTGGAGAGAGAGTGAACGAGTGGCTGGACTCTCCCACAGTATCTTTGATTTGTAACATGCTTGTCATTTCCATTCTCCATTTCACACCATGCTATTGAGTCTGATTGAGAGTTTTTGTCTCATATAAGGAAAGAAGTCTTTTTCTGCTCTCAGTACTCTTTTTTTATTTTTTCACACTCCTCTTTTGCTCTGTAAGTTTTTTCCGAGTCATCAGCATTCCTTGGCAAGAGCTAATATAAGGTTTAAACTAATGTAAGTAATATTATACATAAAGTAAATGTACATTTTGCTTGACAACTTTTTTAGTAGGTTTCTGAGTGTTAGTTCCTTTGCACCCTACAGCATTAAACAGCATAGTTTACCCAAAAATGAAAATTCTGTCACTATTTAATCAGCCTGATGTTGTTCCAAACCCATATGCTTTTATTTTTCCATGGAATACAAAAGGCTGCCAAACTAAAAAAAAACAAAACAAAAACAAAAACAAAACAAAACATAAAAAGACAATAAAAACAGTTCATATGACTCAATGATTATACAGCGTCATATGAGGAATTAATGTAGTATTCCTTACTACTTCAAGACAGAGGTGACCACAAGAAAATACAGAGTAAGGATTATAAGAACTGTACAAGATGCCTATCCAATGAGGTAACTGATCTAGTTTCAGTTTCCACTTGTACAGAATTTGAGAACAGGATTAATGTGTCATTGGGTAGACTAAAGAGACTCCATTTAAACTTGATCGATATATCCAACACAAGTTGTTATTCCAGTCTTGTATCAACTTGTGAACAGTCCGCATGAATGAACATGCCAAGCACAACAACACTGCACTACACTGTACTGCTTTTCTTCTTGGGTCTCTAAAAAAGTGGATGATTTAAAAAAAAAAAAAAAAAAAGTATTTGAATTTTAGACAACATTACATCTTGGTCATTAAGACACATGATATTAAGTTCTCAGTTATTTTTATTTTACTTATCAATTCAGTCTGAGACGTTTCTTCTAAAACTAATTTAGAGAAAAATATCAAATAATTAGGGCTGTCGACTGAGTACATTAATTCGGTGTGATTAATTATATGATAAATAATGTATTACAAACATTAATGCAATTAAAGGTGCTGTAAGCGATTTTTCATGGAAAGGTATGCAAAAAATGTTCCTACTCCCTGAAAGATTTCACTGAAATAAGTGTCACGAAATATCTCACCAGTCTCTGTGACAGCTCTAGACTCTGTAAACAGCAAACAAAAATGTGTCCGCGGACTGCGGTCTCTGGCGCTTTCTGCCTGTCAATCATTTTGCACGTTCTCATACTTTTTTTTTTTTTTAAATGCACAGCGGCTTCAAAATTCATGTTTGAGGTATGTCTGTGTGTAATATATGTTGTAGAAAAAAACGTCCATGTATTGTCAAGTAATGTTTAATACAGACATTATGTTACACATAAGTTCAAAAACCCCATTATAAAAACCCATAGGAAAATCCTGAAAGAACCCATGGCGAATTAAGGCAGTTTTACAAGGGATGCAGTCACCACGCATTCCTTATTTATTTTCAGTGTGAGAGAGGTGGCAGGTGGCAAAACGGAGGTGGCAGTTGAAGTGGTGCCGCTTTCCAAGCTCGTTCATGAGAATCATGCAATTTATTTGCGCACGACTGCTTGCGGCGCACACCGCGTAAGATAAAAATATTTTATCACACCACGGCTGCCGTTTGTCATTGACCAATCAGAGCTGAATTTATTCACAACCAATCAAAAGACATTTAGCTTTTATGTAGTCAAAAACAACATGTAGAAGAATAAACTTGCTGGAACTTGCTGAATTTCCTGACATATATAACGATGCTTTGTGTCGGTCTCAACGGTATTGCTGCAGTGTTTTGGAAAGAGAGGGCATGGCTAAATCAATGGCTCAGTCTTGTGGAAGCTAGAACAGCTAAAATCGCTTAAAGCACCTTTAATCATGACCCCGGACTGTAATATGGAATATTCCTTATATCTGAGTATTTCAACCTTATAGTACCACCTGTTTTCTCCAAGGGGAAGTAAGCGAAACTCCAGCTGTACAAGCAGTGTGCAGCTTATACAGACAGAGAACAAACCACACTTACCAGGGCAGACAACAAAAGATGAGAACATGTTCTTGCATTCAAACACAGCTTAATAGAGTGCAAATCCGAACGCAGGGATCTCAAGATGTGTTTTTCTGAGTTTCAAACTTAGTTTAACTTCACACATCAACCTAAAATGGTACATTTATGATGCAACGCAACCGAGACGCTCCAGAAGCGTCCGTCTGACAAAGGTGTACATTGACGCTTCCTTAAACAAGCCCTTATAATAAATCTCAGACTGATTGACGAATTCCATTGCAAAATGGATTGCTGTGAACTATAGGCCAATAGACTTGTTCGATAATATGGAAATAAACAATATATTGCATTCTAAAGCCACTTTTTGTATTGTCTTTTTAATGCTTTTCTTGTGTACCAAAATAATGTAATGCATTTTAATTATCTGTATTATTACTTTTTAATAATATTTATATTTTATTAATAATTATAAATATAACTATTTATAATTATTTAATCATTATATATTGAATTACTGTTATTTGAGGGGCTTTCTCAGCAAATATTTATGTATGCGATTTATTGCGATTAATTCAAATAATTAATCGGCATACCATGTAATTAATTCAGTAAAACCTTTTAATCAGTTGACAGTCCTAAATATAGTAAGTAAAAAGTGTTTCCATACAGTAAGAGTTTATGGGTATACAATTTATTTGAACAGCATGGCTCAGATAATTTGGTCTTGGAGAATTTTCTAAACATGATTGCACACTTTAGTTTTTGCACATTTGAGTACAGTTTTACTGGGGTCTTTTCTCTGGAGAAAAATCTGAGAAGTAGGAGATTTCAGCAGAAGAGTCAGTTTGATCACCATTTAATTTCTTTGCCGTTGAGGAGAAACAATTGAGATATTAAACAAATCTCATTTGTGATTTCTCTTACTTACAGGCATACATTTTGTAAAATCCAAAGGAAATTTTAATGGCTTAGATATTGCTCATCCATAGCTCAGTAGACTTAATTAAGTTTCCTTGTAGTATCAACTTTTTTCAAAGATTTCACCTAAAATTGCTTGGGAGAATTGAAAATAGAAACCTATGCGACAGTTCTTATTACATAGAAAAGTATAGAGCTATTAGCTCAGATAATTTGGTCTTGGAAGAATTGGGTGAGAGTCCATATTGAAATCTCTGATCTTTTTTTTTATAATCAACTGTACAATTGTTTGATTGCGGACTTTGGTATCTTGAAAAATCTGAACAAAGTTTGAGACATTATTGAAATCTCTACCCATTGCATCTCATTGCTGTAGCGGAGAAACTGCTGGGAGAAATTAATAAGATTTCATGTGTGATTTTTATTTAATTTTTTTTTTGGCTAGTTTTCTCCTATCTCTGATATTCATTTATACTGTATATTAAAACAAAACCAAGTGGAAAATCTACCTGCAGTGTGTTGGTGTAGAGAACTTTCTTCCTTCTTTTTGCACAGGCATCGTGCAGTGCATTCCATGTCTATTCTTGGGCACGTCGATTATGCCTCTGATCGAATAATTATGAGAGCTGATTGAAATCATGCGTATATTGTGTTTCTGAAGAGGAGATTGCTGTAATTAATGAAGTGTACGACAGAATGATAATTTCTCTTCATTCATATAGCATAAGCATCCCGAATTGTGCTATGTATTTTCTTACACTCTATTTGTTTTTCATATTTGTGTTGTTAGCATGACAAACATTTTGCACTGTAATTAAGCATTTCTGTTAATAACAACATGAAGCTGTCTCTAAGAGATCTGCATTTGAAATTAAATATAGCATCACCATACACATATCCAACTTTGAGCTGTTATTATAGGCAGACCTAATACATGGACCACAGCCCTGATCTACAGTAAATGGGGCCTATTGGATCTTGGCAGAACTGTAGCAAATCAAAACATGACTCCAAAATATGAGACAATGTGGAAAGCCTTCCGAAAACGGAGCCTGGTTGACCAAACCAACAAAGTTTAAATTCACTCAGGTTCAATTGCGCCTGCTGATAGCGTCATTTATTTGCACGTCTGTGATGTTTTAGCCCCTAATTCACTAAAATAATTATGCAAATCAGGTAACAACACAAGCACAATTCTGTGCCGAATGCAATTTGCAAGGCACAAATCCCCATCTTGCAGACCGGTTCTGAGTGCTTGGTTGTGGAGGATGCAGCAAACTACTGCATAAAAACAGCATAATTTCACCGCTGTAATCCAAGCACCTGAATTTGTGCTTTATAATGTCAAAAGCTGCTCTACACTGCACATCTGGATATATGCCCAGTTATAACGCTCTTGTCCATCATTTGATGAATCACTGCTGCCATGTAGAAAATATATACAAACATCTCTTTGAAACAAAATTCTGTTTACCACCTGGGCAGTAATAGCGCAACGTTAATTGCGGCAGGCAAATAGCGCTGACTTTCGTGAATAAGAGACAATCTATCATACACCTTATAAAATATTTAAAAAAAGATGTTTATGTTACAAAGAATGACAATGACTTAATTTAAATACAGTGCAGCACTATGACAGATAGATAGTACACAGTTAATTTGTATTGCGGGTGGTACACTTTAAAAAAAATAAATTAAAAAAAATAAAAAACAATTAAAATTTCATTAAAATTTTACAAAACTGATTTAAAAAAACATGACATGACTATTTCAATCAAATATAATAAAATGTCATGGGTAATGCATGTTTTACACTAATTAAAAAAAAGTACATATATTGTCTTGTTAAACAACATACATTTTCACTATTAATTGTAAGGTAAATCATACAGTACATACAAAATCTTTTTTTGTTCTTTTTTTTTTTTACGATATTGTACTGTCTTGTTAAATATAATATAATTTTTCACTGAATATTGGAAGGTTTTTTTTTTTTTTTTTTACTGTAGCATTATAACATTGTTTTCCTATTAAAAACATTATTTACTGTGTGATGAATAAGACGCATTTTTGCGCTGAATTTTGGGATGCAGTGTATTTGTCCCTCATGTTGTCCAACTTCATCACTGCAAAAAAAAAAAACACTTTCTTAATTAATATTTTTGTCTTGTTTTCTAGTAAAAATATCTAAACATTCTTAAAACAAGATAAATTTACTTGACAAGCAAAATGGCATAAGGTAGTCTTGTTTTCAGAGAAATCGAACTAAATTTAGTAGGGTTTATGCTTAAAAGTAAAAAAAAAATAAAAAAAAATAAAAAATATTTGCCAATGAGGTAAGAAAAATACGCTTAATTCAAAGGGAAAACAAGTTTATTTTTCTTACCCCATTGGCAGATTAATTTTTTTGTTTGTTTTAAGCATAACGTTCAATAATTTTGTCAGATTACACTGAAAACAAGACTTAATATCTTATTCCATTTTGCTTGTTAAGTTAATATATCTTATTTTAAGAATATTTATATATTTTTACTGCAAAGCAAGACAAAAATACTTAAGAATTATTCAGATTTGGTTTTCCAGGTAAAACGTGACTATTTCACATTCCTCTTTGCACCAGGGAACCCATTTAATGCACCGTTGAATAAAATGTACTATAATGTGCATTAGATAAGTTAATTTTAGAGCAGATTATTACCTTTTAACTAGCATGTCAATCAAGTAACAGATACTACATATGTCCCCCCCGTTCTCTCTTTGTCTGTCTGTTCATATGTCTCTCCATTCCAATTTTAATCTCCCTGTAATAGGTATTTAAAGCCGGTAGTAGTATGATGGTCTACTAATCAGTAAATCAATTACACCCTGACCTAGAAATAGTAGAATGAGAAGTAATTGGCAAAGATCTGACGCCCCCTCCCCCCAGTATTAACTGCAGCAGACTCTATTGGGACTCTATTAGGCAACCAATTCACCAGCAATATGAGAGTTCAATACTGAACTAAATACACACACATGCGCAGTGGTCATCATTACACATTCATACTGGATGTCCTCCCATCTGGAACAGTAGATCAGTAGAGTGGTGCCAGGATGTGGGGCTGGGAGAAAGTTAATGCTGATTTTTCTTCAATTTAAACAGTAAACATTGTGGATATCACAATGATTTTAATGCCTTTTTTTAGACTAGTTTTTTGTAGCAAAAACAACGTTAGAGCTGCATGGCAAGTTTGGTGAGTGGTGAGTCATTTCTTTGAATCAGTTTAGTCTTTGCAAAAAATATGCCTTGAATATTTTAACTAGATTTTAAGCATATTTTATTTCTTGCATAAAAAAAAACTCTTCAATTCCTTCTTAGGCTGCCGCCCTCAATTTTTTCATACTCAAATTTAAAAGCTCACCAAAAAAGCTCAATTGTCAAAAATTGGAAAATATTTTTCAGAACACTAATAATATTTCACATTAGGGCTGCATGATTTGGACAAAAAGTCACTTTGAAAAATATTGCGATTGCGATTTGAACTCCGAAATATGATATATTAAAAAAAAAAAATTATAATAAAATGGTCACCAAAAGCTCACCAAAAAAGCTCAATTGTCAAAAATTGGTCAAATTTTTTTCAGAACACCCCCCCTCCAGCTCAAATTCATCAATAATATTTCACATTAGGGCTGCACGATTTGGACAAAAAGTCACTTTGAAAAATATTGCGATTGCGATTTGAACGAAATATGATATATTAAAAAAATAAAAATAAATAAAAATTATAATAAAATGGTAAGGTGGAGGTTTCACACTTAAGTCCTCATAAAAAGAACAAAACTGAGACATTTTTTAATTCACCCACAAACAAATAAATATATAAACAGTTAAACAAAGAAAGAAGTCTTCTTCTTATTCAAATTGTACCCATCCACCATGAACCGTTTTTGTTTATTTTGTGATAAGGTCTCAGCACACTCATCATTAGTTTTTTTTTTTTAACCCCAGTCAACTTGAATAATAGGGATGCTCCAGTCAGTATTTTACCATCTGATACCGATCTCCAATTTTCTTTTCATCTAATTGTCTAATGCTGATCATTTAACTTTTTATCAGCAGCTCTGTTAAAACTGGTTATATGCTAGCTCTCTGCTCAATATCACTGTTAACTGAATTTTTGGTAATACCAGTTGTTGCCTAGTTTTTGCTGTCAAAAATACTGTAGGATAGTTGAAAAATTAAATAAACAATTTACTCTAGGCCTTAAAAACAAGTAGGAATATAGCTGCAAGCAGCGATGATGGGCCCAAGCACCATAGGTGCATTTCCACTCGGTGGCTTTTGGAAAACAATGCAAGGTGGACACATGCATTTGGCATTTTACATTATTCTAAACAATTTTGAAGCAATTTGGGTAAATGTAAAAGATAATAAGAGGACTATTTTCAAGTCTGTTGTAAGAGCCACACTTCCTGCTGCCAGGTGGTGGCGCTATGACTGTGACCCAAAATAGTCACATCCATGTGATTATCCCCCAAGTGTAAACATACATCTCAATTTTTATCTAAATCACACATTGCACACATAAGATATGAGACACTTCCTGTTTCCCATTTATCACCATTAATTTAATGCCGTGCCATAGCAACACAGTTCAAAATATCAAAAATATGTTCAAAATTTAGCATCTTCAATGTCTTGGCATAATATGGTGACAGTCTCATGAATCCCCTAGGAGGAGTATTTAAAAGTTCAGAGACTGCAATATTAAAAAAAATCAAAATGGCCAACTTCCTGTTGGGTGGAGCTAATAACTATAATTATGAATGAATACAATATTTTAAAATGTAAAGAGTGCATTTTTTAAACATGCAACATGTGATCGACAGTACTTATATTTGATGTTCTGATCTGATCATGACTGAAGAAAAAACAGCATGCATTTCATTGTGAGGATCCACTGATGAAAATGGACTCAACCATTTTATCCAAAACATCGAAAATAGGGGAAAAACCCAGACTGATCCTCTATTTTTATTTTATCATGTAATCAAAAATGTCTAATTTCAATAAAATATTGATACTAATTCATTTTTATGCTATCAAAATCTATGTCTACCCTATTCTGTGGACTCTTCTGCGTATTTTGAGCCCACCCACACCTTAATCTGTGATTCACAGCCATAGCTCTCATTCAACACAGATCAGACACACCATGGTAATACCATATGCGCATTGGCTATTTGCCTGGATCAATCCGGCCAATAGACCTTTAGTAATGGTTTGACTGGCAGGTCATGTAGGCAATAGTGTGCAGTTTCCATGGTTACATGGGCTGGCCTTTCTCAGTTTAGAAAGCGACATCAACCACGTGATCATTTGGCTCTGACATCCAAGCTGCCTGGAGGCATAACGTCTCCCACTGCTGCTGTGTGTGCATGACCGATCAGACTCAAAAAATAAAATGTTCTCACTCCTTTTTTTGAAGGATCTATGCAAACATACGATGCTTTGGATAAAATAATTTATTTGGTAGAAGTTCCACACAGTTTTGATGAGGAATACTTGATGTATGGGCTGGAGCGCATGATCTGACCGGGCACTCAGAGCAGCTAACGGGCTAAATGCTATTACACACCGGCGCTCATCTAATGTTCATGCATAAGCACACCTGAGCGTTTTATTACTTTATTGCATCATCTAGTGACATGAACCAACTCTTGTATAATTTATTGCGGAAAAAATATGTTTGTTGAAAATGAAAATTTTTGCAGGCTCCAACTGCTGACAGCACTTACATTGTAACCAGTTAAAATAGTCCTCTTATTATCTTTTACATTTACCCAAATTGCTTCAAAATTGTTTAGAATAATGTCAGTGAATTAAATTAAATGACAGGACTAGGATGACTTCAATACTCGCACACTTGCGTGTTTGGATTGGAAGCATGTTTGGAGCACGGGATGAATCTCATTGAATATGCCTTGGCGGTCACTCAAGCGCAATTTCTGGTCTCAGAAGCGGATTCAGTGACATTTTCTTGCGTTCTAGACATGCTTTTCATCTAATGGCACATGCAGCTATCAGTGAAAAACCATGTGCTTCATCATTTCTCTCAGTCTCACATGAAGTCCTGACCACTGATAGACATGTGCACATGGATATTTACATACTGTATATAGGCATACACAATGTACAAACCATGCAAATCGCTGTTTTCTGCTCGGTATCGTGTTTTCTAAAGCCAAACCAATTCTACACCATGGAAGACGCACTTTTTCCTTCATAATCTCCTCTCATCTTCTCATTCAAATGAATTTCAGGAATGAGCAATCGCACCGCCTCACTCCATTTATCCAACAGAGTGCATACGTGTTATGTGCTGTACACATTTCTTGTGTGGCAATTTTGTGTTACCGCGATAGAGATGATAATCCAAAATGTATACCGGTTGGCAAATTTCTACTGGTTTATCATGTCTACCAGTATATTGCCCATCCCTACTTTATTTCTTACTGTCCCACCTTTATGGCTTTTTATAAAAAAAAATTAAAAGAAACGCCTAGTCCTGCCCTTAGAAAAAGCTTTCATATAACTGATCTTTTTGTAGTATTGTTCTCAAATTCATATCAGGACATGGTCAGACAAGTGGCTTTGGTTCCTTTGTGTTTTTATGCCAATGCCTTCTGAGTTTACTCAGATAATTGTGCAGATGTGGTCTTTTGAGAATCATTCACCAATGGAGTTGGCTGTCCTCTATTGTACATTTCTGGTACTGCATCTGAATAAAAACTGCTACCAAAAGGTAATTTTTTGATATATCAACTTAAAATTTGAATCAGATCTGGGTTAGACATGTGGCTTTGATTTTCTCATATTTTACATTTCAGTTGATATTTTAGTATATTTTATTTATATAAAAAAATTAAAATGTGTACAGAACATTTTCATTACAAAAAACTTAAACTTCTATAACTTTTTTAATTTCACTTAAAAAACTGCTTTCACTTGCACAATAAACTGCCAAGTGTATTCTTTAAAAAGAGACCAGGCTTAGATCTGTACTCCCTAGCATTCATGAGTTACAACCATTTAAGTTTACACCCAAATATAGGAAGAAAGGAATAATAGCAATTAAAGTGTTGCCATGGCAACAGTATTTAAGATATCAAAATCCCTTTACAATTTTACACCAGCAGTATCTTGGCATTATTCTAAAGAATTTTAAAGCAATTCATGTAAACACAAGAGGGCTATATCAAAGTCTGTTAAAATCTGCTTACTTCCTGCTGCCAGTTGGTGGCGCTATGACCGTGACCCATAATAGCCACATAAATGTGATCAGCCCCCATTACCAAACATAGAGTTGAATTTCCATCAAAATCATACAATGCACACAGAAGATATAAGGAACATCCTGTTTCACATGTTTGCCCTTAATTTATTGCCTCACCATGGCAACACCGTTTGATATATCAAAATCTCGCAATTTAGCATCTTCAATATCTTGGCATTAGGTTGCCTAAATTTGGTGACAGTCACATGATCCCCTAGGAGGAGTATTCAAAAGTTCTGGGCTTGCAATTTTCAAAAAATGCACATTCAATCCACAATGGCTGACTTCCTGTTGGGCGGAGCTAATGACTGTAATTTCGAAAGTTGTCCAGCTTGATGAGAACAATATATATAGCAAGTTTGGTGACCATAGAAGAAACTGACCCCACCACTTTTGTCAAAATGTGGCGCTACAGAGCTCCCAGCCACACCCATGTGTTAACTTTTTCTCAGGTCTAATGGCTGACAACTCTGATGTGTGTGTGGAATAACATGAAAATTCAAGCATGCCAAGTACCTAAAAAACATGTGAATATACATAAAAAGGAATAATGACATTTAATGCTTTGCCATGTCAACACTATTTAAAATATCAATAATCCCATCAGAATTTTGAATCTGCACTGTCTTGTCATTATTCACATTTTTTTTTTTTTTTTTTTTTTTTTTTTGAATAAATTCAGGTAAATATAAGAGGGATATTTCTTTCAAAATCTATTAAAAGTGCCACACTTCCTTCCGCCAGTTGGTGGCACTCCGACCATGACCCACAATAGCCATATCAATGTGCACTTTCAGTGCTTGGGCCCTAATAATAATAATAATAATAATAATAATAATAATCCTTAGAAGGACATTAGGACTTTCAGTGCTTGGGCCCTAATTAAACTATTCTCTACTGTATATAAGATAGTCCTAAAAAACTAGGCTTAATGTCAAAATGAAGTTGAACTGATATTTTATTATAATTCATTTATGCATTATATTATAGTATCTAAATATTTTATATAGAATTATTATATGTAAGTTCCTTTCTTTTCATTTTGTTGGATGTTGGTAATATTAGTTCCGCTTTCACTTGTTGCTGCTGGGAGTGTAATAAGGGCGACACGCTCTCTCATGAGATAAACAAATAACAGGAGAATGGAGGAAGATTGCTTGTTTCTGGACTCTACAGGTGCTACTGTTAATGTTGTTTGCTCAGCAATAATTTATTAAAGATGTTTGAATTATACCCCATCTTGTATTTCGCATTATGATTATGATACCTGTGCCTGGCGGAGACTGAGATGCTGCTACCGCAGATGATAATAAAAACCGCTTCATGCAGGATGCGCCAGTTTAGTGTAAATAAAGTGCTTAGTGCACGTAAGCAAACAGAACCGAACTCTGAGCTTTTTAGTGGCGCTCTAACACATTTTAGCCCTCACAGATGTGCTCGTCCATAGACATTCAGTCTAATTTTCAGTTAATGCACCAACTCCATTGCTTCATCGAATGTCTCAGCCTCTGAGTGGACTAGAATCTATGTGTCATTTGAAAGCTAAGATCCTCCCCTTTGCGATGATGTATAACATTTTATCATCAATAGTTGATAACATATATTTCCTATGAATTATTTAGCATGGTTTTCCTGCTGGACCGCATATTTTGTTCTGGACATCAAAGATATAACATTCGATTATTCACACAAGCAAGCTCATAGACAAGTAAAAAATTGCTATTTTTATTTTATTTTTTAGAAAACTGCCAATAAGTAAAGAATAATTAATGAAGGACCGTTGAATTATTGAAAAATAAATGCACACTCGATGTGGTAATGCGGTCACGACGTTCAGCGGAGATATAAGATATAAGATGTATAAGATATATAGTTTTTAGCTATTTGGGGCTTACAGCAGCAGTGATCGGCGCATAAAAAGACCTTTGTATTTGATGTCTTACAGATATCATATATGTGATTCTTTACAAAATCTTTCAAACTGTAGTATAAGAGCAACAAAATAATCTGTACAGTTGCATTCCTGAGAATGAGAGCTTTTACTGTATTTGATGTATGATGTCTATTTAAGTACTATTTGAAAGACATTTATATTCATTTAAAAATTTCTACCACATGAGGTGGTGCTGATGTGTGACGCAAATGTTTTCAGGTCTTATTTGTTATTTTATGTAACACAAATGCGGAAGTGATGTTATCTATGAAAAGTTCAGATTCTAAGCTTTCAAATGATAACCCATAAGACTGACTTATGTATTCAGAGACTTAAAATGTTTAAGTGTAAACTTTTTTTTTTAGCATAGTGCCCCCTTTTGGACCCGCCTGCATGTCCGCAGAGTTAAAGAGGTTAAACATGTTGAATCTACCCCGCTTCATTTTTTTTTTTTTTTTTTTGGTAAAACAAAAAACATCCTTTTAAGGCATTTCAGAGCAAATACATAAATATTAAGATTTATGAATATGAATATTATCAAAAGGCTATTTTTGTATTTATTATGCAAATAAAGTATACAAAACACTGTATTATTATCTTAAACCATTTTCTATCTTTAAAAGAAAATTAAAGAAAAGAAACATGTGAAATAAGAAACTTCAGTCTTTGTAACCGTCTTTGGTTGATAAAATGATTTGATGTAATTTACAAAAGTTGATAAAAACTAATTTAGGCTACATTTGTGGAGTGTTTGGGAGTGACAGCTGTATTTACTATGTACTGATTTACCATATATATCAATTCATAACATTTTATACTTCATAACATTTGGTCATTTTCTCTTCTAATTGTGGATCTTGATGGAGTTGATGGATTCCTGATAAATGAAAGTCTGGTGTCAAAAAGTTTTATGCAAAAACAGCTTTACATTAATTAGCATTTGAGTTAAAAAAAAAAAAAAAACTTAAAACAGTTAAACTAACATTATAAAATAGATTTTTTCAACTCTAAATTTTGATTGGATGAGCCACACCTGTGATCACACGTCAACTGAATTTGTTTTGCTTAGCAACTGTAAACAACTAAACTCCACTTTACGTTGTGTCTTACAACACACCTGAAGTTCTACCTCGTCTTGACTTGTTAGGGAGACGTTCCGCTCTGTATTTTTGCATTACTTGATGGTGTCAATAATGTTTGTTTTTTTGCCCATGACAGCTGAGCAGATATATCTAACATTGTATAAATGGTATAGCAAAATCTCTACCAGTTGAAATTTCTACGTCGCACGGTATATACCGTCATACTGCTCAGCCCTGTTGTATCACTGATCTCTTTGCGCCTATTCTTGGTATGTGCTTGTGCAGTCTGGTTGGTGTTGGATGAGTGTTGACGGTTATAACTCGCCTCATTTGTGGCAGGTTGCCCTGGTTTGTTGTTGTAATGACTCAATCCATGGTTACCTCTGCAAGTTGAAATGTTCCAACCTAAAACATGCGTGACAAACCCTCACACATGCCCAGTCACAGCACTAAGCTCACAGTTGACTCCAAAACCTAATACCGCAAATATTCAGATATGTCAGTTTGTCTCAGTTTTATCTTTGCCCTGCCCCTCCTCTTACCTCTCTCTTTCTTTCTCTTGCTTTTTTGATGGGCTTTTGGTTTTCACCCAATAATAATAAGAAATAATTTGCTCACCATATGCAAAACTATATAGTTTTCTTTTTTAAGTGGAACACGAAAGATGTTTTTGAGAATGTTCACACAGCTCTTTTCCATACAACGAAAGCATACAGTGACCAGCTTGACACTGGGCTTGACACTGAGCTTGACGGCCCCAAAAAGGACAAAAAAGCACCAAAAAATAGCATGTAAGTAGTCCATGTGACCAATGCGCTTTATTTAAAATTTTCTTAGGCTATATAGCTTTATGTGGAACAGACCAAAAGTTAAGCTGTTATTCACTTAAAATCTTTCAATCCACAGTAGCTCTCAAATATCATTAATACACGCATCCGATTGTTGTGAATTTAGAAGACACTGTGTAAAATTTTATTAACCACAGGTGATGGTTTTTAGACGATATAGTAGCTATTGTCAAATTTAATTTCAATAAATGAATTTCACAATAAAATACTCTCAGAGGCGATTTTTAACAGCTAGACCTTATAGTTCATCTATTGTGAAGAAGTGAGAAGGGATTGTGCACTCCATTGTGGATTCTTTAGGGAAAATCTATTTTTGAGCAAATGGAAATCTTTCTTCTCACAATGCAAGCTGCCACACTGTCAATTGAGGTGTGAACTGGGGGAGACTCTGCATTGTCCGACGGATAATTTAATTGGAAAAGCAAGACACTGTGGTGTTGTGTGGGATAGTTGCCGGCAGAACCCGCTTTGGCCCGGCTCCCCTTACTGGAAAGGGGATTTATTTAAACATTACCCGTTTTGTCCCTGCTGCTAGTGTCCACTGGATGCTCAAAGACCCCATTGTGAAGGACAGAAAGAGGAGGGAAAGGCTGTTTTTCTAGACCTGAGCTCTCATTACCTGTCTGCCAGCGATTCCCCTTTGCCACTTTTTTTTTCCAATCTTCAACTGTTCCACTGTCCCCTGAAACCTGCAGGTCACGAACCAAGAACTAATATGTACACCAAGGACAGTTTTCAAATTATCAACTAAAAAAAAAAAAAAAAGTCTCACAATGCGACTTAAAAATGACAAAATAACAAGTAGTGTCTGCAAACAAATTGTGGTGAGGACGTGTTTGAGAGTTCGTCCGGGGAGAGGGGAAGCGGTAAGGATTCATCCCTGATAATTCTGTCTAACAGCTGTTTCTTGTTGCAGTAATCTGGGGAGAGCGATACGAGGGGCCTACGCCAGAGGAGGGGTAGAGAGAGTGATGCACAGCAGTGTGGCGCATTAGAGTGTTTAACCCTCTGGGGGCGCCGGCGTGTCCTGCTAGATATTTTCCTCATAACAGCGGAAACTTAAAATACTCCGTCATTTTTGGGCATACAGATAAGCGTAAGACATCATTAGAGACTATAAAGGGTTTACTTTTATTTGTGTACACTCACAATAACAACAAAGCCTTGTGCTTTTGTAAAATAAAGAAAATATACAGGGTGCGCTTTCAGCCGTCTCTGTCTCCGCGAGCATCTTTCTGAAACACGTCACAAAAATGAACCGAATCTCCACGAATACTTATCAGACAAACATGAAACATATGTCTAAAGAAAGCTTAAAATGTCTACTTTTAAATAAAACAATTCAAATTTAAAACAAATATTCTCCTGCAATGTAATCTATATGAAACAATGCGATGTACAGTTTCTCCTGGCTCAGCTAATTATCGTTAATGTGATCACACCCACGGGCAGAGGGCGCTATTCATACGGTAATTTGCTGAGACGATTAATGCAAATGGTAAATGCCCCCCAACAATGCCTTAA
The DNA here is from genome assembly GCF_019703515.2 of Myxocyprinus asiaticus. Taxonomy (NCBI): domain Eukaryota; kingdom Metazoa; phylum Chordata; class Actinopteri; order Cypriniformes; family Catostomidae; genus Myxocyprinus; species Myxocyprinus asiaticus. The sequence goes on along the minus strand of NC_059364.1, from coordinate 40,158,063 downwards.
AAAGCATCAAGTTCATCATCAGATTCATTCACTTTCCTGCGTGTTTGGAAGATGGCACACTACACAGGTGAGGAAGCTCTTCAGATGGCCTTGGATAGTGACGAAGAGTTCACATTTTACTCAGAAGAAGAGCGGGAATACGACGATGAACATTTGAAGAGCGACTTGATCCAGCTGAGGATACAATTTCGGATGAGTAAGTCATTTAGTTTTACGTACATTAGTTGACATGCTATTTTATAAAACATGTACATATTTTACTAGTTAGACTATTTCCAGATTTGCCAGCCAGGATTCAGAATATTGAAATTTGAAATATGTCCTAATAGGCAAGTTTTAGTTACATTTAAATGTTGTTTCGGCTAAAGCAGGTATTTAAATTGTATGCTGTATGATATAAATATGATATGTAGTATGATATAAAAATAATATGAATGTTTAAATTATATTTTAACTAGTGTTTATGCTGCCTCATTATCACGCATAAACGTTATTTTCTCAAAAATACAAACATGTAAATAAATGTTGCTCACATATAATTGTAGCCAAGTTTGTGCTGAATACAGTGTTATCAGACTTTAGCCATTAACATGTTTTTAAGCAACTGAGAAAAGCACAAATGTCAAGACATGTCAAAACTTCTCCAGGGCCCAAAACACCCTCAGACCCCAGAGGGTTAAAGAAAGCCACCATTGAGTGATTGTTTTGTGAATAAAGAGTTTGAAGTTACCTGAACCTCGCTTCCTCATTCCCACACCGACCAGTCCTGTTGCAGTGGTGCCGAAACCCGGGATTTGAGGAAGATAATACACCATCATGGAGTCCTCGCTGCTGGCCGAAGTCATTCAATCCCTCGCCAGCATGCACCAGGCTCAACACCAGGCCCTGCTTGAGTTACGTTGAGATCAAGACCAGTGTTTCCAGGTGATTCTCCGGGCTCAAGCAGAGGACCGCAGGCGCTCCGGAGCTTCTTACACCAGGAGAAAGGCTCAGCCGCGACCCCGGATCTAACAGCTTCCATGCCCCCACTCACCCTCATGAAAATGGGCCTGCAAGACGAACCTGAGGCATTCATTGAATTGTTCGAACGATGGGAATGGCCAAAGTCTTACTGGGTGGCCCGCCTCATTCTGCTGTTGTCCGGGGAAGCCCAGCTCATGGCCCAACATCTGCCTGCAGCTAATCTCCTGGTGTATGAGGACTTAAAGAAAGCTATCTTGCAATGGGTCAGCCGCAGCCCTGAGCAACATCGGCATCACCTCCGCTCGCTAACGCTGAGCCCAACAGCTCTGTGACGCCTGCCAGAAGTGGCTGCTGGCAAAGGAGTGCGAGGCCGAGGAAGTCATCGATCTGGTGGGCTGCAGCAGTTCATCCTTTATCTGCCAACAGGAATGGTGGAATGGGTCCAGTGCCACCACCCGGCGCTGCTGGAGGTGGACGTCCAGCTGGCTGAGGACCATATGGTGTTATACCCGGGGGCAGAGGAGCCTTTGTTTTCTCTCTCAAACTCTCTCTCTCGCTTTCTCTCTACCCCTACCCCCCTGTGTCTGTTCCCCACCCCGCCCCACCCCATTTCCCCCCAAACCCACTTCCCGGTCACGGGGCTTTGTCCAGCCGGTGGTTCCCCCTGTCTCTTCTTACTCTTCCCCCCAAGTTGGTGAATCAGCTACCACGGGTGTGGCCGTAGCGTCTGGGCTGGCTTGCTGGAGTTTCAGGAAATTGTGGAGGGAGGCGGTCCCTGTGACATTGGCAATGGTGGTTCCAGAGAGGGCAGAGCTTGGGCCAGAGGTGAATATAAAAGCTAGTCATGTCACCCTTTGACACATGTCACAAAGTATGACACTTGTGGGGACCACCTCTCACCATCTCAAGTCACAGAGGTTGCCAAGTTGCAAAAAGAATTTGCAGACGTGTTCTCGCTTCTACCTGGTCGCACAAACCTCATACAGCACTATATCAAGACTACACCCTGGGTAGTGGTACGTAGTCATCCCTACTGACTTCCCAAGAACAAGAAAAATGTGATACGAGAAGAATTGGATACTATGCTCGAGATGGGAGTAATAGAGGAATTCCACAGTGAATGGTCCAGCCTGGTGGTGCTAGTCCCTAAGACCAAAGGGACGGTCCAGTTCTGTGTGGATTATCAAAAAGTAAACAGAGTGTCTAAAATTGATGCATACCCAATGCCTCATATTGCTGAACTGCTTGATCGGTTAAGCACAGCTCATTTTTATTCGACACTGGATTTGACAAAGGGCTATTGGCAGATCTCCTTAACCCCAATATCCCGTGAGAAAACGGCCTTCTCAACACGTTCAGGTTACATCAATTTGTGACACTTCAATTCGGTTTGTTTGGGGCTCCGGCTACGTTTCAGCGGCTCATGGACCAAATCCTCAGACCACACGTTGCTTTCGCCACTGCCTATTTAGATGATATCTTTATTTACCATATTGTTTGGCCGTGGCGCCTGCAACTTCTGAGGGCTGTCTTGAGGTCATTGAGGCGAGCGGGGCTCACAGCAAACCCAAAGAAGTGCACAACTGGGTGGGTAGAGGTATGGTATCTGGGCTTCCACTTGGGCCATGGGCAGTTGCATCCCCAGATTTATAAAACTGCAGCGATTGCAGCCTGCCAGAGACCTAAGACCAAAAAGGAGGTAAGACAGTTCCTGGGGCTGGCTGGCTACTATCGTAGGTTTGTACCTAATTATTCGGCTGTCACCAGCTTGCTGACTGATCTTACTAAAAATGCAGCACCAGATTCAGTCCAGTGGATGGAGCAGTGCCAACAGGTGTTTATGCAGGTGAAAGCTGAACTTTGTGGCGGGCTGCTTTTACATACACCTGACTTCTCTCCCCTTTTATTTTACAGATGGACGTATTGGATCGCGGGTTGCGGGCGGTGCTCTTGCAGGTGGTGGAGGGGGAGGAACGGCCCGTGCTGTACATTAGTTGGAAGCTCTCTTTGAGAGAGACTAAGTACAGCAATGTTGAGGAGGAATGCTTGGCTATCAAGTGGGCTGTCCTCACTCTCCGATACTACCTGTTGGGGTGGGCCTTCACCCTCTGTTCGATTATGCCCTGCTCCAGTGTCTCCACTGCATAAAGGATATGCTTTCTGCCGTTACAGCCTTTTAAGTTCGAGGTGGTCCACAGGCCGGGGGCGCAGATGGCTGTCACGGATTTTCTCTCCAGAAATGGGGGGGGGGGAGTGGTGGGCAGGCCGTATGGCTCCCTGGCCTGAGTCGGGCAGTGGGGGTGTGTGGCGAGGGCGTGATTGAGCGTTCGTCCCGTGGGAGGGGAAGCGGTAAGGATTCATCCCTGGGTGATAATTATGACTAACAGCTGTTTTTTGTTACAATAATCCAGGGAGAGCGATAAGAGGAGCCTACACCAGAGGAGGGGTGGAGAGAGTGATGCACAGCGGTGTGGTGCATTAGAGTGTTTAAAGAAAGCCACCATTGAGTGATTGTTTTGTGAATAAAGAGTTTGAAGTTACCTGAACCTCGTTTCCTTATTCCCGCACAACCTGTTACACAAATTAAGATAGAGCTTTTTTCTAGACTAACTTTTCTGAGCCATTTTGTGATTGCTTTTAACCATGTGGTCCTTCCAGTAACTATAGACATGTTCCACTAATGTTTGACAACCAGAAATTAAACACTTTTTGTCTTCAATTTGAGCAGATTACTTATTGTTTTATAATCCTCTCCCAGTTCCTCATTATTCTCCGCTGCTAGTTCTAAAGTGACGTTTTCAAACTAGCAACAAAGGCTTGAGCTGTATCAGAGCAAGACGCTGAATCCATGGCAGAAGAAAGTAGTTCCACTCACAAGAGCGTTTTAGGGATGAAAACCAGAAAATGTCTCAAGATAAAACCCTGAATGATGTCTTAAGGTGTGGTGACCGTGGTATAAGTGGAATAATTGACTCCGGCCCATTAAATTATTGAAAAATCCGCTGCACATCGTGACCGCATTACTACCTCGGGTGTGCATTATTTTTCAATAATTCAACGGTCCGTTGTTAATTATTCCTTACATATTCACATTTACAGTTATACTGTATATATCAATACATCTGAATATATAGTTATAAATCCTACATATACAGTTATAAATAGGGTTATGGATATATAGTTTTGTATAAATAATTATAAATCCTGAATATATATACCTAGTTGTAAATTTGAATAAATAATTGTCAATCTTAATATATAGGTATAAATCTGAATAAATAGTAATGTATATACTCTTACTAAGAACTTTATTAGGAACACTATGGTCCAAATAAAGTTCCAGACATGGTCTTCTGCTGTTGTAGCCCATCCACCTCAAGGTTCGACATGTTGTGCATTCTGAGATGCTATTCTGCTCACTACAATTGTACAGAGCTGTTATCTGAGATGCCGTAGCCTTTCTGTCAGCTCAGACCAGTATGGCCATTCTCCGTTGACCTCTCTCATCGACAAGGCGTTTCTGTCCACAGAACTGCCACTCACTGGATTTTTTTTGTTTTGTTTTTGGCACTATTCAGAGTAAAGTCAAGAGACTGTTGTGCATGAAAATCCCAGGAGATCAGCAGTTACAGAAATATTCAAACCAGCCCATCTGGCATCAACAATCGTGCCACAGTTGAAATCACTGATATCAATTTTTTTTTTTTTTTTTACCATTCTGATGGTTGATGTGAACATTAACTGAAGCTCCTAAACTGTATCTGCATGATTTTATGCATTGCACTGCTGCCACATGATTGGCTGATTAGATAATCGCATGGATATGTAGGTGTACAGGTGTTCCTAATAAAGTGCTCAGTGAGTGTAGTTATAAATAATCATTTTTACTATAGTTAAAATCTTTAATATTTAGAATTGTTGAAACAATGTTTTGAATCAATTAATTAAAACAGACAGTTTGAACTAATACACAAAAATGAAGTGAACTTACCATCTCTAATGCCATTTTTGTTACTAAGGTTTAAATCAAAGAAGCATTTAACACATATCTGTCTTATAACACTATTTACTTAACAGTCCCAAGATGAGGGATCATGAAACTATTCTGGTGACATGCTCTTAATCAGAATCAGAATCAGCTTTGTTGCCAAGTATGCTTATGCATACAAGGTATTTGTCTTGGTGACAGGAGCTTCCAGTGTACAACAATACAAAAACAATACAAAAACAGCAGTAAGACAAAGATAATAATACAAAATTAAAAATAGTTATACACATACGTACATACACACACACAGACACACACATTCATACATACACACATACACATACGTAGTGCAATCTAATACAAATCTGTTATCTGTTATGTACAGTGCAAATACAAATCTGTTATGTACAGTGCAAATGTTTTTTTTTTTTTTGTTTGTTTTTTTCAGAGGAATGAAATGGCAGAAGAGGTTGGATGTGTTGGATAAATATAAAAAAGACTAAGCTGTGTATTGCACATAGTTATTGCTCAATGGGGCAATTTAACTGTTCATGAGATGGATAGCCTGAGGGAAAAAACTGTGGCAGGTTGAACTTCCTCAACTGGCAAAGGAAGTACAACCTCTGCTGGGCCTTTTTCACAATGGAGTCAATGTGTGTCTCCCACTTCAGGTCCTGTGAGATGGTAGTGCCCAGGAACCTGAATGACCCCACCGCTGCCACAGTGCTGTTTAGAATGGTGAGGGGGGTCAGTGTTGGGGTGTTCCTCCTCAAGTCCCCAATCATCTCCGCCGTTTTGAGCGTGTTCAGCTCAAGGTTGTTTTGACTGCACCAGACAGCCAGCTGTTCAACCTCCCATCTGTATGCAGACTCATCGTCATCTCGGATGAGGCCAATGACAGTTGTGTCATCTGCAAACTTCAGGAGCTTGACAGAGGGGTCCTTGGCGATGCAGTCATTGGTGTAGAGGGAGAAGAGTAGTGGGGAGAGCACACATCCATGGGGGGCACCAGTGCTGATTGTACAGGTGCTGGAAGTGAGTTTCCCCTGTCTCACAAGCTGCTGCTTGTCCGTCAGAAAGCTGGTAATCCACTGACAGATAGACATGGAACAGAGAGTTGGTGTAATTTATTCTGGAGTATAGCTGGGATGATGGTGTTGAAAGCCAAACTGAAGTCCACAAAAAGGATCCTTGCATATGTACCTGGTCTGTCCAGATGTTGCAGGAAATGATGCAATCCCATGTTGACTGCATCATCCACAGACCTGTTTGCTCGATAAGCAAATTGAAGGGGATCTAGAAAGGGTCCAGTGATGTTCTTCAGGTGGGCCAACACCAGTCTCTCAAATGATTTCATGACCACAGACATCAGGGCGACAGGTCTGTAGTCATTAAATCCTGTGATTTTTGGTTTCTTTGGGACAGGAATAATGATTGAGTGTTTGAAGCAGCATGGGAATTCACACTGCTCCAGTGATCTATTGAAGATCTGTGTGAAGATGGGGGCCAGCTGGTTAGCACAGGATCGAAGACACGCTGGTGAGACGCCATCTGGGCCTGAAGCTTTCCTCGTCTTTTGTTTCCAAAAGACGCGGTTCACATCATCTTCACAGATCTTAAGTGCAGTTTGAGTAGCAGAAGGGGGGAAGAGGGGGTTTGCAGGAGGTGTTGGTGTTTGTGTGAAGTGAAGGTCAGAGTGGGTGTGGGGTGTGAGATTGGGCCTTTCAAATCTGCAGTAGAACACATTCTGGTCATCAGCCAGTTGTTGGTCCACCACAGGGTTGGGGGTAGGAGTCCTGTAATTTGTGAGTTGTTTCATGCCACTCCACACTGATGCAGGGTCATTGGCTGAAAACTTGTTTTTCAGCTTCTCAGAGTATCTTCTTTTAGCCACTCTGATTTCCTTGTTCAGTGTGTTCCTGGCCTGATTATACAAGACTTTATCCCCACCCCTGTAAGCATCCTCTTTGGCCTGACGAAGCTTCCTGAGCTCTGCTGTAAACCACGGTTTGTCATTCTTGAACTTTAAATAAGTCCTAGTAGGAATGCACATATCCTCACAGAAACTGATATATGATGTAAAAGTATCTGTGAGCTCGGCCAGGTCTGTGGCTGCAGCCTCAAAAACACTCCAATACGTGCAATCGAAGTAGGCTTGTAGTTCCCATTCTGCTTCATTGGTCCATCTCTTTACAGTCCTTACTACAGGCTTGGTTGATTTTAATTTCTGCCTGTAGGTTAGAAGAAGATGAACCAGACAGTGATCAGAGAGTCCCAAAGCTGCTCTAGGGACAGAGCGATATGCATCCTTTATTGTTGTGTAGCAATGATCCAGTATATTTCTATCTCTGGTGGGGCATGTAATGTGCTGTTTGTATTTGGGCAGTTCACGTGTGAGATTTGCTTTGTTAAAATCCCCAAGAATAATAATGAGTCCGGGTATTGTTGGTCCGTGTCTGTGATTTGTTCAGCCAGCTGTTGCAGCGCCACATTCAAACACGTGTTTGGCGCGATATACACACTCAACAGAATAAAGGAGGAAAACTAACGTGGCGAGTAGAAAGGCTTACAGTTAATAAAGAGCGCTTCCAAATTAGGACAGCACATCCTCTTTAACGTTGTTACATCTGTGCACCGACTTTCATTGATGTAAAAGCATGTTCCACCACCTCTCGTTTTCCCCGTTAACTCCGTGATGCGATCTGCTCTGAACAGCTGAAAGCCCATCAGATGTAATGCACTGTCTGGAATGGCTTCACTCAGCCAGGTTTCTGTGAAGCACAAGGCAGCAGAGGTTGAAAAGTCCTTGTTTGTGTGGGTGAGGAGATGTAGTTCGTCCGTTTTGTTAGGAAGAGAGCGGAGATTCGCTAGATGAATACTCGACAGGGCTGTTCGAAAGCCGCACCGATGGAGTTTGACTAGCGCACCAACTCGTCTCCCTCGCCTGCGTCTCCTAGCGCGTTTAAACTACACAGCCACACCTCCGACAAAAATGTCCAGCAAAATGTCTGAATATTCAAAAACTGGTAAAAGACTGTCTGGTATAAGCTGTCGAATGTTCAGCAGTCCGTCTCTGGTAAAACTGACTGGAAAAAGATTACGAAACATAGGAAAAACAAACAAAAACAACAAAATAATAGGAGCGCTCCACACCGAGGCAGCCATCCGCGGCACCATCATGATGTATACATGATTTAATGAAACCTAATGACCAAATAAAAAGTGCGTTCAAATCATTGTGATATTCACAATGTTGCTTAATTTTACATTGCCAGCAAAATCATTGAAAAAATGTTGCGAATGTTTAAAATACCTCCCAGCCTTATGCTAGCATATGGATGGCCTCAAAGCTAACAGACATGAACTAAAAACCATATAAGTCCCATTTTGATTTCATGGACTCTTTAAATACTCCAATGCTTTAAATTCTAATGGAGGTATTAGTGCAGGAGGCCACAGATCAGTGCTGTCACCGACAGTAGTCCCATGCGACACTGTAAATGCTGTCACAACAACCTGTGGACCCCGCTCATGGTGGCTCTCCAAGGCCAAATAAAGCCTTTGTGGAGGGAAGTGGGCATGCGTCTGGATGACCGGGGGGTGGGGGGGTTGGCAGCACAAAGGCCCCCTGCCCCGGCACTGTCCTCACAATGCCTGGCCACCTTTGTATGCCCTTTGCTAAAAGGAGGAAATGCCTTTCATCTCCTTTTCAAGGTGGAACACACTGCCACCCTTACAACAGCCTTCTCCAATGGCCTGTCTGTTCAGAAGGGATTCAACTCATGCCAGGACCCGTCAAAGTGTCAGCGTGTGTTGCTGCTTTGCCACAGAGAGCGTGGGATGACACTCAACACGAACCTCACACACTCACGCAAAACACAACTCTGAGATGTCCCATAAATGGTGAAAAGTTACAAACTTGTTTTGGATGCAGGAAATACTTATGTATTCTGAGCTGAATTTCCACATCTTTTATGAACGTATAATGACAAGCTATTGCATATGACTTAAAGGGGTCATACCATGAGGAATCCAATTTTCCTTTTGCAAATTTTCTTTCAAGGTAAGAGTTTATTGTGCATTGAAAACACTGTAACTTAGCAATGTTGATTTTTGAAACCAAGCTGCAAAAACGGCTCGTTCTAAACTTCTAGAACTTTCTGAAATCAGCAGATAAATATATTTAAAACATGAGTACATGGTCGCCCTGTCAATGAGGCCTCTTTTTTTTTTCAGCAATTAGACCCATGCAATCATGGTGAAATAATATGAATTATTATTATTATTATTATTATTATTATTATTATTATTATTATTAAGTAGGATAGATACTGTCATTCCTAAACACCAGAAGAGCTAATTCGAAGAGTAAGTGGTGGAAACAACAGTATGTCAAAGCTTGTGCTGTTCTTAACTGTGTGTAGCACTTGCCAATCTGCATATCTTTCCAGAGGATTTAAAAGTTAGAAATGAGTGACTGAAGTGTATTTTTAACAAGGTTACTGATCATTTTAGTCTGATCTTAACGAAGAGCTGCACATTTCAGTGCAGATTATTTTGTGAACCTGTCACAATAAGAGGTTGACCAATTAATTGGCCAATAGTTTTTAAATCGATATATTGAATGAGAAAAAAATTAATAAAATATTAGGCTTTCCTTACTGTGACGACCTTGACATAGCGGCACAGAAATAGAGGACATAGATCATCTCTACAATGTATTACAATATAAACACTATAAAGTAAACATTTTTATATAGGCTAATAAAAACTTTATGAGCAGTAATTCATCAACAGTAGATCATCATTCATCATCAGTGATCAATGCCATAATTGTCCTGTATTCTGGTATTATATATAATCATACTTTTTTCCTTTCTCTAGGGACACCGTCAGTCAAAATCAACATGAACTCAACAATCAATAAAAGTTATATAAATAACCATACATTAATGTCTGTGTTTTATATGTGTCTTTTTTATAGCATCCCGTTATACAGTGATGATGACAGAGAGATGGCTACGTTACAATACTCTACATATAAGTTTTATAGAGTCTCACGCTGATGCAGAAATGACGGACATGCTTTCCCGGGCGGCTGCGAGCGTCAGGCTAGACTGGAACCCTCCACTCTCCCCTGAACCCTCGCAGTTCGACGATTGGTTCCTGGGCTCGGGGCGCCACCCACGGCCGTGCCCCACCCCTGTTCCTTTCTTCCCGTGCATGAGGAGCTGACAAGATCGTGGGAGGCACTTTTACTGCCCGGTCCTGGCCTTTCAGCTCCCCCGCTCTCACTACCATCGATGGTGGAGTGGCCACGGGGTATTCGGTGATCCCCCAGGTGGATAAGGCGCCCGAAGCTCCCGTCCAGGGCCTGTAGGTTTATGCCGTCCCTCATGACTGTGGCCTGCAGTGCCGCTGGACAAGGCGCCTCCACCCTGCACACCATGGCTCTCCTGCAAGTACACCAAGCCAAGGCGTTAAAAGAACTGCACGAGGGTAGTTCTAACCCGGGATTGATGCAGGAACCGCAGCGACCGACCTCGCTCTCCAGGCGATGAAGGTCATGGTGCGGTCTCTCGGGCAGGCGATGTCTACTCTGGTGGTTCTGGATTGCCACCTTTGGCTCAACTTGGTCGAGATGGGAGAGGCGGACAAGGCACCTTGACGACCCCATTTCCCAGGTTGGCCTGTTTGGCGATGCCGTTGAGGACTTTGCCCAGCAGTTGTCGGCGGTGAAGAAGCAGACGGAGGCCTTACAACATATCCTGCCCCGGCACGGCTTAAGACCCCGCACCCTGTCTGCTCATTGCCAAGGGCATCCTCCTGCAGCAACAACACCGGCTCTGCCGCAGCCCGCCCTCTTGTCCCGGCTCTGGCCTGGAGCCCTCCGCAGGAAGTAGATGCCACCCGTCTCGTGGCCAGCTGCTAAGAACCCGAGGAAGGCTTCGAAGCGCCCACAAGATGGGCGACCCAGGGGCGAGGAGACCCACTTCTCTGGGGCTGGTTGACAGACCACTCCATCCCCTGGTGGAGGGCCAGGAGGAGAATATTTTGTCGCTGCATTCCCAGGAGGCTTCGTCACACAAAAGCCTGACAAAAGAATGGTTCCCTCGTCTCCTGGGTCACATATCTGGTGCGCACGGCCAGGTCGGGTTGATGCATATGAGACCGCTTCAGTACTGGCTTCAGACTTGAGTCCCGAGATGGGCATGGCGCCGCGGGACATATCGTGTGACCATCACACGATCTGTCGCCGCCTCTTCAGCCCTTAGACCGACCTTGCATTTTTACGGGCAGGGGTTCCCCTAAAAGCACCCCCGAGACGGGCGACCCAGGGGCGAGGAGACCACTTCTCTGGGGCTGGTTGACAGACCACTCCATCCCCTGGAGGAGGGCCGGGAGGAGAATCTTTTGTCGCAGCATTCCCAGGAGGCTTCGGCACCCAAAAGCCTGACAAAAGAATGGTTCCCTCGTCTCCTGGGTCACATATCCGGTGCGCACGGCCATCGTCACGACCACCATCCACCGTCCCATTTTGGCAGGTATGGCACTCCAGCGGCGGACCCCCCGCCCCTTTGCGGCCAGCTTTGGCACAAACACACCCACACGGGACAGGTTCCAGTGGACGGCAGGAGCCAAGTAAGTGCTTCGATGTCCATGGACTCTGCACCATGGCTCGCACTTTCCAACCCGTCACGATGGCTGACCTGGACCGTCCGACTCAGCTACGCGATTCAGTTCGCCAGGCACCCGCCCAGGTTCAGCGGCATCCGCTTCACCTCACAGACACGATCTGTCGCCGCCTCTTCAGCCCTTAGACCGACCTTGCATTTTTACGGGCAGGGGTTCCCCTAGAGCAGGTCTCCAGGCATGTCGTGGTTAAAACAGACACCTCCAAGACGGGCTGGGGTGCCGGATTCTACGGGTACACAACCGCCGGCTCCTGGACTGGCCCGCGGCTGCATTGGCACATCAACTGCCTAGAGTTGTTGGCAGTACTGCTAGCCCTGCGGAGGTTCCAGCCACATCAACCATCAAGGTGGTCTACGCTCCCGTTGCATGTCACAACTTGCCCGCCGTGTCCTCCTCTGGTGTCAGCAGCGCCTCAAGTCGCTACGAGCCACTCACATCCTGGGCGACCTCAACACCCAGCGGACGCACTGTCACATCACGTTACCCTCAGGGGAGAGTGGAGACTCCACCCTCAGGTGGTCCAGCTGATTTGGAGTTGATTCGGTTGAGCACAGGTAGACCTGTTTGCTTCCCGGGAATCCTCCCACTGCCCGCTTTGGTACGCCCTGACCGAGGCACCCCTCGGTATAGATGCGCTGGCACACAGCTGGCCCCCTGGACTATGCAAATATGTGTTTCCCCCAGGGAGTATGAGGAGCAGGTCATCCTAGTAGCAACCTACTGGCCCACCCAGACATGGTTCTTGGATCTCATGCTCCTCACGACAGCCCCCCCCCGATGAATTCCCCTGAGGAAGGACCTTCTTTCTCAGGGACAGGGCACCATCTGGCACCCACGACTAGGCCTCTGGAATCTCCATGTCTGGCCCCTGGATGGGACGTGGAAGACCTAAGTGGCCTGTCATCCGCGGTGGTAGACACGTGTGGCAGCGGGGGCATGGTCAAGTATCTCTCCGGAGAGGCGCTTACACCTGAGCTAAATTATGTCTAACACCTGTCTCTAATTTCAGTGAGCACGGGGAGAGCGGCATAAATAGAGAGACTGGATATGACAGAGCCGAGTCAGAGCAAGGATTTTTAGTAGTGAAAGTTTATTGTGAAAGCAGTGTGTGTTAGTGTTTAGTTTAGTGCTTCAAGGTAAACTGTAAAGTGGTGTGGCGAAGAGGAAAGAATAAAGCCTCACCTAAGAAGGAAAACTGCTTCTCGCCTCATCTTTTACAACACGATCACTCAGACTAGGGCTCCCTCTACGATGCGCCTGTATGCCTTAAAGTGGTGTCTGTTCGCTAAGTGGTGTTCTTCCCGATGCGAAGACCCCCAGAGATGCGCAGTCGGATCGGTGCTTTCCTTCCTGCAGGAGAGGCTGGAGGGGCGGCTGTCCCCCTCCACCTTGAAGGTGTATGTAGCCGCTATGTAGACGTGTATGTGGCTCATCACGATGCAGTAGATGGTAAGTACTTGGGGAAGCGTGACTTGATCATCAGGTTCCTGAGAGGCGCTAAGAGGTTGAATCCCTCCAGACCATGCCCCGTCCCCTCGTGGGACCTCTCTGTAGTCCTTTGGGGTCTACAGGGAGCTCCCTTTGAGCCCTTGGAGTCAGCTGAGCTTAAGGCACTCTCTTTGAAGACTGCCCTCCTGACTGCGGTCACTTCCATCAAAAGGGCAGGGGACCTGCAGGCGTTCTCTGTCAGCGAATTGTGCCTGGATTTCGGTCCGGGTTACTCTCACATGATCCTGAGACCCCGACCGGGCTATGTGCCCAAGGTTCCCACGACCCCTTACAGGGATCAGGTGGTGAACCTCCAAGCACTGCCCCAGGAGGAGGCAGACCCAGCCTTGGCATTGCTGTGTCCGGTGCGAGCTTTATGCATCTATTTGGATCACACACAGAGCCTTAGAAGCTCCGAGCAGCTCTTTGTCTGCTTTGGTGGACAGCAGAAAGGAAGCGCTGTCTCCAAACAGAGGATCACCCACTGGTTAAAGTAACCAGGACGTTACAAGGGCAGAACCTTTGTGATGTGTCCGCCCTGATTATTACACTGACGCACACACCACAAACACACACAACAGCTGTGTCAGTGATCAAATGATGAAGAAAGGAGCTCTTGACGCTATTTGTTGTACAAAACAAGCCCAGATGGGACTTGTGACAGAAATCAAGTATTTTTTAGCCTAAGTAAGGTGCATTTTAATTACCACAGAAGCAAGCCAAGTCTTAACTATCACCAAAATGCAGAATGAGACATTTTTGTCTAAGCACTTTTCCTATGTAGTTCAAAGCATCACTGACGCCCTGACGTGAATCATGAACGTAGCTTCATGATTGCTGTAGGAAAGCGGATAGCCACAGTTACTGGTAGTTTAATGTTGTGGAGGATGAGAGTTTAAGAATTTTAATGCACATGAATATGCAACCTATGTGGGGACTAGTTCTTTCAATTAGTCAAACTCCCACTTAGACTTTGGGAAACATTTAATGTTACTTGAATTGGTGCTATTTTAGTGCATTTCTATCTTAATACTTTGGAAGGGTTTGTTTGGAAAATGTGAATCATTATATTGTTACATATTGTTTTCTTTTCTTAGAAGGAAATAAATGCATTTGCAGGAAAATAAATATTAAAGTCAAAGTCAAATTTCAGCACTTTCAAAATCTGCGATTAATCACGATTAACTACGAAAAATTATTTGATTAATCGTGACTGACAGCACAATAAAAAAAAACTAATATAAATGCAACCTAGTCTCATAGAATGAACGTACATATAACTACATTTTTGCAAAATGACTTTTATGTGTCGCCTTCTACATTTCACTGCAGATTAACACTAGATGCGCTACAAAAACTGTGCGTTTTATTCACTTTCACACAAATGACGACTACAACGGCTGCTTATGATTTTAAAAACACATATTTTTTGCTCTTAATAATCACACACTGCTATGTTATGATATCGCAACACTTTTACTCTAATGCTGTGGTTCTCAACCCTGTTCATGGAGCCCCCCCAACACTACACATTTTGGATATCTCCCTAATCAAACACACGTGATTCAACTCATCAGCTCACTAGTGGAGACTCCAAGACCTGAATTGGGTGTGTCAGAAAAGGGAGATATACAAAATGTGCAGTGCTGGGAGGCCTCCAGGAACATGGTTGAGAACCACTGGTCTAATGCATCATTTAAAAACAATACATTTTAACACTTGTATTACAGACCCACCTATATTTACACACTTATTCCAATGTGATTAGCTTGCGCGGTAGCTCACCTCATAGAGTGTTAAACCTAAGATTTTGAAGATCGGAGTTCGTGCTTAGTCAAGGACACAAGCTGACTCGTGAGAAAATAGTGTCATAGAAGCGACACGAAATGACAGGGTCTGCTTCAGAAATTGTGCTTTTCATGTTGCATTTGATTTGAGAAAACTATTGGTTAGGTTTAGGTTAAAGTTTTAGGTTACGGACCAAGAGGTGTCAGTGACTGATTATATTTCACCTCCAGAGGCTGCAGTTGTACTCTACTTCACCTCCATCACCATTCACGAGAAAAAACAAACAAAAAACTATCAGTAAAATATCACCACTGATTTTTGCAGGTACCCGCTAGTTATAAAAGCAGCTATCTGTGCCGACCCTGCTGAAAAGACCAGCATTGCTGGTCACCAGCTTATGTTGTGTTTTGGTTGCTTGTCTCCCAGCAAGAGATGCTGGTGTGCTGTTGACTATCAGGCTTTTAAACTAGCTTAACCAGCTTCATAAGAAAGACCATGTTGGTCAACCAGTTTCACCAGCTAGGTTTTGCTTGTGAAATGCATGGCTATGCTGGTCCTAGACCAGCACCAAACCAGCACTAACCAGCATAAACCAGCCTAGATCAGCATGAATACTGCATGCTGGTTAAGCTGGTCTTTGTTGCAGGGGTTTCATTGGCAAAAACAATTAAATCGGTCAACCTCTAAACACAATAAAATGCAGGCTTATCAAAGGGTCTATTATTGAAGGATGGGGCAGCACTAATTAGACTGCAAAGTATACTGCCAACCCGCAGTTTGTGAATAATTGCACTAACCCGCTGTATCTTATTTCAGATACAGTACAAAGAGGGCGGTTAATATAAGCCTTAAAGGCACTGCAGCAAAAAAATGTCAAGTTTAATTATATGGGTCAGAGAGTGGGAATAAAATGGTCATGAAAAACTAAATTATTACTACTGTAACATTATAAGTGAACCTTAGGAGAAAAATAAATAATAAATAAATTGACAGTATGATATGACCAATTTAATGCTTGATGCTTTCTGAATGCTTTCTGATGACTCTTTTATCTACATGTAATGATGACATTAGATCTATAAATGCAGTAATATGTGGCCAAAATATATAGCTTTAATTATTAAATAAAAATAAAAACAAGGGCCCACTTTTGACTTTTGATTCTTATTTCTTCGGTGCCGCTCTCCCTTCAGAAAACACAGTGTTTAATAGCTCTAGCAGCTCCGCTGTGTTCCAGCACTAATCAATGAGCTACACCGACAGGGAGCCAGATCCGCGGACACTGCTGCCAAGACAGTCCTGTACAGCTACCCAAGATCACCATGGTGATCACTCCCATTAGGATAGTTGCTTTCCTGATGTTGAATGTCTGCCTTTAGACACGTACAGCCATTATATAAATCTCCTTTCAGAATGTTGGCCTTTTTCTAGCCAAGTCTCTCTCTTTTTTTTTTTTTTTTTTTTTATGAAACAGACAGGGGCAAGCAAGAGAGAAAGATTCAAGGAGGAGAGGTGCCAGGCCCAAGAATCACATCTGCTAAAGTACTAGAGCATATAAGAGAGCACTCGACACACATAAGAGAAAAATTATGAAAATGGAGACATCTTGACTGTTTGAGTGGCTGGTGTTTTTTCGTAAATTCCCCAGTGGCGTCTGAGAAATACTCTTATGGACATTTGGGGAGCTGTGGTATATTTTACACAAAATCAACTGGCTAGTTTCATATTTGTGACTTCAGTTGTTTGTATTGAAAATTAGCTGACTTTTAACATTATTTATGGACAGTCACAAGTTAGTTTTAAAATGTAAAAGATTTGTAAATATTTTCAATAGCAAATAAAGTTAAATGCCAAATCTGGTATATGCTTTTATTTATTTTTGTGTTTTTTAATGTTATATAACAATTAGTTCTGGTGTTCTAATTTGGTTCGATTAGCAGCATTTCAAAAGTGCTGATATTTCATATAGCGGCAACGGGATTTTTCACTGTTTATATCACTTCATTTGCTGTATTAACAACATTCCAAACAGGCTGCCAGACTTCACGTTGCTTGGCGACATGCAAAGCTTGACATTTTGGCTTCTTTTGGAACTATTTTCATTGTTGAAGAAATAATATTCAAACTAACTGGTCAAATTTGGTCTCTCAGTTCTCAGAGTTACTCAGTATTAACATCTTGTATATAGAACTGTTGTATGCAGTTTGGATATGACCCTACCACTTTTTGACTTTGCCAAATTTGTCCCCACCATTTTTTGATGTACACTTTCATCAGATAAGTGTCTAAAGCAGCATAAAAATCTCCAGTTCTTGAGCAGGAGTTTCCATTTAATTCGTGTGTGTTATAATAAGTGTCAATCCAGTACTGGAGTTTGTTATAATGAGTGCTCATTGCATTGATTGGCAGTGGGTGGTGATGTTCTCTTGCGCACCTAAACATGCACGTATACATTTGTCCCTTTTTTATAGACTTTGCATTTTGCACTACATAGGGAATTGTTAAGGCACTGGCGTATTCATAACGCAAGTTACACATCTAGCTTGCAACCTGTTCAACAGACACCTCCAAGACGGGCTGGGGTGCCCCACCCCATATAGGACAAGGATACTTGAAAGTAAATGTTTACATAGAGAAAACTCCATCTACTGGAATTACATCAGTAAAGCATAACCAGAACTTCATTTGCCTAGAAAAGTAGTCCCACTAAGTGCATTATAAGTGCGTCACTATAAAAAAAGTTTTCTTACAAAAATTAATTGTCTGTGGTAGTTGACAGTATGCCACAGATATGTCCATAGAGCTTAACTTGAACATGTAACAGTTTTTTTTTTAAATAGAACAACTGTTCCTGTCTTATAATTCTCCCTCTTGTGAAAACTCCATTTTGAGAGACTGAATCATTAGAGAACATGTGAAAGACGAAAAAAGCAATAAGGAATACTCAAATGATTTAGCACACGTACAAAGTGTGTTATTCTGCCTTTATGTTAACAACAACAAAAAAAAAGTGCAACCTCTCCACATTAAAAGAAAGAAAAAATAGAAAAAAAAAAAAAAAAAAAAGGTGAAGAGCTTTTTCTAGTCCTCCGCTCATTGATAGAATATTTCTCTTCCTCCTTGAATATTTCAGGGGGTTTTCATTTGAGAACTCCCAAGGCACCCAGTGAAATTTGCATCCTGATTTATTTGTCATATATCCTTTATATCTCTAAATTCTTTATACATCTCCAGTGGCAGCATGCATCTTTCATGAGTTCCTTTGCCGTGTTCACAGTCGGATCCAAACACATTTTACACGTCCGGGCCCAGCTGTACTTCACTTATTTCACCTTGAGTGTGTGGGATGGATGAAAAATTAAAAAGGAGTGGTTAATTTCCCTCTTCACAGCTCAGGAATCATGCGGGTCAAATTCCATTTTACATCTCTGCTGTCTTAAGCCAAGCAGTGCAGGACTGTGAAAAAACTGTTAGAAAGTTACACCTCATCAGTTTTGGGGAGTAACTAACTACTTAACATTTAAACTCTGGTGCATTTTTGGGCTGTCGCCCGCAATTTTTCACACTCAAATTTAAAAGCTCACCATTCACACATACTTTGGACAAATTGAAAAAAAAAATGGTCTCATTTTTAGGAGAACCGCCCAAATAATAATAATAAAAAAAAGACTCCAATTATTCATAAAAAATATTGTGTGTTTTTCAGCAGTTACAGAAATACTCAAACCAGCCCGTCTGGCATCAACAATCATCCATGCCATTATGTAATTATCCAATCATGTGGCAGCAATGCAGTGCATAAAATCAAGCAGATACGGGTCAGGAGCTTCAGTTAATGTTCACAACAACCATCAGAATGGGGAAAAAATGTGATCTCAGTGACTTGAACAGTGGCATGATTGTTGGTGCCAGATGGGCTGGTTTGAGTATTTCTGTAACTGCTGATCTCCTGGGATTTTCACGTACAGCAGTCTCTAGAATTTACTCCAAATGGTGCAAAAAAAAAAAAAAAAACACCCAGTGAGGGGCAGTTCTGCAGATGGAAATGCCTTGTTGATGAGAGAGTTCAACAGAGAATGGCCAGACCGGTTTGAACTGACAAAGTCTACGGTAAATGAGATAACCGCTCTGTACAATTGTGGTGAGAAGAATAGCATCTCAGAATGCTATTCTGAGATGTGGGTTGGTGCTGTTTTGGCGGCACGAGGAGGACCTACACAATATTTCAAATCAAATCAAATCACTTTTATTGTCACACAGCCATATACACAAGTGCGATGGTGTGTGAAATTCTTGGGTGCAGTTCCGATCAACATAGCAGTCGTGACAGTGATGAGACATATACCAATTTACAATAACATCAAATTAACACAGTACAATTTAAAGTCTAATATACACATAATTATACACAACACAATATATAAATAATAACATACACAGTACAGTATACAATACACACAATATAGATACACATTATTCAATAAAAAAAAAGTATATATAGTAGTATATATAGAATGTACAGTAGGATGTATTGTACTGTATTGACATTCAGGCTGTCGGTTGATAGTAAGTTGTTAAGAAAGAATATAATATAATAATAATATAATTTATGTCAGTCCAGTGTGAGATATAAGAGTAAGAGTAAAAAGTGCATTGCTGATGTATTTTGATCATGGGAGATCAAGAGTTCAAAAGTTTGATTGCTTGGGAGAAGAAGCTATCATGGAGTCGGCTGGTGCGGGTCCTGATGCTGCGATACTGCCTGCCTGATGGTAGCAGTGAGAACAGCCCATGGCTCGGGTGGCTGGAGTCTCCTGGTGGCTGATGATCCTCCGAGCTTTTTTCACACACCACCTGGTATATATGTCCTGGAGGGAGAGAAGCTCACATCCGATGATGTGTCTGGCAGTTCACACCACCCTTTGCAGTGCTTTGCGGTTGTGGGCTGTGCTATTGCCGTACCAGGCAGAGATGCAGCCAGTCAGGATGCTCTCTACAGTGCAGGTGTAGAACTGTGTGAGGATGTGGCGGTTCATTCCAAACTTCCTCAGCCGTCTCAGGAAGAAGAGGTGCTGATGAGCCTTCTTCACAATGACTTCAGTGTGGATGGACCATGTGAGTTCCTCAGTGATGTGGACACCCAGGAACTTGAAGCTGCTGACTCTCTCCACCGGTGCTCCATTGATGGTGATGGGACTGTGTTCTCTGTCTTTTCTTCAGAAGTCCACCACAAGCTTCTTTGTCTTACTGACGTTGAGGGAGAGGTTGTGCTCCTGACACCAGTGTGTCAGAGTGTGCACCTCCTCTCTGTAGGCTGTTTCAACATTGACAGTGATCAGACCTACCACCGTCGTGTCATCAGCAAACTTAATGATGGCATTGGAGCTATGTGTTGCCACACAGTCATGTGTGTACAAGGAATACAAGAGTGGGCTGAGAACACAGCCCTGTGGGGCTCCAGTGTTGAGGGTCAGTGATGAGGAGATGTTATTGCCTATTCTAACCACCTGGCGTCTGCTTGACAGGAAGTCCAGGATCCAGCTGCACAGCGAGCTGTTTAAGCCCAGAGCCCGGAATTTCTCATCTAGCATGGAGGGCACTATGGTGTTGAATGCTGAGCTGTAGTCTACAAACAGCATTCTCACATAAGTGTTCTTTTTTCCAGGTGGGAGAGAGCAGTGTGTATTGTAGATGCAATGGCATCATCAGTGGAGCGGTTGCTGCAGTAAGCAAACTGCAATGGGTCTAGAGAGAGAGGCAGCACAGAGCAGATGTAATCTCTGATTAGTCTCTCAAAGCATTTGCTGATGATGGGGGTCAGAGCAACAGGACGCCAGTCATTTAAGCAAGTTATTTTTTATATTGCTTTGGAACAGGCACAATGGTGGATGTGGAAAGGTTGAAAATGTCCATAAAAACACCAGCCAGTTGGTTCGCGCATGCTCTGATGACACGGCCCTGAATGCCGTCTGGGCCCACGGCTTTGCGGATATTCACCCGTCGGAAGGATCGGGTTACATCCGCCACAGAGACTGAGAGTGAACTAACCTCTGTAGCTTTGGCCGCGAGAGCTCTCTCCGCGAGGGCGGTGTTATTTCCCTCAAAAAGAGCATAAAAAGTATTTAGCTCATCCGGGAGAGAGGCATCGGTGTTCATGGCGGAGTTTTTATTCCCTTTAAAGTCCGTGATGATGTTAATTCCCTGCCACATGCTTCTAGAGTTGGTGGTGTTAAACTGTCCTTCAATCTTGTTCCTGTACTGGCGTTTTGCTGTTCTGATAGTTTTTCGGAATTGAAAGCGGAGGTCCACACATTAAGTGCCGCTCGAACATCGCTATTTATCCATGGCTTCTGGTTCGGATAGATCCGTGTTGTTTTGGTCGGAACGACGTCCTCCATGCACTTTCTGATGAAACACATTACGCTATCAGCGTAAAGCTCAATGTCGTCATCAGAGGCAGACAGGAACATCTCCCAGTCCGTGTGATCAAAACAGTCCTGTAGCGTAGAGTCTGATTGGTCAGACCAGCACTGGATCGTTCTGAGGGTGGGTGCTTCCTGTTTCAGTTTCTGCCTGTAAGCAGGCAGAAGCAGAATGGAAGAGTGGTCCGATTTGCCAAATGGTGGGCGGGGGAGGGATTTGTAGCCATCCCGGAAGGGAGAGTAGCAATGGTCCAAAACCCGGTCCCCTCGTGTGTTGAAACTAATATGCTGGTGGTATTTTGGTGCGACTGATTTGAAACTGGCTTTATTAAAGTCCCCGGTCACAATGAACGCGGCCTCAGGGTGTGCGGTTTCCTGCTCACTTATACTCCCATACAGTTCCTTGAGTGCCCGGTATGTGTCGGCTTGTGGAGGGATGTACACAGCAGTGATAATGACCACTGTGATTTCCCTCGGTAGCCAGAATGGTCGACACAGAAGCATGAGAAATTCCAGATCAGGAGAGCGGAAAGACTTGATAAAATGTACATACATCACCACCTCTGCTTTTCCCTGAGAGGTCTTTCGCTCTGTCCGCTCAGTGCACGTAGAACCCCGCGGGTTCAATGGCTGAGTCTGGAATCTCCGCAGACATCCAAGTTTCCGTAAGACAGATAATGCAGCAGTCCCTCGTCTCTCGCAGAGCTTGTTATCCAGAGACTGAACATTTAGCGGGGGTCGATTTGCGTGGCGTCTTACTCTGATGTGAACGCCGGCTCTGTTTCCCCTTTTCCTCCTGCGTTTCCGCGTCCGGACTGCCCAGACAAAGGGCTCCGCTTGCGTGTTTGTAAACAGCGGGTTGGCATTGAGGAATTTGAAGTCTGGTTTATGGTGTGAAATTGCTGAACCAATGTCCAAAAGTGTTTGTCTGTCATAGACAATAAGGCAGACAACATCCAAGACAAAAAACATAAGAATTGTGAACAAAACAAACAAAACACTACCATGTTGTGTCGGAGCTCGCAACGCAGCAGCCATACTCGGCGCCATCTTGAGTCCATATTTGGCAGGTGGTTTTAATGTTGTGTTTGATCAGTGTATGTATATGGAGACTTTACATTTTTAAGCATAAACTTTTTTAGCGATATAGCGCCCCCCTTTCCATAGAGTCACTTTTTCCAACAAAAGCAGTGACAAAATGCTACATCGCTTTACTGTATGTCACATTGTATTGCGCTTGCAGCTTTACAGCCAAGCAAATCGAGGTAATAAACAAATGTGCTCTCCTTATGTGTAAAATATGTAATGGTGGAAAGTCAGATTCGTTTTAGTGAATCACTTGTCATAAGAGATCCAAAGATCACAAAGATCGGATGTCACAAGAGCCTCAGTACCAAGTCAATCCATTTTTTTTTTTTTTTTTTTAATGTTAAAACTTCCAATTAACACTTTTTATTGATTCACACAATTGAAACAGAAAAGCAAAACATATATTCACAGACTTTGATATTTATAAACTTTTCACCCCCATTATTCCCTTTCCCCCTCCCAATTCCCAACCCCACCCTGACCCTCAACAAATACCCAGCTTGAGTATACACACACACACACACACAAAAAGAAAAAAATTATAAAAAATAAAAAAAATGATAATAATCACATACACATCTCTCTCCACTACCCCTCCCTGAGAGCCTCCTGAAAAGGCTAAAAAGCTGCCCCATTTTTTTATTAAATTAATCCAAGTTCCCTAGCCTTCTATTTGACTTTTCTTCGAATGCTGCTACCCTGCCCATCTCTGTGTACCACTCTTGAAATGAGGGCGCTCCAGCCGACTTCCATCCCCTAAGAATGACCTGTCTGATGATCATAACACTGGCTAGGACCCAATTTTTTATGTATTTATCCCCTAAATTAATGACCACCCCATCACCTAAAATACAGAGTCTAGGGCAAAATGAAATTTGAGTGCCCAATACGTCACACAAAAAACTCTGAACCCTCAACCAAAATTCTTGGATCTTAACACACTACCAAAAAACATGAGTTGTGTCCCCATCTTCTGACTGGCATCGGCAGCAGGTGGGTGTGCCTTTAAAACCAAGCCTATACAATCTAGAGGGTGTCTAATAGAATTGATGTAAAATCTAAAAGGCGACCCCTTGCATCTCTAGATGTAGACTTGACTTTTTTACAATCATAGCCTACTGTCATGGTTTTGGCACAGCCTTGTCACCTTTAAGTTCCCAGGACTCTTATTTTGATATAGTCTTGTCATCTGTCTCTAGTCTCCCTTGTACTACATTTCCCATGATTCCCTGCACTCATTACTACCATCTGTTTCCCATCATTGCTCCCAGGTTTTCTGTGTTTGGCTATTATCCTAGTCTGTATATATACCCTGTAGTTTCAGTCATGTTTGTCTGTTCTTATTTGTATATCAGTGCATGAGTGTTATTTTGTTTATTGTGTTTAATTTTCTTAGTCTGTAACCCTGCATGTTCCTGTATTGTAGTCATAGTGTTCTTACCACTGTTTTGCTCCTGGTTGCACTCCTCGTTGTTGGTATCTCACATCATCTCTATAAAAGAAGCTTACGTATAGATCCTTGCCTCTCATCTCTGACAAATCCTGACACCTACACTCCCTCCTCCAATACCAAGTTTAAATCTTTCTCCCATAATCTCTTGAGAGGCATTGAAGCTCCTTCCCACCGACTCTGAATTAGCAGGGAGTAATACACTGATGCCTCATGACCTTTTCCAAAAGCAGTCTAGAGCATCTGCTGCTCTAGGGGGGTGTATGCTTCTCCCAAAAATAGTATAGAGCAGGTGGCGCAGCTGTAAATACCTGAAGATTTGAGGAATCCCAAAATTTTGAACTGTATATTCAAAGGATCTCAACACTCCACTCTCATATAGGTCACAGAGCGTATTAACCTCCCTCGCAATCCACTCTGTCCAGCAGAAAGGGGACTTATTAATACATAAATTTGGGTTCAGCCATATGCTCGAAGCAACATTTATTTAAATGTCTGAACTAAACACTCTGGACACTTTTGTCCATACTGCGTGCAAATGCGAGATAATGGGGTGTAATTTCTCTGGTTAGTTTGATAGAAAGGCTTTGCAATGGCGAAATAGGGGCAGTAACTTCCTGTTCAATACAAAACCAGGGAGGGGCTCTCTCAAGTGGAAGTGACCAATGAGCCAAATGTCTGAGACCGAATGTATAATAATAAAACAAAATCTTGGGTAGGCCTAGCCCCCCTTTATCAATCGCCTTATGTAATTTACTGAAGTGTAATCTGGGACGTTTACCATTCCAAATGAAAGACTTCTCTATGCTATCAAAATGCTTGAAATAACAGAGGGGGACATCTATAGGGAGAGATTGTAGCAGGTAGTTGCCTTTTGGAATACAATTCATTTTAATAACATTAACCTTCCCAGTCATAGATAAATGCAATGAAGCCCACCTGCTCACATCACTCGAAAACCTTTTTATTAAAGGGTCAAAATTATCTCTAAATAAATCACACAAATTTGATGGGTATAAAATACCCAAATACTTAATGCCCTGTTTGGGCCACTGGAAGGCTCCTGGCTGAAAAGCCGTTACCGGGCACTACGCTGTCATAGCCAAAGCTTCGGATTTAGACCAATTCACTCTGTATCCTGATAATTAGAAAAGGAATTAATAATTCTGTGGAGGCAGGGCATAGATCTAGTAGGGTCGGAGACAAATAATAAAATATCATCTGCGTAAAGCAAAAGCTTATGCGTCACACCTCCCACCACCACCCTTGGAAAATCATCCTCCTTTCTTATTTCGGCTGCTAATGGTTCCAGGGCAAGACAGAACAATAAGTGGGCAACCCTGCTGGGTGCCCCTATCCAGAATAAAATAATCTGAAATTAATCCATTTGTTTGAACCGCCACTACCGGGTGTTTATAAAGTAACTTAATCCACCCAATAAAAGTATTCCCGAATCTGTACATTTCCAAAATCTTAAAAGATAATCACATTCTACCATATCAAATGCCTTTTCGGCGTCAAGCGAGATGGCAGTGACCGGAGTCTTATCGTTCACCACTGCCCACATGACATTAATGAAATGCCTAATGTTATCAGAAGAGTTACGGCCCCGAATAATCCCCACCTGATCTATATGTATAAGAGATGTCATAATTTAATCGGTTAGCCAAAATGTTTGACAATATTTTAACATCTAGCTGGATCAGGGAAATTGGATGGTAACTCTTACATTTACTTGGATCTTTGTCCTTTTTAAGAATCAGACTGATCCGGGCTTGTGTCATGGTTGGCGGAAGCTTTCCATTCTTTAATGATTCCATATAAACTTCTAGAAAAAGTGGAGCCAGTTCTGTAGCACAAGATCTAAAAAATTCAGCGGCAAAGCCATCTGGCCCTGGAAACTTGCCTGTAGGCAAGGCCTTAATTACCTCACCAAGCTCCTCCAAGTTTATCTCAGAATCAAGAGAATTATTTTGCTCAGTCATCAGTTTAGGAAGTTCTAATGGTTCCACAAAGTTTCTAATATCCTCGTCAGTAGATGGAACTATAGAGATCAAGATATATATTTTTTAAAAGCATTATTAATATCAATGGCTGAAGTAAATATTTCACCACCAGCAGATTTCACTGAGGGAATGATAGAACAAGACTCTCTCTGTTTTATATATCTAGCCAGAAGCTTCCCTGCTTTGTCCCCAGACTCAAAGTACGACTGTCTTGCCCTGAATAGCCAAAACTCCACCTTCCGTGACAAAATAGCATTATATCTGTATTTCAATAGGGTCAATTTCCTGAGGCCATTTGACGACATTCGGCGCTTCAGCTCTGCCTCTGCACTTTTAATATTCCCTTCCAGTTCCACAAGTTCTTGTGCTTTGGATATTTTGGTGAATGAGGCAAACTGTATGATCCGACCCCTAAGAACCGCCTTAAGTGAGGATAATGAGGACCAGTTGGTCTCCATATAGACAATCATTTCAGCCTTTAGCATTTGTTGGAAATCAGGATTTTGCAAAAGGGATACATTAAAGCACCAACTATATGATTTCCTTTTCTCCATATGTTGCAACACCTCTAAACACACCAGGGTGTGATCTGAGACTAAAATGTTTCCAATTGAGCAATCAGCAACTGATGAAATGAGGGACTTAGATATACAGTGGCATTTAAAAGTTTGGGCACCCCTGGTCAAAATTTCTGTTGCTGTGAATAGTTAAGTGAGTAGAAGATGAACTGATCTCCCAAAGGCATAAAGTTAAAGATGAAACGTTCTTTTCAACATTTTAAGCAATATTAGTGTATTATTTTTATTTTGTATTGGAGTGAAAAAAAGGAAAGAAGCACCATGCAAAAGTTTGGGCACCCCAAGAGATTTGAGCTCTCAGATAACTTTTACCATGGTCACAGACCTTAATTAGCTTGTTAGGGCTACGGCTTGTTCACAATCATCGCTTGGAAAGGCCAGGTGATGCAAATTTCAAAGCTTTATACATACTCTGACTCCTCAAATCTTGTCCAACTGACTCCAACAATCAGCAGCCATGGGCTCCTCTAAGCAGTTGCCTAGCACTCTGAAAATTAAAATAATTGATGCCCATAAAGCAGGAGAAGGTTATAAGAAGACAGTAACGTGTTTTCAGGTAGCCGTTTCCTCAGTTCATAATGTAATTAAGAAATGGCAGTTAACAGGAACGGTGGAGTTTAAGTTGAGGTCTGGAAGACTAAGAAAACTTTCAGAGAGAACTCCTCATAGGATTGCTAGAAAGGCAAATCAAAACCCCTGTTTGACTGCAAAAGACCTTAAGGAAGATTTAGCAGACTCTGGAGTAGTGGTGCATTGTTCTACTGTGCAGTGACACCTGCACAAATATGACCTTCATGGAAGAGTCATAAGAAGAAAACCTCTCCTGCATCCTCACCACAAATTTCAGCGTCAGAAGTTTGCAAATGAACATCTAAACAAGCCTGATGCATTTTGGAAACAAGTCCTGCAGACTGATGAAGTTAAAATATAACTTTTTGGCCACAATGAGCAAAGGTATGTTTGGAGAAAAAAGGGTGCAGAATTTAATGAAAAGAACACCTCTCCAACTGTTAAGCACGGGGGAGGATCGATCATGCTTTGGGCTTTTGTTGATGCCAGTGGCACAGGGGAACATTTCACTGGTAGAGGAAAGAATGGATTAAATTAAATACCAGCAAATTCTGGAGGCAAACATCACACCATCTGTAAAAAATCTGAATATGAAAAGAGGATTGCTTCTAAAACAGGATAATGATCCTAAACACATCTCAAAATCCACAATGGACTACCTCAAGAGGCGCAAGCTGAAGGTTTTGCCATGGCCCTCACAGTCCCCTGACCTAAACATCATCAAAAATCTGTGGATAGACCTCAAAAGAGCAGTGCATGCAAGACAGACCAAGAATCTCACAGAACTAGAAGCCTTTTGCAAGGAAGAATGGGCGAAATTCCCCCAAACAAAAATTGAAAGACACTTAGCTGGCTACAAAAAGTTTTTTCAAGCTGTGATACTTAACAGGGGGTGTTACTAAGTACTGACCATGCAGGGTGCCCAAACTTTTCCTTTTTTGTTATTTTGAAACTGTAAAAGATGAATATAAAAAAGTAAATTTGCTTTAAATATTAAAGAAATGTGTCATCTTTAACTTTAAGCCTTTTGGAAATCAGGCCATATTTTGCTCGCTTAGCTATTCACAGCAACAGAAATTTTGATCAGGGGTGCCCAAACTTTTGAATGCCACTGTATATTTATATATAAAAATATATTCTAGAGTAAATCTTATGGACTCAAAATGGGGTTCAAAGTCTCCAAATATCTGTAAGACCAAGATTTTTACACATCCTGTGAAGCATCAATGCTCTAGGGGGCTTGCACACTTTTGCTTCACTATGATCAAGGACTAAGTCCATCAAAAGATTAAAGTTTCCTCCCAATATTATATCATGAGGGGTGCTAGTGGCTTGCACATCCCTTCAAGATCTACAAAAAATCCATGATCATCAACGTTAGGTGCATAAATATTTGCCAAAATAAGACTTTGTCCCTGAATTTCAGCTAAAACAATAATGACTCTTCCTAATTTATCTTTAATCAGTTTGAGACATTTGAATTGTAGATATTTACTTATCAGTGTAATGACTCCCCTGTTTTACTCGAGCCAGCACTATGGCAAACATACCCACCCCATATCTTCCCAAATATTTCAGCTTCCTGCAGAGAAAGATGCATTTCTTGAAGAAATACTATATCATATTTCTTACGCTTAAGAAGAGAAATAACCTTCCTTCTTTTTATGGGGTGCCCCAACTCGTTCACATTACATGTGGAGAAAGACAATCCACTCATATTAACATTTGACATTTTGACATTTAAGAAAAGATAAATTGTGTGTCAAAAACAAGATTATAAAACCACATTCCAACATTAGTCCTACAATCAAAACCCGAACATCCCCCAGAACAAAACAAAAAGAAAAAAGAAAAATGTGCGCATTAACCCTGCGCATGACAGCGCCAACTGGCGTCCATCCCTCCAAACTCAAACAGTCCATGCATGCCTACGAGATCCCCCGCGACAACCTTGCCTTCGGATTGCTCAAGTCCGGTGTTTCTATATCAATTTTGTAAAACAGAATTACACAGCAAAATATAATCTACAAAACATACTCCAGCCAATAGGTGGAACAAAAAGAGCGCACAGATTCCTCAAACAGTCAAGCAATTGTTCAGTGAGCCGGTCCACTCAAGCTGCAACATGAGTTAAAACAAATGACTTAGTCACTCCAATGACTTTGCAAGAAGTACTCCACAAAATAAACTCCAGCCAATAGGCAGAATAAGCACAAAGAGCATGAAGATTCATCCATAAAACTGTCCTGAAGGGGTGTTACTCCACAAAATAAACTCCAGCCGCTAGGTGGAACCAGCACAAAAAGAGCACGCAGATTCCCCAAACAGTCAAGTGAATGTTCAGTGAGCCGACCCACTCAGGCTCGCAAGATGAGTACAACAAGATGACTTATTCACTCCATCGACTTTATGAAGGACGTGAATATTTTACGGGCATCCCTAGCATCTATTCTCAATTTGGCCGGGAATATCAGTGCAAAGGCCTTCTGTTGATGTAAAAGTTTCTTGCATTCCTTGAATCAATCGCGTTTCTCTCTTGTCAAATTTGCAAAGTCTGGGAACAAGAAAATGCTGCGGTTCTTCCAAGAAAGCCTTCCTTTACTCCTTGCGTAACACAAGATCTTTATCGGATGATCTCAGAAATTTGGCCAGAATTGATCGGGGCCTGTCTCCCTCCGCAGATCGCCGAGCAAGAACCCTGTGAGCTTGCTCGATTTCCAGCTTATGGCCTGCTATTTTGAGCAGATTCGGAAAGAGCCCATCCATGAATTTCATCATATATTGTCCCTCTTCTCCCTTGGACGTTATTCCGCCGGCTACTGTTTTCCATGTCCTCCAACTTCTCTCAGACTTGCTCCAAATCCACCTTGGTCACTAACGGATTAGCAGGTAATTCTTTCTTCGATGACTCCAGGTAATCGATCCGTTTCTTGACATCCCCCACTCTTGTAACCACATCAGTGAACTTCGCCTCCATGGCAGTGATCAATCGACATATCACAGCAAGATCTTCCAAGTCAGCAACGACCTTCGTCAGCATTTCCGACATGCTCAACATCTCTTGCCGCATTTCCTGCACCTCCCCAACTAAGTCAACTCCCAGGCTTGCGGCCTGCTCGGGGGGCGTCAGCTTGAGCACGTGTCTTTTAATGTCTCCAGAGCTCGAGGATTTTGAATTCTTTGACATATTGTCCTCCTAGAACAGTTATGGAACAGGGTGTATCAAATCTCACCAGTTTATGTCATTAAAAGTATTAAAACTAGCAAAGTGCACAGAGCTCGCCGTTCACACGTCCGATCCTTGCATGGAACCACGTTACTAAGTACCAAGTCAATACTAAAATAAAAAATGTAATGTAAAATCTTATTTGTTTCACAGAATAAAAAAGTCATAAATGTTTAGAATAAGGATGAGGGTGAGTAAATAATGATAATGAAATAAGGCAGGAAAAAATTGATGTATGTCAAATTATCGGATCTGTGCACTGTTAAGAAAGATGGTTCGAAATAGTACCAAATAAGGATTCTTCGGCTTGTAACAATAGCAGAACCCTTTTTGTTGCTAAATAAAACCCTTTTTAAAGGTTCCATAAAGAACCTTCCTTTTGAAAATGCTATTTAGAACCTTTTTTAATGCTATAAAGCAGTGTTTCTCAACTGGTGGGTCGCGACCCAAAAGTGGGTCGCAGTTCTATTCGGACTGGGTCCTGGACAGCAGGGAAAGAACAATGCCATGGTTCTCCCATTGAAGATTTTTCGGTGGCCGCCCAAGTGATAGATATTATTTAATGATAATATAATATTTAATGAAGAGATTATTTAATGATAATCTTGCATTCATCTAAAGGCTTCTCATCTGTACTGCAATATTTTCGCGGTGCGATTAATGTATTCACACGAGTGTTACGGTTGGCCTACCAGCTCACGCTAATGAGCTGCTCTGCTCTCTGATGCAAACACGCAACTACTGGGCTTCCCTCAGTATTGTGGCGTGCAGACCTCAAAACTGATGTGACCCATTTCAATTCTAGTGAGACTTTTCTAGTTTAAAGCGTTACGGAGGAAGTCAAGTCAAACTTCTCAAATAGTAGGCAGCCCTGACATGCCAAACAGCAATGAGGAGGAAAAGAGCAACATTGTGCTATGCGGAAAAAAAAAAAAAAAATTAATTACACATCATCACCTTTACAAAATTGTTTCACGATTTTACATGAGTAAAAGTAACTTATATTTTGACAAAATGTTATAGTTTCACATTAAATAATCTATAGGTAGAATCTATTAGAACTAATTTTTATATCAACAATGGCAGTTGTAGTTAAAGTTTCAAAATGTGTTTCGGTTAGTATTTTTTTTTTCATCAGTATATAATTTATTATTATTATTAGCCTGCTATTATTTAAGACTAGCTACACTGACCTAACCATGGTAATGAGGAGCCTTTCCACCTGTGTAATTCTGTTTGAATGATGTTTGAAATGAGGAAACAAACGGGATAATAATGGGCTCATAACATATAAATAAATATGCTTGAAAACCATGAACAAAACTAATCAAGATAAAAGGAATGGGGACTCAGGATACATTAAATACAGGTTACGTTTTTACTATGGTGGGTCTCCACTTGATTTCCTATGTAAAATCTGGGTCCCGAAGCAAAACCAGTTGAGAACCACTGCTATAAAGAACCTTTTTGATGCAAGGAGGGTTTTTTTTATATCCCTATATATCTGCTCCTATAAAATATTATAGCATAAATTATGGTTTTACATTAAATTAACCAACCAACCAACCAACCAAACAAATAAATAAAAGCAAGGAATGTGTGTCAATTAAGAACTTTTATTTTTATTTAAATAAAAAATTGTAAAAAAATGACAATGCTTTTACAGCAATCATTAGTTGAATACATTAATAAATTATTGTGATTAAATAATTCAAAATGCATAAAACACTCACATATATAAATACATCAACAAATACATAACGTGAAAGAGTCAATGAATGCATATGCACATGAAATAGCAGACCCTTACATTGCTCCATGCATTAAAGCTGGGATAGAAACTTGTACATTGTTTTATCTTTTATATAGAGAGTATTTTTCTTCCATACTGACAACCAATGCTTCAAGGAAGACCAATGTCCCATAAACACAAAATAGATGTAATGAAGGCGAAACTAAACTGAAGGCTTCACTAAAATATCTGCACAATCATCTATGATGTCATCACCATCCATCACTGTGTATTTTGGTGTAATTGAGTGGCAGCCCCTCTCTGCAGGTAATGAGGTTGTGGGGTCCAACAGCGTCTGTCTGAATGGAAATACACAATTACGTTCAGAGTCAGTGTTTCAGTATATGTGGATAATGTAAGTGAGCCCTTCACAATGTGAAAAAGAAAAAGTGAAATAAGGTGTGATAGTTTATTTTATTTCATTTATTTATTTATTTTGTGACTGTGCAAAATTTGTATGCATATGCCCAAGTAGATAATTGAAACATTCCAAAATTCTATATGGATCACAAATTCAGTCTTTATCACTCACGTGCTTAGTGGAGAAGCAGAGAGAAGTATCCTCACTGAACACAGCTGGAAGACAAAGTGTAGCTGCTTTTTAACTGTAAACCTTGAAACAAAGAAATGACAATTACAGTGTATAAATGAATGGCAAAAATAGATGTGAAAAAAGAAAGAAATATAAAAGTACTTAAATCTGATAGCTTTTAGGCAGGCATATGCTGTTATCAGAGCAGACAATGAATCAATGTGTGATGTCAATATTTAAAGAAAATTACAAAAGCTAGCTCACCTCTTGAGTTGGTCACTTGCATTTTCTGGTACATATCTGTAAAATAAAAAAGACAAGCTTATGGCTAGGAAATCGTCATGGTTACTTGTGTAACCTCTGTTCCCTGATGGAGGGAATGAGACGTTGTGTCGATGTAGTGACAATAGGGGTCACTCTTGGGAGCCCGAGACACCGCTGGTCTTTGATAAAAGGCCAATGAAAATTGGCGAGTGGTATTTGCATGCCACTTCCCCGGACATACGGGTATAAAAGGAGCTGGTATGCAACCACTTATTCAGGTTTTATGCTGAGGAGCCGAGACAAGGTCCGGCCTTTTCAGCAGGTGGTTCAGCATTGTGGCAGGAGGGACACAACGTCTCGTTCCCTCCATCAGGGAACAGAGGTTACACAAGTAACCATGACATTCCCTATAGGTCCGGAGGGACAGGTTCTATCGCGCCCTTCCGTAGGAGGGTAGCGATCTCCGCATGCAAGGTAGCAGCGTTTTCGTCCTTTACCAAGGTGAAGTGGATACCGCTGAACCTGGGCGGATGCCTGGCGAACTAAATCGCGTAGCCGAGTTGGACGGTCCGGACCAGCCATCGCGACGGATTGGAAAGCGCAAGCCACGCGTCCAAGTTCCGTGCAAGGGGGACCAAAGGGACAACGTTGTCGGACGTACCGGCAGATAGGGCCACGCAGCGGTGCGGAGCTCGAGGTGCCACACCATGTCATAGCCCTGCTGAGTCTAGGGACATCGAAGCATTTACCTGGCTCCTTGTGACCACCCCCGGAACAGCCTGGTACGGGGGAGGAAGAGGCCTGTCCTTGTGACCCGTGGAGACTGTCACATCGGGGGCGGATTTGTGCCACAGCTGGGTGCTCAGGGGCAGGAGACCGCCGCTGCTCGGAGAGCGAGGTCGTTCACCAGGCGCAGTTACTGCATCAATCCTAGGGCGGAACTACCCTCGTGCAGTTCCTTTAGCGCCTTGGCGGACTTGCAGGAGAGCCATGGCGTGCAGGGCGGAGGCGGCTTGTCCAGCAGCAACTTAGGCCTTGGCCGTCAGAGACGACATAAACCTACAGACCTTGGACGGGGGCTTTAGGCACCCATGCCAGGTGGTGGCGCTCTGCGGGCATAGGTGCACTGCGAGCGCCTTTATCCACCGGGGGATTGCCAAATAGCCCTTGGTCACCCCACCATCGAGGGTAGTGAGGGCAGAGAAGCTGAAAAGATCAGGACCGGGCAGTAAAAAAGTGCCTCCCACGACCTTGTCAGCTCTTCATGCACTTCTGGGAAGAAAGGAATGGGGGCGGGGCGTGGCTTTGAGCGGCGCCGCGAGCCCAGGAACCAATCGTCGAGCGCGAGGGTTCAGGGAAGAGCGGAGGGTTCCACTCTAGCCGACGCTCACAGCTGCCCGGGAAAGCATGTCATCATCTCCACGTCAGCCTGTGACTGGGCAGTCATCCCCGAAAGGAGGAGCCCAGCTGAGGCTTCCATGTCCGACTGGACGAGCCCGCTCCCCGATGCTGTGCTTGAGAGCTCATCACTTTCGCGGGCTCTGAATAAGAGGTCTAACTCACCGTGAGACGAGCCAGCGGATTCATCCGGAAGCGTGCTGGGGAATGGGAGGTCCGTGGGGAGATACCCGGCAGAGGCGGTCCCAATGGGGTCCCCAAATCGCCCCCAGTGTTAGGCGCGCTGGCCTCATACCCGTGGGTAAAAGGACTGAGGTGGAGAGCCTCTGGGGTGGCTTTCTTTCTTATGAAGGCGAGCCGCATCCGCATCGTTGCCATGGACATGTCCTTGCAATGAGTACATGACCATCCACGAAAGCTGTCTCTGCGTGAGCAGTGCCCAGACACGAAAGACAGTGATCGTGACCGTCAGAAGGCAAGAGATAACGAGCGCAACCAGGAATAACACACAATCGGAAAGGCATCTTTAAAAAGACATTCCGTGTGTGCCGCTCTTTTAGAGAAATATACACTTATTTCTGCTGAAGCGCCCAGGGGCATTCTCTGCAGTGCACCAGTGCAGAGGAGGGAGAAGCCGCTGAAATGCACCGTCAGATCCAGCAGAGGTGAATGAACAGTCGTGGGAATTCATCTCAGTGAGCATGACCGTTCGGCTCCGAAGAGAAAATCTGAATGAGTGGTTGCATACCAGCTCCTTTTATACCCGTATGTCCGGGGGAGTGGCATACAAATACCACTCGCCAATTTTCATTCGCCTTTTATCAAAGACCAGAGGTGTCTCGGGCTCCCAAGAGTGACCACTAGTGTCACTACATCGACACAACGTTGAGTGAGTGACAGATAGGGAACTCTAGTTACAGGTTAAAATTTAACAGGCTTAATATGGACTTGCTCAGCATTCTGCAAAAACTTACCCATGCGCTGTGCTGCCTTTATCAAGCAGTGACAAAATTGTGTGTTGTCTGATAACAGGTATAGTTTCATTCATTCTGTTATTATTATTTAGAGGTTATTATAAGCACTAAAGTTGGTCCATCAGTCTCATGCCCTGCAGAGAGAGAAAAACAGATGTCATGAGCTCTACGTTGTATGATCATGAAGGTTATTGAATATTTTTGTAATAAATAACTGGATGCAGGTTTTTATTTGGACTATATAGGGCTACATTTCTAAATCTAAATGTTAATAAGCTTTTATGAGTAAAATAACTTATTGAATGTGTAAAGGACAATGTTGAAACAAGAAATATTATTTTGTGCAATTAGTCATGCAAATGCTTAAAATAGGAACATCTTGTGGAAAGTTCTGCCATACAGTTTATTGTATATTCTTCTAGGATTTTGATGACGTGAATGAGCTGAGAAAATGCGACCTTCCCAACATGAACAGTTACAGCCATAACGGCAACAAAAGTGGTATAAATCATAACTTCAAATTTTTGCTCCCAAACAACACATTTAGGATAAACTGTAATCTTTAAATTCTCCATGGGTTCACTTTCAAATACTGCGAGTTAAGCGAAAGATAAATAAGCAAATGCTCACTCCCATTTAACTGAGCTAATGGAATTTTTGTCCCTGAAAACTTTCCTACTAAAACTACTAATGGTTAAAATGTTTCAGTGACATATTAAATATATAATATATACAACATTGTGTCACTCACTCGACGACACAACGTCGAGTGAGTGACAGATAGGGAACTTTATATATATATATATATATATATAAAGTTCCCTATCTGTCACTCACTCGACATTGTGTCGATGTAGTGACACTAAGGGTCACTCTTGGGAACCCCAAACACCTCTGATATTTGAAAAAAGGCCAATGGGAATTGGCGAGTGCAATTTGCATGCCACTCCCCCGGACATACGGGTATAAAAGGAGCTGGTATGCAACCACTCATTCAGATTTTCTCTTCGGAGCCAAGCGGTTCTATTCATTGAGCTGAATTCTCAGCGATTCTCATTCACCTCCTCTGCTGGATTCTATGGCGCATTTCAGCGGCTTCTCCCCCTCTGCACCGGTGCAGTGCAGAGAACGCCCCTGGGTGCTTCGGCAGAAATAACTAAAACAAAAAGAGTATATTATAAAAGAGTATATTTTCTTCTAAAAGAGCGGCACACATGGAACTTCTTTTTAAAGATGCCTTTCTGTTTGTGTGTTATTCCTGGTTGCAGTCGTTATCTCTCGGCTTCTGATGGCCACGATTGCTGTCTTACTTGTCTGGGTGCTGCCCACGCGGAGACATCGTTCGTGGATGGGTTTTGTCTTTACTGTAAGAACATGACCATGGCAACATTGTGGTCGCGGCTTGCCTTTGTGAGAAAGCAAGCCACCCCAGCGGCTCCCCGCCTCGGTCCTTCTACCTACGGGTATGAGGTCACGGTGGTTAGCACTGGGGGCAATTTGGGGACCTCAATGGGAGCACCTCCGCCGGGTATCCCCCCACGGACCTCCCTTTCCTCAGCACGCTCGCTTGCCCCGGTCGGGCTCTCGGATGAGACCGCCAGCTCGTCTCAGGGTGAGTTCGACCTCTTATTCGGAGCCCGGGAAGACGATGAGCTCTCGAGCACCGCATCAGAGAGCAGGCTCGTTCAGTCTGACATGGAGGCTTCGGCTGGGCTTCCTCCCTTGGGTACGGTCGCCCAGTCGCAGGCCGACATGCTTACCCGGACAGCCACGAGCGTAGGGTTAGAGTGGAACCCTCCACTCTCCCCTGAACCCTCGCGGCTCGACGATTGGTTCCTCGGCTCGGAGCGCTTCTCACGGCCGCGCCTAACCCCAGTTCCTTTCATCCCGGAGGTGCATGAGGAGCTGACAAGATCGTGGAGGGCACCTTTCACGACCCGATCCCGATCTCTCAGCTCCCCCGCCCTCACTACTCTCGATGGTGGGGTGGCCAGGAGCTATTCGGGGATCCCCCAGGTGGATAAGGCGCTCGCGGTGCACTTTTGCCCGCAGAGCGCCACCACCTGGCATGGGCGCCCGAGGCTCCCATCCAGGGCCTGTAGGTTCACATCGTCACTGATGTCTAAGGCCTATGGTGCCGCTGGACAAGCCACCTCCGCCCTGCATGTCATGGCTCTCCTGCAGGTACATCAAGCCAAGGCACTGAAAGAACTGCACGAGGGTAGTTCCGACCCGGGATTGATGCAGGAACTGCGCTCGGCGACTGACCTCACTCTCCGGACAACGAAGGTCATGGCGCGGTCTCTCGGGCGGGCGATGTACACCCTGGTGGTCCAGGAACGCCACCTTTGGCTCAACCTGGTTGAGATGAGAGAGGCTGACAAGGCACGGTTCCCTAACGCCCCCATCTCCCAGGTTGGCCTGTTCAGCGACACCGTCAAGGACTTTGCCAAGCAGTTCTCGGCGGTGAAGCAGCAGACGGAGGCCATTCAACATATCCTGCTCCGGCACGGCTCAAGACCCCGCACCCCGTCTGCTTGTCACCAAAGGCGTCCTCCTGCAGCAACAGCACCGGCTCTGCCACAGCCCGCCCCCATGGCTTGGCCCCGGCGTGGAGACACCGCAGGAAGCAGATGCCACCCATCTCACGGCTGGCCGCCAAGAACCCGAGAAAGGATTCGAAGCGCCCCTAAGACGGGCAACCCAGGGACGAGGAGACCCGCTGCTCTGGAGCTGGTGAACAGACCACTCCATCCCCAGGTGGAGGGCCGGGAGGAGAATCTTTTGTTTCATTTTCATTTAATTTCACCCAAGAGGCTGCAGTACCCAAAAGTTAAACAAAAGAGCGGTTTTCTTGTTCTCTGGGTCACATATCTGGTGCACACGGCCGTCATCATGACCACCGTCAACTATTCCATTTCGGCAGGTTTGGCGCTCCAGCGGCGGCCCCCCCGCCCCTGCGTACCCAGCTGTGGCACAAGCATGCCCACACCGGGATGTTCCGATGGACTGCAGGGACGATATACTTCCTCCCCCCTCCCCAACCGATCCTATGGTGGGTAACAGGAGCCAGGTAAGTGCTTCGATGTCCCTTGACTCAGCACGGCCAAGGGGCTCAAGCCCCCTCAATGTGGCGCCTCAGGCTCTGCCCCACCGCGAGGCCCCACCCGCCGGTACATCCGATGAGATTGTCCCCTTGGTCCCCCTCACCCAGAGCTTGAACGCGTGGCTCGTGCTTTCCAACCTGTCGCGATGGCTGATCCAGACCGTCCAACTCAGCTATGTGATTCAGTTTGCTAGGCATCCGCCCAGGTTCAGCGCCATCTGCTTCACCTCGGTGAAGGGCAAGAACACCTTCTACACCTTCTATGGAAGGGTGCGATAGAGCCTGTCCCTCCGGCCAAGATGAAGAAGGGGTTTTACAGCCCCTACTTCATCGTACCAAAGAAAGGTGGTGGGTTGCAGCCAATCTTGGACCTGCGAGTACTGAACCGGGCTTTGCACAGACTCCCATTCAAGATGCTGATGCAAAAACACATTCTAGTGAGTGTCCGGCATCAAGATTGGTTCATGGCGGTAGACCTGAACGACGCGTACTTCCACGTCTCGGTTTTACCTCGACACAGACCCTTCCTGTGGTTTGCTTTCGAGGGCCAGGTGTACCAGTACAAGGTCATCCTCTTCAGCCTGTCCTTGTCCCCTCGCATCTTCAGGAAGGTTGAAGAGGCAGCCCTTGCCCTCCTTAATTATCTCGATAACTGGCTAATCCTAGCTCACTCTCGGGATGTGTTGTGTGCACACAGGGACCTGGTGCTTACACACCTCAGCCGGCTGGGGCTTTGGGTCAACTGGGAAAAGAGCAAGCTCTCCCCGGTTTAGAGCATCTCTTTTCTCAGCTTAGAGTTGGACTCAGTCTCGATGATGGCATGCCTCATGAACGAGCACGCACAGTCAGTGCTGAACTGTCTGAAGGCGTTCAGACGGAAGACAGCGGTCCCACTGAAACTTTTTCAGAGGCTCCTGGGGCATATGGCATCCTCAGCGGTGGCCACACCACTTGGGTTGATGCATATGAGACCGCTTCAGCACAGGATTCAGACTCAAGTCCCAAGATGGGCATGGCGCCATGGGACACATCGTGTCGATGTCACGCCGATCTGTCGCCGACTCTTCAGCCCTTGGACCGACCTGACATTTCTACGGGCAGGGGTTCCCCTAGAACAGGTCTCCAGGCGCATTGTGGTTATGAGGGGCACCTCCAAGATGGGCTGGGGCACCGTATGCAACGGGCACGCAGCCGCCAGCTCCTGGACTGGCCCGTGGCTACATTGGCACATCAACTGCCTCGAGTTGTTGGCAGTAATGCTCACCCTGCAGAGGCTTCGGCCATTGATCCAGGGCAAGCATTTGTTGGTTCGGACAGACAACACGGCAACTGTTGCTTACATCAACCACCAAGGTGGCCTACGCTCCCATTGCATGTCACAACTCACCCGCCGTCTCCTCCTCTGGAGTCAGCAGCACCTCAAGTCACTGCGAGCCACTCACATCCCAGGTGAACTCAACACCGCAGTGGATGCACTGCCATGACAGGTTACACTCAGGGGAGAGTGGAGACCCACCCCCAGGTGGTCCAGCTGATTTGGAGTCGATTCGGTTGAGCACAGGTAGACCTGTTTCCTTCCCGGGAGTCCTCCCACTGCCCGCTTCGGTACGCCCTGACCGAGGCACCCCTCGGTATAGACGCACTGGCACACAGCTGGCCCCAGTACTACACAAATATGTATTTCCCCCAGTGAGCCAGTGCAAGGTCAGGGAGGATGAGGAGCAGGTCATCCTGGTAGCACCCTACTGGCCCACCCAGACATGGTTGTCAGACCTCACGCTCCTCGCGACAGCCCCCCGGCGAATTCCCCTGAGGAAGGACCTTCTTTCTCAGGGACGGGGCGCCATCTGGCACCCACGACCAGACCTCTGGAATCTCCATATCTGGCCCCTGGACGGGACGTGGAAGACCTAAGTGGCCTACCACCCGCGGTGGTAGACACGATCACTCAGGCTAGGGCTTCCTCTACGAAGTGCCTGTTTGCCTTGAAGTGGTGTCTGTTCGCTAAGTGGTGTTCTTCCTGACGCGAAGACCCCAGAGATGTGCAGTCGGATCGGTGCTTTCCTTCCTGCAGGAGAGGTTGGAGGAGCAGCTGTCCCCCTCCACCTTGAAGGTGTATGTAGCCACCATTTCGGCACATCATGATGCAGTGGATGGTAAGTATTTGGGGAAGCATGACTTGATCATCAGGTTCCTGAGAGGCGCTAGGAGGTTGAACCCCCCCAGACCACGCCTCATTCCCT
Source organism: Myxocyprinus asiaticus (assembly GCF_019703515.2). Lineage (NCBI taxonomy): Eukaryota > Metazoa > Chordata > Actinopteri > Cypriniformes > Catostomidae > Myxocyprinus > Myxocyprinus asiaticus. Next base: position 40,117,490 of record NC_059364.1, on the reverse strand, counting down.
CATGGAATCTCTCTGTAGTCCTTCGGGGACTATGGGGAGCTCCCTTCGAGCCGTTGGAGTCAGCTGAGCTAAAGGCACTTTCTCTGAAGACTGCCCTCCTGACTGCGCTCACTTCCATCAAGAGGGTAGGGGACCTGCAGGTGTTCTCTGTCAGCGAAACGTGCCTGGAGTTCAGCCCGGGCTACTCTCATGTGATCCTGAGACCCCGACCGGGCTATGTGCCCATGGTTCCCACGACCCCATTTAGGGATCAGGTGGTGAACCTGCAAGCGCTGCCCCAGGAGGAAGCAGACCCAGCCTTGGCATTGCTGTGTCCGGTGCGCGCTTTACACATCTATTTGGATCGCACGCAGAGCTTTAGAAGCTCCGAGCAGCTCTTTGTCCACTTTGGTGGACAGTGGAAAGGAAGCGCTGTCTCCAAACAGAGGATCGCCCATTGGGTCATTGACGGCATCATGATGGCATATCACGCTCAGCACGTGCCACCCTCCGTGGGGCTACGAGCCCATTCTACCAGGGGTAGACCATTCGACGCCCAATAGAGCGTTGGGGGAGGTTACGTGACTGCCTGGTGCGCTGGCTACGAGACACACAGTGGTCTGCCCGTCTCGCACCGCCTGTCCACGTAACACAGTTCAGCTAGTTGTGGTGTTTTGTATAGGGACCCCTAATGTCACTACATCGACACAACATTGAGTGAGTGACAGATAGGGAATATCCTGGTTACTTTTGTAACCTCCGTTCCCTGATGGAGGGAATGAGACATTGTGTCCCTCTTGCCACAACACTGAACTACCTGCTGAAATGGCCGGGACCTGGTCTCAGCTCCTCAGCACAAAACCTAAATGAGTGGTTGCATACCAGCTCCTTTTATACCCGTATATCTGGGGGAGTGGCATGCAAATTCCACTTGCCAATTCCCATTGGCCTTTTTTCAAAGATCAGAGGTGTTTGGGGCTACCAAGTGTGACCCCTAGTGTCACTACATCGACACAACATCTCGTTTCCTCCATCAGGGAACGGAGGTTACGAAAGTAACCAGGACGTTTACCTGTGGTGACAGTCTGTGTAGCTGTCGGTTGAGCTTCCAGGACTCCAGTGCTGTGAGTCAACCAATGACATGGTGGCTTTGATAGAATTTATTGACCGTTATATTCAAAACCCAAAAGTGCAGGAATAAAGAACCCCTAATGCCCAATGCAAAGAACCATTTCATCACAAAAGGGTTCTTCAGGAAGATATGGTTCTAAATAGAACTAGTAAGGTCAGTAAAGAACCTTTGAAGAACCGTATTTTTTTGGTGTGTGCATTAAGCCTTAGTGTTTAAATGCAGCCTAATAGACCTGCTGCAGTCTGCTGACTGTTTACTTGGATAATTGCATAAACAGATATACTGACACAAATTACAGCAAAAAAAATGCAATTGAAAACAGTGATGCACAGCAGCAATAACTAAATATTTCACTCAATAAAGATGTGCGTTGCTTGTTACAAGCTTTTTAACCCTCAGAGACCCTCAGAGAAAAATTATCCTCCTTGAAAGTGTTGTTAGGAAGCAACTGATTTTTCCTGTTTTGTTTTGGGAGGAATAATAAAAAAAATAAATAACAAAAATATAAATATATATATAATAAATATATATATATAGAGAGAGAGAGAGAGAGAGAGAGAGATGTTTCAAAATTTCAATGATGGCCATTAAGGCTACCCACTGTTTTTTAGACAGTAAAAATTCAACACACAGAATTGTTAACTTTTTAACAGTAAAGGTAAGTGCATGATTTGACTACTTTACAGTCATAAGGACTTGGTATTGATGATATATGTGCTGGTAAATCTAAATAATAACAATAAAATATCTCTATGTAATTTAGTATACTTAATTTACCACGAATACCATAAAACAAAGTTTTGTTGTTGTTGTTGTTGTTTGTTAGTTTGTTTTTAGGCTATGGAACAGAAAAATCATTTAGAACAGTTTTATGTGATTTACTGAATAGGCTTGATTGTATGAATATATATATATATATATATATATATATATATATATATATATATATATATACACAGTGTATATAAAGACCACTCATGCCCTAATTTGCATTTTTGCGTGAGATGTAAACATCAGTATGTCAGTATATATGTTGAGAATTAAGAAAAAATATAACAGGTCAGATACTTAGAAAATAGCTACATTTCCAAAAGTGTTCGAAATTATGTCGACTAGAATTTTTTCTTTGTATGTGACTTTAGCAGGCTCTGACTTGTTATGTGTACTGTAGTTTTTACCCATATTTAATGAATATTGATTATTATTTAATTGCTTTAAGCACGCGTTGCAATTCTGCTACGCTGGGTCTCTGAAGATTAAGTTTAATGCTGTTAACTTAATCGAGATTAATTCATTCAAAATCCCTCATTGTTTTTGAGCAAGAAAAATACTGCTCTAATTAAATGATTTCATCTGATTTTCATATTTATTTATATATAGTTACATTTTTAAAAATATATTACCACTTTAAAGAGGGTCAGTGTAGTTACATTTTGTTAGTACTTTAAAAGATTATCTTAACAGTAGCTGAACTTGTACAACTTTTTATTATGAGTAGTTTGTAGCTTGGCAAGCTACAGTTTTAAAGTAGCTTTCCCAATTGGCTCTAATAAAGAAAAAGAGACTAAACAAATGTGCTTTAAGTCTAAATTTATCGCCACAACTTCAAGGCCTAAGTTCCAACAGAGGAAATTGTAGAATATGAAATGGGTCATCTGAGAAAAAGGCATCAGCAAACAAGAATCAAGCACAAGAGGAAGTAAAATGTTTTCAATTCCCACTCGTATTTTATTCAAAAAGTATTTTCTTCCAGTTAAATTTGGAATTGTGACAGACAATGAAAAGAAATCCTTTCGGATAAGGTTGTTACATGGTGAATGCTACAATGCTTTGAACTTATGTCACACAGAATTAACCCGCAAGCGGGGGTGTGAGGGATTGAGATAAACATGTTTGTAATGGTATATAATAATATCCACTTTGGCCAATGCTTTTTTTTTTCTTTCCCGCTGTTTATTTCCATGAATGTATCGCAGGAAGTTGCAACTCCTTAGCAAGCTGTGATTATTTTGCCATCTCCCCCTCATCTTTTCTCTTTGTTGTCATGCCGTCAGTACTTAAAACGTTCCAGTGATTTTAATTTCACTGACATAGGCACAAGCTAAGGCGATACATATGTGCCGCAATGTGTGCAAGATGCTGCTTTTCTTCAGATTTGATCACGCACTTGCGGAAACAGATTGTGGTGCCGGAATGTGCCACTGAGCCTTACAAAGCCCATCTGTTTGGGCGACCCAGTGGAAAGCCGAACGTAGCGGGCAGCAGGCAGAATGATAAAGTACCCATTAAAGATAAGGGAGGCTGGGGTGGCCCACGAGATGGGCCCGCAATTCTTCCCCCTCTCACCTACTCGGTTTCATCATGGTAGCATTTTCTCAGGGACTGACATACTTTCAAAAAAACTGATATTACTTTTATTTTTTTTCTGTTTGTCACGTCACCTATGAAGGTTTGTGATGGGGGAGACATATAACAGCTTTAAATAAGCATGTGTGTGATTCAGTGCTTTAGAATTGCTGGAATTTTTCCCTCACTCGTTGTATTCGGTACATGTGAATTGCTGGTGTGTCATCCTGATGCTAATTCCACCTCTTCTCCAGTAAGGCGTGGAGCGTTGCACTTCAATGACAGCTCGATAACTAGATCCAGTTGAGGTGTCTCGGCTACATTTCCTATTTGCCGTCTAATTCACACATCACAAGCGTATACTCACAAAAGTGCTGCTGAAACCAGGAAAAGACACTGCTGCGGAGGATTCAGTAATGTTGTCCACTGGGAAACATACAGAGAGAGAGACTGTATCGTGTGCACGCTGTGTGTGATGGGTCGGGTCAGTGGAAATGTACACAAGGCATGTTTCAAGACAGATTCTCCTGTAGGATGGCAAAGAGAAAGAGAGAGAGGGAGAGAGAGGCAAATTTAGTCGCAGTGGCCAGGAAAAGGGTTTGACTGGAAAGCTGTGTTGGGTTATTTTTAATTCATGCGCTGCCACCTGGTTAATGGAGTTTTTGAATCTTGCTGGTTTTTCTGACTGAAACATGGCTTGTTTTAGATGATCAGCTCTCAACCAAAAGGACTGAAATTATTCATGCTTCCTACATTACCGGTCCATGGTAATATAATGTTATAATGTTCAAATAGGCAAATGTAAAAAAAACGTTAGATTCTAATGAAAGCAAACAAAATATGTAGTCTAGGTTTTTGGAAAAATGCAATGCAAAGTGCTGTCTGGAGGCTTTAATGTCTTTTTTAAAGGAATATTCAGGGTTCAGTACAAGTTAAGCTCATTCGACAGCATTTGTGGCATAATGTTGATTACCACAAAATTTGACTCATCCCTCCTTTTCTTAAAAAAAAAAAAAAAACTAAAATCGAAGTTGCAGTGAGGCACTTACAATGAAAGTGAATGGGGCCACTTTTGGAGGGATTAAAGGCAGAAATGTGAAGCTTTTAATTTTATAAAAGCTCTTACATTAAATTCTCTGTTAAAACTTGAGCTGTAAAAAATAATTTTTTAAGTCCTTTTAGGGTTTGTTAACATTACATTGTCATGGCAAAGAAGCTGCAAAATTGGCTATAACTATACACAGAAAAGGTTAGTAAGTGGTTTTATCACACTAAAATCTTGTTAACACGCATATTGTTTACGTCTCGTGGCTATACTTTTGAAACAGTGAGTATTTTAATGTTTACGGATTCTCTCCATTGACTTCTATTGTAAGTGCCTCACTGTAACCTAGATTTTTGCTTTTTTTAAAGAAAGGGAGGGGCAAGTTTAAATACATTTTTGTGGTAATTAACATTGTGCCATAAATGCTGCCAAATGAGCCTAACTTGTATTGAACTCGGAATATTTAACAGCTAAACCTTTTTTCCTTTATTTAATTGTTATAGTCAAGGGCATTTTTTTTTATTTTTTTTATTTCTCCAAGCAAAATGTTTGGTTTCCTATTGTTGTTTATTTGTAGGTGTGGGTATCGATACATATTTCCCATTTCGATTCAATTCTGATGCACAAGCTATCAATCTGATTAAAATTTAGTTACGATTTGATTGGAGTCTTTGGTTAAATTTTAATTATAATGTCAATTTTGCTTGCATATGAAAGAAATTCTCTCTCAGCTAATGATGTAAATTATACAGGGGACCTTCAAACTTGGTACATTATGAAAATATTAATTAAAGAAATTAACAACAGGGCCCAAACTATGTAGTTAAGTTGCTATTTATTAAGATAGAATAATCAACACAACCAAAACTGAAGTAAACTTTAGTAAAAAAAAGAAGAAAACTGAATTCAAATATTGTTCTCAGGAAATTAAGAATCAATATCACGATAGTTAAATAAAGATTTTGATTTATCATTAAATTTATATTTTTACCCAGCCCTATTTATTTAACATTAACATTATTGGTAACACTTTACAGTAAGGTTCAATTTGTTAACACTAGTTAACGACATTAGTTAACATGAACAAACAATGAACAATTATTTTACAGCATTTATTAATGTTAATGTGAAATGTTAATTTCAGCATATACTAACAATTTTTTAAATCAAACGTATTTGTTAACATTAAATAATGCACTATGAACTAACATGAACTAACAATGAACAATTGTATTTTTATTAACTAACATTAACTAAGATTAATAAAAGCTATATAAATATATGTTGTTCATTGTTAGTTCATGAAACCTAATGCATTAACTAATGTTAACTAATGGAACCTTTTTGTAATGTGTTACCACATAATTTATCTTTAAATCTTTGGTTTCTTTTAAACAGACTTGCCAATATATTTTTTTTAAATTACTGGTGTTTGATCAGACAAGCATCACATTTTGAACAAACTCCTAACCCTAAGTATTAAAGCATGCATAAATGATTCCTCATATCATTTGGCTTGTTGAGGAGAGTTATGCCATTACTTTTTGGATGTACATATTTTGCCTGGTAGACAATGAAACAGATGGAAAAAAAATATATATATGGAGACCAGAATATCAGAGACTTGGGAGTGAGCTCTTTTGACTTGTGCCAGTAAGCAACCACTTAGAAACCATCCAAAAAACCTTAGCGACCACCAAGCAATGCAAGGGTTTTATGGGTGGTTGCTTAAACACTCAGAACACCTTAGCAACTGCATAGCAACACCCTGGCAACCACCAACATCACATTAGCTTCATGGCAGTGATGTTTGCCTGTGCATACAACACTCCCATTTTCTTTAGAAAATGTAAAAAAGTTTTTGTCTTTACACTTAACTCCAACATCCAGACATAAACCATATTCTTACATAGTTTTTCCTTTATTAAGGATTTTATGTGCTCTGGGATTATATGACCTGGCAAAGAAAGCTCAGATCATTTTATTAGACAAAATGGAGAGTATATTGCCTTTTTTTCTTCATGGGAAATGGTTCTCACATGTAATACTCCAGATATGTAAAAAAGGCTAAATCCTTGAACAAAGAACATCTTAGGTAAAAGAGTTTCTAATTGCAGAAAAACCAATTACCTCGATATTCCCTGTCTCTCTGGTGTGTGCACACAGGGACATGCTCCGCTAGCAGTTTGCTTGTAGAATTAATCACTTTGATGCCAGTTTGAGTGATCCTATCAAATTAAGCTTTTGGTCAAGCATATTAAACAAAAGAGCTTGGATATATCTTTAATATAACTGCAGTGTGGTCCGCATCAAATTGAAATAAATCAAACATCACGTTAATAGGTGCTGTCTAACATCACTTGGCAGCTTGTGGATGACTCGCCGTGCCATGATCAGAGATGCCAGGCAATCTAATCATCGGCTGCAAATTAAAATGATTTTAATAGTCATAGCGCACACATGCACTGTCCTAGAGTCACTCTCCTCTGACGGTGGCTGGTTACACTGCATTACGCATGGATGAATGGACCGTTTTCGGGGGCGAATCGATAGGCTTAACTAAGACGCGTGGTTATCTTGATCAAGGCTGTAAATGAAAACAATATCTTTGAGATAAAGTTATCCATCCGCATGATTAAAAAGCTATCTCTGTTTGATCAGAGTCCAACATAAGTCAGTCACTAATGAGAAAAACTTTGATGCTAAAAAATTATGTTTGTTCTTTTGCCCAAAACTGTAAGTAAAGATTTCATAAATATCTTTTGAAGAAAAGGAGCCTTGTTATTTTCAAGAAATTCTGCGACTTAAGAGAAAAACTTTGATGCAGCTACAAAATTATCCTTTTTTTCACATGGCCAAAACTGTAAGCAAAGATTTTACAAACAGCTTTTGAAGAAGCCTTGCTCTTCACAAAATATTCACGTGCGCGCTCAGACACCAAAAGCCTTTTTAACAAGCACTTGTCATCAGATTTGTTTGTTGAAGGGTATAAAAGTGGGTATTAAGCACCCACGCACGTTTCTGGAATCCTCCTTTTCTGATCATAAGATTGAAGTGTTGTTTATTCAAATATGAAAAAGTGAGCTTTCAACTTTCTCAGTCATATGGAAGACAGGTTTAGTGCAACAAAATGAGCATCAACAAAGTTGATATGGGTATTTACCAATAAAAGCCCCTGTTTTTGTGCTGAAAAGATGTAAGAGGATTATGGTAGTTTAGATTTTGCACTGACCGGGTTCAGGGCCCTTGGCTTTGAATCTAATTGTCATTGTTCTTTCCTTGCAGGCTGAAAATCCTTGCGCTTGTTTCCTGAAGCAGGTCAACAGTCAGTTCAATGTGTTGAAAAGGTGACTGACTGTGCAGATGGTGCTAACACGTCTGGCTTCCTGCGCACTGGTGAGTGTTTATATGCACGAAGGCTCAGATTTACACCGTGTGAGTGTTACTTTTATTCATAAACTTTTTTATTCAAGATTTTGAAGATTAATAAGATTTCATTTAATATTCTAAACATCTCTCCTTTACTTACCATTAAAAACATTTTATAACTAGATAGGGAAAGTTTTCAAAACAAAGTTTGATTTTTGGCTTGACACAGCCTTGTCTGAAAGTTTAAAATAGCTGAAAAAGTCCTGAAGGTGAGAGAAAAAGTATATCTGTACACTTGCTGTTCTTTAACTGGATTTATCATTTGTATATTTATCATTTAAAAATGTATATAATAATAATAATAATAATAATAATAATAATAATAATAATAATGTCCTGTAGGTGAAAGGAAATTTAGGCCTCATGTACTTTAAAATTAAATTTTATAGTGTTAAAGGTTGAATTAGATGATAGATAGATAGATAGATAGATAGATAGATAGATAGATAGATAGACAGACAAACAGACAGACAGACAGACAGACAGATAGATAGATAGATAGATAGATAGATAGATACTATAGACAGACAGACAGACAGTCAGACAGATATAGTTATAGATAGACAGGCAGACAGACAGACGGTTGAGGGAGCATCATGATTTGGGGCTGCTTTGATGCTTCGGGGCCTGGACTGCTTGCCATCATCGTGGGAAAAATGAATTCCCAAGTTTATCAAGATATCCTACAGAATAACGTCAGGGTGGCACCAACTGAAGCTCTATAGAAGTTGGGTGATGCAGCACAACAATAACCTTAAACATCAAAGTAAATATACTACAGAATGGCTTAAAAAAAAGAAAATCCTCCTTTTGGAGTGGCCCAGTCAGAGCCCAGACCTTAACCCAATAGAGATGCTGTGGAATGACCTCAAGAGAGCCGCTCACACCAGACATCCTAAGAATATGACTGAGCTGAAGCAGTTCTGTAAGTAAGAATGGTCCAAAATTCCTTCTGAACGTTGTGCAGGTCTAATCCACAGCTACCAGAAACGCTTGGTTGAGGTTATTGCTGCCAAAGGAGGATTGACCTGTTATTAAATCCAAGGGTTCACTTACTTTTTCCACAGCACTGTGAATGTTCAATGGGATGTGTTCAATAAATACATACACGATTATAATTGTTTGTGTGTTGTTAGCTAAAGCACATTGTGTTTGTCTGTACTTGTGACTTTGATGAAGATAAGATCACATTTTCAATTCAACGGCTCAGTCACGAAAGCTTCAGAATGCTAAAATAGCTCACAGCTTTAATGCAGAAAACCAGCTAATTCTACAGGGTTCACATACTTTTTCTTGCCACTGTAGATGGACAGATGGACGGACGGACAGACAGACAGAAAGACTGATAGATAGACTGATAGATATTCGACATTGTGTGAATTTGCTGAATTTTACTAAATGAACAGCATTGCCAAACTTTCTTTTTCTTAGCATTTAAAAGTCAAATTCTGTATAAGAGATCAGTAATACAGGCCTGTGTGTTGTCCTTGGCCAAGATGGCTGCAGCTCCCGTTGGTCTTGCAGCAGCAGTGGTAGAGGATGAGGAGCCAGGGGGAGGGAGGGACATGGCAGATTTTTCACCTGGAGGCAAATGCAGGAAGAGGAAACTGTGTGCTTCATCAGGGAGCTGCTCGGCTCAGCTCGCCACAGTTCTGGGAAACACATCTCCTCTGTCATTCATTATTCATCCAGCCTCACAATTATTTCCTATAATGCGTATGCTATGAGCATGCCCTGATGCTGTTCTCTATGCAATAATACACAAATTGTGCCTCTTATATGTTTACTTATTTATTCATTTATACCGGTTCCTGCCTAAATATTAGCAAGTAGCTTCACTCTAGAGTTTCTTAGTTAAAGGAGTAGTTCATCCGATAATGAAAAATTTCACATCATTTACTAATCCACATATTGTTCCAAACCTGTATGACTTTCTTCCATGGAACATAAAAGCAATATCCAAACTGCTCTGTGCCATACAAGTGGATGGTGATTTTTTTTTTATTTATTTATTTTATTTATTTATTTTACTGCCAATGTCCAATTAGGGAAAAAAATTAAAAAAATAAAAAGCACCGGTATCATGAAAGCAGTCCATCTGATGTGTGCATTAAGTTTCAAGTCTTCTGGAGCCAAAAAGTATAGCTATCTGTGAGGAACAGAACAAAACATTAATTAATAAATTATTAAAGAAGATTATTTTTGATTAAATACAACAATTAATAATTATTTTATTTAATTAATAAATAATTTTATGTTGTAGGTACATAATTATATTATTATTTTATTATTTACAAATTATGTTACACTTTAAAATAGGTAAACTGTTAGCTTAAGAAGCTATTTCTATATATCTATATATATAGATACATTTTTTTTTTTTTTTTTTGATGTAACCTAATTGATTCACACATGTTGAATAAAATGTTTGACTTGAAGCACATGAGGCACATATTTTAAGGTTTACTTTTTCAGTGTACTTTAAAATAATAACTGCATATTTTTACAATTACAAATTATTGTTATATGTAATAATTGATAATTAATTAATAGTTGTAAATAAATAACAAATAAATAAATAAGTACATTAATAATAATAAGCATTCTACTACTACTACTACTCACATTGTGCCTATCACATCTAACTAGCAAACAGAAACACTGGCCCAGACACTCAACATCCTGTATGTATTTTCCTTACAGTCATTCCATCTCTTTCCTCATGTTACAGCTGCACACACACTCTGTCTCTTTTCATCTCTTTTATATGACTCTGGACTTTTTGCACATTCTCCGGTGTTAATGTAATTCCACATTTTCTTTAGCACTTATTAAATTGCTTGTAATCGTAATGGCTGATGAAATGGGCCGAGACAGAAATACATGGCCTAAAAATCATCATATTGCTTACAGAGACACTTTCCCCATTAGTTTCCTTACAGCCAGCATAAAAATACATTTAAGCAGAGGCAGATGAGAAACAAACCCTCTCATAGCTGCTATCAAATGTCACTTCTTCGTGTGTGAATCGCAAAGTTATGGCTGTGACATAATTAACTGCAAATTGACAAAGCTGTCATCTTTAAAGGCCCAGATTTCTTTAGGTCATTCCTGTTATGCCATCCCTTTTGAGCTCTGTAACTTTAATCAGTGTGCTTGTGTTGTGATTTTAGGAAGTGTTTAATAAAAGGGTATACCAGGCTTTCAGAAATATGTTCTGGTCAAGCTCAGGCACTATAACTTGATTTTTTACACAGTGGCAAGAAAATCTTTCAAAGTAAATAAATAAATAAATGAATAAAAAATAATGCTTACTAATGTTTGAGCAATTGTTTTCCCACCAAAAAACAAAACAAAACAAAAAAAAAAACACTAATATTTCAGTCTTTAAAAATGGTCAGTTTTATATTTTATCTAATATATTAAGGCAAACAGTATATGATGGAGACATAAAAAAAATGTACTGCATGGAATGACCCCATACTCTTATATCTTTATTCTCCTGCTATAGTTGACTGCTGTACACTCTCCTGTACACTCTCCTGTACACTCTCCTGTACACTCCGGTGCATGTTTTCTCTTTTAAATTGATTTCACTTACTTGGAGAACTTATTCAGTCTTTGAAGTTTCTGGCCCCAGGCATTATACTATACGTTTGCTCTTGTCTGACACTTCCTGATATTTGGGCCTTATCAAAGCATCATTTTATCTTAATAAACCTTAATTTGAAGAAATAGCAATTTAGTTCCTGTATCTGCAATCTGCTTTGATATCCAGGATGTCTGGCAGCTATAAAGATTTAATAGATAGAGAAAGTAAATTCAAAATATCCTTTACAAAGAGTCATGCATTTCAATTAAATCAGACTGCAAGGAACAGCATGTCACTCATGCCAAAATGTGGGTCTGTTTTTTATCATAAAATCAATTAATTATTAAATGAGGGTCAATTCTGAATGAGGGATTATGTGCCAAATCAATTTTGCAGGTCTTAGTTCTATTTTTATTTAAAAGCTCTGAAATCTGTCGGGGGTGGGGGGCACTTTTGCACTTTTAAGTTAAGGATAATAATACTGATCTCATTGTCCCCTTATGCAACTGATTTTATTCCTTTAAAAAGCTAAGGTTTTCAGATCCTAAACACTATTTGGTTGAAGCATCAGGAGAACTTTTATCCGCAGTTCCTAATGAAGCACCTAAGGTTGTTAATATGGAGAGCAAACCTGATAACGTTTAGTCCAGCTGAAGCTGTATAATTTATAAAAAGGTTGCTCCTGTGAAGTTCCTAGTGGCCCATTGGGTTAGATATTGCAAATAATTTGAGGGAGGTTTTATTGGGACCTGTGTGGAGCAGTTCCCTATCTGTCACTCACTCAAAGTTGTGTCGATGTAGTGACGCTAGGGGTCACTCTTAGGAGCCCGAGACACCTCTGGTCTTTGATAAAAGGCCAATGAAAATTGGCGAGTGGTATTTGCATGCCACTCCCCTGGACATACGGGTATAAAAGGAGCTGGTATGCAACCACTCATTCAGATTTTCTTTTCGGAGCCGAACGGTCATGCTCACTGATCTGAATTTCCACGACTGTTCATTCACCTCTGCTGGATCTGATGGCGCATTTCAGCGGCTTCTCCCTCCTCTGCACTGGTGCACTGCAGAGAATGCCCCTGGGTGCTTCGGCAGAAATAAGAGTATATTTCTCTAAAAGAGTATATTTCTCTAAAAGAGCGGCATACATGGAACGTCTTTTTAAAGATGCCTTTCCGATTGTGTGTTATTCCTGGTTGTGCTCATTATCTCTCGCCTTCTGACGGTCACGATCATGGTCTTTCATGTCTGGGCACTGCTCACGCGGAGACAGCATTCGTGGATGGTCATGTACTCATTGCGAGGACATGTCCATGGCAACGATGCGGTCGCGGCTCACCTTCGTAAGAATGCAAGCCACCCCAGAGGCTCCCCACGGGTATGAGGCCAGCACGGCTAGCACTGGGGGCTATTTGGGGACCCCAATGGGACCGCCTCCGCCAGGTATCCCCCTGTGGACCTCCCATTCCCCAGCACGCTCGTCTGCCATGATCGGGCTTCCGGATGAGTCCGCCGGCTCGTCTCACGGCGAGTTCGACCTCTTATTCGGAGCCCGCGAAAGTGATGAACTCTCGAGCGCAGCATCGGAGACCGCTCAAAGCCATGCCCCGGCCCCGTTCCTTTCTTTCCGGAAGTGCATGAAGATCTGACAAGGTCGTGGGAGGCAATTTTTTACTGCCTGGTCCCGATCTTTTCAACTTCCCCACCCTCACTACCCTCGATGGTGGGGCGGCCAAGGGCTATTCAGCAATCCCACGGTGGATAAAGTCGCTTGCGGTGCACCTATGCCCGCAGAGCGACGCCACCTGGCGCGGGTGCCCAAAGGCCCCGTCCAAGGCCTGTAGGTTTATGTCGTCTCTGATGGCTAAGGCCTACATTGCTGCTGGATAAGCCGCCTCCGCCCTGCACACCATGGCTCTCCTGCAAGTCCGCCAAGGCACTAAAGGAACTGCACGAGGGTAGTTCCACCCCAGGGTTGATGCAGGAACTGTGCTCGACAACTGACCTCGCTCTCCGAGCGACGGAGGTCACGGCGAGGTCTCTCGGGCAGACGATGTCCGCATTAGTGGTCCAGGAGCACCACCTTTGGCTCAACCTGGTCGAGATGGGTGAGGCCGACAGGACACGGTTCCTTGCTGCCCCCCATCTCCCAGGCTGGCCTATTCAGCGACACCGTCAAGGACTTTTCCCAGCAGTTCTCGACGGTGGAGCAGTAGACGGAGGCTATCCGGCATATCCTGCCCCGGCACTGCTCAAGATCCCGCACCCCGTCTGCTCGTCGCCAAGGGCATCCCCCTGCGGTGACTGCACCGGCTCCACCGCAGCCCGCCCCTTCGACCCGGCCCCGGCGTGGAGCCCACCACAGAAAGCAGACGCAACCCGTCTCGCTGGCGGCCAAGAACCCATGAAAGGCTTCAAAGCGCCCTTGAGACAGGTGACACAGGGACGACAAAACCCGCTGCTCTGGAGCTGGTTAGCAGATCTCTCCATCTCCCGGTCAAAGGCTGGGAGGAGAATCTTTTTGTTACCTTTGCATTTAATTTCGCTGCATGCCCAAGTGGCTGCAGTACTCAAGAGTTCAGCAAGATCGGTTTCCTTGTTCCCTGGGTCACGTATCCGGTGTGCACGGCCGTCATCACGACCACTGTCCACCACTCTATTTGGCAGGTTTGGCGCTCCAGCAGCGGTCTCCCGCCCCTGAGCGCCCAGCTGTGGCACAAATCCACCCCTGATGTGACAGTCTTCATGGGTCACGAGGACAGGCCTTTTCCTCCCCGTCCTAGGCTGTTCCAGGGGTGGTCACAAGGAGCCAGGTAGGTGCTTCGATGTCCCTAGACTCAGCACGGCCATGACATGGTGTGGCACCGCGAGCTCCACCCTGGCGCGAGGCCCCACCTGCTGACGTTGTCCCTTTGGTCCCCCTTGCGCGGAACTTGGACGTGTGGCTTGCGCTTTCCAATCTGTCACGATGGCTGGTCCGGACCAACCCGACTCAGCTACGCGATTCAGTTTGCCAGGCGTCTGCCCAGGTTCAGCGGTATCCACTTCACCTTGATGAAGGACGAAGGACTACCCTCCTACGGAAGGGCGCGATAGAACCTGTCCCTCCGGCCGAGATGAAGAAGGGGTTTTACAGCCCCTACTTCATCGTACCAAAAAAAGGCGGTGGGTTGCGGCCAATCTTGGACCTGCGAGTACTGAACCGGGCTTTACACAGACTCCCGTTCAAGATGCTAACGCATTCCCGCGAGCGTCCGGCATCAATATTGGTTCGCTGCGGTAGACCTGAAGGATGCGTACTTCCACGTCTCGATCCTTCCTCGACACAGACCCTTCCTGCGGTTTGCATTCGAGGGTCAGGCATATCAGTACAAGGTCCTCACTTTCGGCCTGTCCTCACATCTTCACGAAGGTTGCAGAGGCAGCCCTTGCCCCGCTAAGGGAGGTGGGCATTCACATTCTCAACTATCTCGATGACTGGCTAATCTTAGCTCACTCTCGGGACATATTGTGTGCACACAGGGACTTGGTGCTCTCACACCTCAGCCGACTAGGGCTTCGGGTCAACTGGGAAAAGAGCAAGCTCCTCCCAGTTCAGAGCATCTCTTTTCTCAGTTTGGAGTTGAACTCAGTCTCTTTGACAGCGTGCCTCACGAACGAGCGGGCCCAGTTGGTGTTGGCCTGTTTGAAGGTGTTAAAACAGAAAACAGCGGTTCCACTGAAACTTTTTCAGAGGCTCCTGGGGCATATGGCATCCTCAGCGGTGGCCACCCCACTCGGGTTGATGCATATGAGACCGCTTCAGCACTGAGTTCAGACTCGAGTCCCGAGATGGGCATGGACCCATGGGACACATCGCATGGTCATCACGCTGGTCTGTCACTATCTTTTCAGCCCTTGGACCGACCTCTCGTCTCTACGGGCAAGTGTTCTCCTAGAACTGGTCTACAGGCGCGTCGTGGTCACGACGGATGCCTCCAAAATGGCCTGGGGCACTGTTTGCAATGGGCACGCAGCCGCTGGCTTTTGGACGGGCCCGTGACTGCATTGGCACATCGACTGCCTCAAGTTGTTGGCAATTCTGCTCACCCTGCGGAGGTTTCGGCCGTTGATCCAGGGCAAGCACGTGTTAGTTCAGACAGACAACACGGCAACGGTAGCATATGTCAACCACCAAGGCGGTCTGCGCTCTCGTTGTATGTCACAACTCGCCCGCCGTCTCCTCCTCTGGAGTCAGCAGCACTTCAAGTCACTTCGAGCCACTCACATCCCGGGCAACCTCAACACTACTGCGGACGCGCTGTCACAACAGGTTACTCTCAGGGGAGAGTGAAGACTCCACCCTCAGGTGGTCCAGCTGATTTGGAGTTGATTCGGACAGGCACAGGTGCACCTGTTCGCCTCCCAAGAATCCTCTCCACTGCCCGCTCTGGCACGCCCTGACGAGGCCCCCCTTGGCATAAATGCGCTGGCACACAGCTGTGCCCCCTGGTATGCGCAAATATGCGTTTCCCCCAGTGAGCCTACTTTCACTGACCCTGTGCAAGGTCAGGGAGGCTGAGGAGCAGGTCATCCTTGTTGCACCCTACTGGCCCATTCAGACGTGGTTCTCAGACCTCACGCTCCTTGCGATAACCCCCCGGCGAATTCCCCTGAGGAAGGACCTTCTTTCTCAGGGACGGGGCACCATCTGGCACCCGCGACCAGACCTCATGAATCTCCATGTCTGGCCCCTGGACAGGACGCGGAAGAACAAAGTGGTCTACCACCTGTGGTGGTAGACACGATCACTCAGGCTAGGGCCGCCTCTACGAGGTGCCTGAAGGGCTTTAAGTGGTGTCAGTTCGCTATGTGGTGTTCTTCCCGATGGGAAGACCCCCAGAGATGCGCAGTCGAATCAGTGCTTTCCTTCCACCTTGAAGGTGTACGTTGCCGCCATAGCAGCACACCACGACGCAGTCGATGGTAAGTCCTTAGGGAAGCACGACCTGATTATCAGGTTCCTATGAGGTGCCAGGAGGCTGAATCCCTCCAGACCGCACCTCGTTCCCTCATGGGACCTCTCTGTAGTTCTGCAGGGTCTACAGAGAGCCCCCTTTGAGCCTTTGCAGTCAGCCGAGCTTAAAGCACTCTCCTTGAAGACTGCCCTCCTGACTGCGCTCACTTCCATCAAGAGGGTAGGAGACCTGCAAGCGTTCTCTGTCAGCGAAACATGCCTGGAGTTCGGTCCGGGCTACTCTCACGTGATCCTGAGACCCCAACTGGGCTATGTGCCCAAGGTTCCCACAACCCCTTTTAGGGACCAGGTGGTGAACCTGCAAGCACTGCCCAGGAGGAGGCAGACCCAGCCCTGTCATTGCTTTGTCCGGTGCGCGCTTTACGCATCTATTTGGATCGCACGCAGAGCTTTAGAATCTCTGAGCAGCTCTTTGTCTGCTTTGGTGCACAGCGGAAAGGAAGCGCTGTCTCCAAGTAGAGGATCGCCCACTGGCTCATTGACGCCATAACTATGGCATATCACGCCCAGGACATGCCGCCCCTGGTAGGGCTACAAGCCCATTCTACCAGGGGTGTAGAGGCCTCCTGGGCCCTGGCCAGGGGTGCCTCTCTAACAGACATTTGCAGAGCAGCAGGCTGGGCAACACCCAACACCTTTGCAAGGTTCTACAACCTCCGGGTGGAACCAGTTTCGTCCCAGGTAGTGGCATGCAATACAAGCGGATAAGCCCGGGATAGTCGGCCGGGTGTATCACTTGCACATAGCGCCTTCCAACTCCTTTTGAGCTGAGGACGTGCACCATTAATTCCCAGTAGTGTTCACAAACTTTGTTCCCTGGTTGACTTCCTCCGAGTCCTGTGGCAGTCAAGTTTTCGGAGAGACTCGCTGCCGGCCCAGTACACGTGCTAACTAAGAGTCCTATTCTGGGGTAGGTGCTCCACATGTGGTGGTTCCCTGTAAGGCTAACCCCATGCGATATATATCTTCCGCTAATTCGTTTCCCTGTTGGCAAACTGCTTCTTCCTTGGGCAAAGCCCCTCTGCCCTAGTCTCCATGTTTGTAGTAACTCCTCCCCCATTTGGTAGGATCTACCTTGAAGACACTCCACATGGTCAGAAAGACTTAAATATCCCCCCCCCCTCTTTGGGCGAGGTATGGTCTCCGCGGTGTCTTCCCCTTGGGAGGGACACCCCCCGACTAGACCTGGCGGCCCAGTCGGATAATCCCCCTTCTTTTTTAGGGAGTGGAAAAAAAGAAGGGGAAAAGAGGCCACGACTGGGTTAGCCTGTCTCTATCTTTTGGGTAGTTGACTTGTCCCCAAAGGGACATTCGACACTCATAACTATGTTGGGGGAGGTTATGTGTCGACCTGGTGTGCTGGCTATGAGGCACACAGTGGTCTACCCACTACACACCGCCAGTTCACGTAACACAGTTCAGCCAGTTGTGGCGTTTCGTATAGGGACCCCTAGTGTCACTACATCGACACAACGTCGAGTGAATGACAGATAGGGAACGTCATAGTTACTTGTTTAACCTCCTTCCCTGATGGAGGGAACGAGACGTTGTGTCCCTCCTGCCACAACGCTGAACTACCCGCTGAAATGGCCGGACCTTGTCTCGGCTCCTCAGCATAAAACCTGAATGAGCGGTTGCATACCAGCTCCTTTTATACCTGTATGTCCGGGGGAGTGGCATGCAAATACCACTCGCCAATTTTCATTGGCCTTTTATCAAAGACCAGTGGTGTCTCGGGCTCCCAAGAGTGACCCCTAGTGTCACTACATCGACACAACGTCTCGTTCCCTCCATCAGGGAACGGAGGTTACACAAGTAACCATGACGTTAGCCTGAGTTGCCCTCCTCATGTTGAATTTATTGTAAGAATCACTTCAAGGAATACTTAAACAGAATTGTTCTAAAATAATATTTAATATCCTGCTCCAGCCAACCTGGGTGGATCTGTTATATTTGATTTGCGCCGTTGTTAGTTGATCAATGATTTGTTCTGAGATTTAATACTTTTGTCGAGTAAGTGTGGACAGTCATGTGTTGATGTAGGCTATTCACCTGTCTGATGTCATAAAGTTGCGGAAGTTCTGAATAAGTCATTTCTGCAGCATACTTTCAGTACATGGTAATTCTTTGGACTGCACAGTACAGCACAGTACGTTTTGAGTTCTGAAATGTACATTATGTTTTCATAATACATCAAGAGATTTCAGGCCCTATAGCGTTAAGTGCAGCACTATGTCATAAGTCATACACACAAAGTCAATGGGCAAGGCCAGGAAGTTTTGGTATTTTCGTGCAAGCATGCACTAAGTCTAGGCACAAGTGAGTTTGGCGAAATAGCGTGCAAAGCGCTAATGGGCTGGGTCAAGTGCAATTTAATTCTGAGGTTCTTCTCCAGCCCCATCTGCATCCGATTATATACAGTAATCTATTCCCTGTCAAGCACCAGCGATGTAAACAAAGACAGCACATTCATAAGAAGTTGGAAATGTAAATGGACAGTATGCAATGAATTATAGAGAATGCAAATATTATTAATCATTTTCATCTACTGACACACAAATCATGGGTAGTGTTAACAGTGATTTTATCGGAATGCAATTCACTTCTTCCGGTATAAAATTAATTTATTGAAACATGAAAAAATTAAACCAAAAATATTTCTAAACTCAAATTACACTACAAACGAAACAAAACTATAATTAAAATAATGAAGTGCTCAAAAGAATCATACCAAATCCAAACATTTTACTCAATCCAACTTCTTCCTCCACTCTTCCACTTCTGCAGTGACTTAAAATCACTCTTTGACAACTGGTGGAAAAATACCAATAAAAAATAGATCATAAATACAATAGTTATATATAAAAATAATAATAATAATAATAATTGAAAAATAAACCATGACCTAAAGATAGTTTAACACAAATCTTGTAAATATTTGTTTCGTACAATGGCTACAACAGTTAACATCATTGACATAATTTGATGTTCCTCTTTATTAACAGAGTATGGAAAATAACAGATTGTGCTTTGCACCACTTCATTTACATACAATAGACCCACAGATAGTGCAAACACTCCCACCCATGGCCACTTGTGCTTTGCACTGGTACGATAATTGCACTTAGAATTAGTGCTCCCATGAAAATTGGATAAGACATTTTCTCTGCGCTTTGCACACTCACGGAAATAGAGCCCTTCATCTCAGAATGTAAGGGAAAATGTATTCCCTTGTAATTTGACCCCTTTAAGTGACTAAGCATTTGTTAACCAGTTAAACTTGTAGTTTCTCACTAACACTGTACTAGGTTGCACCATTTAGTAGTTAGTTGCAAAAAGTAGCACTTACTAAGCCCCTAGTGTAAACTGTATGTCCTGATTTAAGTAAGATCTTCCAAACATCTTTAGTGCAACGATATCATGATCTCTGAAAGCCTGCGAGCTGGTCTGAGGCTGAGTGTGAGTATGAACAGAGGTGTGAGAGATAACAGTCAGGCTTGAGTAGATGTTCCTCTGTTGATGACTGATGAAGGCTGACGGTGCCAGTGCCCATCAGCGTAAGTGAGCAGCCAGGAGCAAATGAGATTCATTGAAGTTAAACGCTCAGGTTTGGCTAGCCGACCACACAGCACACTGGTGTCATGTCACATTATGACATGAAAGTGACTGGAATTTGGAGCACATGGACGGTGGAAATGTGTGAGGTGTGTGTGTGTGTGTGTGTATTCTCGCAGTCATCTCACAGAACATCCTTACTGCCTGAACACTCACTGAATTGACCCTTCGCTATTGACCCCACCTTAAAAGCGCTTCTCACCAATCCTGTCTTAGCAACTGTTGCCCTGACGCCATTACCTTCCGACAAGCGTTTGCCTTTTTACAATGAGAGCCTATGGGTGTAATGTGTTTGTGTACTTTTAAGTGAGATATTATAAAAAAATAATTTAAAAAAAATTAAAAATCGTTGTTGCAGGGTCATTTGTAATAGTTATGCGAGTTATCCAGAGAGGATACACACAGTGTTTTTTTTCTTTTAAAAAAATAAATAAATCTGGAAAAGAGCATTGGATTAAACTGTGTCAGTCCTCATTCCAAATGAACATATAACATCTGCAATGACATCTACATTTGCTCCAAGGTAAATTAAAGCTAATAACTGAATGTTCATTTATTTATGTAATGATTCATGTAATAGTAAAAGCGATAGTAAATAAAGAGTGCACAGATCATAGTGTGTTATGTGATGTTATAAACAGCTGTGTTCACTTACACTAATGTTATTGGATGTGTAATCGCCATTAAATTAAGTTTTTCTCTTTTCAAGTGCCTTGATTCTGATTCACAGTCTCCACAGTTTTTAATGAAATTACTATGTAATTTAACAGTTTCTTTTACAGAAAACTTCAGATAAAAATGCTTTAAAATGTCACTCTTCTAACCAGCCCATGTCAAAATATTATCCATTCTGTTTATGAGAATATTTAGCCAAAAACTGTCGTTCACGGCAATCTCACATTCATTCCTACTGGGAGTTCTACAGAGCTTGTCAGAGCGAGCAACCGTAACCAAGGTGGGCGGAGCTTAGCGAAGGGCCAATTGCACTGTTAGAAATTATTTACATTTAACAATTAGTCTCATGGAAAAACATCAGTTCCTATCTGATCGTTTGCCAGGTCGGCTGCATCAAAACTGGTTCAAGGCATGTAGTAGAAAGTAAACCATCTATAAGCAGAGCTGTATTCCACTTCTGAATTATGACTGTACTTTTCAGATAACCCCACCCCTAAATGACCCGAAAAAACAAAACCAGTGGTTGGTCACTTTACATGCCGGTAATATGGTCTCTTCCTGTCAAAGTGGGCAGAATAAGCTGCAAGATGGGCCAGATTTTGTGCCAATGGTCAAAAGCCTGGCTACATGTAATCAGCATGTAATGGGTCTTTCATTATTTCACAGTATGCCCACCTCTTCAGACACTACTACACCACTAAATTGGCAGGTATATAAATGCTCAAATAAGCAAACGAGTAACTGAGGTCTTAATCAAAATTATGATGTCATAGATCTCTTCTAGCTCTCTTTCAGAAAGTTGACTGTTGGCAACACTTTTTTTGTTGTCAACTCAAAGGTCTTCTACTTGAAGTTGTACAATCCCATTCCATTTAAAGGAACAACCTCAAACACTGTCTCTCCTTCTATTTTTTCTCCATTGACTTGCCACATTGGACATTGGGCCTTTAGAAAGTCTTGGTTTGAAACAAAGAAAGCTTGCCATTGTCCCTCACAGGAAAATCAGCGAGAAAACAAAACAGAAAGCTCTTCTAAATGAGACAAATCTTTATGGAGATAAAACAATAATCAGTGCTCAGTCGATTCATGCCAGCTAAAACAAAGGAGGCCTTTATTGGCCTCTGTTGAATACTGCTGCTTTGATTGCGCAGAAACACAGCTGTGCGTCTTTATAGAGACAAACTGATTGTCTGTCCATACCTTGACTGTGCTGTGCAGGAAAAAGCCCCATTATACACAGTCACCTTCATCTATGTCGGACTCATAATGAAGATTTTATTAGACAAATGTTTTGGGAAGATTGTCACACAGCCAACACAATGATGTCGCGAAGCAGCAGTATGAATAATACTTACCTAACTGCAGATGTACAATTGTACTTCACAATTTGTTTTTCATTTAATGTTAGGCCTCATCTGTCTTATGCTATTGCGGTTTCAAGGACTTGTGATTTTCAAGCATTTAGGGCATGTTTTGAACTTTCACAAAACTCATAATCATGCCCAGACCCAGACTATGTTTGGAAGAGCATACTATATATTGTGTGTATAATTATTATTATTATTATTATTTTTTTTTCTGTATGAGAAGAATACTCTGATGACTTACAACATTTGCTAAACTGCACACTGCACAAAATACTGTATGCCACAATGCCATTTTTGACTCATTTTGTTTATAAAGTTAAGAGATTTCTTTTTCTTTTTTTTTCTTTTTTTCACAAAATTAAATTGAAAATACAAAATAACCATTTTCAAGATGATAAATGGATGGCACTCACATGCAACATGTAGAAGTCATGTGCCAACATTGTAGCATACTTCTGTTTGAAAGTTTACCATGGAATAATGCAGCCTGATTTCATGAACATTACTTAACCTTGGCGACATTTTTGCAAAACCAAATTATGTTCTTCATTACACGTTTCGCTGCAGTTTCCTTGTGAAATGTGTCATCATTATATGAGGTATTTAAGGTTTATGTATTAGATGGAGTTTTTAATGAGTAAAATGTACCTCCCTAACCTAAAACTTTAACCAAAACCTAAAAGCGAAGTTTAAATTTCTCCCAAACAGATGAGGTTTTTAACACAACCTACCTCCCTTCTCTAAACTTTAAACCTAACCACTGATGTCATAAAAAGCAAATGTGACATGAAAAACACATTTTCTGAAGCAACAACATCATTTTGTGGTGTTTCCATGACAGTTTCAGCTCACTTATCGACTTGCAAGTCGTACCCCAGTCTCTCTATCAGAAAAGCTACCGCACAAATTGATTGTGTTTGAACAAGCTTGCAAATTTAGTTATGTAATCTAAACATTAATATAAATTTAGATAATATTATTTTATTACACAAATAAGTGCAATATTAAATAATCTTGCATTTTTCATCCAATCGAAATGCTGATTTTAAAGTAAAGTATTTATTTTGAGTTGGGATGTAATACATTTAGGCTGTGTTCACATTTGTAGTTCGGTTCTCTTGGTCCTCTTGTTCCGGACCAACAAAGAAAATGATACATATAGTCCTGATTCACTTAGCGTTCACACTGGCATTTTTAACACCTCTCTCTCCTTTCCTTACTTTCCTTCATTCTATATATGTATGTTTTGCTTAGTTTGTTTGTATGTTAGTTATAGTTTCATTTATTAAATCCCTTATATTCACAATTGATTGTCTCTGTGTTCCGCTCACAATTCAAAGTCACTGAATGTTGCTCCTTGCTACATGCTAAACTACTGCTAGCACTGTATAAGTAGGAAGGCTATTGTTCCTTGGCCAGGAAAGTAATCTTCCTAGAATTGATAAATAATTATATTGTCTGCTCGGTGGACGGACAGATCAGGTAATTGTAATATCGATTCTGCTACAGTTAATTCTAAGATCTAATCTAAATATTTATTATTAATTATAACCAGTTATAATTAATTATAAATAATTCCCTTTTTAAGCTAATTTGCTACACAGGTGACCATCCAACCTTAACTAAAACCAGAATAGAGTACTTTAAGCTTAAGCTTCATCTTAGTAGAAGGGTCTAAAGATAAAAAAAAAATGTTGGGTAGAGTTGGCCTCATGTAGCACAGATGACAAAGAGGGCATTGCATTAACATCAGCACTTGGCTATTCACCCTCAGTTTGTGACTGCGGATGGTGCAGTGGTAGTCGCATCATTTCACATAGGGGCTGCTGGTGTGCTGATGGTGCAGTGGGCAGTGTATGGTGTCCTGTTGGAGGCATAGGACATGCAAGTGAAATGGATTGCTGAGGCTGCAGGTCAACTTGTGTCACGGTGTGTTCAGGGACTGACACTGAAGGGGTAGGCATCACTGGGGCTCCCGGATGTGAGTGGAGATAGGACAGTGGTGGGCCAATTGGTTTATCTTGGCACACTGCATTTATCAAAGTGCCCATTACCTGAAAAAACATAGTGTTGGTAGCCTGCTGCTGAGCTTGCAAAGCTTGAAACCTACGTTCTTCGGCTTCCTGGTTTGCTTTCATCCATTTTTCAAAGGCTGCACTCTCCTGTTGTTGCAGATTATGTTCAGATTCTTGAAACTCCTTCAGCAGTTTGCTCTGATGTTGTATGAAGGTCTGGAGGTCAAGACTCTCACCCTTCTTTTTCCTCTTACATGCCTGAGCCCTTGGGGTGGCCTGTTCTTGCATGCTTTTTCCACTCATTTGGTTGTCTGGCATCTGTTCATCTACACTGTACTCAGCAGATGCCAGCCCCCCTTACAAGACAGAGTAAAAATAAAATAAAAATAAAAAAGTCATTGTGTTGTATTTTTATGCAAAGTCATGTATATCCAAAACAATGTTATGATCACATTCAGTCTATTACTACATATTTCTAGATAACCAAACCTCACTCACAATTTCAAATAAATTAAAATAAAAAACACTTTGTTGACCTGAAGGAATTTTGCCTTGCACGTTTTAAAAAACAAAAAAAGACACACTTTGGAGACACAGGCAACACATCAGTAAAAACATATTAAAAAAAATATGATTTTCGATCTGGGGAAGTGTACCGTTACTCAACCTCTGTGCACCTGCCACCTAATATTAGCTTGTTTAATGGCTAAGTAAGCAAATTCTCGTCCTAGCGGGCTGATACCGATTGCTAAGCCTTGGTTCTCGATAAAATCATATTGTTTGATTAGCTAACAATCGGCAACTGGTTTGAATGCTTACCTGAGTCTTCATTGTCAGCATTAGATGATTTCTTCATGTCGTTCAGTTCCAAGTTTTCATCTGTGTCTGCTGTAGTGGTCTCGGTGGACTCTTCAGATGATTCAATGACATTTACAGGGTTGGAAGTCGGACTTGTGCCAAGAATTTGATCCATATCTTCATACCATAAAAATGTATCATTTTCTTCACCAGAGCTGCCACTTCGACGCAGAGCATCATGTACTTTTATGTGCTGTTGACGCAGCTTCTTCATTTTTATGTGGCACTGTTCCACACTCCTGTTGAACCCACTTTTCCTTAACCTATCACTGAACATTTTGAACAGTTGAGCATTTTTGTGCGTTTTTTAGAGAATACTGGAAATATGCTCGTCGGACCAAATGTTAATAAGGACCTTTACGTCCTCATTGCTCCATGTTTGCCCTCTGCTCATTTTGTTTTGCGTAGCGTACACCGCTCTTACCGCCCTATGTTTTCAAATCATGTGATTTTAGGGTCGCATCTTGTGACGTCACATCCTATTATTGGTCCGTTTAGACGTCTTTGGTCCATGTTGCGATCATATTTCAATTGAACCGCACCAGAGTTTGTTTGGAAGCGGACCGAGACCCACTATTCAGGCTTGTTTTGTGCGCACCAAGGTTCGGATGGCAGCGTTCACACTTGTTCAAATGAACCACACTAACAGAGCAATCGCACCAGAGTTCGTTTTAATCAAACCAAACCTGCCCTTACTGAACACACCCTTACTGATATTAAGGAAAGTTAATTTCGAATTTATAGGGCTAATTTGAAATATTTTTGAATTTTTGAAGGCAAACAAAACCATTTACTTCAGATATTTCCATCAAATGTGACAGGTTTCTGTAAAACAAATGGCAAATTCTTGCAGCATAGCATGTTTATAATGCGCTGTGCAGTTGAGACCAGTTTGCGAGTAAACGCACCCTTCTCTGCGCTAGCGCTGCTCTGTCCATTGGTTATTGATCCAGGTGGCAAGAGTTTTGTTGTTCCGCTTTGAGTGTTTGCTGTCTGATGTTTCTTTTATGCAACCAAAAGCAGTAGCACATAAACAGAGACAGTTGGTCAACTCTGTAGTCGCACCAATGTGACCTATAACAAAATTTTGTCGCACCGGCAGGAAAAATGGTTGCAAAATGCAATATGGCAAAAAAGGAAAAACATTTGCAATGCGAGAAACCTCCCATAATTTGGTGCCAGTGTGTTTTATTTATTTTTTTATTTTTTGCAAATCCGCTCTGCTTTAAAACTTCACTTTTGTAATTCTGACCATTTTGTTTAACCTACATCCAACAGTTTTGTCTTCTTCATCACCCCATTCTGCTGTTGTGTGTATGCGTGTGTGCAGTGTTCACCTAGTCTCCTGCACTAACACAGATGCAGCAACATCTGTGCTCTGCGGCTCCCATGTGCAGCCCGCTCTCTCCTATCTCAGCATGGCCCTCTGATTGTCAGGGCGGATGGAGAGAACAATCTGGAACTTCTGTTGCATCACTCGCCCCATGGGATTCTGGACTTATCAATTATAAATCTGCTGAGATGACACACTACATTTATTTTTCCCTTTACCTTTGTCTCTCA
Source organism: Myxocyprinus asiaticus (assembly GCF_019703515.2). Classification (NCBI taxonomy): domain Eukaryota; kingdom Metazoa; phylum Chordata; class Actinopteri; order Cypriniformes; family Catostomidae; genus Myxocyprinus; species Myxocyprinus asiaticus. The sequence goes on along the minus strand of NC_059364.1, from coordinate 40,090,860 downwards.
TTTTCCATTTTGAAATGTCTCACCATTACACGTAGTCTAAATCTTTCCTAAATTAGGAAAAGCTGCATACATCACTGTCCCAGGCATTGATGCGAACTAAACTAACAAAAAGTAGCAACGCGACTAACTTAACTACATTGTTCAGTAGACATTAATTAAGCTGTTTTAAAAACAATGTTTTTTTCCAGTAAAAAGATACTTTTAATCACAGAGAATCTGGCACACTAGTTCCGAGTCCCCACCCTTGAAAATCCTCTGCCCCTATGACACTGAGTTGATTAAATTGGCTGAAAGAAGTTTTTGGAATTCTATTCTATGCCTGATTGCAAATCCTACAGTATTGCTTGAAGATTTAATGTTAATGTTATTATGTTGTTTTAATCATGAATGTACGTCAAATGCCATGTAAGATTCAGTACATATGACCTATCACATTATATAGACAAAGCAACAAATGGTCAAAATAAATGTTTCTCTTTTTGTTGCCATTAGCATGCTAACCTATTAGCCTGATATGCTAACATTCCAAGCATACCTTATGATTCAATTATCCTACTAAGCTAACATACAGTATGTAGCGCAATTACTACACGTAATGCCACATGGTAATGTATTTACTGACTGTATTCACGTGATTATTTACAACAGGAATAAGTAGCAGACACTTTGATTACATCTGATTTTGGCATTTTGACAAGGGGGGACAGGACATGATTTTGCCCCCTTAAGCAGCTTCAGTGTAGTTAGCCACTTTTTGTTATAAACTTGTAGAATAGCTAACAATTTTTTTCAAAACAGCAGCTTGACCCAGTTGAACTATTTTAAATTATGAGTATCCTGTAGCTTGGCAAGCTACAGTTTCAGTAGTTGCAAGTTAATGTAATCCTGTGTTGAGGATAGTGTAAATGTGTGGCTCGCTGTCCAGGGTGAAGGGCTCGAGGCTCGAGACTTGACCAGAGCTCGAATACCACCCCGGACTAGGATTAGTATAGATGGAAGAGATAGGAGGAGATGGGGAGGTGGAGGGATGCCGGAAACACTCGATGCCACGTAGAGGTAAGCAGCTGTTTATATATGCTTACTCTGGCAGAGTGATTTGTCAAATTAAATTAACTTGCTCCTCCCAAACCTTGTTAATCTCTTTCTACCAAAACACTAATTGTAAATGAAATTATTACAGATCATAGTTTGGATGTGCTCTGTTTGACAGAAACCTGGCTTAAACCAGATGAATATATTAGTTTAAATGAATCTTCTTCCCCAGGTTATTGTTATAAACATGAGCCTCATCTGAAGGATCGAGGAGGAGGTGTTGCTACAATTTACAGTGAATTTTTTGGTGTTACACAGAGGACAGGATATAAGTTTAAGTCTTTTGAACTAATAATGCTTAATGCGACACTGTCAGATATAAATAAAAAATCTGTTGTCTTTTGCCCTTGCTACAGTGTATAAATCACCCAGGCCGTACTCTGGTTTCCTTGGTGAATTTGCAAATTTTCAGATCTAGTAGTTAATGAAGATAGAGCTTTAATTGTTGGTGACTTCAACATTCACATAGATAATGAAAATGACACATTGGAATTAGCATTTATCAATATTCTCAGCTCTCTTGGAGTTAGACAAAATGTGACAGGACCAACTCATCACCATAATCATACGCTATATGTAATTCTGTCATATGGAGTTGATGTTGATACTATATAAATTCTACTGCAGAGCGATGACATCTCAGATCATTCCTCATCTCTTGTTTGCTGCGATCAGCTAATGTCACTCAAACTACACCACGTTATCATTCAGGTAGAACTATTCTTTCGACCACTAAAGATAGCTTCACTTATAATCTTCCAGAATTGTCTCACATACTCAGTAAGCCAAAAAGTCTAGAAGAACTTGATGTAATAACAAAAATAAATAAATACAGTCTTCTCTAGCACTCTTGATAGTGTCACCCCCCTTCAAATAAAGAAAATTAAAGAAAAAAGCCCCACACCTTGGTACAATGATCATACTCATGCTTTCAAGAGAGCAGCTCGGAAAATGGAGTGAAAGTGAAATAATACAAAATTAGAGATATTTTGCGGTGTATGGAAGTATAGTGTCTGTAGCTACAGACAGGCACTAAAGCTGCCAGGTCAGCATATTTTAGGAAACTCATAGAAAATAACCACAACAATCCTAGGTGTTTATTCAGTACTGTGGCTAAATTGGTTAGGAATAAAGCATCGACTGAACCAGATATTCCATCGCAGCACAACAGTAATGACTTCATGAATTTCTTTACTGATAAAATTTAAATAATCAGAACTATGCAATCAACTGTCACAGCACCTCAGAAAACAGTGTCTCTGGTTTTTTTTTTCTTTTCTCACAAGCAACTTTAATACTTCATTTTCATAGGTCATGAAGAGCTAACAAAACTTACCAAAAGCCACAACATGTATGTTAGATCCAATACCAACTAAGCTTTTAAAAGAGCTATTCCCTGTAATCTCGGAACCTCTTCTTAATATTATTAACTCCTTGCTATGATAAATGAAATGGCCTGAATCCTTGAGCACGGGACCACGTGGTGTTTAACAGGATGAGCCTGTGTTTCCGTGTGAAAAGTTTATGCTGCATATAAATGACAACTCACTCTGCAATACGAATGGGTTGAGCCATCAAGCACGGCATTCGACGTGAGGGCGTATGTGGTGTTTTTGCTGTTTGAAATGTAGTGGGAGATTTTAGTCGCACGGCCTGAAACCTGGATGGCACATTTGTGCTGCTTAGGGATGTATAGAGACAAAAGTAAACATGGTAACATGGTAAATGTAGTGTCTGCGGATGCCTGAAAGTATCTGTTTGCTAGATTAAATGTTGGGAACATATGTGAAGCAGTGTCAGGAAACATGCTTGTGTGTGCATACATACAATATCATTTAAGGTTGATTTATCGTGAAGGCACCTGAAACTACGTATACAGATAAATACCATAGTCTGATGATTATTTAACTTAAACGTATGGTTTGGATCTTTGTAGATTGTTTTCGAACATAATGAGTTCATAGCACTGTATTATTGGCACGGGGTGACTCGTCTCGTTTGACGAGGACGTATGAAATCATTTGAAGTTTGTGCCTGGGAGTTGGATTTAATAGATACTATATGGGCGCCATTTGCAGTAGTGTGATGAATAAAACGACTTGTTTATACTGATGACCTGTAAAAAAATTCTAGAGAAAAACTGAAATATTGTGAGTATGAAGCAAAGTGGAAAGCCAAATCATCCGGTGTTGATTTAGACCTGTTATTTTAAACTTGGGTGGAGCGTAAGATTATGACAGATTGTTGAACGCTTTTAAAGTCATGCCGCAATTAGAGTCTATGGTCGAGCTTATTAAGAGATAGTAATCCAATGATTTGGGCAAAAGTAGAGAAGACTTGTCTGTAAAATAAAATGATGTATTGATTTTACCTGCGTGAAGTGTTTGTCCTGGGTGGGTGGAGAAATGTCATGTTATGGTCAAGATGAGTAGAAGTTTGTAGAAACACTTGCTTCATGGTTATCGGGGCTGCGCAGCGAGGCGAGCTCGAATACTGTGAGAAGGCAGGACACGTTTGGGGAATGATTATGAATGGGTAGGACACGGCATGCGATCCACCTCTTGCGGAGCCAAATTCGGCTCGTGTCTGTTGAGATAGAGGCTGTGTATAGCTGTAGTGAGCTGTAGAATGATCAGAGCGGGTGCTCCTGCAGCAGCGAGCTTGTATTAAAATGTCTGCGTTGATTTGAAAAGATGTTGTAATTAGAGTAGCGGTCATTTGGAAGGAGTTTGCTTGGTGCATGATTGCCCCTGTGTTCTGAATGGAATCAATCACACTCCGAAGGGCACTTTGAAGGGAGAACAATCGTGATAGTCATGTTGGAAGAAACAGAATCGCTGAATGGATCACACCCTAAACGAGATGCGTGGCGAGGTAATGAGGTTGACAGGAATCACCTGTGTGGGAGAACCAGATTGAAACACTGGGGAGCATTGAAATGATGATTGAATTATATAGTTAATCTTTGTTTTTCCTCATGTTCGAATAAAGCTTTAATAGAGCTCAAGTAGCCGGAGCAGCGCCCATTCGCGGAGGCAGGCTCACGTGAAAGACCACTCCGGGTGGAAAGTTTAGATAAGAGAACATGTGAACTCCCTGTAGGGAGTTGTTTCACATATATACAGCACTAGTTTGCGGAAGCAGCTTCACGCAATAATCTGTTTCGGCAAATAGAGATTAGGAAGAAAGACAGAGTAAAAGTAACACTTAAAATGGTAGCCGTCAATGCTGTAAAACAAATAAGCTGCTACGGCAGCTTCTGTTGAAAAATGAGATGATTCGGATGAAAGAGCTGTTCTGATGAAGGCAAATGCTTTGCAGCGAAGTTGCATCCGATAATCCGAGTCACTTGCACGGGTCTGTTCGTGGGCAATGGACAGGGCCGAATGCCAGAAACACTCAATGCCACATAGAGGTAAGCAGCTGTTTATATACGCTTACTCTGGCAGTGTGATTGGTTGGATTAAATGAACTTGATCCTCCCGAACCTTGTTAATGAAACTTTCAAAGTAGCGTCCTCAACACTATGCAATACTAACACTAAAGCTTGAATTATCCTTGACTAGCATGTTCAAGGTTTTAAAGTTTATTTAGTGTGGTAGATGCGAGTGAGCCAGTGTTTATTGAACAGCTCAGGGCAAATGATTAGCTGCAGTGATTATTATGAGCTATATACCTTTAGTCCACAGCGCAAGCCAAATAAGCACCAGCGCGTTAGCCAAGGCATGTTAATAATGTGCGAAACTGATAATGATTTATGAATGGATAATTAGACAAATGTGTGTAATTGCATTCTCTCCTGGCTTTCTAATTACAGGAAGACTCCCCACTGACTCTACAAGGTTGTTTATATGCTGCCATGTGCAAACGTCACCTCCAATGAGACTTCCTCTCACCTACTGCTTTTTATTACAAAAGGATGCAGTTCAGGTAAAGTAGTTTAAACTGTTTTAGAATGTAATATTATGTTAAAAGGTGACGTGTGTCATTTCTGTGCCACTAGTGGCACCAACGTTATTGCAAACCGTTTGTTTGAGCAGCCCGCCTGCCGGACAATGACGTGAGTTTGAAGCGGGCTGACTGTTTGTCCAAAAAAGGAAAGATGGGGAGAGTGTTTGAAGGCAATCATTATTTTTACAATTCTGTTTGGTTCTGCGATTAGTGCAGAACTTACACACTTCACCTGTAAATGCGAAAAGTTTCACATAAAGCAGAGGCAGACAGGAGCTAAAAAGTGGCCCTGGAGTTTATGGCCCAGAGTGGCCCACCAAAACCATCCCGCAACACACCACACCATAACACACCTGCTCACTGATTTCATTTTCTGGCTCAGTTTCCAATTTTTGTGTTGAAAAATAGCAAATAAATTTCTGTTGACTGCTAGTCATGACACCTGGCCCCACAGTACAAAAATTGGCAAAACTTTAAAACATATAAAACCACTGTAAATCTGATGAGTGGATTTATTAGAGAAAGCACTAATAATAAGAACTTTATAGTTCAGACAAATGTCCGAAAACGTTTTTTTCCCAACATACAGATGTTAGGTTAAAATTCACATGAAAGTTCAAGGGAAAGTGTGTATTTTAGGTGCTGTGACAAGTCAGCATTTCTTCAAAGTTTTAAAAGATCTTATTCTCCTTTCAACTTTTTTCTAGAAGTGCAAATAAACTATTGTCTTAGTTAATATGAGATTGTGGAAACAAGTATAATAATAATAATAATATATTATATGTGTATATATAGCTATACAAGATCATAAAATGTTGTTTAAAATAGTTGAAGAATGAAGATGAAGAAAGTGTCACACAGCAGGACACTGATGACAGTGCTTACAATTTCATGTCTATTACTCATATAACTATGTGTAAATGTCAATGAAAACAAATCAATGAAAACAAAGTTGGCCAGAATATGTACATATACTGTATAAATATATGTAAATCAAAATAAACATACTCTTAAAGTGTTGAACTTTGCAGATATTTTACAGATTAATTGCTCATATTTTCACTCTTTATATCTGCAGTGTTTTAAGACCTTCCCCAGATTATTCTTGAGAAAAAGTGTGGTTTCTGCTGTCCTTTAAAGTAAGCCTCAAAGACTCAAATCCACAAAGTAATATTTTTCATGACTTATTTTCTGCATTTGTATCAGGCATGAACATTATTCAGCAAGCCGCACTTCAGCTCCCAGTAATGCTTTGGGGTATGAATAAATTATGCAAATGACTATGTACTGCTCATGGCTTTACTGTTTGAAGATTTTATATATGCTTCTGTTATTGTATTTGTAGTAACTTGCAGTTATTTGTCATTTTGAGATTATTCAGAGCTCATCTTATACTTAATATGTTGTCTTTGGTTATCACCATCATTGTGATTTGTATGTCAAATAATGAGGTCCACACAAGGTACAGAGTTAATGTGCTCATATATATATGAGCTCCGTTGTGTAAGTAGTTTAAAAACAAAAGCCACTTTATTGGCTATACCCTACAGAGTTTTTCAAATATTAACTCTGTTATGGGGTCTGCATGGGCATGTTGGAGCCTAAGGCGGCCACCTATATCGTGTGTAGGATGGGCCAGTATTTGCGCAGCAACGCACCGGCCCAAATTACCCAGCAGCCCACTAGGAAAATGCCCTGACAGCCAGTCTGCCCCTGATGTAAAGAAATAAGTAGTGGTATAGAATAGTATATTTAAATGATGTACAATAACATTAAATTAAGACTATAGTCATATCAGTATTCTAATAAAAGCTGTTTATTTTACATAGAGCAGGTCCCCTCATGAGTGCCAACATGTTGAGATCACATAAAATATCAATACTTATTTTACAGACATATTTGCTCACAGAATAAATTAATTATGGCTGACTGCAAATAGTAAATTTCTAAAATGGTAACTTACCAACCACTTTATTAGGTACACCTGTAGACCTACTTATTCATGTGATTATCTAATCAGCCAATCATGTGGCAGCAGTGCAATGCATACAGTCATGCAGATATGGGTCAAGACCTTCAGTTAATGTTCACATCAACCATCAGAATGGGGAAAACATGTGATCTCAGTGATTTGGACTGTGGCATGATTGTTGGTGCCAGACAGGTTTGTTTGAGCATTTCTGAAACTGCTGATCTCCTGGGATTTTTCTTACTTACTCTGTCTTACTTACTCACGCACAGTCTTACTCGGAAATGTGCAAAAAGCAAAAAAAAAAACATCCTGTGTGCAGCAGTTCTGCAGACGGAAATGCCTTGTTGATGAGAAAGGTCAACGGAGAATGGCCGGATTGGTTCGAGCTGACAGAAAGGCTACAGTTACTCAGATAACCACTCTGTACAATTGTAGTGAGCAGAATAGCATCTCTGAATGCACAGCATATCAAACCTTGAGGTGAATGGGCAACAACAGCAGAAGACCATGCTGAGTTCCACTTCTGTCATCCAAGAACAGAAAACTGAGGCTGTAGTGGGCACAGGCTCACCAAAACTGGACAGTTAAAGACTGGAAAAACATAGCCTGGTCTGATGAATAGTATTCCTAATAAAGTGCTCAGTGAGTGTATGTATATGTATTATACCTCATAACATGGAGATTTTTATTATTATTTTTATTATTATTATAATTATGCAAGCACTTATATTATCAATATAAATACTTCTCATTCATTTTAAATAGTCACATTTCTTAAATGTTTATGAATATAGCCTTACTGCTTGTAATAATAAAAAAAAGTGTATACTTTTTGAGGTTGGATTTTTTTGTAAATTTAAAACTTCCACTTACTCTCTAAAAACAGTATTGACATTTTTCAACTCTAAATGCTGAGTGTTGCAATTTTGCAATGTTATTCCAAAATGAACCCCAAAACAAAATATGCATATAAAAATAATCAATTTTATAACCAGTGACTTCCTAAAAACATATATCATCAATAACAGTGCTTGGGTCTCTGAGAATTAAGCAAATTTATTCAAGTGCAATGTTCCAGGACGGAACTCAATAAAATGTATAATCTTACACCTCAGCATTGGTGGTCATTTAAGCCATTCAGATCATTTATTGCCCAGCGACTAAATATATTACTATATTTTTTAACTCTGAAATTATTAAGTTGGTTAGTATTAAAAGAAAAGCTATGCAGTCTGCAATATACACAGCCCAAAATACAGTCAGATAAAGAGATGGTGTAATTGAATAAAAGCTTGCTAATTTTGTCTCTTACGCTTCACCAACAATGTTCAGGCTGACAAGTCAATAAGAACAAATCATTATGCACCAATTACAGAAACTGACAAAACACTCAGAAAAACTGACATGGACTGAGACAGTTGAATAACAATTTAACAAAGCAATTAAGGCATCAATTATGTTAGGCTAATAATTAACAAAATGATTAATTCACTGTAAGATCATGAAAGAAATTAATGTAACAATTTCTTCCCCTCTGAAATGTGAAAAGCTTTCGTTTTGGAGGGGGTATTTCCCTGACATTCCGGCAGCCAGGCCTGCTGCTGCTTTAAAAGATGCTTTTTTAATCCTTTGGAAAATTACTCTCCAGCTAACGAGTTCTCCTCAACCGACTCCAGACATCATTAAGAACTGGCTTTTGCCCAAGGCTGCGCATGAACCCCTTTTTCAGACTGTACACTTTATCCATAATTCAGCTCTGTTTCTTCAATTATTCAAGCAAATAGTGCTGGAAAATAATGGAGTTCACTGGATTTTACACATAAAACAATTTTAATGTTAGTTCGAATTTTTGAGGCTTTAAATTTGTGCATGTGCACGTGTGCGTATGAGCGAGAGAGAGAGAGAGAGAGAGAGAGAAAGTAGCACTAGACTTTCCTTCCCTGAACCAACCAGCCTGCCAGTGCCCATAAACACATTATCAAAGAGCCAGCACAGTAAATATATGATCAGTGAAGCCAGAACCCCAACCCAGAACCACGTGCCTCTGTGTGTAGAAGCTAATGTCAAACAGTTAACGCAAATGTTTCCCCCGAAAAATGTGATTTCCTCCTCTTTGAATGATCCATTTGAATTTAAAGCCCTTCAAAAATTTAAAAGTTAAATGCACATATTGCATATACATAGGGTGTTAAAAATCCCAATGACAATGTCAAGAAATACCTAAATTAGTTTGAAAGCATAAACTGTTTTTCAATTAATTTTCATGGATTGCGTTGATGCTTGCATTGTGTTTAGCAATGATCTGAAGATTCTGTGACTTTGTTAGGTTTGTGTCAGTGTGTGCTCATGCAGAATTGTGTCTACCGAAACCAGATGCACAATATGAATTAGGAGTTGGCCTCTCTAAACGGTTGGCATCATTAAAGATGACCTCTGGGGTTTAAGCCTATACACGCGCACACACTGCTGGCTTTGATTTAGCGCTTTGATTCTGGCTCCTGATGTGTGAGGATAAAAAATATATATATATATATATATATATATATATATATATATATATATATATATATATATATATATATATAAGGCAATGATATGAATAAAAATTTTGATTTAATCTAATATTTTCATAAATGGCTTGTTTTCCAAGAATTTTCTGTCAAAGAACTGCTAAGTCTAAGGATTTATATGGGGTCATGCAGTACTTTGAGGGACAGCACTTGCACAAACATGCCACTCTGCAAATATAGTTGTAAGGGGGTTCAGTGGAAAGGAGGAGGCGAGAACCGGCTTGACAACTTAAATAACAATTTATTAACCAAAAACACAACCAAAACACACAACTAAAAACACAGCACAGCTGCCTGCAATTCTCTCTCTCTCGAACTGTCGTCCACGGCCGCCTTTATCCCTCGCGCGCCCCATCAGGCTGATTGGGGACCGGGTGTGTCTCATTCCAGCCCGGCCCCGCCCTCCTCGGCTCTACAATAGTATACCACTCATTAACTGATTTTTTTTGTATTTATTTATTTACTTATTTTTAATGTGATGGCCAATTGTTGACCTAAAAGTGCACTCAGTATTTTATTCCTCATTAAAAAAGTATAACTCCTAAAGATATGAATTGTAATTTTGCAATATATGTAGGAAATCATGACCACTCACATTAAAATGAAGACCCCAGTCATATCAGTAACCTTATAAAAGCTGTTTTATTCTCCATGGAAAGGGTCCACACATGGGGGTGGCCATGTTAGAATCACATGACCAGCCAAATACTACTCGCTTAATCTCAGTAACCGTCCTGATATTTGACACTTTCACTCAAAAAGTATAAAAAAGAGGCATAAATGAGATGTTTGTTGACATACAGTTTGAGTACAGAACTATACAATAAATGTAGCATAGCCGACCTGGTCTTATAGAATCACAATACTATTCTACTATACTAATCAATGCAAAATTATTTTTCCATGGCTCGTTGTGCGTATTGTGGTAGTTCATGGTGAAATTAACACTAGAGGCATTGCAGCAACAATGACTTGTATTCACTTTCACATAAATAACAAGTAAAACTGCAGCTTATCAGTTCATAAACATTTACTTTTCACCCTGTTCCTCACACAATGCTATAATTTGTGATACATTTTAATGTTTGCATTACATAACCAACTACATTTACAAGCTTCAAGTGTGATCAAATTGCGCAGTAGCCCAACTGATAGAGTGTTGCACTTGCGATGCTAACAACATGATCACACGGGAAGTCGGCATGTTGTTTCCGATAGTTCTGGTATCCTAGGATAGGCCACATTATGCCGACACACTGACAAGCGGCGTGTCCTATCAGACATTTTTGCATCAGCTCCTGTGTTTTTACCATCCCATGTGGTGTGACCAGAAGTGTGTTGCGTCAACCAGAGGTGGGTAGAGTAGCCAAAAACTGTACTCAATAAAAGTAAAATTACTTTAAGAAAATAAGTACTCAAGTAGAAATAAAAGTACTAACATAATTACTTGAGTAAGTGTAAGAAAGTATCAAATTAAAAGAGTACTCAAGTAGTGAGTAACTCGTTACTTTCACAAATGACAAAACAGATGTTAACTCCCCTATATTCCATTACATAATACACATTTAACATGTATTACAGAATTATTATTATTATTAATGGAAATTCTGTCATCATTCAACATCATGTTGTTCCAAACCCATATGACTTTCTTTCTTCCATGCACACAATTAGCAGATATTAGACAGAAAGTTGGCCTGAGTCACTATTTACTTTCAGAGATTTTTTTTTTCTTTTCTTTTTATATTTTGAAAGTTAATGGTGACCGAAACTGTAAGTCCCTAACATTCTGTCTAACATATTTTGTGTTCCACATAATACAAAGGGTCACACTGGTTTGGAACAACATGAGGGTAGGGAAATGATGACAGAATATAAAATTATGGCTGAGCTGTCACTTTAAAGGGATAGTTCACCCAAAAATGAAAATTCTCTCATCATTTACTCACCCTCATGCCATCCCAGATGTTTATGACTTTCCTTTCTTCTGCAGAACACAAATTAAGATTTTTAGAAGTTTTGATGCCCCAAAAAGCAAATAAAGGCTGCATAAAAGTAATACATAAGACTCCAGTAGTTAAATCCATATCTTCAGAAGTGATATGATAGGTGTGGGTGAGAAACAGATAAATATTTGTCATTTTTTGTTAGACATTCTTCTCCCTGCCCAACAGGGGGCAATATGCAAAGGAGAATGTGAATCACCAAAAACACAAGAAGAAGAATGTGAAGGTGATCTGTTTCTCTGTTTCTCATCCACACCTATCACATCACTTCTGAAGATACTGATTTTACCACTGGAGTCTTATGAATTACTTTTATGCTGACTATTGTTTAGCTTTAAAATGTTGCCACCCATTCACTTGCATTGTATGGACCTACAGAGCTGAGAAATTCTTCTAAAAATTCTAATTCTTCATTTGAGTTCAGCAGATGAAAGAAAGTCATACACATCTGGGGTGGCATGAGGGTGATTAAATAATGAGAATTTTAATTTTTGGTTGAACTATCTCTTTAAGGGCTCTTGTCAGATCTGGATGAATTTGTCAATAAGAAGAGAGGTTTGGAAACATTTCTAGTAATTATTACAGTGAAAACATGAAAATGTCGTACAAGGACAATATATATAATGCTGAAATATAAACCAAAGCAAGATCATGCATTATAAATGCCTACTTTCACTATTTCATAGCGTTAAAGTCCCGCATGGATTCTTATTTCAGTGTAGTTACAGTTTTCAGTGTCGAAAGAATTTAGATTATTAGTTCTATACAGCAGTACCACCGCTCTTTAAATGCAGAGTACGCAGCCTGCGTAGGGCACCAACCCCAGTCGTGGAACACTCGCTGTGTTTGAAACCGCCACCTATCCACTATATAGTACACTATTTCGAGTGTCCGCCATTTTGTAGGAGTGCAGGACTGAATTCTGAGTGAGCCACTCGTTCCCTACTTTTGTTCACTCATTCTTACCCACAATGCACTCTAATTTCAAGTGTACATTTGATGTACACTCGACAATAGTTAATTGCCCACAATCCACCACGGGGAAGATGTACGAGCTGGGAGTTTACTGCTTCCATTACTCCTGCAATATTTTATTTCATGCTGAATGTATTACATTACTTTTTGACAAATCATTACTTGATTAAAATAACATAATAACATATAGAGAGGCAAAACATACAGATACATTTTCAAATATAATCTTTATTTGATAAAATTTGTTTACTCTTTATATTAACACACAGTATACGTATATTAAAAATGACAAACGGAATAAAGATTTATTTTATTAATACACTACCGGTCAAACGTTTTGAAACACTTGACCGAAATGTTTCTCATGATCTTAAAAATCATTATAAATCAAAAATTTTATAAAAAATAAAAAATAAAAAAAAGTTTTTGAAATTGACGACTTGGACCAAATAATAAAGAAAAGCAGCCAATAATTGCCCAACATATAGATGTTTAAAAAGTATCCCAGGGTGATACCTCAAGAAGTTGGTTGAGAAAATGTCAAGAGTACATTTCTGAAAATTTTAGGCAAAGGGTGAATACTTTGAAGATGCTAAAATATAACACAGTTTTGATTTATTTGGGATTTTGTTTAGTCACAACATAATTCTCATAGTTCCATTTATGTTATTCCATAGTTTTAATGGCTTTCCTATTATTTTAAAATGTAAAAAAAAATTTTCATGGATTAAAAGTTTCAAAACTTTTGACCGGTAGTGTATATTATTTAAAAAGAATAACAAGTAAGGCCCAAGTATTTTAAAAGTTCATATGTGACGTTGTTTCTGCGACAGCCCCAGAGCTCCGACACTCAGTGTATATGTCAGCGTTCACTCACTCATTTCATTCACTCACTGCTGAGATATTGCACTCACTGCCATTCACTATATAGGAAATAGTGAATGAGTAAATGATTTCTGACACAGCCACTCTCTTCGCCATACGATCTCCTCGCGCCCGCACATCTTGCTGTGCATGCGCAGGAATACTGTCTATTCACGCTCCAGTTGTCAATCACGCGAACGGCAGAGCAAAAGGCATTTACACATAACTTGGATGTTTACATGGATTTATTCAGTTAATCTGCCCGAAGTAGCTGCAATAGTTTCCAGTAAATGTGTAAATACTGCTCATGACATGCGGGACATGGGACAAAGCGGACCGATATATTGCTGCACTGATTTAAAAATGTACACTTAAAAACTGATGTCATAAGAGCCCAGTTACATTATCACCCTGAAAATGACCATCACATTACACAAAAAAGCCCACATTAGCATTAGAGCCAAATCTTACCTCAGCATGCTGCCTTAAATTGAAGCTGAGATTTTAATCTTGGAATATCATCTTGTCTTGGTGTTAAATGAAGGCATTGCATGACGAAACTATTATTTTTTTCACTGTGCGGAGCGAAGAAAATATTTCACTTTGAAGAGTTTGATGCTACAGCATTGATGACTTGAGTGACAGTCTGTGACAGCAGCGCACGCAGCTGTGTGCACTTCTGTTCTCATAAAAGTCCCATTCAATAATCTCTCAATAAATTAAGCTTTAATTCAAATTAAACCCAGTAATATAAAGACAGGAACACTGCCAATTGTAAAGAAGTAAAAAAAAAAAAAAAAAAAAAAAAATCGTTAGAAATTTACTTGAGTGAGAGTAAAAAGTACCCACTTTTAAACCTACTCTAAAAGTAGTTTTTTTTTTTTTTAAGTTACTCAAGTAAATGTAATGGAGTAAATGTAGCACGGTACTACCCACCTCTGGTGTCAGCAGTTTGGAAGACCCTGGTTCTAACCCATACGCATTGCAACCAAGAGGTAATCACTTATGAATAATCAGTGATGAGCGCGATGAGCATTTTTACATTTTTACTCCACTAATGGTTAGGTTTAGGTTTGGGGTTTAGGTTGGAGCAGTGCTTGAAGCTGAATAAAAAAAAATTTGCAGGTACTCTTCTTGTTAGTATTAAACTCAATTTTTGGGGATAAATAAATTATATTCGCAACATATGTTTATTTAAAAATAAGTAAATAAGGTTTTATACTATACAGCAGGGCTTTTCAACTACATACTTGTGGGGGCCAAATTATCCAGAAGAAATCTCAACTGGGGCCAAACAATTTTTCTGTATTTATCTTACCTAACACTTTCATTGTAACTAACATGTTAACATGAAAAACAAAACACTGTTAATAATATGAATTTATTTACATTAAAATTGTATTGTGGTGGTAGGGGCGTGGTTGAGCGGCGGCTTGTGAAAGGAGAGCGAGATCAGGAGATGAGAACGGTAAGGATCATCACCTGGCAATGATTGTCTCTAACAGATGTTTGTCATTGCAGTGAGAGTTGGAGACGGATTTAGGAGCGAGCCAGACACCAGTGAGGCAGAGAGAGAGAGCTACCACATGCACTCAGAGACTGAGCTGGACCGTTTCCGCTAAAAAGCATGATTTTTAGTTGTTACCGCTGAAAAGCGTGAATTTGAATTTAAAATAAACATACCTTTTAAGTTGGATTCGCCGTCTCCCACTTCCTCCTTTCTCCTAACTGCAAACTTGTTACAAGTATTTATTTACATTAAAAGAGGTATTTAATTAACTTTTTCAAGGTCTGGCCATAAATTCTTTCTTAAGATCTGGTTGAAGAACAAACATGACCTCACACCCTCAACTAACAAATTAACTTTACTTTGAAAATAAAAACATACATGTAGAGTTATTGTTCATGAAAACTGAGGAAAAATATTTAGATCTGCTAAAGTCTGTATTTTTGACTATATCAACCGACATAAGAGAACAATGGCAATCAAATCTAATCTGTCTTTTTATACGAAATAAATGTAGCCTAAAACTGAAAAAAAGATCATAATGTCTGTTTTTATTTTGTATTATTTTTTTTATTATTATTATCCTCCCATTCAATGAGGGGACAATTAGCCTTTTCTTGTCCTAATGAATTTGCACACAGGAGCCAGATTCTTGTGCAGTAAACAGAGAACAAACTGATTTGATGATGTTTATGATTGTGAACGCTGACACATATCTACAGTATATGTAGAACTTTCAGGATATTTACATAGGCAGGTACAGTGACACTTGACATAAACTTTTTATGAGCACTACAGAAAAGAATGGAGAATAAAAAGCTTATTTTACTGTGTATTTTCTTTGAAGGTTTGGTTTTCATCATCAATTTACCTTTTGTGAAATCACTCCTGTAACAGCTATAAAAAAAAAATAAGTATGTAGTTTTGACATCACCCAGCTGCCCAAAAGTTGCTGGTTCATGTTTTGGAGAAGAATGTAACTGAACTATGCCAAAACAAGCTTACAAACACACGCACCTGTCCGGAACTGGACCACAGATCGCTTGACAACCATCGATGCTGTTGCACATGCTGAGTGTTGTTAAACTCAATGCTGAGTTTTGCACAGAGAGCGCTCGGATGTTTACCGCGATTTTATCAAAATCATTTGGAAGGTCAGATAAAAGTGATTGGCGGGCCTCATCAAATCACTGACTTACGTTTAGTAAAAACATTACCTCGTACAGGGAGACTCTGAGAAGTGGTGGTAAACAAGAAAAACTACCGGTACTCTGTAGACTAAATTAGAGAAGTGCAGGTACTGCGTACCGGTGAGTACCTGCCCACTTCAAGCAATGGGTTGGAGGGTACAGTTTATAACATATGCATTCCTCTCTGCACTTTATTACAACCCGTACAGCTGAAAACAACTCGCTTCACAACTCGCTTTTGGCGCCCCTCCATGGAAATTTCACCAGGAAAATGGAGCTCACATGTTCCCATACGCCCAACAATACTTACCGCTTTGGCCACTGGGGGCTGTGTTTGAAATTTCAGTAAGCACCAATTTCAGCTAAAGAAAAGTCAACCTTCTGTTTCCAATTTCATTGTGAGATTAGTCTGATACAAATGAGGGAAACGTGTCATAGAAACACCACAAAATGACATGTTTGCTTCAGCAATTGTCTTTTTCATCTCACATTTGCCTTTAATAACACTATCGGTTAGGTTTAGGTTTAAAGTTTGGGGTAGGGGAGGTCTGTTTTGCTCATTTGAAACTTGATAGAGTACTAACCTCAAAAACCTCATCTGTTTTTGGGATACAATTTAACTCACTTTTAGCACCACACAGTGGACATTTCCCCTCGGAACTGTCATGATAAGTATAAGGAACCATGTAATATAATTTAAAAATGTTGCCACAGTAACAGAATTTTCATGAGATCAGGGTGTTTAATGTCATTGATGTCTTGGAGAAAAACATTGCTGAATTAAGATCTAAAAGAGATCTCTTTTGTGATTTTTTTTTTTTTTTTTTTTTTTTTTTTGGGTAGACAAAACTGTGGCTCTAAACAAAAAGTATGTGAATTTTTTACTCAAAAAAGTTTGTTAAATGGTATGCGATCCATATATATTAACTGCACCTCATGTTTTGAGACTGTTGTTGCAGCAGGCTGAATGTTTGAGAGCCCCTGTAGACAGCATGTGCAATATTTCTCAGTAGGACGAAGACAAGCCATGTCTGGCTGAGGTAGCGCCTAACTAATGGCCATCTGTGTGAGGCAATAATGAAAAATTTCAATCATGTATGGCAATGCCGGCTCATTAGGGAGCAAAATAAAGCAGACGATGGGCTCCGTTGTGTGAGAGTTATCTTGCTAATATCTCCCTAAAGGACACCTTTCAGATCTTTCAGACAGCAAAGCTGATTTCTTGGTAATATTCCCTATAATTTATACGAGCCTCTTTCGGATGTAGTTAGTGTGTAATCTGGTGTGACTCGTGAAGATCTTGTTCTTGTTGCCTAGAGTTAAACAAAACAGAAACGTACAAACACCCGCTGTTTTGCCAACAATCTTTGGTTTAGGCTGAATGAGGTTTTAACGCTCTTTGCAAATGTACTTCCATACTGAAGGTGCGAACGAGTTGGAGAAAAACAAAAACATACCAAAGAGCAATGTACATTTCTAAGCACAGTGCTATTTAGATGGTCTGCATTTTCATGCTCTACTCAATATTGTAATGTCTTGATTTCAGCTGCAAAAGCTCTGTGTGTGTGTATATATGTAAGCTATTCATAGTGCTCTCACCCTGCGAGTCCCAGGGCGTTGGGCGGGGCAGGTGGGGGTTAAGAGTGAGACGGTCCTGAGATAAAGCCACTCAAGCCCCTGAATGGCGTAACTAATTTGACACATATCTCCGCGTCTCTTCTCTCACTGTCTGCCACCATCAACACTTCCCTCCTCGCCAGCCGGCCGTGGAAATGATCCCAGCGCGATCTGACGCGCAGCTTAGAGCCATCCATGCCGCATTTCTCTTAACAAATGTGGAAATCTTGAGCAGTCTTGCCTTGCTTTTATTGTGGCAAAGGATCAGCTCTGGATTCATTTAACCCCACATGAGAGATTGTTATGTGTTTGCAGGAAATTGGATTCATATGAGTGTCTCTCTCTTTATGAGCATCATGGTTTGATTACATTCGCTTTCTCTCACTTTAAACGCATCTCTCTCACTCATACATGTCTTTAAAAACAAGCTGTCGTGACTGAAGTTTCCCTCATGGTCACTATCACGTGTTTGTAAAGCAAACCAGCATGGTTATGGCTAGGGGTGTATTAATTTTATATCACGGAAATGGTATGTATGTTTCACTATATAATATTGCTACAAATTCAATGAAACCAAAAATAAAGTCCCAACCATGCATAAGCCACCCTGATAGCCTGACAAGATCGAGATCTGTGCATTGTATCATGTTGTATTTAGGCTAGTTTTAATCAGGAGCATCTGCTTTAAGTAATCGTTCATCATATGTGATTGTTTTATGAATAAAAGCAACAAACAATCCACATCTGTTTATAACATATGTAACTCTGTGTGCTTGCAAATACACATGAACACAGTTTAGTCTGTGAGTGAAACAATATGCTTGTTGCATTCTATTCATAAATGTAATCGACTGTCAATCAAGGTTACTTCTGATATTTGCAACACTATTTGCTATGCACTTATTATCTGGTTCATTAAATGAATGTTTTTAGGAGTGTAATGAAACATAATGTTGTTGGGATGTGATCAGTTGCATGTGACAGGGATCATAGGCCCTCATTTACCAAAGGTTTGCATTTATTTTTGTGGGTATGACTTGCAATGAACATGCAATTTAAGACTTACCTCCAATATACGCAAAATAAAGGGTGGTGCAAATTGATTAAATTGCACCCGCAAAGTGATTTATCAAGCCTGAAAGTCATTTTAGAAATGGAAACTGCAAAAGCAAATTAATATAAAGCACTGCATTCGCACTGCATCATGCTTTCATCCTGGCAAAACAGAGACCAGATAATAAATAGACATAGTTTTATTAATTTAATTTAGAACATGAAAGCATAACTGATTATAACACTGATCATCATACAACTCTTTTAACTCTTAGATAAAAATAGCCTACTAACAATGTATGCTGAAATTATGTCGTATTCTGGGTTGTAAAAAGTACTTAAAAATTAAACTTAACCCTCCTATTGCGTTCGGGAAAATTTTTGACCCAGGAGAGGTAGATAATAATTTTTAAACACAGCATAGTTTTCAGTATGGGAACCAAACTGGAACTTTGTCAAGACTATCAAAAAACACACAATAAATGTTTATTTATTTATTTAGATTAGTTTTATAAAAAATTGCTTAAGAGCCATAACCAGTTAAAAAGAGGAAAGAGGAAATTGTCCACATTTTACTCTGCAGCCATCTGATGCCAAACCAGCTTACAACATACTCGCACATCAATGATTGACAGTTGGTGCAAGTAGTCAAGTCAAATCATTTTTATTTGTATAGCACTTTTCACAACACACATCGTTTCAAAGAAGCTTTACAGAAAATCATGCATCACCAGAAAAAGTTTGATTAAATATGATTGTAATTTTTGTTTAAAAATACATAATTAAATAATAATTGTATTTATAATCCCAGTGAGCAAGGTGACTGTGGCAAGGAACACAAAACTCCATAAGATGTTTGTTAATGGAGAAAAATAACCTTGGGAGAAACCAGGCTCACTGTGGGGGCCAGTTCCCCTCTAGCTAAACATGAATATAAAGCCAATATTACTTATTTATGTGCAGTGCAAGTCATGGTTTAAAATTAGTGAACTAAGTAAGTGTTTAGGGCCAATGTTTAAACAAATATTTTGTTTGAACTGTAAGAATAATGACCAGTGTCTTTGAAGTCCATCCTGGATTAACTGCAGAAGTTTACATTGATGCATTGTCCTTTGTTAGTTGGCTGATGAAGGCTTCTGTTGGCAATTAATTGATAGTCTTTATATTCCATTTCAGGAGTGTAGTTCATCATTAGACCAAGGTGATGCAAGCAATCGTAATGAAAGTGATGGAATATAGCATGGTAAAAGGTCACTTAAGTACTGCAGAGCTAGACCAATCAAAGCTTTGTATGAAGTAAACAAAATGTTAAAATTAATATGAAATTTAACACTTAGCCAATGTAACAACGATAAAATGAGGCTAATATGATCATATTTCTTTGTTCTAGTCAGCAGGGGCAGACTGGGAAGAAAATTCAGCCTGGGATTTTACATAGAAACTGGCCCAAAAGTTGTTGAGGGTGGGTTGCTGTCCTTTTCTGCATATCGCTGCCCCCTTCCGCATATTGTGGCGCCGTTTTGTGGTGCGTTCTGCATAACGTGGCGGCCCCATTTCGCGGCCGGCCCACCGGGAAAAGTCCCGGTTCTCCCAATGGCCAGTCCGCCACTGCTAGTCAGCACTCTGGCTGCTGCATTTTGAACCAGTTGAAGTTTATTTATTGAACTTGCTGGACATCCTCCCAGTAATGCATTACAATAATCTAGTCTTGAGGTCATGAACGCATGAATTTAGTTTTTCGGCATCAGCAACAGAAAGCATGTGTCGTAAATTAGCAATATTTCTGAGGTGGAAGATATTCCTATTCCAAAGATATGTCCAATGTTCTACAAACATTGGAAATTTGATTTTCAAAGGACAGATTGGTATCAAATATAACACCTAAGTTCTTCGCTGTAGAAGAAAATGTAACAGTACATCCATCAAGAGCCAAATTATATTTTAGCGACTTATTCTTAGAGGTTTTTGGTCAAATAATTAGTTCCTCTGTTTTGTCGGAATTGAATAGAAGGAAATTTCTGGCCATCCAATCTTTGATTTCACTGATACACTCTGCTAATTTGGAGAATTGTGAAATTTCTTTGGGATTCGAAGAAATGTAAAGTTGGGTATCGTCAGCATAACAGTGGAAACTTATTTCATGATTCCTGATAATATGTCCCAGGGGAAGCATATATAAGGAGAAAAGCAGAGGCCCTAAAACTTTTCCCTGTGGCACTCCATACTTAACTTATGTTTGATTTGACAATTCCTCATTTACATGCACAAAGTGGTAGTGGTCTGCTAAATAGGACCTAAATCATTCTAATGCAAGTCCACAAATGCCAACATAATTCTCAAGCCTATTCAAGAGAATGTCATGATCTATGGTGTCGAAGGCAGCACTAAGATCTAAAAGCACTAGAAGAGAAATTCAGCCATGATCAGATGATAGGAGCAAGTCATTTCTAACTCTGATAAGTGCAGTCTCTGTACTGTGGTGTATATATACTATTTCTCTGTAGAAATGAAGTAGTAAGTCTCTGTACAAATAGTTGTGAGGACACTACCTTTTCTTGTATTTTTGACATAAATGGGAGATTTGAAATCGGTCTATAAATAGCCAATTCTCCTGGATCAAGCTGTGGCTTCTTAATAAGCGGTTTGATAACTGTCATTTTAAAGTGTCTTGGGACATGTCCTCAGGATAGCGAGGAGTTAATAATATTAAGAAGATATTCTGAGATTACAGGGAATACCTCTTTTAAGAGCTTAGTTGGTATTGGATCTAACATACATGTTGTGGCTTCTCAAGTTTTGTAAGCTCTTCATGACCTATGACAGCGAATGATTGAAACTGCTCGTGAGTAAAATTATGAGACACTGTTTGCTGAGGTATTGTGACAGAAAATTGCATAATTCCAATTATATTTCTGATTATTTAAATTGTATCAGTAAAGAAATTCATGAAGTCATTACTATTGTGCTGCGACAGAATATCTGGTTCAGTTGAGGCTTTATTCCTAACCAATTTAGCCACAGTACTAAATAAACACCTAGGATTGTTGTGGTTATTTTCTATGAGTTTGCTCAAATATGATGAACTGGAAGTTTTTAATGCCTGTTTGTAGCTACAGACACTATCCTTCCATGCACTGAATGATTTATCAATTGAATTCCACCTGGTCAAAATTGACCCGCGAATGCAAAAGGTCTATGCAGATTCTGAACTCAATAGGAGGGTTATGTACAAGTATGGATACTGAGCGAACATTTTACTCAATTAAAAGTATCTAGCCAAAAACATACTTGAGTGGAAGTATAAAAGTATTCACATTAAACTGTACTTAAATGTTAAAAAAGTAAAACGTAACTTTTTCCTAGCTGGAATGAAACCATGAGAGGAGATATTGAGAGAGAGGGGATGTTGTGGCCAATTACATTGTATGTGGATTTCATTGGTGGAATAAGTGATGTTTAAATTAAATTCAATTGGTTTGTTAAATCACCTTTTCTCTGTCTCCAACACTAGCATACAACTGTCAAATTTCTCCCCCTAGTGGAATTCGCAACCTGGTATCATAGAATCATGTTTTATACATAAATCTGGGTAATTGTTTTTTTTTTTTTTTTTTTTAACATATCCTGGCAGTTTCCTGGTGGAATGAACACAAGAGGCGCTACACCAATTATTATTATTATTTTATTTTTTTCACTTTTACACTGGTTGCATACTTTGTATAGGCAAATACTCTGAATAGGCTACCTAAAAAGGCTCTTACTATCTCTAAAACTGATGTTTTCATCTGTTTGTGTGTAAACATGTGTGACATCAAGTACATATAAATTATATGCATAAGTATTTAGACTAATAATCCCGAAAATACGGTAAATAACAGTAATGCCTATGTTTTGATAATCCAGTGAATTAAATACTTTAAAAATGAAAAAATACTTTTGAATATTTTCTCATTTTATTTGTAACATCATGGACATAAACAAAATATCATACAAGTCTGGCATCGGTGCAAAAACAGCTTCTTATTATACTGTATAACACTTTGGTTAACAACTGAATTTAAAAAAATGCACAACTATTATTAAAAAATGGATAGTTCTGACTCTAAATTCTGATTGGATAAGCCACATTCAATGTTGTTGTAAAATAGCAGAAATACTGCTCACCTGTGAATGCACATTAGTTAAATTCTGTATTAATGTGGCAAGTTACAACATTGCTCAGCAAACTAAACAATATTTTGCATTGTAGCTAACAAACATCTAACTGTACATCACTGTACATCTTGCCATTGAAGTGTCTAGGCACAATCACAATTTCAAGCTTGAATACTCTTTCTAGTGCTTGATGCATGCATAGAGAGCTAGTTGGCGTTATAGGAAATGTAATCAAGCTTGAAATCATGACTGCCAAGGAGACTGCTGTTAAGATATACAGTGAAAAAGGAGTTATATTTTAGTCTGTGCTCACCCACAACCAACTGGATCACTACAGAAGACATTGATTTAACCACTTGAGTCTTATGGATAACTTTTATGCTGACTTTATCTCCTTTTTGGAGCTTTTGGAGTTCTGGTCACCATCCACTTGCACTGCATGGACCTACAGAGTTGATATATTCTACTAAAAAAAAATTGTTTTCAGCAGAAGAAAGTAAGTCATACACAAGTGAGTAAATGATGAGAGAATTTTCATTTTTGGGTGAACTAATACTTTAATAAAAAGTTATTCGTCTTGACTTGTTTAGGACATGCCCCGCTCTGTGTTTTCAAATTACTCCATGTTTCTTCATCGCTCACACATGTAAATAACATAAAGCAGTCCTGCCCAATGATAGCCGCACAGATATATCAAATATATGTAGTTTAAACGGTATAACAGGATGTCTGAATCTTTATTCTGAAATAGCTGTGAGAAGAAAAGGAAGATCAAGACAGACAGTTCATGTGAATACTAAACAAAGACTTTAACTCCACTATTATGTCTCCATAGACATCGAATTAAATCACTTGAAGGTTTACATTATTCTTTAATGATAGCAAGTCAGATTATAGCCTGGTGAAATCTTAATGCTTTGCGCTCTGTTCTGTAAAAGTGGCCTTGTCTTCTGTAATGAGATATGCGCTGTGAAATGTTAATTACACGCAGGGCGAGAAGCAAGAACTGCTTCCAGAACTGACCCCATTTCTATTCTTTTAATAACAATTACTCGAAGAGAAAGTGGGTTAGAAGAAAATGTTGAGACTTCACTCGGCCGCACAATGAGACAAAGAAAGCCCTATGTGCGAACACACCTTTAACTCACGTCGCAAGCGACAGATACTCTTTTTAATATTCTTTCCAACATTTCTTAGATTTCAATTAGGCCTAGGCCTGTGGGGTTTCTTCGCATTTTCTGTACGAAATTTTGGGAAAAATCTGCGGAAAGGATTTAAAAGTAAATTTAGTTAAACTGAGCTGAGAATACTACACTATTATTGGTAAGCAAAAGCATTTAAACCTGGTCTCAAAAAATCATGTTACTATACCTTAATTTTTGCCTAATGATTCCTACGTGGCTCGTTGGACATTTTGTGGCAGTTCTCTTGTAAAATGAACACTATGGTGCTACAACAATGTCTTGTATTCCCTTTCATACAAATCATGAGTGAAACTGCAGATTACAGTTCATAAACACTTATTTTTCACCCTGTCCTCAATACTCACACAATGCTATCTAATTAGTTGACCTTACTTAGATTTTTCAAGGCAAATGTTTTGCATGCTTTTTCTAAGTAAACATACTTATTTAGCTCAAGTAAACTGAACGTAATTTTTTAAGTAATGTTAACTAGTTACAAGCAAGCTTAACTCATCTGTGATTAAAGTACCGTTGCTTTGATTTAATTATTTAAATTGGGTTATAACATGTCTTATACAGAAAGATATGAGGAATAAGGGAAATTATGACTAGACTCTAAGTTAGCCATATGGCACACTGGACTCTACTCATTACTTCATAGTGCACATAAATCTGCCCTTTGTAAAGTACAATTAAGTAAAGAAGAATGGATTAAACTAAACAGGCTCCAATTTCACCAGAGGTAACACTTATCACCCTCATGGTGACTTAACAAAAATCTCAATTATCAACCAGCTACAACAAAATAACAACTATAGTCATAAGAATTAAAACTAAATACATTTTTAAATAAAGAACTATTATTTTACTACATAAGTTCCCTTGTTTTGACCAAACAAACATAATTTATTCAAGCGCAAGGGTTTATGGGTATTCCACACAGCCGCAATTTTGTACTTGGTAATTTTAAGTTAGTAGTACTCGAAGCCAAATTTTAAAGAACTTAAGTATTTGAGTTATGATTCCAAAATGTGACATTTCAAGTAATGTTTAATTAGAACCACTTAAATGTTTTTATTAATGACAACTTTAGGATTTAGAGAGTAACTGTAACTTTATTTAAACTAGTAAGAATAGTAAAAATTTAAGATTAAGTTGAGTAAACTATTTTTTATAATTTGAGATTACTATTAGTGTTTACAGTGTACTATAGTGCATGACTTTTAATGTTGCATGTTAGCTCAACTGAGAGCATTGCACTTGGGATACAAAGGACCATAATTGCACCACAAAATGATGCAGTTGCTTCAGCAATTGCGTTTTCATGTCACACTTTCCTTTTTTATGACACTCTCAGTTAAGTTTAGGGTTAATTTAGGGAGGTTTTGTTTTTATTTATTTATTTATTTATTTATTTTAATTTAAAACTTGATAGAGCATTAACCTTAAAACATCATCTGTTTGGGAGACAACTGAACTCGCTTTTAGCACCACACAGTGTATGTTTCATGTTTTACAAAAAAGTCACCACAGTTATGTACTGTAATTTTCATTAGATCAGGTTGAAGCATTGTCATAGACTCATTGAGCACTTTATTAGGAACACCTGTACACCTTCTTATTCATGCGATTATCTAATTACCCAATCGTGTGACAGCAGTGTAATGCATGCACACAGATACGTGTCAGGAGCTTCAGATAATGTTCACATCAACCATCAGAATGGGGAAAAAATATGATCTCTTTCGACCATGGCATGATTGTTGGTGCCAGACGGGTTGGTTTGAGTATTTCTGTAATTGCTGATCTCCTGGGATTTTCGCACACACCAGTCCCTAGAGTTTACTCAGAATGGTGCCAAAAACAAAAAAAAACCATCCAGAACTGAGCAGCAGTTCTGCAGACAGAAACGCCTTGTTGATGAGAGAGGTCAACGGAGAATGGCCAGACTGTTTTGAGCTGACAGAAAGGCTACAGTAACTCAGATAACCACACTGTACAATTGTAGTGAGCAGAATAGCATCTCAGAATGCACAACACGTCAAACCTTGAAGCGGATGGGCTACAACAGCAGAAGACCACATCAGGCACTTAGAACCGTAGTGTTCCTAATAAAGTGCACAGTGAGCGTATTTAATAAATGAACACGAAGGGGCAAACACGCAAGAACATTGTGAATGACAGGTGTTCGATTTCTGAGTAAATCTGCAGAAATTTCTGCAAAGTTTTGTGCAAGTGAGATTGACTATAACATACAAACTTTTCTTCCTTTTTAAGAATAAAGATCAGCAACACTTATATAATCGTTTGAAGGCATCCAGTGTGTATTTACAACCAGAATGCACTGACAGGTGATTAAGAGTATTTCTACACTTTGGTACATCTACTGTAAATACAAAGTTGTTCCACGAATGTGGTCCTGTGCATGTCACGGGCTCTGTTATGAATAACAGTAATTGTTCAGCCGCTCTGCGCCTTTGCGCCCTTGCCAACTGGCACCTGCTCCCCTGCGCATCAAATGACACTACAGCTGTGTCCACATGTTCCCGGGGTCAGCACATCAGTTTGGATAATGCCTGCTTTTGATCAGTCCCCCTAACTTTTTCCAAATGATCTCATCATATTACTGCAGATTGCTACATATTATGGAGCGATACTTATTCAGCAATTTAGTTGCAAAATTGCCCAGCTCAGAGGCTAATTTCAGCATTGACATTTCACTGCGATGTGGCTGCTGGAAAGACAGCAAATGACAAAGAGTAATTAACGCTAAATGAGTCCATTGTTTTGTGTGTGTTTAAAGGTCTGGCCCATTCACTGGGTTCTCTTGTCTGACCCAGAAGGAATTAAACTTTGTGTTTGTCTATTAAAACAAAGGCACACACAGCAGTGAGCTAAACAACATAACTCAGAAGTCAAAGGTAATGCTGCAGGGACACTGTGAGATAATTGGTATGTGTTGTGTATGTCTTACACCCTATTTCCTTTGCACACAAAGAGCTTTACACACTCACAAAAAGCAACACATGGATTTATTGTGTCGCCTCACTGGTAATTTGTTTGTAAGCTTACAGAGGACATTGTTGTGGGGGAAAAAAAGACTGTGAGTGATTAGCTGTTTATCGTGATTGTGTTGCATGGGCAGTCAAATGAATGAGCCACTGGCTTTTTCCCAGGCATCGTCTGACACCACTTGAGGAAGAACCAGCAAAAACAACAAATTCAACTGTAGATTTATGCTTTCTTATTGACGTGAGTTAGTATTTTCTCTTTTCGCCAAATTCAATTGTGCATGATTAATTTCAGGATTTAAACCATGTCTAATTGTTTTCATTCCATGTTGTCCTGCTGAAAAAGGTTGATGGGGACATTCTGTGGACAGTCGGGAGGAAAACATACACAAAAAGACATCTTCTTTCTCTAGTCCAGTGTTATGGAAGCTACATTGAAACTGTAGTTTCCTAAACTACAAGCTACTCATAATTTAAAGTAGTTAAACTACTGTCAAGCTACTCTTTTAAAAAATAGTTAGCTACAAGCTACTATCAAAAAGTAGCTAACAAACATTAGCTATGTTTCCATCCAAGTTGCAATTTTAATTAATTCTAAAAATCCATAATATCGCATAAAACTATGTTTATTTTTGATCAATTTAATGCATCCTTGGTGAAAGGAAGCATCAATTTCTTTTAAGAACAAGAATGTCTTTGTGTTCTAAAAATGAAAGCGTATATACTGTACTATATATAGTATAATTTTCATAAGTAACTTGTAACGTAATTACTTGAGTAGTTTTTTGGTAAAATACTTATTTACTCTTACTTGAGTCATAATATTTCTCAGTACTTCTACTCATGTGAATTATTTCTTCAGTAGCAGTACTTTTACTTAAGTAAAAAAAAAACAAATCAGTACTCTTTCCACCACTGATGATAATTAATAACACTGATGAACATGAAAATTTAGTCTACACATCCCATGTGTTCAATTGAGCAAAATCGTCCGGAGAAATTGTAGCCACTGTGTCTCTTTTATTCAGAAAATACTCAAGGTTTACAAGGTTCATGCAGACAAAACACTCTAGAAAAAGATTTAAATTTTTCAAAAGTGTCAATAAACCTGCTATTAGGCACAGTTCAATTTTGACTTATTTGCTCTGCAAACATTTTGCAGGCTTTGGATTTTTTAGACACTGTTATTTCAGGATGACCAGAACAACATTTCAGAAGCAACGATTGGTCCACTGGCTAGTTCAGTTATGAACAAGTTATTCAGTCACATGACCTTTTTTCTTTTTTTTTTCTTTTTTTTATGCGCATCTTGTATTCTTAATAAATTAAGTAGGAGTTTATTTGGTGAATGGGTTTCCATCATAGTTTATGCGCATTTCTTCTTATCGAATAAAAGAAATTATCCACCTCAAGCGAGCATATACGTTTTTTATGTGCATTTTGGAGATTTTATTTACAAAAGTAGCAATCATAGTAAAACCATGGTGAAACCTTGGTTAATTTTCATAAGGGTTAAACTAATAGTGGTGACAACATTAAACTGATTGTAAATTTATACCTAGAAAACACTCTATCACTCAGTTTTATATAAGTGAATTGAAATATAGTGATAAACAGCAGCAATTAACTAAGTCAAAATGCTTTAAAAAAGAAGTCCCTTAAAAGCAAGGATTAGTGAATCATTTATGTGAACTAGTTCATTTACATGAACCGTCCGAAAGAACCGCTTCACTTGCATGATTGGTTTTCCCATCGCTACATGAGAGAGAGGTGATTTACTTTATGTGAGCATGTTTGATTATTAACTCGGCTCCATTGCTGCATTCGCAATACAATGTGACAAAATTAGCATGTTATGATGCTACAACGCTACTTGTTGGAAAATGTAGCTTGTTACTGGAAAATCTACACTATTTTGAAAATAGCTCAGCTACTATCACGCTACTCAAAAATGTAGTTAAGTTAGTAGTGCTGCTACTTTTAGTTAACTACTCCCCATCACCGCTCTAGTCTCCATTTTATCTAAATGCATCATTCAGACAAGGCTTAAAACTGAGTGAAAACAAAGTAAAACGTGCAGAGAGTTATGAACTCATCTCCATTATAGACTGATCCTAGGATTTATGGAAAAGGATGTTAGGACGAGGTAGTAAAACTGAAATCTGACATTTAAATATGCTGCCCATTAAATGTACGAAAACAGAAGCTCCTCCTGCCAAAAATAACTTGCTGCATTCTGCAATTCCAAGGCTAAAATATGGTGCATCGATCAGGCCGATTGTTGTTTCCTCATATGTCTCTCAGGGTCTGGAAAAATCTCAACAGAGTTATATATTGAGAATATTATCTATTAGGAGAGATGAAAACCATGAAATATCTCTCGTGAAAGGGTCAGGCAATCAAGACGAATAGCATGTCCAGGGTTCGGTAGATGCCATTTATTAGATATAACTCCATATTAGAGAAAGAAAGGCATTTGAATGATATACTAATGATGACCTATTCCGAGGCCCCAACAGGACTCAGCTGTGTTTCGGGCCAGATGTATTGGCGTTTGATGAGGAAAAGCCAGACCACTTAATGGAGAGAGCTCTGCCGAGTGGCTCTGCCACCAAAACATATATGCATAATGGAAAAATAATGGAATTTATAATAATTTGTTTAGCTGGGGAGAGAAACAGAGGGAATTAGAGCAGCTCGGTGCTGCAGCCTGCAGACTACATGCACCTCTGCCATAACAAGATTAGAATTTAAACTATGGAGCGAAAGACTGTCTCTGGCGAGATGAAATATTAAAATAGGCCATGCCTTGGTGCTAGGCTGTAAAGCCTGGCTCTTTCCCTCTCCCTTTCTCCATGTGACATTTTCCAATTCTGACATGTGCCTGCCAATCAAAGTGATTGACACCAGACATATCAGGCCACCTAAGCAGTTTCGCACAGTGAATTGCAAAGTGTCGTATAAGCATAGAGACATACGGTGTAGTAGTGGTGTATACATCTGTTTTTATTCTTCTCCTGAGTCCCCAAATGTCCTGTTCATAACTATTTGAATATGTATTGCCATGAATAATCCACAGCATTCTGGCTTGGCCAGAGGAGATGGGATTGGCGTCCCTGTGTGTGCCTGTTTGTTTCACTGGGAGATGGGTTAAAAGGCTGTCAGAGTCTTCTTTAGGGCTTTAGGCTGACAGTGAACACGTGTTCTCCCCTGTGATCTTCTGGGAAGGAGCTGTGTGTGTTGTGCTGGTCAGAAGGCATTTGAATATAGAAAACCTCTGAATGATGCAGAAGGTGTGGAGCATCACCCTGACCTGGCCTCTGTTGAAGAGACACCCCTCCAGGCAGACCTTTACCTGCTACGTGTGTGTATGCTCAATCTAAACACCGTACTGGACCAATCAGTGAAGGTGTCTTGAAGCAAGATGGCGTGAGACCTTTAAACATGCCATATGGAATAATCCTTGTATTGGAATGTAGATACAACCTTTTTGGCTTTACACCAACTTACCGTAGTTCTTGTTGCAAACTTTTCTGTGTCTCAAGGGTGTGTGTATGTTAACAAGTAAATAAAACTGAGTTGCGGTATCGTGATAACAGTGTGAACACAAAGTTTATTGAGTTATAATGGGGAAATAAGGGTAAAGATTTTCACTCACTAATTTGTAATTGCCAGCAGAGGGAGCTAGGATAGTAGCTTTGGGTTGGGATGAGATAAGAGCCTCCTCTGAAAATGTGCTTTCCTGGCCAACCAGATGGAATCTTACAACAGCAAAATTACATTATTCATTATTTATCATTATTATGGGAATCACAAAGGACTAAAATTAGGTATTTTATTAAAGTATCTATTTCTCTAACAAAGTTGATCATTAATCACATTTATTTTATGCTTGACAATAGAAAATACATTTAAAAAAGTATCAACAAAAAGTATTCTGAATTAAACTGCTTTGGGTAGTTACATGGTTATAACATAGTTATAACAAATATATAAACAACATATAAGAATGCTATTTTGAAATGAAGAATTAGGAGGCAGATTTTTTTCTTCAGTATAACATTTATAACTTAAGGCAGCTCATAATAATTCCTACCAGATGGCAAAATCATAAGATATCGAACAACTTTCATTCCCAAACCAGCAAACAGAATTTCAAATAGATACAATACAGGCATGAAATTTTTTGGTAGCTTTCTATCCAACACTTTATATTAAGAAAGGAAACATCTGTCAACAAATTTGGTTACTAATTCCATATTGTTTATGCAATACAAATGACTGATGAATGTCAATACTAATATGACCTATAATATGCTTCCCTCATCTCATTCCAAACCTGATGTTTTCTTTCTTCAGTGGGACACTAAAGTTATTTTTTAAAGAAATCATGGTTAGGTTTAGGTTAGGCTTAAATTTAGGGAAAATCAGAAGAATGCTTGTTCAAAATCCGATGTTTCTCTTTCTTCCATGGTGAACAAAAGTTATTTTCCTTTTAAAATCATGTTTAGGTTTACAGTTTGGATAAGGGGTTAGCATTTATGGTTAGGTTTAGGTTTGGGGTTTGGGTTATGGCTTAAACTTTTGGGAAAATCAGAAGAATGCTCTTTCAAAACCTGATGTTTCTCTTTCTTCCATTATAAACAAAAGCTATTTTTTCTTTTAAAATCATGTTAAGGTTTAGGGTTTGGATAAGGGGTTAGACTTTATTGTTAGGTTTAGGTCTTGTTCAGAGGTTAAACTTAAATATAATAAAAACATAATAAAATAGTTTGTTTGTTTGATTTCAACGGGAGTAAAAGTCGTATATTTTCTTAGAAGCCAACTCTCACGACTTCTTACAATTTCGGCATCTCGTACTCATTTTTACGACTTGTCATGTGACCGGGCTGAACACTTTTGTCCAAAGTAACAAATGAGGAACATATAACCTTTAGTTTGTTTTGTTTTTATTTATTTTTTAAATGAAAAGTTAAACTTAAGAACAATTTCTTTCCACTGAATTATCTTTTGTCAGAGTTCTCAACAACCACATCTAACTTTTCACACACGCATGACAATAAAACTGACTTTGACTTCATTACATTCAAATTAAAGTCAGATCAAGATTGCTGTTGGCTTTCGAAACGGCAACAATGATCTTTTCTCTTTTCTCTCTTAAATCTGTTCACCATTCTCTGGTTCTGCCATCAAACCATCAAAGCAAGTCATTAATGGAGATATCTCCGTCACGTCCACTGAAAGACATGTGGGATTCTCTGAGCCACAATTTAATGCATGCATGGTGAAAGCAAATCCCCTCTTTATCATCTGATTCTAATTTTGATTTTAATTATAGCATATGTCATGCCATAGCTTCCTATTGCGTAATCATTGAGGAATCTATTCTGGTTTTGCCAGAAATCTGTTTAACAAGTGCACACCTGTGCAGCCCAACAGAGATGTCCCTTTATTGACACCATTAGACCAGACTCACCCTCACCCTGGGTGTTTACACACACACAACTGAGCCCACAAGCAATCACACAAACAGATGTCCTGAAATGTAAGTCTTGCAGCTTTTCATACCTTCCATATTCTGGAATGCTCATCACCCAGAGAGTTACCATATCTACTAATGATATGTTTCATTTCACTCAGTAGGTATTCATAAAAGCATAATAGCCAGAGTCCACCTTCAAAGGGTGTTCACACATGATTAATTCCAAAGGTTTGAGAGCACTTCGCAAGAAATTTGACTTACATGTGAACCCTCCTAACGAACTAAGAAGAAGAGTTCATACCATAATTAATGTAATACTGTATTTTAGTGGTCCAGGTTACAGAAAAGGACAGTGTGAATGGAAAGTAGACCTAGACTAAACTTCCTTAAATGGACCAAAAATGAGATGTGAGCCCACTTTTAATCCAGATGGCTTTTGTGAATGAAAAGAGAAATATGTTCACAAACTTTGCATATCACTTTTTGGTTTTCACACTGGAATCATCTTTTAAAGAACCAAATTCACAGACCACTTTAAATGGACCAAAGATTGAACTGGGTAAAAATGAACTCAGTTCTCATTTCCTTTTTTTCTGTCTCTAGCCTTTAGAGTGGGGTCTCTTTTTGGCTGGTTAGCTTCTTGGCATAGAGTCTATTGCATTTTTTTTAAAGACTCACTTTTTTTTCATCTCCATAAATTTATGATTTATAAGCTACTATTGTATGTCATAATTAACTTTGTAAGGTAATCTGTAACCTGGAGTGCTTTGAATTACCAATGAACATTATGCACTGACAGAAAGAAAACCTCAGTTTACTTTAAAGGGCTCTAAGTTTGTTTGGAGCTTATTAATTACTAAATACTAATTTAATTAATGATTAAATACTGCTATCAGACTCTTAAACGAACCAATAATAATAATAATATTAATAATAATAATGATAAAACATAATTTGATTGTTTTTATTTATTTATTTATTTATTTATTTATTTATTTATTTATTTTGTTTACCTAACAATATCAAGGAATTTTATAAAACTGTGATTTGAAGGCCTAATTTTCCTATGGAAAACTGATAACAAATTAATAAAATCTCAAAAATTCATGTAAAAGCCATGGAAATGTCTATGGTGAAATACATTTTTCTAGTTATGCTCTTTTAAGGCCCCAGAACACTCACAGCAAAATGCGTCTTCGTTCTTCATTTAGAGCTAAAAAGAACTTTGAAACAGCTGAGCAATGGCATGCTGTTTGCAAATATTCAGAGGAGCATTTAAATATGAGAACGCTCAAGATTACATGTAAAACATCAACTAATATTACATTAAAATTGTGTTATGAATGACTTCATGCCTATTAGTAGTATTTACACGAGATCAGTAAAAGAAGCTTTAACCACTCGATGATTTAAAGTAATATACAGTAGGTAATGTGTAATTTATCATGTTTGCTATTGCATTCATGGCACTAATGCGCTAACACGCTACACACGGCCATAAGAATGGGTACTTATGAGTATATGAGTAGATTTAATTCCTTTTGCCGAACGAATTAAACAAAAAAGTCGCTTGACATGTTCTTGGAAAATGTTTCTATGCGAACAATCGTACAGCTGTAGGTACATTTGCATCAGCTCGCTAATAACTCTGCATGCCATTGTGTTCATGGTAACTGAATGGGAATTAGTTGTCGGCCTCAAAGTTGGTGGAGCTCCAGGTCACACCTACCGATGACATGGACCAGTGGCAGTAAGAAGGTGTTTGACAGCCGGTAAAATGTGTTCCTGTAAGTCTGCCCTGACGAGCTGTTACGAACCACCTAAACGAATTCAAAAACACCTTCTTTCTGGACAGATTTTGTTTTAAATGATGCCACACCCGTTCGGTCTTCAAATTCATGGGAAATGTGCAGGGCCTTTAGAGTGCAATCTCTTAAAAAAAATATGAACTCGTGAAGAAGACATGGAAATTTGTTGCTCAAAAATTGGGAAACCCTGTGTTTTTTAAATACTTATTTTTCTCTTTTCAGAGGTTGTTAATGCTGTTTTGATTGTTGTATGGAGCCATGGCTCAGCCAATATATTATTAAAACAAATAGGGATTTAAGTGGAACTTGTTTGAATGCTTTTCACCCCTGCAGGGTGGAGATTAACACCAGAGCTCTTAAGAGTGGCCAATAAAACACTACATGGACTCCACAGTTTAGAGGCTGCTACTTTTCCCACTGCAATTTTAAAAACCTGTATTTATATTCACATTTAAGGCATTTAGCAGATGCTGTCATTAAGGACAAATTTAGCTTCACATAAGGGACTGTTGACACAGACAGAATGCATACAAGTCTGAAAATTATTTGGTAGGGAAAAAAAGTGGCACCTTTGCAAATACAACCCCAATCCGAAAAAGTTGGGACAGTATAAAAAATGCTAATAAAAACAAAAATGAGTGATTTGTAAATTATATTCACCCTTTGCTATATTGCAAGCACTACAACTACACATTATATGATGTTTTACCTTGTGAATTTCATTGTTTGTTTTTTTTAATTTTTTTTTTATGTACATGTAACACAGTTCAGTGGAAAGGAGGAGGTGAGAACCGGCTTAACACTATAAATAACAGTTTAATAATAAACTTAACCAAAAAGACACAAACATAAACAGGTGTCAGACAGCTGTCCGTAACTCTCTCTCTCTGTCGCACTGCCGTCTCCGGTCGGCTTTATCCCTCTCGGGCTTAATCAGCCTTATTAGGGGTCTGGTGTGTGGAATCATGACCCGGCCCCGCCCTCCACCCTGCCACAGTACAGTAATTTCAAATCAGATGATTGCAATGCATTCCAAAAAAGTTAGGACAGTCGAGTGTTTACCACTGTGAAACATCACCATTTCTTCGAATAACACTTATTAAGCATTTAGGCACTGAGGACACAAGTTTGTTAAGTTTAAAAGGTTTAATTGTCCCCCATTCATCCATTACGCAGGTCTTCACAATTGTACAGGGTCTTTGTTGCTGTATTGTGTGCTTCAAAATGCACCACACATTCTCAATTGGAGATGGTCAGGACTGCAGGCAGGCCAGTCTAGCACCTGCACTCTCTGCTTATTCGGCCAGTATGTGCTTTTGAAGTTGTCCTACTGAAAAATCTGGGATGTCCCTGGAAAAGAAGGTGCTGGATAGCAGTATATGCTGCTCTAAAATGTTTACATATCTGTCTGCATTAATGGTGGCCTCACAGATGTGCGAGTTACCCATGACATGGACACTGACACATCCCTGGCACATACAGACACTGGCTTTTGGACCTGACGCTGATAATAGCTTGGATGGTCCTTTTCCTCTTTGGCCCGGATAACCCGATGGCTGTGTTTTTCAAAAACTATTAGAAATGTGGACTCATTGCATCAAAAAACATGGTTCCACTGTTCTACTTTCCATCTAAGATGAGACCGAGCCCTGAGAAGTCGGCAGCACCTGTGTGGATCTGTGGATGCAGCGGCGAATGGTGTTGACTAATAAAGGTTTACTAAAGTAATCCCAAACCAATGTTCATGATATCCATTTCAGATTAATTATGTTTTTTAAGACAGTGATGTCTGGGGGATCAGAGATCACGGGCATTTAGAAGTGGTTTTCTTCTTGCCCTTTACGCACCGAGATTTGACCATATTCCTTGAATCTTTTAACTATCTTGTGCACTGTAGAGGGAGAAATGCCCAAAATCCTTCCAATTTTGTCTTCAGGGAACATTGTTCTCAAAGTGCTGGATTATTTGCTAAAGCATCTGTTGGCAAATTGACAAATCTCAAATGATCTTTGCTCTTGAAGGACTATGCTGTTTTTGGAGGCTCCTTATATACTATGACACGATTGCCTCATGTTTTTTACCGTACATTAAAAAAAAAAAAAAACAATGAAACATATAATGTGTAGTTGTCATGTTTTCAATTTAGCAAAGGGTGAATATAATTTACAAATCAATACTTTTTTGTTTTTATTAGCATTTTTCATACTGTCCCAACTTTTTTGGAATTGGAGTTGTACTTAAGAAATTAGTAATACCTACTACAAATAAAAGTAGTCCACCAAACACTTAAATGGATTGTTCACCCATAAATGGACATTCTGTTAACTCATGCTGCCCCCAGCATGAGTTAAATATTTGGGTGACTTATTTCTTTCAGGGATGCACAGATACAAAACTTATGTGCCGATATGGATATCCGAACATACATCCAAACAATAATTTTATTCTCTTTCTCTATATGTCTTAATGTCCTATTGTAAAGCTCACATTAAATTGGTAAGATTTCTTAATTCTTTGAATATTCTTAACTAACATTAACTGAATTCTGAATGATGAAGCTTCTCTGTTTTTAGATGACACAGCCTGAGTTTTAGTTTTAACATACTCTGCATATTCCATGCTGCTAATCAAATTAGTTGTGTTAAGTTTTAATATTAGTTCCACCTAGTGACTACCATTACCATTACACTACCAGCAGTGCAAAGCTTAAAAATGACAACTCTGCTGTCATTGTCACCCAATTCAAAGTAATTCCACACAAGAGACCACAAGAGCATGAGTTATAGGCTAATTGCCATTGTAGTTGATGCATTTTCCCACTCACTTTTACAGAAAACAATCGGCTCCGGTCATCGACTGTTTTTAAACAATTGGCCGATATTCGATAGTGCAGATAATTACTTTTATCAGCTGACACCGATGTTTGGCCGATACATTTGGTGCATCTCTAATTACTTTAATACAAATAAATAAACCAGCACATAAATAAAATCATTAAACTTTAGTAAAAAAGTATACAATTTATAAATATAATAAAATGTGTTAGTAATTATTTTGTTGACCGCTTAGCACTTTCAATGTGCAAAACAAGCTGACACACAGTATATTCTCACAGTCCTGTGGAATTCCATAGTGTGTGTGTGAGACGGAGTGAATGGTAGTGGAAGATACGATGAGACACACTGAGATAATGAAAGAGAGACAATTGTTCCAGACACTGTCTCTTCTCATACTCTGCGTCTCCTTCTGTTGCACAGTTCTGTTTAGAGCCAAACAGTCAAGAATGTGGGGTATCATTTCCTGCCTAGAGATGACGTTCATGGAAAGGAGAAAAAAAGAGAAAACAGTGAAGAAAAAAAGCCCTCGTCAAAGGGAGGCTTAGTGGTGTCAGCCTCAGGAAAAAGAGGTTTTCAGATTTGAGGGGTTACACTGAAAGTGTGTGTTGGGGTGGGGGGGGGGGGGAGCACTAGAGCTTCCGCAGGGTGTGTGTGTATTTGTGTGTAAGAGTGTGTGAGGCAGAGAGCTGGCAGCTGCTGTGGCAGGGCGAGACTGGGCAGGCTCCGGTGCTCGGCCCCAGGGAAGCACCAAGCTGCCAGAGTGTCCTGGCAGAGGCCTGGGATGGATCCGCAGGAAGAGAACAGCCTCTTTGTGCTTACCTTGCCAGCAGAAACTGGGCCTGCCTCCTCTGCTCCGCGCACAGATCAGGTCTACACTGCTCTGCTGTGCTTACCATACAATACATCGACTACAACTCACCGCTAGCAGCTAACCCACAAATCAGAGGCAGAGTCTTGAAACGAGACAGACACTGACTGTTCTGCTGAGATGTTCTAGATTTACATAAATGTAAATCAATGTTTCTAATATCCATTCTCAGGGATGTTGATTTCTGCACAATGTATTTAGATCTTTCACAGACCCATTATTGGGGGCAATCAACTCAAAAAAAAAAAAAAATTAAAAAAAAAAAATATATATATATATATATACATACACTACCGGTCAAAAGTTTTGAAACACTTGACCGAAGTGTTTCCCATGATCTTTAAAATCTTTTGATCTGAAGGCGTATGCTTAAATGTTTGAAATTAGTTTTGTATATAATTGTGCCACCATATTAATTTATTGCATTATAAAATCTAAAATGTAATTAAAAAAAAAAAAACAAGTTTCTGAAATTGATGACTTGGACCAAATAATAAAGAAGAGCAGCCAATAAGTGCCCAGCATATAGATGGGAACTCCTTCTGTACTGTTTAAAAAGCATCCCAGGGTGATACCTCAAGAAGTTGGTTGAGAAAATGTCAAGAGTATATTTCTAAAAATTCTAGGCAAAGGGTGACTACTTTGAAGATGATAAAATATAACATAGTTTTTATTTATTTTGGATTCTGTTTAGTCACAACATAATTCCCATAGTTCCATTTATGTTATTCCATAGTTTTGATGACTTTACTATTATCCTAAAATGTGAAAAAAAAAAAAAAAAAAAAAAAAATTATAATAAAGAATGAGTGTTTCAAAACTTTTGACTTGTAGTGTGTGTGTATATATATATATATATATATATATATATATATATATATATATATATATATATATATATATATATATATATATTGTAAAATTTTATAAAATATTTTTTTAAATATTTTTTTTATATATCGCTTCAAAAAAACAATACGGCTTCATCCAGCATGTATATATGTTAATTGGGCCACAACTCGCCTCCACGTTCTGCGCATGCTCCAGGTGACGAATTACGTGTGTCCTTCCTTCAAATATTTGATTATACATTGTGTCATGTATCCTTGGACAGACAGATGAAGACTGTAATTCGGCTATATATGAAAACTCGCTGTAGCTTTATTATACTGTATTAGCACTGGCAGATTCATTTTATTGGGCTGATCATTTTACTAAGCATCTGAACGAACTGATTCACATCAGACATGCTAATGCTTCATATGAGCGAGAGTGAACATTTTAGGTAAGCGCATTTAATTATTCAGTTTGTTCGGATGTAAAGCTGCACACAATGTGGTAAAAACATGAAGTACTGCATAAAGCTGCATCGCTACTCAATGGAAAATGTAGATTGTTAATGGAAAAGCTATTCTGTTTTGAAAACAGCTGAGCTACTGTCATGCTACAGTAAATTGTTGTTAGGTCTGTTGTTACTTTACATTTATGTTCCCTTTGTTAAGGTTTTTTAAAGAG
This sequence comes from Myxocyprinus asiaticus, assembly GCF_019703515.2. NCBI lineage: Eukaryota > Metazoa > Chordata > Actinopteri > Cypriniformes > Catostomidae > Myxocyprinus > Myxocyprinus asiaticus. The sequence continues at coordinate 40,051,203 of NC_059364.1, read as the reverse complement.
GGTTATTAACGACTAATTAGTCAGTTACAAATGCGTTAAATCATTGATATGTGGTTATAACTACATGAATACAAAGGGTGACTCATGTAATACCTGCCTAATATTGAGCATTTTAACTTGCATGTTATAAATGCTTAATAAATACACTTATTCATACTTTTATTAAACCAAAACATAAAATGCCATAATTTATGATTTATGTCACAATGCAGGAAACTTTTATTATTATAATGAGATAATATAGAGAGTGAGTTATTTTGCTACACTGTGCTTTGTGTTTATATTCATTACTGTAATGTCTGGACTCACTTGTGTTGTCACTTTCCTTGTCACGTTGATGTCAAAAGAATGGTGCTACTCCGACTGGTGTCCCAACTTACCTAGTCCTAGTAACCTAAAGTCCTCTGCAAAAACCCTTTTCAGGTCTTCATGCTCATTTTCAGCTTATATCATATAATAAAGCCTGATGGCATTTGGACCATACTGAACTTTGTTTACATAGGTTACTAATGTTTGCAACTGCTTAATAAATTCTTCATATGTGTCGAATTTACATTAAGGTACATTTTCATAGGTTACTAATGTTTTGTAAGAGTTTTTAAGCATTTATAACTTTGACTTAAAATGGTTCACTATTTGGCAAGTATTGTATGACAGTCATGTTGTTATATTCATGTTCTTATAACTGCACATCAATGATTTCTAATGCATTTGTACTGTAGATGGTACAGTACAAGTTAAGCTCAATTGACAGTATTTGTGGCATAATGTTGATGACCACAAATATTTATTTAGACTTGTCTCTCTTTTTATTAAGTTAACCCTTTCTCACATAAGATCAAACCATCATGGTTACTTGTGTAACCTCCGTTCCCTGATGGAGGGAATGAGACGTTGTGTCGATGTAGTGACACTAGGGGTCACTCTTGGGAGCCCGAGACACCTCTGGTCTTTGATAAAAGGCCAATGAAAATTGGCGAGTGGTATTTGCATGCCACTCCCCCGGACATACGGGTATAAAAGGAGCTGGTATGCAACCACTCATTCAGGTTTTATGCTGAGGTGCCGAGACAAGGTCCCGGCCATTTCAGCGGGTAGTTCAGCGTTGTGGCAGGAGGGACGCAATGTCTCGTTCTCTCCATCAGGGAACGGAGGTTACACAAGTAACCATGACGTTCCCTATCTGTCACTCACTCGATGTTGTATCAATGTAGTGACACTAGGGGTCCCTATACAAAACACCGCAACTGGCTGAACTGTGTTACGTGAACTGGAGGTGTGTTACGGGCAGACAACTGTGTGCCTCGTAGCCAGCACACCAGGCCAACACGTAACCTCCCCCAACATAGTTATGAGTGTCGAACGGCCCTTTGGGGACAAGTCGACTACCCAAAATATAGAGACAGGCTAGCCCAGTTGTGGCCTCTTTTCCCCTTCTTTTTTCCACTCCCTAAAAGAAAGGGGGAATATCCGACTGGGCCGACCAGGTCTAGTCGGGGGGTGTCCCTCCCAAGGGGAAGACACCGCGGAGACCACACCTCGCCTAGAGAGAGGGGGGATATTTAAGTGGAAAATACGTCACATGGTCTTGCCGAGCTATGTCGGAAGTATGTCATATGGGGAAGTCTCATGGTAGGTCCTACTCAATAGTGGAGGATTTACTACAAACATGGAGACTGTGGCAGAGGGGCCTCTGCCCAAAGGAAGATGCAGTTTGCCAACAGGGAAACGAATCAGCAGAAGATATACATCACATGGGGTTACCTACAGGGCCCAGGAGGCCGTTACACCCCTGGTAGAATGGGCTCGTAGCCCTACCGGGGGCGACACATCCTGAGCGTGATGTGTCATAGCTGTTGCGTCAATGAGCCAGTGGGCGATCCTCTGCTTGGAGACTGCGCTTCCTTTCCGCTGTGCACCAAAGCAGACAAAGAGCTGCAGGTCTCCTACCCTCTTGATGGAAGTGAGCGCAGTCAGGAGGGCAGTCTTCAAGGAGAGTGCCTTAAGCTCAGCTGACTGCAAAGGCTCAAAAGGGGGCTCTTTGTAGACCCTGAAAAACTACAGAGAGGTCCCATGAGGGAACGAGGCGCTGTGTGGAGGGATTCAGCCTCCTGGTGCACATCTCTGGGGGTCTTCATGTCGGGAAGAACACCACTTTGCGAACAGATGCCACTTAAAGGCATACAGGCGCCTCGTAGAGGGGGCCCTAGCCTGAGTGATTGTGAACTGAAGTGATCGAGAGACCACTTAGGTCTTCCGCGTCACGTCCAGGGGCCAGACATGGAAATTCCAGAGGTCTGGTCGAGGGTGCCAGATGGTGCCCCGTCCCTGAGAAAGAAGGTCCTTCCTCAGGGGAGTTCGCCGGGGGGGGCTGTCGCGAGGAGCGTGAGGTTCGAGAACCACGTCTGGGTGGGCCAGTAGGGTGCTACCTGGACGACCTTCTCCTCGTCCTCCCTGACCTTGCACAGAGTCTGTGCAAGTAGGCTCACTGGGGGAAACGCATATTTGCGCAGGCCAGGGGGCCAACTGTGTGCCAGCGCGTCTATACCGAGAGGTGCCTCGGTCAGGGAGTACCAGAGCGGGCAGTGGGAGGATTCTTGGGAGGCGAACAGGTCTACAGTGCTTCCGCTGCAGTGTTGAGGTCACCCGGGATGTGAGTGGCTTGCAGCGACTTGAGGTGCTGCTGACTCCAGAGGAGGAGACGGCAGGCGAGTTGTGACATACAACGAGAGTGCAGACTGCCTTGGCGGTTGACATATGCTACCGTTGCCACTTAAGGAAGTGGAACGGACTTCCAAAATGGTGGTGGGGATTCCCTCGAGGGGAAGTGGTTAGGGGAGTTAGCGAGTGGATGTTAAAAGTGAAGTGGAACGCAGCCTCAGTCCACTCGGACCTTCTCCCATTCCGTCCATCACAACCACTTCCGGGGCTGGGAGAGTGGAAAGGTTAGGTTTTTAGAACCTTCTATACTCCTCCTTTTGTATGCTTTTATGACGATACAAACTCAGATCACATCTTGCATTGCAACGAAAACATGGCAGTGTGCATAGCCAGCAAGCACATTCGCGATCACATCTTATCTATCATAATCATTAATAACATCTAAAAATCATATTTTTGATAATATATAATCTGACCTTCAGTGCACCCACTGTGATATAATCTGTCCTCCAGTGCATCTGCTGTGAAGTGTAAGGTAAGATTTATTTTAATTACAGCGCGTATTAAAGAACTCACGCTGGGAAATCCGTCAGTAAAGGAGAAACTCACATGCGAAAAGTTTAAGTATTTTAAAGTGAAGTTAAAATACTCAGTGCTTTAAAAGTATATCCACAAGGTATACATATATGTGTTAACGTAACAATATACGTGTTAATGTGATTTTACTGTGATAAAACTGCTTACTAACCCTTTCTGAATAAATTTATATTCAGTTTTACAACTTAAAATCCGTAAAGCCTTAAATGATCATAAAAAAACAATATATACAACTTTACAGCTAAAATAATACACGTTTTAAAAGAAGAATTAATGTGTTTTTTCTATTTATTTATTATAAGCTTCACACTTCCGCCTTTTAGACCTTCCAAAAATTGGCCCCATTCACTTCCATTTTAAGTGCCTCACTGTAACCTTGATTTTTGCTTTTTTTTTTAAGAAAAGGAGGGATGTGTTGACATTATTAAGCCACAAATGCTGTCGATTGAGCGTAACTTGTATTGAACCCAGAATATTGCTTTAATATAGGGAACATTAATGTAAAGTGTAACCAGTTAGGTTAACAGTTTCACTACATTTATTTAGTTAATCCCTAACGCTGCTCAGACCAGGAGAAATGCACGCATTTCTTGGATGTCACTCGTGTGTGTGTGTGTGTGTGTGTGTGTGTGTGTTTGTCTGGATGGCTTCAGAGGTGAGAAAATTCTGCCCACGTCTCCTTCAGTGGGCAAATTCAGAGTCAGCTGTCTAACAACGATTCTCAGCTCATTAAATGAAATCCCACAGCCTGCACAGAAGAATTTAAATGAAAACATGCGTTTGATGTGTGGGGCCTGTTACCCCCCTTTTTGGCCCTCTGTATGTAGTATGGCCAGGAAGAGACTGGGTGGTAAACCCCTTGTTTAAGGCACTGACGGGTGAAGGTCTCGCAAGCCGACCTTGGGTAACTTAGTTGAAACTGTATATGTGTAAATCCATTGCAAATCCCCAGACCTTTTTTTTCTCCTTGCAGCTCGACTCCCTCAAGAAACTGGATCACTGCTCTGTTTACAAGACCTCATGATTCATTTGGGATAAGGGGGCTTGACAAGGCAGGACCTGGGTCACTATTTGCAAAGATTGTAACCTAACACCGAGGTGAAAAAGGCTGGCTCAAAGTACTTTAATGAGGACATGAGGTAACTGGTATAAAATAATTGGACTTTATCCCAGCGTTAACCTTCCTCCTGAATACAGTAGAAAGGATTTTGGGAGGAGAGGTGAGGGTGAGGTACACAATTGAAAACAATGATGACACAGAAATCAACATATTGTTTCAGAATGTTCATGTACCCTAAAATCAACCCCATTATGCTGAATTATTGACAAGCTTCATCCCCCATCAGACATTTTTGCATCAGTTCAACTGTGGTCACCTTTTCCTCTGGCTCTACTGATAGCTTTGCGCACCATAGGGTTCTGGTCCCATGTAAACTAGGATGTAATTGTGTTCACATAAGCAATGATGAGCGAGATTTGGAGACTGCATTTTCGCTCTAAAATTACATTTTTACTCCACTGATGATTAGGTTTAGGGTTGATGTTTGGGTTATTGGTTAGAATTACTAAAATATGCATTCCTATTGACTGTATTACATAATTTACAACTGAAAAACTACAACTCACTTTTGCCGCCACTCTGTGGACATTTCACCTGAAACCGGAGCACACACGTGCACATAGGTTCATCAACACTTCCAGCTTCGGCCACTGGTAGGCAGTGATTAAAATTTCAGTAAACACAGACCATTTTCAGCAGCTGAACTTTCAAACTTCTGTTGCCAAATTCACACTGTAATCGGTGTGGATTAAAGATTTCTTCCTTGAGTAATTTTTTAAATATGGCAGAGATAAAGTTAATAATGCGACAATCAAACGAAATAAACTATTACACTCTGTTCCTGATTCTTAATCTCTTTATTTATTTACACAAACGATAAATGACAGGGGTTTGTTTGCCGCCTTTGTATACACTTTCATTATGTCTTACAGACCCTGTTTATGAACAACACAGCTGAACGCCTTTTTGATATCAGGATGCTTTTGCTACACCACATTCCCCGTTGACTTGTTATTTAGTTTTTTTGTTACTTGCACGAAACTGCAAGGACGAAACAATCACTCATAAACCCCCTGATCGGGTTTGGACATGGAATCACATCCACATGGCCATGCAATAATGGTCAAATCTAAGATAAGCAATACAACATTTTATGGGATATTGCAGAACTTACTCACATGGCACCTGAGCGTGAGTGGGTTTAAGGGGTCAGCATAGGAGAAACAAAGATCTGAAGCCTCTGTTCTAAAGTGTTTACAGAGAGAGCTAAAGGAGCTAGTGCATTTCAGAGGAGCATCTTAACCCAACTCAAACCCCCTTCATCCTTTTCCCTTTCCACCCCCACCTCTTCCAGTGCTCTCACACTCTCTATCAGGTTTTGTAAGGGATTTGCCTCCCGAATCCCTCAAATCAACAGAGGATAGATGCCCATTGTGTTTAATCAAAGCACTTCCTTCCCATAATCCTTCAATTCTAAAAGGAAGAATGGGAATGCAAAGGGGAATGCCATGGATGTGGCCCATGAAGGCCCACATTATACGGTCTCATTTGGATTTCTCCAGTAGGCACTGCCATGGCCAAGTCCTTGTTTGTTGATATTTCATTTATCAGTTCTTTTTAGTTTAGTTTGTGTATAAAGAAACCTGCTTGAATGTGTAAATCCACAGACATGCTTGCCAATGTACTGTAAGTGCACACTGTTTACACCACCGTCAGGTGAAAGCAGCAAAATGTGGTGGAGTTGACTTGCTGTAATCCTGTTCAGTTTAGTAATCAATTTAATCCTCAGGGACTCACCCTGTTTTCACTTTCTCCCGTAAGTCCCTGGGGCAGTGCACCCACCTCACACCTAGATAAACTAGACTGTTTTTATTGGCCTCAACACAGTTCTGAACATGGGTTAAGAGCATCTTGTTCCATTGACTAAATGCATGTTCAGCTCTTTTTGTTCAGACGGATCCTTAGTCATTGCAAGACTAGAACTCAATCCTGAAAACAGAATGTCATCGGCAGACGGCAGGCATGAGAAAACAGATAAAACAGAGTGGTTTAAGTTCACACGACATGGACTCTTGGTGGATCATTCATCCTTTACTCTGGACCACAAGCCTGGGCTGAGATCCAACCACAATCAGTTCCTCCGCCAAACCCTTTCCATTGGCCTGTATTACTCCTCAGGGAAAGGTTTCTAAGCCTTCCCCACTGCACAATTTCCCAATGCCTTTCTACTTGAGTGGGTGGCCCCTGTATGCCCTGGCTCCTGGTCTTACAGTGACAGAGACTGCTCTCTGCTCTGGAGGAGGTGAAATCAAATCCTGCAGTTGGAGACGGCCGGAGATCATAGAGGGAAGATTAAAGATCCATCTCATATTTTCCCTCCATGTGCACTGAATAAGCATTGTAATCTGCGGAATCCAATGCTTCTAGTGTAGCCCTCTAGAGTCATGATATCTTGCATGTGACATTTAGCTATTTTAAAATGTTTTCCCATCTCATATCAAATACTGACAGTGAAATCTTGAAAAGAACACTATATGTAGTCTACATCAAATGTCTTACAATGACATTACCTTGAATTTCAGCTTGAATCGCACATGAGAGTAAACTGATAGCTTTGTATATGATGTGTAAATTGATATTGATGATCAAGGTAAGCAATGTGACCCCTCATATGAGGCTTTGATTTGAACCTTTTGAAGAGAGCCCAAACCAATTAATGGAGTTTGGAGTTGAGTCCCAGGAGCTTCATAAGAAATCTGAACAGCGATTTCGAAGGCAGCTGCTATTTCGCTCCTCTGGTTTCCTCTCCACCCCGAACCCTGTTTGGTACAGCTCAGATTTGGTGAACAAACCCATTCATTGCCAAATTGTAGTTGTTTGGGTTTAATTTTGAGTGGATAATGCTAAGATGTGAGAGTCTGTATGTTTGGTGCCTGTTGATCGAAAAATGATGTTTAAAATTTTAACTACAAGAAAACCCAGACGTTTCTTCGTGGAATGGGTATACAAGGAAAAATGTACTTCTTCCTGGGGAAGATTAATGATGGGTGGTAATCTGACAGTGGTAGTTCAGGAGAAGAACTGGTTTACTGGACAATCACAGCCATTACCATGTTGGGCCATTCTCCAAGGAAACAGGAAGTGGTCTGTTTGTGTAAAAAGAGACAAAGACTGCAATCATATATGCATACTTCCCTAATATAGAGTATATCAATGGATTAGGGTGCCCGAATGCTCAGTATTCATTAAAGAGTATGCAAAAAATACCTGGATGACCTACTACATCTGGTGAAGTCTGCACCTACTGGACACTGGTCTGTCCCATAATGCAACTGGAGCTGAGGAGACATCATTTTCAAAATGCTGAATTTTAAAAAAGGCAGAGAACTGTGAGTCGGTTGACTCTTTTCCGCTCCTAGTACTATATATAGCAAAAAAAGTAGTAGTTGTGTGGTCAAATTTTTTTACATTTATTTATTTAGTTATTTATAACACCACAGATTTGAGACACGGGACAGTGAAGTGTGTCCGGGAATGTATTCATACTACTCACCTGCTTAACCAAAGACCGTACTTTTTTACCGGCTGAGAAGTACATTCTTCAACAAATCCAGTATTTACTCAGACAGTATGCAGTTTCAAATGCAGCCAAAGAAAGAGAGATTTCAAACTTAGATTTTAAAAAGCAGAATCTTAAAAAATATTAATCTTTGTTGATGTTATTCACAAATCTTGCCCTTCGCTGTGCTCTCAAATATAATTTGCTCTTTAACATATTTAAACTTGGCACATCATGATCAGTTACAAGATGTACATTTGGATTTTATCCTCTTTTCTCCACAGTTTGGCATGCCCAATTCCCAATGCGCTCTGATTCCTCATGGTGGCACAATGACGTACCTCGATCTGGGTGGCGTAGGATGAATCTCAGTTCCCTTTGCTTCTGAGACAGTCAGACCATGCATCTTATCATGTGGCTTGCTGAGCGCATTACCACGGAGACCTAGCATGTGTGGAGGCTCACACTTTTCAACACGGCGTCAATGCACAACACAACACACGCCCCACCATGAGGAAGGTAACCCTTGTGAATCTACCAACTCTAGCATCCAGGCCAATTGGTTGCTTTGGAAGCCTGGCTGGAGTCACTCAGCACACCCTGGATTCGAGCTTGCGATTCCAGGCATGGTAGTCAGCGTCTTTGCTGAGCAACCCAGGCCTGCATTTTACATTGTTGATGCCAAACTTGGAACAATGCATTGTCATTTGACAAGTTTTCATATGCACATACACAACTTATAGAACTTATTTGTTGATCCAGATATCATAAAAATGCACTTGTTAAAGCATATCCCTAAATTAATTGCTAAATTAATTATTCTTTGCATTATTACTATTCCTTTCAAATGTTTTGAGCTCATTTCTTCTGAGAGTGGCTTTTTCTTCACTCTTTAGAACTGCCAAGGAAACCCCTCACTTACACAGACTTATGAAAAGCAGCACAGCTTAACTGAGGCCGGCCTCCTGCAGGAGATTTCGTCAGTTTGTTTTTTTCACCAGCAACAGGATCAGCCGTAAATACTCTCTTCCCAAGAGTGTGCATGGCGTCTCTCTCTCCCTCCTTTTTGTCAGCCCTACAAATGGCCCAACTCCTTTCTCAACCATTGGTTCCTAACCCAGATCAAATGTTAGGGTTTAAAAAGCTAAGGTCTGATGTGGATTAGCAACTGCCCATAAAACACTTTAATCCCTAATGCTGTAATGTATTTAATTTCACACTCTCTGATGCTGTTGCCCCCTTTTAGGATTACTGAGAGTGGGGGCTGGGTTAGGGTTAGGACAGAGAGGACCACTCAAGCCCTTCCAATGCAAAAGATGAAGAGCAAGCATGCTACCCTAAAACCATTGAGCTCTTCATAGAGCTAGATCCAGAGAATGCCACTTAACTGTTTGGATGCTTGTATGTAAAGTCAAGCAGAGGGCTTTAAAGAGCAGGGGAATGCAATGATATTGGCATTGTCCTAAAGTCTGCTTGAGAGACCTTGGCAAATTCCATTGTATGCATGTTACTATGGAGCTTCATAAAGTTGAAGACCAATATAGTTGTGCCTTTATTAGATGAGGATCTGCACAGACGGATGGGATATTGGATGCAATAATTCCCTGCTAGGAGCGCACACATAGCCTCTTTTATATTGCCCTCTAATATCCAATTTACGGGCGAGAGGACCTCAGCCAACTGAGCCAACTAAAGTTAAAATGCAAAGTCTTCTGCATGAGATGGAATTAAGGCCAGCTTTTCTGCTTTTCTGTTTGCTAACACTTTTGAGGTTTAAATAAATATGATTTTTTTTTATTTTATTTTTTTCAAAATAAAAAACAAACTTATTCATATATAAGATAGATACAAGTAGAAACAGCAAATAAATCTTGTGGAAAACTTTTAGCTTTCCATGTTATTTGGTAAAGGGTTTATTTCATGTTTGCATAACTCTGTTTCATTAAATGTAAATTAATAAGATGCAGTGTTTTCAGAATATTGAAGTTAGCACTGTTGACCTAGCTGTTAACATTACTTTTGACACACTGGAATCCTGTTATTTGGGTTAGGAAAATAACTTTCAACTAAATTCAATTTTGTGATCTTAAAAAAAAAAAAAGAAAAAAAAAAAAAAAAAAGAACAGGTTTCCTTCTATTTAGAAAGATCCTTTGGAGGCATTATAGTGCTTCAGAGACCCTGATTTGTGCTTAGTTTCTCTGAGTGGTTTGTTTTATGTCCTTCCCCAGTAACACCTGCATTTGATCTGTTTCTGCTGAACTGGAAAACTGTGGCATGAGGTTTGAGAGTTTTTCAAAGTATTTCTCTCTCACCTCTGCAAATTTCTCACAGTGATGGAGAAAGTGTGTTTCTGTCTCGACCTCACCAGTGTCACATTGAGCACAGAGTCGTTCTTCCTTTGGAAGCCATGTTTGTCTGTTTCTGCTTTTTTTCTATGTCAGACTGAGCCTGTATTTGGTGAGGATCCGTCTCTGTTTTGGATGTTTTACAGTGTAGAGATATTCTGCCAGATTATACTTTATGTTTAGGACCTGATAACCTGATTCCAATTTATTTCATTTTCCCAGTGGTACAAATATGAATTGTTGCTTTCTTTTATGATTTGGTTTATTCTGATTTGGGTTTGTTTACCAGTGCTGGTCTGAAACTGGTGCTTGTTAGTTGTTAGTGGGTTTGAGTTAGTGAGTTTCAGAGCCAGCTGATAAAGGGGACTGGTTTTAAGCTTCAACTCTTGGGTTTTTAGGGCTTCATGTTGCAGTGTGTTAGTGGAACTTGAATTTAGGTGTGTCCAGAATGTGAGGGATTGTTTCTCTCTCTCTCTCTCTCTCTCTCTCTCTCTCTCTCTCTCTCTACACACACACACACACACACACACACACACACACACACACACACACACACACACATCCAGTCCCTTTCCACTCTCTTTTGCTGTCTAGTTCTCCCATGAACTCTGATCACTGCCAGTGGATGTATTTACTCATAACAAGGGCTTAGTTGCAGCCCTGTAAATAAAAGTATATGGTGATTTATACGCTAAGCACCAAGGATTGTGTTGCCCTGCTGGTTTAAGCATTTTACACTTTGATAAACTCACTCGAGGCTCTCTGCCCCATTGGGTACTAAAACCTTCAGTGTTGACCCAGCCCTGATGCCTTTTGCCCTGTTATGCAGGCAAAAAAATCTGATAAGCATACAAGCTGCTTTTGGTTTAAAAATGTTATCCGTGCTTTACATGTCGTTTCTGGTTTGGAATTGTCATGATTTTTGCAAAAAACAAAAAACTAGTGGAAACTACTGTAGGATCAGTTATCTTGAAAATAAAAAGCAAGTTTGAGGTAAAGTTTCATGTTAATGTTGATGTCAACAACAGTGTTTGGGAGTAGTTTACTAAAAGCAGCGACGGTACAAATTTAACAACCCAGTCTCATGAAAATTCATACATATTTTATGAGTTGGCTATTTCATATAATTTTGTACAAGTTTGTTTGCATAAATTTATACGATTTCATCACGTGCAAATGTATAATGCAGAAGTGTGAGTTCCCCATCTGTCACTCACTCAATGTTGTTTCGATGTAGTGACACTAGGGGTCACTCTTGGGAACCCGAGACACCTCTGGTCTTTGATTAAAGGCCAATGAAAATTGGCGAGTGGTATTTGCATGCCACTCCCCCAGACATATGGGAATAAAAGGAGCTGGTATGCAACCACTCATTCAGATTTTCTCTTCGGAGCCGAACGGTCATGCTCACTGTGCTGAATTCCCATGACTGTTCATTCACCTCTGCTGGATCTGACGGTGCATTTCAGCGGCTTCTCCCTCCTTTGCACTGGTGCACTGCAGAGAATGCCCCTGGGCACTTCGGCAGAAATAAAAGAGTATATTTCTCTAAAAGAGTATATTTGAGCCCACAGCAGGAAGCAGACGCCACCCGTCTCGCGGCCGCCAAGAACCTGCGAAAGTGTGTCTGTCACATCCTGGGCGACCTCAACACTGCAGCAGACACGCTGTCACAGCAGGTTACTCTCAGGGGAGAGTGGAGACTCCACCCTCAGGTGGTTCAGCTGATCTGGAGTCAATTCGGACAGGCACAGGTAGACCTGTTTGCCTCCCAAGAATCCTCCCACTGCCCAATCTGGTATGCCCTGCCTGAGGCACATCTCGGCATAGATGCGCTGGCACACAGCTGGCCCCCTGGCCTGCGCAAATATGCATTTTCCCCAGTGAGCCTACTTGCTCAGACTCTGTGCAAGGTCAGGGAGGATGAGGAGCAGGTCGTCCTGGTAGCACTCTACTGGCCCACCCAGATGTAGTTCTCGGACCTCATGCTCCTCGCGACACCCCCCCCCCCCCCCCCCGGTGAATTCCCCTGAGGAAGGACCTACTTTCTCAGGGACGGGGGACCATCTAGCACCTGTGACCAGACCTCTGGAATCTCCATGTCTGGCCCCTGGACGTGACACGGAAGACCTAAGTGGTCTACCACCCGCAGACACGATCACTCAGGCTAGGGCCCCCCGTACGAGGCCCCTGTATGCCATTAAGTGGCATCTGTTCGTCCCTGGTAGTGGCACGCAATACAAGTGGATATGCCCAGGATAGCCAGCTGGGTGTATTGCTTGCACATAGCGCCTTTCACCTCCTCTGAGCTGAAGACGTGCGCCATTAATTACCAGTAGTGTTCCCTGGTTGACTTCCTCTGAGCCCTGTGGCAGTCGAGTTTTTGGAGAGACTCGCTGCTGGCCCAGTACACGTGCTAAGAGCCCTGTTCTGGGGTAGGTGCTCTGCATTTGGCGGTTCCCTTTAAGGTAACCCCATGCGATGTATATCTTCCGCTAATTCATTTCTCTGTTGGCAAACTGCATCTTCATTGGGCAGAGCCCCCTCTGCCACAGTCTCCATGTTTGTAGTAACTCCTCCCCCGTTGGGTAGGATCTACCATGAGACTTCTTCACATAATCGGCAAGACCATGTGAAGTATTTTCCACTTAAATATCCCCCCCTCTCTCTGGGTGAGGTGTGGTCTCCGCGGTGTCCTCCCCTTGGGAGGGACACCCCCCGACTAGACCTGGTCGGCCCAGTCGGATAATTTTTTTTAGGGAGTGAAAAAAAAAGAAGGGGAAAAGAGGCCACGACTGGGCTAGCCTGTCTCTATCTTTTGGGTAGTCGACTTGTCCCCAAAGGGCCGTTCGACAATCATAACTATGTTGGGGGAGGTTACATGTTGGCCTGGTGCGCTGGCTATGAGGCACACAGTTGTCTGCCCGTCACACACCGCCAGTTCATGTAACACAGTTCAGCCAGTTGCGGCATTTTGTATAGGGACCCCTAGTGTCACTACATCGACACAACGTTGAGTGAGTGACAGATGGGGAATGTCTTGGTTACTTGCGTAACCTCCGTTCCCCGATGGAGGGAACGAGACTTTGTGTCCCTCCTGCCACAACGCTGAACTACCCACTGAAATGGCCGGACCTTGTCTCGGCTCCTCAGCATAAAACCTGAATGAGTGGTTGCATACCAGCTCCTTTTATACCCGCATGTCCGGGGGAGTGGCATGCAAATACCACTCGCCAATTTTCATTGGCCTTTTATCAAAGACCAGAGGTGTCTCGGGCTCTCAAGAGTGACCCCTAGTGTCACTACATCGACACAACGTCTCGTTCCCTCCATCAGGTTTATTAATATTATGCCCTTACCCAAATCCCTTATCTAAACCTAACCGATAGAGTGTGTAAATATGATTGGAAGCTGTTGTGTGTGACAGAAGCAAGTAATTCGAGTGCAGTCCTAAGATATCATACGAATTTGCCAAATTTAGAAAAGTCATATGAATCCTTACGATTTCGAAGTGAGAATGTATAGAACTTAACTACATTTTTCAGAAGTGTAACAGTAGTTAAGTTATTTTCACAATAGTGTAGCTTTTCCAGTAACAAGCTACATTTTTCAATAAGTAGTTATGTAGCATCACATAATCCTGTATAGTATTTGTCACACTGTATAGCAAGCACAGCGATGGAACTGAGGGAATAATCAAACACGGTCAACGTAACAATCCTCTCTTTCTTATATAGTGCTGGCAAAACCAAATAATTTAAGTGATTTTGTTCTTTCAGGCATTTAAAGTAAATGAACTAGTTCACATAAATGATTTACTGATTTGCTTTAGGCCCGCACAGCCTTACAGGGACTTTGCCTTCTTTTTTGAAGTGAAATATTTAATTAAATTCTGCTGTTTATCACTATAATGAAATTCCTTTATATAAAATAGGGTGTTTTCCAGTTAATTCATTTATATTAATTAAAAATGTATGTTCAAATTAATTTTGTCCCCGTATTTGTTTAACCCTTATGAAAATTAACTATAGTTTTACATTAGTAATATTGTAGTGACCGTATTACCTGTTTTTTGTTTATTTGTTTGTTTGTCTGTTTTTTGGCAAAACCATGGTTTAACTACAGTAATATTATAGTAACCAAGACTGTAGTATTCATGATTTTTTCGTGGAATCCATTGTTTACTATAGTAATATTGTACAAACCATCAGGGGTGGACAGAGTACTGAAAAATCATACTCAAGTAAAAGTACTGTTACTTCCCAAAAAATTGTAGTGTTAGTAGAGTAAAAGTACCTGTCCTGAAAACTACTTAAGTAAGAGTAAAAAAGTAGCTAATTTTAAAGTACCCAGAGTAGTGAGTATTGCGTATATGCAATTCCCCTTTATAACACTGTACGCTGCAATTTAGAAATGTAGCTTATATACTGTTATTCACATGACCTTTTGTGGCTGTTTTTCAGAAAGAATAAAACGTATATAGGGATCCTATAACAGTTTTAATTTTGACTGCCAACTTTTCAAATACAAAGGCCCCTTCAAAACAAGTGTAATATTAAAAAAAAAAAAAAAAAAAAAAAATCAAAGGTACATAATAGTTCAATCCTTCAAAGAAGAGGAAAAACCATTACTGTTGCAAGTTCTCACAGTGTTATATAAGCTTAAAAGACATGAGCTTGAGGTACAAAGAGAATTAAGAGTAATTTAAAAAAAAAAATGTGCTTTGAAATAAACTGACAATGCTTTGAACATGAACATGGCTGCAGACTCGCATCTATTTTAATGTATAGGTCAACAACATTGAACACTGAGCCTACATTTTGAATTTATTGTTGAGTTTCAGAATGAGCTGATTCTCGAAATTTGTACAGTCTAGTCTGGCTTGATTAGGTGTGAACAGCTGTCCAGCACAACTAAAAAGGCACTCACATGCTGCAGAGGCAGGCAAGGGAGTGTTCAATCTGAGCCTTAGCTTTTTCACTGAAGGGAGTGTAGCAGTTTCATCTCATCTGAGGCACAAGCCAAGTATCCATCCAATTCAGATGCATTTGTTGATGAACCAGTCTTAATGGAAGAAAAGTAGTCGTCTTCGTCAGAGGCATCATTCTGTGGTTCTTTTTGTTGTGTGTCCTTCATGGCATTGAGATGATGCATGACGTAATCTATACCTAACACATAAACAACATACAAATTAGGGATATGCACGAGTAATGGACTGATCAAGTATTCATTCAACTTGAAATATTCAAACAGTAGAATCACTACTTGAATATTGCAATTTGATTTTCCTCTGTGCCTGTGCCTGCTGTTGGCATCTCACCTAATTCTTGCTGTTGCAAATCATTTGTGGATGCACTGTGAATGCATGATGTTTTTTTAAAGGAATAGTTTCTATGTGTGAGTGCAAATGTTTTTGTCATTTTTTTTTTTTTCAATCTAGATGTTGTCTATGCATAGTGCTATTTTTTTTTATTTTCTTTTTATTTATTTTTTCACAAGAAAAACAGGTTCAAAGGTTGAAGGTTGCACTTAAATTCTAAATTTCAAGTAATCGATCACCTGTTTTGAGTTAGAATATTGGACTACAAAATTAATTAATTCCCATTCCTAATAAAAATATACACAAATATTTGGATGCAGTAGTAGCAGTACAGTTACTAGTGGGGTTACCATAAGAGTAAAATGTCCCATGACTGCTGACATATACACTGGTGGCCAAAGGTTTGGAATAATGTACAGACATTGCACTTATGGAACGAAATTGGTACTTTTATTCACCAAAGTGGCATTCAACTGATCACAATGTATAGTCAGGACATTAATAACATGAAAAATTACTATTACCAAAAAAAAAAAAAAAAACTACTTCAAATAGTTCTCATCAAAAAATTCTCCACATGCAGCAATGGCAGCTTTGCAGATCCTTGGCATTTTAGCTGTCAGTTTGTCCAGATACTCAGTTGACATTTCACCCCACACTTCCTGTAGCACTTGCCATAGATGTGGCTGTCTTGTCGGGTACTTCTCACACACCTCACAGTCTAGCTGATCCCACAAAAACTCAATGGGTTTAAGATCCATAACACTCTTTTCCAATTATCTGTTGTCCAGTGTCTGTGTTTCTTTGCCCACCCTAACCTTTTCTTTTTGATTTTCTGTTTCAAAAGTGGCTTTTTCTTTGCAATTCTTCCCATAAGGCCTGTACCCCTGAGTCTTCTCTTTACTGTTGTACATGAAACTGGTGTTGAGCGGGTAGAATTCAATGAAGCTGTCAGCTAAGGACATGTGAGGTATCTATTTCTCAAACTAGAGACTCTGATGTACTTATCCTCTTGTTTAGTTGTACATCTGGCCTTCCACATCTCTTTCTGTCCTTGTTAGAGCCAGTTGTCCTTTGTCTTTGAAGACTGTAGTGTACACCTTTGTATGAAATCTTCAGTTTTTGGCAATTTCAAGTATTATATAGCCTTCATTCCTCAAAACAATGATTGACTGACAAGTTTCTAGACAAAGCTTTTTCTTTTTTTTTTTGTGTGCCATTTTTAACCTAATATTGACCGTAAGACATGCCTGTCTATTGCATACTGTGGCAACTCAAAAACAAATACAAAGACAATTTTAAGCTTCATTTAATGTACCAAATAGCTTTCAGCTGTGTTTGATATAATGGCAAGTGATTTTCTAGTACCAAATAAGCAATTTAGCATGATTACTCAAGGATAAGGTGTTGGAGTTATGGCTGCTGGAAATGGGGCCTGTCTAGATTTGATCAAAAATGACTTTTGTTCAAATAGTGATGGTGCTGTTTTTTACACCAGTAATGTCCTGACTATACTTTGTGATCAGTTGAATGCCACTTTGGTGAATTAAAGTACCAATTTCCTTCCGAATCAGCAAAATCTGTACATTATTCCAAACTTTTGGCTGCCAGTGTTTGGAATAAATATATATATATATATATATATATATATATATATATATATATAAAACTGTTGTATTTTTTTTTTTTTCAAGATGGGTGTTCTCACAGGATGTCTTGGTGTAAGACCTGTTTTTATCAGATACTATGCAGTCAAATACACTGCCTGGCTAAAATACAATAAAAAAAAAAATTGCTGTTTGAATTTGAATAAGCAGATACTTAAGAGCCTATAAGTGGATCATTATTTCAGTGATTAAGATGTTTCAGCTGGCAACAATTCTTTTAACCCTAACTAATGCAGTGTGTAGCTTCTCATTTCTTAAACAACCATGTCGGAAGACGTATCCCATGGTCGTGGAAAAGATGTTACTGCGTTTCAGAAGGGGCAAATTATTGACTTGCATAAAGCAAAGAAAACAACTAAGGAGATTGCTGAAAACACTCAAATTGGGTTAAGAACTGTCCAATGCATTATTAAAACCTGGAAGGATAGTGGTGAACCCTCAGCTTCGCAAAAGAAATGTGGTCGGAAAAAAATCTTGAATGATCGTGGTCGGAGATCACTAAAATGCTTGGTGAAGTCACATTGTAAAAAAACGATAGTAGAACTCACGGCTATGTTTATTAGTGAAAGTAAGAGCATTTCCACGTGCACAATGCGACGAGAACTTGCAGGATTGGGACTAAACAGCTGTGTGGTGACAAGAAAGCCACTTGTTAGTGAGGCTAATCTGAAAAATGTACTTTAATTTACTAGGGAGCATAAAGATTGGACTGTGGAGCAATGGAAAAAGGTAATGTGGTCTGATGAGTCCAGTTTTACCCTATACCAAAGCGATGGGTGCTTCAGGGTAACAAGGGAAGCACATGAAGCGATGCACCCATCATGCATAATGCCATAATGATCTGGGGTTGCTTCAATTGGTCAGGTCTAGGCTCAGCAATGTTATGCGGTCAGCTGACTACCTTAATGCACTGAATGACCAGGTTATCCCATGAATGGATTTTTTTCTTCCCTGACGGCACGGGCATTTTCCAGTATGACAATGCCAAGATTCATCGGGCTCAAATTGTGAAAGGCGGTTCAGGGAGCATGAGAAATAATTTTCACACATGAAATGGCCACCACAGAGTCCTGACCTTAACCCCATTGAAAGTCTTTAGGATGTGCTGGAGAAGACTTTACGGAGTGGTTCGACTCTCCCATTGTCAATACAAGATCTTGGCCAAAAATGTATGCAGCTCCGGACAGAAATAAATGTTGTGATGTTGCATAAGGTTGTCGAAACAATGCCACGATGGATGCGCGCCGTAATCAAAGCTAAAGGTGGTCCAACGAAATATTAGAGTATGCAACTTTTTTTTTTAAGCCAGTCAGTGTATATAACACTGGGAAAATGTTACCTGATTTAATGATGTGGGCATTGTCTGTCCATGACGTTTTGAATTTGGGAAGAAGAATTGCTGCACTGATGAGTTCCAGATCTTCCATCAGCTCAACAAATCAATTTTGTAGACCCTGCTGCAGTGCATGGATAAGAGGAAGACACACCTTGATTGAAGTCTCCATCTTCTTGAACTTTGAATCAAGAAGGTAGATGGTAGGAAGCAGCCACCCCATCTGAGTGTTTGTTTCAGACTGAATGATGTTCAAGGCCATGGCCACAGGCTTCATGCAGCAGTACTCGGAGAGAAAAGCAACTTCAGCATTATTAAGTCTATAAAATAATTCCACTTTATTAAATATTTTACTTAGATAAATATTTTTTTTTTTACAAATTCTTTATTTTAAAACAATTATTTTATTTAGTCTAAAATGTATTTTACTTAGAACAATGTAGAATAAAATTGGACTTATATTTTAATCTTGAATGCTGCACATACATTCCAAAGGGATGCTTCTCCCTGCTGCTTAAGAATCCATGTGTTCCTCTCTGCAGCATTGTACACTGAATTCCATCTTGTATGGTTGGGCTGAATGAACTGCAGTTTATATTCTTGCACAATTTCAGCGTTGATGGCAGACTGGCTGGTTTTATTGTATAATGCCTGGCATTTTGCAAATGTAGAACAGGAAAGCTTCTTAAACATCTCACTGCTGACCTCTGCTTTGGATGAATCCACAATAGCCACTAAATTCAGGAGGTGGCACACACAATGCTGATGCCTGGGCAGATGATACTCCAAACCACTGTTGGTGTCAAAAATAGAATAGGTGTCCTGAACTTCAACTTCAGCATCTCCATCAATATCCACTGTCATTGGCTCAGCATCCACCACCTCTTGCTGACTCTGTTCCCCATACACTCTAAATGCTTTGATAAAGTTTGATCCACTATCAGTGGTTGTTCTCACTATCTTTTCTCTGATGCCATATTCAGAATGGATGTCATCCAGGGGTCCTGCAAGCACATCAAAGGTATGTGAACCCTTCATGCGTCTGAAGGCAATGGAGGCAGACATTCTTTCCAGTGTGGTCTCGTCAATCCAGTGTGCTGTTACACCAATATAACTCCGCTGTCATGCTGTCCAACAATCAGTTGTGGTAACTACGTAGTTGACTTTGGCCAACTCAGCAATAATGTTTTGCTTGACCTTCGCAGCTGCTATCTGGATTCTTAGTTTCACAGTTGGTCTGGACATAACTGTACAGCTAGGCTGTATTGTGTGGATCCGATTTTTGAATGTTGGGAGTTCAACTATGGTAAAGGGCTGAAGGCTTTCACAGATGAACTCAACAACAAGTCTGTCAATTGTGGCCTGAGCTACCCGTTTACATGACATGGAGTAGTCTTCGATCTTCATCTGTTTTGCAGCTGAATTGCCGCTCTGTCCTTCACCGCTCTTTCTTTTCAGTATGCATTCATTATATTCCTTTAATTTGGATGGATGTTTTTTCTGTAAAAAGAATAGATTTCAAAATTAATTAACTGTCACATCACTCATCTATAATACTAAATGTAGGCTATCTGCTTGCATTGATTGATTAAAAAAATAAATAAAAGGGAAGGGAGACATGATTTTTATATAACAGGCGCTTATGTTAGTAGTTTGTAATAATAATAAAAAAAAAAAAAATAAAAAAAATAGCTCATCCACTCACTCTTGATCTCTGTCAGAGAGAAAACCAGACAGAGCACAGCAATCAGGTAGAATTAATTGGTGTGTGTGTGGGGGCAGGTTTAAGTGGTTTCCATGATTTTTTTTTTTAGGTTACAAACTGGTAATTACAAGGGTATTATGCTATAAATGTGGTTTATGAGGACATTTCTAGTGTCCCCATAATTCAAATCGCTTAAAAAACATACAAATTTATGCTTTTTTGAAAATGTAAAAATGCTGAAAGTTTTTTGTGAGGGTTAGGTTTAGGGGTAGGGTTAGGGTTAGGGGATAGAATCTATAGTTCACAGAGTATAAAAATCATTATGTCTATGGAGAGTCCTCATAAGGATAGCCACACCAACATGTGTGTGATGTACACTATTATCGTTATATTTATATAATGTCTGTAAAGTAAAATAAATATATGTGGTTGGAAAGGATGCTTGAGCTGCTGTGAACTGCATAGCATTTCTCTCTCTCTCTCTCTCTCTCTCTCTCTCTCTCTTCTCTCTCTCTGTCTCTCTCTCTCCCCGTGTGTGTTGACAACTTGGCGCAAAAGCATTTTTAAAATGTGGAAGCTGGTGATTTTGCAGTCAATTCCACACAATAAGACACAAATATGTTATGTTTGGCTGTTGGGCACTTAATTAACAGTCACAAATAAATATATGATGCTACATATGGAGCAGTTAACTTCACCTAATGCAATGATATAGGCAGAGATAACGAGTTAATATCAATTATAATGCAGTTCCATAATATGCTGTACGTTGTTAAAATTGTCTAAATCTCTCAGCATCCCAATAATAGCAGTGACTGATCATTTACAGGCTACATTATAGATACAGATAATCTGGATGTTTTTTGTTTTTGGCACCATTCGGAGTAAATTCTAGAGACTGTTGGGCGTGAAAATCCCAGGAGATCAGCAGTTACAGAAATACAACAATCATGCCACAATCCAAATCACTGAGATCAGATTTTTCCCCATTCTGATGGTTGATGTGAACATTAACTGAAGCTCCTGACCCGTATCTGCATAATTTTATGCACTACATCACATCATCCATCAAAATGGGGAAAAAATTTGATCTCAGTGATTTGGACCGTGGCATGATTGTTGGTGCCAGATGGGCTGGTTTGAGTATTTCTGTAACTGCTGATCTCCTGGGATTTTCATGCACAACAGTCTCTAGAATTTACTCAGAATGGTGCGAAAAACAAAAAACATCCAGTGAGGGGCAGTTCTGCAGATGGAAACACCTTGTTGATGAGAGAGGTCAGCACAGAATTGCCAGACTGGTTCGAACTGATAAAGTCTATGGTAACTCAGATAACCGCTCTGTACAATTGTGGTGAGAAGAATATCATGTCAGAATGCTATTCTGAGATGCGGGTTGGTGCTGTTTTGGTGGCACGAGGGGGACCTATACAATATTAGGCAGGTGGTTTTGATGTTGTGGCTGATCAGTGTATATACAATAAATATATACAGTATATACTGTATATACACTCACCGACCACTTTATTAGGTACACCTGTACACCTACTTGCAATGTTCACATCGACCATCAGAATGGGGACAAAATATTATCTGATGTGAACATTAACTTAAGCTTCTGACCCATATCTGCATTATTTTATGCATTGCACTGCTGCCACACAATTGGCTGATTAGGTAATTGCATGAATAAGTACTGTACAGGTGTACCTAATAAAGTGGTTGGTGAGTGTAATTAAATATACAACTATCAGATTGAATTCTGCAATCAGGACTAATGGCAGAAGTAAATAAAATCATCCGATTGTTATGTATCTAAAAATATTTGCTTCTTTCAATGTAGTTAGCTACTTTTTGTTTGTAGCTTGTTGTGCTGCAATTTTATTTTATTTTTTTTATTTTTATTTTTTTTAAATAACAACTGTTGTTTAACTACTTTAAGTTATGAGTAGCTTGTAGCTTGGGAAGTTGCAGTTTCAAAGTAGCTTCCCCAACATTGTTCACTAATACAGCCAACCCAAAATTGGGGTATATTTTCTGCATTTATTATTGTCTCTCATTAACGGAAAGGTCAGTGAGAGTGTGCAGAATTCATAAAACAATCCTTCATCTTATTATTTGAACATATTTACACGATGGCTTCCTGGCCAAGGAAATGTAATGAAATATTGTGCCTTGTCAATAGTCGATACATAATGACTGTGCTATTTGGCTTTTGCTTTAGAATAATTGAAAAGCTTGGTAATCAATAATTAATCTTGGCCATAGTCAGATGAAATGTAATAAAGTGATAAATGATGAGGTACACTGGCACTGACTTATTTTCACATTTTCTGCTGAGATTTTGGAGAAACATTTGCAGACTAGATTTAAACATGACAAATTGTGTTTAATGGAGCCAGCAGTGCTACACACTGCATAAATCACATTGTTACTGAGTATCATTGTCTTGTTGTCTATAAAAGTATCTAAACAAAAAGTTGATATTAGTAAAATAAGATTATAAGATATTTAGAAAAGTGAAAAGTGAAAAAAAAAAAAAAAAAAAAAAAAAACAATATTCCACGCAACAAAACAAAACTCTTATATTCAAGATTATATATTATATTATGATAGCAAGCCTTATGCAATTTTCTCAGGTAAATTGTTCTTGTTTTAAGGATATTTAGATATTTTTACTGGAAAACAAGATACTCTTTGTTATTATTATTTCCACAACGCATCCAGATTAAAAATTAGTAACACTTATGCTTTTATTGACAAATTCAGCATTTAAAAATGTTTTAAAATAATGTATGTGCTACTCAAGATCCAATAGTAAATTAAATATGTTATTTGATGTTCCAAATATCATTATCTGGATAATAGAATGAAAAAACCTGGTGTCTATTAAGGTATTATTTACAACAACACTTTTTTGCTGCCTTTTCAAAACACAAATTTTGTGTGAAATAAATATTTATTCTGCCATGATGCATCAGGAAGAGAAGTTCAAATATGGATTCCTGGATCGTTGTGATTTTGTGTGGAAGTTCTCACAGGTGTCCTAGCAGAGTGATCACAAGTGTAGATCACATGCTGGCTGAATTGGGACAGGTTAAAAATGTTCAAATACTTTTTGTTTTCCATTTGAGGAGTATATCTGTTGTTTTATCATTTAAAAATCTAACTGTGTAATTTTTTTTTTTTTTTTTTTTTTTTTAAAGTGTACTTGTACTATTGCTTTTTTTTTTTTTTTAAATAAATGGCACTTGGTTTGATATTTTGTTATCTAATGCAGTAACATATATACTTTTTCATGTGGCTTAGGTGTCCAAATACTTTTTGTAGTCATTGTATATCAAGAATAGCACGCATTTCAGTGCAGTTCGGTTGCTTGCATTTAATGGTGGAGGGTCATCTGTAAATGCTTCTGGAGCTTTAGTGTGTAGTATTTAGTGGACATGCTCACAGCTGCTTTGAAACAGACCACTGCTTTGTGCAGGCACCCTGTGCCCTCTGTGACCTCTACCTGCACTGCAGAGCAAACAGAGTCTAGAAAAGAAAGGATGAGAGAGAGAGTGAGAGGGAGGGCACTGGTGGGGTGCTGTTAATTCTTCCATATCTAAGCCTCTTTGCTGAGGCTCTCTTTGTCTTCAAAGTTTGAGTCATTAAGGACTAATCCTATCACTCCACCTAATCTGAAGTTGTGGAGTCGGAGTCCAGCTTTCCCTAAAATGGCCTTTGTAGAGCCCAAATAGACACAGTTAATTTTAGTCAAGAGCATTCAAAAGTGCCCCTCGCCTTTCTTTTGCGACCTCTGTCCTTCAAGGTTCTTCAAGCTCAAAAACCTTAATGGAGTGCTGTTAATGAATCTGCCCTACCGCTTTTTTATTCACTCCCACTCATGTGTATTGTACAGGCCCCCGCAGGAAACAAAGTCTTGCTTGCATGAAAAAATAGCCAGGTTTATTTTGTAGCATATTGTGAATTTGCAGCAACATGACATCTCCTGGCATAGATTGTTGGCCTAACTCTGTTTGAGGACAGCTGTTTCTAAACACACTGTTTAGGCATAGTTGTCTGGTGTATAAAACCATTTAGTAAGCATTGCTCAAACAGTGCAAACCATTTGATTGTGGAAAGGACTGGAGGGAAGTGCTTACAAAGTGTCTTTCTGGGGCTTGTTAGCCAGGCCGTAGTGAAGAGAACTGAATCCACTGTGGTGAACTGGACTGCTTTTGGCAGATATCTACACTACTTGACTAGATGTGGCTTAATTAGACTCAAACAGATTTTTTGTTAATGAAAATTATACCTGTTTTTTTGCATTGTGATATTCACATAACTGTAGTGCAAACCAAAATCACATTAGCATTCTAGTGATTTGAATTATATTGTGTGTGTGTGTGTGTGTGTGTGTGTGTGTGTGTGTGTGTGTGTGTGTGTGTGTGCTGATTTAAATGGAAAATCAGTGTCTTAAAGTATTTTACTGTAATATAGTAAAAAACAAAATACAAATAATAATGAGAAAATATTATATATATTATTTATATAATATATATCTATCATGCCACCAAAACAGCGCCAACCTATTCTTCTCACCACAATTGTACAGAGGGATTATCTGAGTTACCATAGATTTAGATTAGATTAGATTAGATTAGCCTTTATTGTCTCCTTTAGGAGAAATTTGTCTTGGGCATTTGAGAAAAATATTTCAAATGTTTAGATTTGCATATATATATATATATATATATATATATATATATATATATATATATATATATATATATATATATATATATATACACACACACAAATCTAAACATTTAATAAACAAGTAGGTTAGTTATTATATTTTCTTGCCATATGTTTATTTTCTTTATTTTAAAATGATATACTAAACATAGCATATATGTCATTCTCAAACTTTACCAAACATTTGCATGCACTAATACTTTCTCACGAAATTGTAGGCTCACATATACTGTATACATAAACCCATACCTGGTGAAAAAGGCTTGTCTCTGTCTTTCTGCTTTCATCCTCACTGGAGCACCAAATTAAAACCATGTGCTGTTCAAGTGTAATCATGGTGCTGTAAAGTGACAGAACAACAGGAGTGCAGTTTTACTGTGCCGTAAAAGCAGGTAAGAGTCTTTATCAAGGGATCTCATGTTGCAGGGATGCAGGTCTGGGAGCTATGATCCTGCCCTTGGAGACAGAAATGGCTCTCACCGTGGCCCCCACCCACACCAGGCATTACGCCAACTCCGAAGGGTCAGGGGTCAGTCTCTAAAATGTTTATGCTCCATCCTGTGATTTTGAACTGCCCCTGCTATTTTGGTAGGAGCCCCAAATTTTAAAATGACTTCAAATGTGTATTTTTGTTGTCACAGGCTCGAACTCTGAGAGACTGCTGAGGTGTGTTTATGAACACTGTCTCCAATGGTCAAGATCAACTGCAGCTCTCTCCACATTGAGTCGGGCAGTTATGGCTACACCACATTAACTGGCATCACTAGGGAAATTGGTGAACATAATGGAGGTTATTTTAGATTTTACTTCATTCAAAAATCAGCTCTGGATTTTCTTTTTTTTTTTTTTTTTTTAACAAAAACAGAACTGTCGCAAGTAAAGCGTTACTTTTGTATAAAGTGATATAGTAATAACACAGTTACAACAATAGCTTAAGATTATATTTTTGTTATACAAATATAATAACAACTCCATGGGACAAAACATCAATTCATGAAGAAATAGCAACCTGCCAGTCTCAGTAATTGAGAGAGTTGTGCCTGAACAGTACTGTTTTAAATCAATGGATCATCATCTATTTGTGTGTTTCCCAACATTTTTTGTCTTGGGTACTACCACAGCCCCATCAATTAGTCTTAAGTACCCCTTCATCAACATCAAACCAAAAACGTGTTCCTTATACGCTTATTAAACTGGATCACATTTAGCATTATCATTATTATTATTTTTTTTTAATATGGCCATTTTTTACAAAGATTCGCTTCGACAATCAATACTGTGGGTGAACAAGCTCACCAAGTAGTTTCCTCTTAAAAGCTCAGATAACCATTCTGTACAATTGTAGTAAGCAGAATAGCATCTCAGAATACACTTCATGTCGAACCTTAAGGTGGATGGGCTACACAGCAGAAGACTACATCTGGCACTTTATTAGGACCATCTTGTTCCTAATAAAGTGCTCAATGAGTGTATGTTCAAGTGTCATCAAAATGTACACACACTATTTGGTTTTCTTTCCATTAAAAGTAACTCAGTTTTAAGCCGTTAGTTGAACAAAAAATAAGTCATACTTTTCTCTCTCTTTTTTTATTTTTTTTTTTAAGTTTAATAAAGCAAAACTTTTCAGCTACTCCCTGCAGTATGTTTACCCATGGTCAGGAATCGCTGATCTACTTGTCAGCAAAGTCACTGGTGATGGACACAGCCAGCTCATGACCATTAGAACCTTCTTGTAAAGCCACACAATCACAACAGGGGTGTAAAACTCTGATAGCTTGTTATCTTTCAGTGACAGAAGCCAAATCTGCACAGCTTATAGCATCCCAATGTAAATCAGCAGCGTAAAATAAGCACTGGCTAAAACAGCCAGAGACAGAGAGGCTCTTTGTTGCGGTGTGCAGATTAATATCTTAAGCGTGTACTATTGTTCAGAGTTATGTCACCAGTGGCCGTAATGATATCTTGAATTAATGAAGTGATGAAAGTGGTGAGGGGAGAGTCCTGTGATTTACAGGATTGCTTTTAGCTGATGCACACTGCCATCACTGGAAATAAATCAGCCGCTGGGAGCCATGTGGGGAAATGAATGGATCTGCACAAGGGTTTACAGTTCAATTAGTCAGGCACAAGGACGCCGGCGCAATGTAATTCTCCTGACAAGGTGTTAGGATGAAGGCAGAAGAAAATTAAAGAACGGAATAAGAATTTTCTGTTGATGGGAAAACATTCTTAGTTCTTTGTCGTGTTAATATTCAAGTTAAAATGGTTTAAATGAGATTAGATTAGATTAAATTTGATTACATTAAACTTTATTGTCATTGTGCAGAGTACAAGTACAGAGCAATTGAAATGCAGTAGGAATAATATGGTGGCACGTGCACAATGCGAGGCTCGGTGTCTCTCCAGATTTTGCAGATTAGCCATGATTTTTCTAGTGATCTTTAGCTTGGTTGTTTGTTACAAACTTGTGATCACTGTATACAGCCGATACACACTACTAGACATTAAAATTCAATGCACAACCAGCACACTGGAAATGGCACTTGACTTCAATCTGCTACCACCAGAGATACTCAGGTCCACGGACTTGAGTGAGGCGGTTAGTCCGATAGGAAGTGCCCGTCGCCAGAACCGTAAACAAAGACAGGGTAAATGGGGCGGCCTGTGGGCTAAGCTAAAGTTCAACCTGCATCATCCAGCGCTACAGGGTATATTTCTTGCTAATGTACAGTCCCTGGCGAATAAGATTGGCAAACCTTGGCTTCGGTTTACACAAAAAATGCTGTTGGACTGAAACCTTATGGTTTTTACGGAAACTTGGCTTAATAGCATGACTCCAACCAGCTTGATTGTGCTAGAGGGGTGCAACATCTTCAGAGCTGACAGAACTGCTGTGGACTCCAGTAAAAGCAAGGGGGGGGGGGGTGTTTGCATATATGTAAACAAAACTTGGTGCACTGATGCTGTTATTACAAAGTCCCACTGTTCTGCCGATCTTGAGTACCTCTTTATCAAGTGCTGACCTTTTTATCTGCCCCATGAATTTACATGCACCATAATCGCTGCAGTATATGTACCCCTGCATGCTAATGCTAAGTTAGCCATGAAAGAACTCTGAGCTGTTATTAGCAAGCTGGAAACAATGCATCCGGACGAAGCTTTTGTCATTGTTGGTGATTTTAATCATGCCAATTTGAGAACTGCTCTCCCCAAATTTCATCAAAACGTTTCTTGCCCTACAAGAGGAGATAACACCCTTGATCATGCTTACACAAACATTCCGGAGGCCTACAAAGCTGTTCCCCTCCCCCATGTTGGTCAATCAGATCACATATCCCTGTTCCTACTCTCCAAATACACCCCCATCATCAAACATATGAAACCCACAGTGAGGACTGTAAAAGTGTGGTTGGAAGGAGCAGACTCCTCACTACAGCATCAGCTCCAGGACACAGACTAGAACGCCTTTGCTTCTCAGGCAACACTGGATTCCCACACGGACCTTAACATTTACACCAGTTCTGTTATGGATCACATCAACAGATGTGTCGACACAGTAACCACCCATAAAATAATCAAAACATACCCCGACAATTGGATGTTGGCTAATCTAATTCAGTGGTTTTCAGCTAGTTTTGCTTCAAAACACAAATTCCAAATATAAACATAAATGTACTTAAGACCAGTGTTCACATACACAATCTTTTATTACACCTATTATTCTTAAAAAGCTGACAACATATAAGATCATGTAAACAAATTAAATAGCTTTACAGGGGTATGGCCATAACGATTTTTAGTAAAAAAATGATCGGTGCACATAGGTTTTAGCCCATTACTCCAGTTTTGCATTGCATGTAAACACCTTTACCGCCTTATCCAATGTGCGCAAGTGTTGTGCACATGACTGTTTACATTTTAACATCAAAAGCAAAGAATGCTGCAACCTAGCCTCATAGAATAAACATTACTATAACAAAATTTTTGCAAGCTGAGTTTTACATGCCACTTTCTACATTTTGCTGCAGTTTCCCATTGAAACTAACACTGGAGGTGCTATAACAGTTCTGCATGTTATTTACTTTTAGCAAATCATGATTACAACAGCTGATTATGACTTTATAAACACGTATTTTTCACATTATTACTCACACATTGCAATGCTATTATTGTAGCTTGTATTACAGACCCACCTACATTTACACACTTATTCCAATATGATTAACTTCAGCGGTAGCTCACCCCATAAAGTGTTGGACTTTGGACCCAGAGACAGAGCCTCGAGCCCAGCCAAGGACGTTCAAAGTGAAAGTGCCATAGAAGCTAAACAATATGTTGTGGTTGCTTCAGTAAATGTGCTTTTCATGTCGAATTTGCTTTTTAAACACTATCGGTTATGTTTTGGCCGAGGCTAAGGATAAGAATGTCTGTTTTGTTCACCTCTCATTTATCTTTATGAACACTATTGGTTAGGTTTAGGTGTTGTTTTTGTGTAAGGATGTCTGTTTTGTTCACTTATCTTTTTGAATACTATTAGTAAGGTTTAGGTTAAAGTTTTGGGTTAGGGAGGTGCATTTAACTCATTAAAATATTCACCTGAAAAACCTTGTCTGATTGCAACATCATTTTACACATTTTTGGCGCCCCCCTCTGGACATTTCACTTGGAAACTGCAGCGTAACGTGTAATGAAGCAAGTAATTTTGATTTGCAAAACAATTGCAATTTCCTTGCGTTGACATCTTTTTTTGAAAAAGCTCTTTTTTTTTTTTTTTTTTTTTTGCATATTGGTATACATGTAAACACATTCATTTAAATGTGTCAACATTGACATGAACTGCATAGGCGCAACAATATACAAAATAGTAAACATGACATGAAGCTGAATAGGAAAATTGGCCATTTTGGTTTCAAAATGTCTTTTACATTTCAATGGTTTCATGCTCTTGGCAGCCATGAATCGCCAAAACACAGTGTGGTCAGTGCAAACCATGTTTATCCGTACTGCATGTGAACCTGTATTTTATATAGTCTGGGTCGGATATACATCCATTTTGGCATCTGACTAATTTGGCTTGTTTCTACAAAGTTATAGATAGATTTGCAGCAAAACAGTGTAAAGTTTGATTGAACACACAGCATTTGACAACAACATTGCATATTCTCCTCTCTTAAAATGTGAATAAGCCTATTTATTTTGCTGTCCTAAATATGCATGATTATATGGCTAGTTCAGTTTTATTATTTGCATGTAGTATTGCTTTTTCCTGCTGTCTGCAACCCTTTTTAAACAGACCTGTGACCCATTTAGGGGTTGCAAACAACCAGTTGAGAACAGTTGCTCTGAAGCCTTTTTATTATTATTATTATTATTATTATTATTATTATGTCATAGCAGGTTTAAAAAAAGAAAAAAGAAAAAAAGAAATGATGTAAACGGCAGTGTGTAACCTCTTAGTCCTAATTTCTACCAACCTGAGGTTCCCTAGTAAACAAGAACGACCTCCATATGCCCTGATCTTCCTTTTACTCTGTTTAACATGGAGGCTTAGGTAACTGCTAAGGTAACTGATGCCACTTTCTCAGAAAATCAATAATTAAATTTGGTCATACGTGGACTGGTGGCCTGCATCTGAACTGGAGTTTTCCTTTTTTTTTTTTTCTCCTCCCAAAGTGGTAGAGCATTCTCTTCAGATTACTTTACACCATGTCAGATCACATACACTACCAAATGATATTAGGCAAATGTATGACCACAAAACGATATAGTATTTTTGTAGTTTTGATAACAAATCAAAACTATCTAATATCTGAGCTTCTTCAAAGTTGCCAACCTTTACCTAGATTTCAGCTAAAATGACAATTTAAGATAGTGTATATTGTAATGTTATTCTAATCATTATATATTGACGAACATAAATTCAGACAGATGTGTTAAAACATTTGACTGTTATTATACATAATATATGGTTATGCATGCTTTTCCATCTGATAACATTCGAAGATTATACATTTTGTAAGGTCTTGCTGTGACATCTATTCTAAATTGTCAGTATTCCGTATATGTTTAAAGGGTGTTGTGGCTCAGTGTAAACTCATTTAACGGGGTGCTACATGTGACAGTTGTGTAAACTTCCCTCTCAACCAGCACCTCAGTGTAAAGCACATTCCCTGCGGCCCAGCTCAGCACTCCTGTTCCCAGGCCATTTGTTCACAGATGCGACCCCTCTTTCCTGTGACATGAGAGGTTCACCTTGAGAGTGAGAATTTCTTTACTGCTATGTTGACTTGTATGGTGGACAGTCTTCTACTGATATTAATTTAAATCCCTGCAGTCATTCACAGTCATTCTGATAAAATTTTTATCTGACATGCTATAAATGCACTTATTCATATTTTATGATTTATGCAGCAAAAAAAAATAAAAATAAAAAAATAAAAAAATAAAAAAATAAATTGTTATAGTGAGATTTAAAGGAGTCATTTTGCTACAGTCCACTTTGTGTTTATATTCATTACTGTAATGTCTTTACTCACTTGTGTTGTCATTTTCCTTGTCACGTTGATGTCAGAAGAATGCTGCTACTCTGAGTGGATCGTCATGCTCATTTGCAACATATAACATTTAATAAAGGCTGCTGACCATTAAAAATACTTAACTTTATGTACACAGGTTACTAATGTTGGCAAACCTTTCATAAATTCATTAAGGTACATTTTTCATAGGTTACTAATGTTAGATAAGTGTTGTTAAGCATTTATAACATTTAAGGTAAAATTGCTCACTATTTGGCAGGTATGCATGAAAGTCGCGCTTTTTGTGCATGTTGTTGTAACCTCATACCAATGATTTATAGTGCATTTGTAAATTAATTATTAGTTATTAAATAACACTGTTATAAACCCTTTACAAAGGTAACATTAATGTAAAGTGTTACCCAAATGGTTTACTTATAGTTGGCTCTTCATATCAAGCTAGGATAGGAGAAAGTATTACACAGTTCACCTTATATCTAACTTCAAGTTATATTTCTAATTTAATGTGATGATAATTATGATTTAGTAAATACAAACCTTTTCCAGACTTACACATGACCAGCAATGGCCAAGCAAATGTTTGCCTCCCTGTTTCTCTCTGTTCTAGAAGCACCTCCCTCTCCCTTTCTCTGGTTTAAGTTTCCTTTAGGGACTTGGCAAGACCCACAGCATCAGACCCCATTCAGTCTATTGTTAATTGAATGCATCTACAATCAAAGTGTGGAGTGTTTGGGTCAGGAGTCTCAGTGATTGTGGCCTACCCCAGAGCAAAAGCATGGCCCCGAGAGACACAAGCTCACCAACCTCCTTTACACCGGACAGCTATCAGGTTTAGCCTAGGGACTGGAGTGCTTCAAAGAGCTAATGACCAACTCCAAATATATTTTCTTGATTGAGTGTGCGGTTGACTCGAAGGTAACTTTTTTCTGGTATTGATCCAGAGGTGAAGTCTTCTGTTACACTTACACACAAAAGTACATGTTGAATTTTTTTTTTGTCCAGTTCATCACAACAGCAAAAATTTTTAACTATTAAAATTACACATTGCATATTGAATCTAAATATATTTTCACTAATTTAATGAGATTGTGACTAGCCTGGATTATTATGCATCAATTAAGCGTTTTTAACCTATTTCGCTCTGCATGCACTGTAAGAAGTGCATTTGTGCAGTTGTTACTTTAAAGACCCC
The DNA here is from genome assembly GCF_019703515.2 of Myxocyprinus asiaticus. Taxonomy (NCBI): domain Eukaryota; kingdom Metazoa; phylum Chordata; class Actinopteri; order Cypriniformes; family Catostomidae; genus Myxocyprinus; species Myxocyprinus asiaticus. Next base: position 40,018,487 of record NC_059364.1, on the reverse strand, counting down.
ATTAAAAAATATGAGTTTTGTGGCTGTTAGTCCATGTCTGTCAGCTTTGAGGCCATATATATGCTAGTGTGTTTTGTTGTAAGTTAATGAAATTACCTTTTAGCACATATACATGAGATTTACAGTCTTTCTTTTCTTGAAAATGGACCAAAAATATATCTACACACTGTCAAAAAAAAAGAAGAAAAAAAAAAGAATTGTTGAGCAAACCTAAAAATTTAACACAACATGATGCAGTAAGATTTTTGAGTTCTCTCAACGACTGTCTTAATAATTGTCCTTAGTAACATTACTTTGTTTAGTCAATGTGAATTTGTTTGTTCACTAAATGTAAAGATGTTGAGAGAACTACTAATTTCTTGTTCAGCCAACTATCATTTCACAACATGAGAACTTTCATTGTGTCACCATTTTTATTACTTTTATATGACATTAACTGCAATCTTTGCCCCTGAAGAGGGAGGTATGTCTTGCAAGACGTACTGTACAATTGTTTGACATGGACACACAATAGACCTCAATAGACACACAAACCTCAATAATGGTGTCAATCAACAAACCTCATTAAGTTAAAAGATGAGCTCTTAACATCACCACACAATAACTGACCAACAGTGGTAACAAAAACAGCATAAATAAAGCCTATAACACTAACCACATAATTTATTCTTGTTGCAATGCATGCTGGGAACTTGCAAATCAGCAACATTGTTCAATATGAAATGGTTCGTTCAGACAAGTTGGGACATGTGGGAGAATATTGTTGGTCTAACATGTGTTTTCATGTAGATGCATAGTAATTCACATTTTGAGTTTCTGTGACTCAAAAACACCCATAAGTCAGATAAAATGCAATTTCATTTTTTACAGTGGGCCTATTTCTACCTATTCCAGGTCGTGGAAAAATTGGAGAGATCAAGAAATTTTTCAATTGCAAAAATAGTAATAGAAAATTAATAAAATCTTAAACGTCATGGAAAAATCATGGAAGTTTCTATGGTGAATATACATTTTTATAGTTATGCTCTGCTGTAAAATATTTCATTGACTAGATATTGCTCTTGTGTAGAGTAAAACTTGCTTGCAAGCCATAGTTTTTTATTATTAGTGAGTGAATTGTTCTTTTGAGTCAGTCCTTGACTCCTTTTTAATGAATTGGTCAAACCAGTTTACAAATCTGTCTGAATGATTCATTAGTGAATCAAATCATTTAAAAAAATAAAAATAAAAATAAAAAATAAAAACCTTATCCAGCAATCACAAACATCTGGAAAGGTCATGGGAAATTTTTACTTCCTTTTTTACTACCTTCAAATTTTACTTTTGTGAGTATAACCTAAAGAATAATAGTTTGATTCAGTCATATTATGTCATATTTTTGACTTGAAACCAATTAATTTTGATTACTTCATTAAGCACAATTTAGGTAAACAGACTATTTTGCAGTTCAAACTCACTCATGTGTTACCTGAGATGGCTTTATTGATGATGGCATTAGAGTGTATGGTTATGACTTAAAGGAATATTCCAGGTTCAATACAAGTTAAGCTAAATCGACAGCATTTGTGGCATAATGTTGATTAGCACAAAAATGTATTTTGACTCATTCCTCCTTTTCTTTAAAAAAAAAAAAGCAAAAATCGAGGTTACAGTGAGGCACTTACAGTGGAAGTGAATGGGGAAAAATGTTTAACATTACTCACTTTTTCAAAAGTTTAGCCACAAGACATAAAGGATATGTGTGTATAAACATGATATTTAGTGTGATAAAATCACTTACAAACCTTTTCTGTGTAAAGTTATAGCCAATTTTACAACTTTGCTAAAATGACGATGTAATGTCAACAAACCCTAAAACCCTAAAATGACTGTATAAATGATGATTTAAACAACTTTATTGCTCAAATAATACACAAGTTTTAACAGAAGAATTCATGCAAGTGCTTTGACAAAATTATAAGCTTCAAATTTATGTTTAAACCCTCAAAAAAAATGTCCCCATTCACTTCCACTGTAAGTGCCTCACTGTAACATTGATTTTTGCTTTTTTATTATTATTATTATTATTAATTTTTGTGCTAATCAACTTTATGCCACAAATGCTGTTGATTTAGTTTAACTTGTATTGAACCCAGAACATTCCTTTTAAGTATGCAAAACCACACTGCACATCTTTGAATGTGAGAAGGAGGGTGTGATGTATAGGAAGTGTGCTGGTCCAGCCTTCATGGATGGTCTTAATATTAAGACACCTTCTCGGCGTGTTCAGACAGAGGATCACTGAGGAGCTCATTAGGGTGTGCTGGCACTCTGAGCCCAGGCCTGGCTCTCCCCGTGTCCTTGCAGGAATATATGGGTCTTCTTCACACGTCCTCTGCAAAAGCACTCTTTTGCGCCATCGCTGCCGTCTCCTCCTCCCCCTCATCCCTTTTTGCTCTTCTCTTTTTCTCTCAAAGGTGCTGATCAATTCACAGCCTCCTTCAGAGGTGTGAGACTCATCCCTGCACTTTGTGATTGGCTTAGGCATCACAAACCCTCTGTCGTCTCTCTCCTTCCCTTTCTCCCCCTCTCACTATATCTCAACGAGGGCAGCGGCCTACTCTTTTCACCTCTGGGCTCTGCCAGCCTGTGCTCCACACACCACTAAGTCGGCCAGACTTCGGTCAAATGAAATAACACCAATCAACCAAACCCCCCCCCCCCCCCCCACACACACACACACACACATCTCCCTCTGCCTCTCTCTCTCACTTTCTCCTCCTCTCTCGTGGTTCTGAGCCCATTAGCACACCTGAAATAATAACTCAAGTGACAAATGTTTTGGCACTTCTAGCTGATAGACCAAGAGAAAGGGTGGGAGAGAGCACACAATGCTCTCAGAGATTTAGACACGGTATTTTCCAATCCCAACTGCGTCAACACGGGAAGCTGACAGATTCAGGAATCATCCTGTGTGAAAAATCTAAAGCTTGATGTTACACTGTAAACCCTAAAGTTGTCATTACTGGAAATTTCAAATTGTCTTAATTAAGTAGTACCTGAAATGTCAGGTTTTGGGCTCATAACTCAAATATTTAAGTTCATTGAACTTATTTATCTTATAAATCCATAGATTTAACATTTTAAGTGTTAATAACTCAAACTTTTGAGTTCAAAATTGAGGCAATGGGGAATACCCATTATACTTTGCACTTGAATTATTTCATTATGTTTTCTTGGTCAAAGGGAAGTTATGGGGGCATTTAAATAGCTTTAATTAACAATGTATATAGGTTTTAGCACTTTTGTAATATTATTTATGTTGTTTTGTTGCAAATAGTTGTTTTGTGTGATGTCACCATTAGGGTAATCAGTGTCCCATTTGGTCATGTTGGACCCTGTTGACTAGCTCTCTTTGTGCATGTGCAGTTAAAGTGCAGGTGTATATGCATTTCTTTGGAGAATTAAGTTTATTTAATGACTGACTTAGAATCATGACCTTTATTTGAGCTGTGCTCTTGTTTGATCTAAAATTGAATCAGTTCATGTACAATTATTTACAACAATAGAAACAACAATATTTAAATAGCAAATCTGAGTTAAGTCTACTTGCATCTAGTTGCCTTAACCTAAGTAGTTAAGTTCATTCAATATGAACACCAAGTTCATTGAATGTAAGTTTTGGAGACGGCATAACCCAGTTCAATTGAGGGAGCGAGTTTACTCAATCAAATGAGAAGAGTCAACTTATTAGGGTTTTTAGTGTAGTGAAACAATAAAAACAGATTTGAGTACAGTGTGTTCTTTTAATAAAAATCCCATTTACAGTGAATTCATGTCAGTTTCAGTGATCACATTTATTTAATAAAATCAGCAAGGCCCTTCTATACAATCTACATAATGTAACATGACAATGAGATCACAAATGTGCTTTCTTAATGCTCCACTGGTAATGCATAGAGTAAAATACAATAATGAACCTTAGTGAATACAATTACAAATACAAATAACTGATTTAACAAACAAAACATACTGAAAAGGAAAGACAGCAAAAAGTGTCATTTAATTTGTAAAAAAAAAAAAAAAAAAAAGACCCTTATGATTTTATATATATATATATATATATATATATATATATATATATATATATATATATATATTTTTTTTTTTTTTTTTATGTATTTTGATGCTGGCGTTCAAAAATTCTAACGCTATGTTCGATTAATTTATTCCTAATTTTGAAATTATTCGTGCTTTATGTTTTACTTATTTATAGTGTTTTGTTTTTTGTTTTGTTTTTTCCAGTTACGGAAGAACAGAAAATACTTACAGATGAAAACTTAGAGAAGTCAACAGCCAATTTTATTACGTTATTAGATACAACTCAATGATTACATGAAACACATGCTGGATTAAGTAGTTTTAAATATGGATTAATACATATACAGTCTACAAAACTGTCATATTTAATTACTCGTGATGAACATTTGATCAAATATGTTTAAGTTTCGTTATAGTGTTGCCTGTATTTTGGGCTTTTTTTATATTTCAGAAAAGTCGCTGCGGATCTCATTAGGGAACAAAGAAAGACAATTCTTTATGTATCCAGTAGAAGGCGCACATGATCAAGTATACAGGTCACTGAAAGACTTTGCATATGAAAAATGCTTTTCTTTTGGACCTTGTCTGTTCACATTACTGCAAATGCAAAAGTCCTGCAGTCTCTCGATTAAGAAAGTTTGTTGCAAATAATATATAGGCCTAATAAAGCAAAATAAAATAATGTAAAATACAACTAAACAAAATTTCAAAATGGAATAAAAAAAAAAAAAAAAAAAAACACTTTTTTTTTATTTTATTTTTTTTATCAGGTCTACAAATAAATAAATAAAAAGTAGCCTATAAAGCGCTTCATTGCAAAGCATCCAACCAATGTTTGTAAATAAACAGGCTACAGTAATGTATTTGTCCACCCCTGTAACATTTACAAATAATAAAATAATAATAATAATAAAATATTCCGACTAGTTATAGTAATAAGTTGATGAACGCAACGCTCATATTTGATTTGTTTACGTATTCTGGAAAACTTGAACTATCACAAGCGCCTATAGTTTTATGTCTTGCGGTTGTATATTATTTGTGTATCCTATGCATTCCACTTTGTTAAGTGAATGGATTTTACTTCCCCCCCGATTAGTACTAAATAATGATTATCTGATATTTATCTGACATTTTAAACTATCCAATTGCCTAAAGCGTGTCCATTGTTAGCTTGTGTAAGAAAATCCACTGAGTAAACAGATAAACGAATATTTGAATATTCAAACATATACTTTACATTTGACAAGCACTTTAAGCATGTTGTAAGAGCATTACATCCAGTGACAAAATGAAGAAAAAGTCAACAGCCTACTGTTTTCTTCCCGTGCGTTTTACCCGGTCCCGACAGTCTTGTAACTTTCAGGCGGTTGTCAGTGGTGGGGAAGGCAGGGTTCACTGATGACTGGCCCCTGCTCGCAGATTGCTGCGGGGGGATATAAATGCTGACCTCCGTTTGACTTCTGAACCACAGCGACATGTTGCTCTCAATATAGCGACTAAAGGAGAGAAAGATTCAAATGAATAACAAACATTGAGGCAGGATGGTAACATTCTTAGAAACATCTAAATGACTTGATACGTTTTAACACATTCTTGTTTTCGGCATGAAACAAGGCTAAAATTAATTTCTGAAGCCTGATGTAGGCTAATTGTTGCATATGGCCTGTCTAAAAAGTCGAATTATTTTAGAGGCCCTATATGTTATAGAATAGGCGAACTTAAAGTATACTCTACACTTAATATGTAGGCTACATACTGTATATTTAGTACAAACAAATAATGTGTCTATGAATAATTCTTAAAATAAATAAATACATAAATAAAATGAATAAAACCTTAATCTGTAACCCATAAATAAAACATGAAACACCAGATAGCCCCAATGAGCACTTATACAAATGATGCCCGTGGTGCAAGTAGATTTTTTTTTTTTTTTTTATCTGATAGTGCACCAGGCCAGATCAAATGACCCGATAAAGAGTCGGACTTGTTTTTAAACTCACATTCTCATTCTATGTCGAAAGGTTTACATCTCTTTCTAAGCCCAATTTATCCGAAATGACGGTATTAACTCACTGATGCGTTTCGCAATCTGCTGACCCTCACAAAAAAGCCAACCTAAACAGTGAAAGTCCATGCCCTCATTGTGCTCTTTAGCGTCCTTTTATAGATGCTAATTGAAGGAACTTAATTACTTTATAATGCTATTCTGGTACTGTGACAGCAGTTAAGCGTTTGGGTAAGCAAGGCTTTCAAGTCATTCCGTTTGCTTCTCACATAATTGAGACAGAGACTAAACTAATGTTGAGATTTCAAACATCAATAAAACAAATGCGTTAATAAGTAAATAAATAAATAAAACAAATATAATCAATTGAATCTACAATACATTAATGCTTAACTGGAATCATTTTTTTTTTTTTTTTTTTCTAAAACTAATATTCGGATTAATCAAAACTTTGTCACAGCATAGTGAATAGGCTGCATAAAAAGAGACAATACTTACCAAAAAAAAAAAAAAAAAACGCATGCATGATTATCTATTTTATAGCGTTGGGTCATATAGCCTATCTGTTGCATGAATCCTGTTTTCATTTGTGTTTATATCCACGCGAGTTGCACTAAAGGAAACATCAGATATCTCACCCGCGCAGCGCGCACACTTCGTTTGGGGATTTGATAGTAATTTCATGCCTGTAAATGTGCGCGACGGATCCTACCGCTGCTCTTCCGCGTAAAACGAGGGCTGTGTGATGCTCAAGGCAGCTGATAAGACACTGCTCCTCGCATCAATCGTTTCTGATCGATGACAGATGCTCCTCAGACAAACTTCATACGCCTTGTCACCTTGTCAGTTGTATTGCCCACAATAGTGCACTCCAGGTTATGTTTAAAGCAACCTATTTGGATTTCATTTTAGATTTTAAGGAAGGTGTATTAGTTAATAACACATTTGTAATAAAGAAAAGTATTCATAATACTTTTTTTTATTTAAGGAGCTGTTTTTGACATTTTCCAGAACACAGCCTATACTTCTAATCTTGACTCTTGGGATTACCTGACTATTCCTGATTCCTGACTAAAGTTCTGGTAGGTGGACTTTCAGATGACTCTGAAGACATTGGAATGCCTTTTCAAAGTTCAGTCCTCGAAATGAAAGAAAATGAATAGCAAAATGATGGCATGAAGAACGGTTTACTAATGGACGTGCATGTTGTCAAAAGAGCAAAATCAAAAAACCAAAAACACAATATCATTAATCAAAATTGCAATAATTCAACAACCATTAACATTTACGCAATAAAAAAAGACTGAGTGTCTTGTATGTGTATTATGCTTGTTTCAGTATGGTTTAGTGTTAAATACAGAGAGAAAGACAGAGTAGCATTAAAGCACAACAGAATGCAAAGATGACATTCTTTTTAAGATTACAATGTCTATATTCCACACTTTCTTCATTTGTGGCCACATATCGACTGATTAATTAATGATTGATCATGTTTTGAACCAATAGACGACTTTATTCACTGCAGCACGTTCATTGGACACTGCACCAAACTCCTAAGATCCTACAGTAAGTGGATGAGCCCATTCACAAATGATAGGGGTGTTTTGGCTCAGAACGCACGGCGCACACAGGACTGCTGAAGAGCAGCATGTTTCTGAATAAAGACGTTTTGTTGAGTTATGTATGTGTGAGATGTAAGGAATATGAGCATACAGTGTAAAAATGTTTCATATTAGTGCAGTGCTTTACAATAGGCTACATCGTAATGCGCGGCATGTGTAAAACTTAGTTACGCACCTTGGACAGGGTTCCTCAAGCAAGTTTCTCGACTATTGTAAATAGGCTAGTGTTTTCCATTTTTTTTTTTTTTTTTTTTTTTTTCATTAAGATCAGAACTGATTAAAAACATAAGCAGGATTCAAACAAAGTGGCATGATGTGAAAGACTTCGCACTCCCTTTGGAGAATTGTAACGTTGCATCCTTATTTGCGCTTTTGAATCCATTGTTTCCAAATGCGCACTTGCATCCGTTTATATGTTTTAGCCTATGTCCTGTATGAAATATGAACGCAGTGTCGTGAATGAAAAAGACTTAAAGCGTAACGAGGTCTCTGCATGTTATTCACGCTGAACCTTGGTCCCTGAACTGCCTCTGCGCTTTACCGAGTCCGACACATTTCACCTCCCCCTGCTTTGGCAGAAACTTGATGTGGTCCATCGCCTTGTGTAAGACGCGACCTGTTATGGCCACCAATACTTCCGGGTTTCAGCAGTCTGGTCCAGATTCAGTTGCCGAGGCGCGTTCAACACACACTCATTGTACACAAACGGGGAAAGGCAGCTCGCAGCATCGATCGTGGCTCCTTTAAGAAAAACTAAGCCAGAATATCAGCCCTCCTCCTCTTGATCTCATTTAGAAGCTATTGCATAAAAAAATCAACCCAGGAGCCGAGAGTGATCAAAGAAACGAGAGAGAGAGCTTCATTTTTGTGCATTAAAGTAGTATTAACGTTAGGGGTGCTAACCAGTGGAAGCGCACCGAGGATCATCATTCATTCAGCACTTTGACAAGCTCGCTTTTGATTGATTGACAGCCGGAGTGGCAAAAAGCCACGAGATTTGCTAGTTTTGTTTGAGGGGGCATTTTCATACTGCTTTGGGAAAGAAGATTTTGCTCGAGCCTCGTCGCTGTCCAGGGGAAAAGAAAGCGGAGGACCTATCTATCGCCTGAACGCGTTCGGCTGAACTTGTGGTGAAGGACTGGCTTCATCGCTCGCTTGAAAGAGGCTTTTGGATTTTGGGGGGGAAAGCATCCAAAATTTGGAATTTGCGTGTTTATTTCGCACTAACCCTGGCCTCATAGGGGATATATTTTTGATCAAAGGAAGACGAGGGAGTGTGGAGGGCTATGGCGCAGAGGGTACGTATCCCGAAAAGTTTCTTCGGCTCCGTATATTGTTGAATGCAAGTTGGAAATACTGAAACGTGGCCGATGACAGTCTCGCAAACTTTCTCTTCTTTTGCCTGCCAGTTTTAATAAGTTTCTCTTTTACATGCAACTTTACATCGCTCACTTCCATGCATTGAAATGTTTATGTACTGCCTGGCATATAGCCTAGTTGTGGGACACTGAAACATTTTAAATGGATAGGCTACTCTCATATTTAGTTATGATATGTTCTTAACTAAAGTTCCATGATAGACATGGAACTATCATACTTTTACAATACGGACCGAGTTTCTTAAATCTCTTCACACGGCCATAAAACCTTTGAATAGTTCAACTTTAATAACTTTGCCATTCTAAAATGTGATATGATATTAGTTTGCAGCAAATTCATTTGAGACTAATTATTTCCACAATAGTTTTATATTCAGCACCATCGCAATAAAGTATGGTTGTGCCAACAACATAGTGTAAAGTTGACATTTGGTTGCTCACTTATACTTTGCATTTGTAATCAAATGTAAACAACCAGAAAGTAGATTTCATTGCAACATTCCGACCTTTTGCTTTTGATGGGGGAATTACAACAGCTCCCTGCTGTCTTGCTTACACCTTTATAGTTTTAAAATTGAAATGTGTTCATTTCACATCCTCACACTTTCCCCATTCCATAGCATGACGCTTTCAATAATTATGGTGAACAATCATGGTCACTGGTCAATTATTTTAAAGAAACTTGTCAAAAATGATTGCCACAACCTTGTGGGCAAGATTGGACAATGTAAAACTTGTGTTTAATTAGACTAATCCCAATGCTGCTACATATGTTTATATTCAAACAAGTGCAAAGAGAGTTTGCTAACAAGATAATGCACAGCAAATGTGACATTATATATATCTTGGTTTTGAGCACTTGGGAAAATAAGAATGCACATAATAAAAGAGGCATAACAGCACACATACAGTAACACAGCAGTCGTGAGATATTTTGTGATTATCTCAGTAAAGCTGTAGCTCAGTGCTCCATGTGGATGTGTCCGACGCTGCATTCCAAGTCTCTGTCAACTACAGTCTGTTTTTAAAGCACATTACACTTTTTGAAATAAAGCCCGTCTTTTGGCATAGTGTTAGAAACACGAGGTAGCCTAGTCTGCATGCAGAGCCGATGTACTTAGTTACCTTGTAATACCACATTAAAGTGTTCTGGAGAAACTATCTTTTTTATTAGAACCTCCGATGTAGCTGCTACTGTATTTTATTTTTGTGTTGTTGTTTTTATTTTTATTTATTTCTTATTATTTATTTAAATTAATGTGCTCTGTAAGAGATAAAAGTGACAACATGGGACTGTTCCCCTCGTGTGTGTGCAGTACGAAGATATACCCCACTATGGGATGGACGGAGTAGGAATCCCGGGCACGATGTACGGGGACCCGCACGCCGCCAGATCCATGCAGGCTGTTCACCTGAATCACGGGCCCCAGCTGCACTCTCACCAGTACCCGCACGCGGCCCACACCAACGCTATGCCGCCCAGCATGGGCTCATCCGTCAATGACGCCCTAAAAAGAGATAAAGACTCAATTTACGGGTACGTGTAGAAAGCAGTGAACATATATTTCATGATTGTTTGCTAATAACACATTATTTGAGCCGTAGTGGACAAGAGGTTCTGTTCTAAAACGTGTTGAAAATCTAACTTGGGGCATGTTTCTACTTTTAGTTTGTTTATATATATATATATATATATATATATATATATATATATATATATATATATATATATATATATATATATATATATATAAAGAAAAAGAAAAAAAGAAAAAAAAGAAAGAAAAGAAATAGACTTGTTTTTTTTTTGTTTTTTTTAAACATCCAGACTATTATCTAACGTTTCTAACTTGAATATTTATTTGATAAATAATAAAGAAATCAAAATAATCGTCAAGCACAAAAACACCTATAACTATCGGCTAAAACTTCACGTTTTCATTTCTTAAACTTCAGATTGTCAGTTCTAAAATTGTAAACACTCAGAATGTGAAAACTACAATAAAGACCCATCAGAAGAGTTTAGCTGTATTTAACGTGCACTTTATGTTAATAAAATGTGCAGGTTCTATATATTTTCTGTATATTTTCCGGAGTTGCTCCAAAAGTGCCTTACAAACAAAAGCTGCTGGAGCATACGAGTTTACATCAGAGCGCCGTATATAAATGCCGATGTCGTTCAAAATAGCAATTTATATGTAGTAACAAGCTATAGAACGCACTCTCATTCATTCTGGATTAGATAGGTCCCTAAACATTTACACAAGAGATAGGCCCAGTAGTTGAACCATGGTTAAATTGCATGCTTGGCCTAGCCTCAACACGAGCATTTCTTAGGTACTGTGACCTCGTAGCCCACTGTTTATATTGACTGCTGTCTTTGATAATGCGTTCTAGGAGTCCATATGACACAATATTGTGCACAACTGAAAAGGCTCGTTAGAATGCACGAATAAAAGTACGTTTATATACTTTTATTCTGGCGCAATTGTACGCAAATATTGTCTGCTCACATTAAGTAAAATCAAGTTAATGAACCCAAACTTCTCAGGTATCCTAATTGATTTTTAATAACAGACTAATTTAAATAAAAATAAAAAAATAGCTGTGAACGATTGCATGAGATATAATAAGTTTATAAGATGTCTTGATGTGCTCATACAAAGCTTTCTCCACGCTGACGTTTTTTATTATTTATTTTTATTCCAGGCACCCTCTGTTCCCACTTCTAGCACTGATTTTTGAGAAATGTGAATTAGCCACTTGCACACCTAGAGAGCCCGGTGTGGCTGGAGGCGATGTGTGTTCGTCAGAGTCTTTCAATGAGGATATAGCAGTGTTTGCAAAACAGGTCAGAGACACTTTTATGGAGAGAAAAAAAAAAAAAAAAAAAAGTTTTACGTAGTTTTGTAGTCGCTTAGTTGGTGCGTTGGTGTACTCTAACTTTACATCATAATAAACGCGTAGTCTTATCGATGCATTGTAACTTTATTTTGAGTTTAAAAAAAAATCAGCTTATGTTTGATATATATATATATGTTTTCTAATTTTTTTATGATTATCATTTACATGCATATCGTCTCAGATTCGGGCAGAAAAGCCGCTTTTTTCATCAAATCCTGAGCTGGATAATTTGGTAAGTGCAAATTATTATTTTTGCGTTGTATTTTGCGTTGCCTGAAAGAGATGTGATTTGTTAGAGCTGACTTGTCATTTAAAATCTTTATAAAATATTTCAAAATTGTCTTAGATGGGATTTTTGATTTCTCGACAGCATTGCCATTACAGATAACTGTCGTTTTTTTTATTTTTTATTATATATATATATATATATATATATATATATATATATATATATATATATATATATATATATATATATATATATATACGGGTTTGAAAGTTTGTATTTTTATGCAAATGATTTCTTATCATTAATGCTTTGTTATTTTGATGTGTCACCCTTGTTCAGAGCGTCGGTTTCAGACAGAGCACACTTATCTAACTCATTAAAACATGTATTACAGTGATAATTTATTCATAAATTATGTATTATCTGACTTGATTGTAATGCGTTGTCTAGATCGTGACCGCAATATGATACTAAATGTCATACATCACTTAATTTACTTATAATTGGCCTGTTTGTCGTCACATTCATATTGAACATTTGTTTTTTTCATTTTTTTTTTTTTATTTTTTTTTTTTTTGTCAATTTCCCCCAGATGATACAAGCCATTCAAGTTTTACGGTTTCATCTTCTGGAGCTCGAAAAGGTAATCAAAGTTCACCCCAACTGTTAGGTCCTCTCTTCAAACCTATGGGCCTCATCTGCATAAATGTATTTTTCCTAGTCTGTTGTAATTAGTGCCAAAATCAATCATGCTGCCGATTTCCCCCTCTGAGTTTAATTACAATGCAACCTGCTACAGCGGGCACAGATATTTCATATAAATACTTTCAATGTCTCTCTGCCGTGCCTCATGTTGTACCACTTTATTTTTACTAATGTATTATTTGATATTGACAGTCGACTGGTATTACCTGATTAAAGGACACCACATCGATGGCACATTTATCTGTTATCAGCAAAACACTTTGAGGAATTTTATCAACACCTGTTTCACGACGGGAGAGGGCCTATCAAGTGATTTATCGGCAGAATATATAGCTTTACAATTTTGAGTGCACACTGGCTCCAAGTTATTTGCATGAGCCTCTGAGGCTATATGTGCTGAGATAACACGGCAAAGCGATAGTTTGAACATTCAGCCATAAATGCACTGAATGTCATGCACTGGCCTGAGAGAGCATGTTATTCCCTTGTAAGGAGGTGGTAATTAAATAACTAGACGAAATTAAACAGTTTACCTTAAATGTCAGTCAAGCAGGTCATCTCTCTAATGGCCACAACCCCGGGAGCAGATGCATTTAGCACGGGTGTTGAATACGGTGTAGCCCGTGAGTCGTCTTGTCAGTGTCAATTTTCGGCGATATCTCTATTTTGAGAGGGAGTAAAGTTATTTGGCATTCTGGATGCGTTTGATAGCTATCAGAGAAGGCCGTTGGGAGAGGTTTTCCATGTCAATAGGAGTTCTGGATGCACTTGTCAACTCGCTGTGATGACCCTTTGTTATCTCCAACCCCCCCCCCCCCCATAGGTACATGAACTTTGTGACAATTTCTGTCATCGGTACATCAGCTGTTTGAAGGGCAAGATGCCCATCGACTTGGTTATAGACGACAGAGAAGGAGGATCCAAATCAGACAGTGAAGATATTACAAGATCATCGGGGCCCCTCGATCAGGTACGTGAAGGAGTCCATTTCTTTTCTGGCCATTGAAATCATCTTTTGGGTCACTTTCTCGGCCTCGCTGTTATTTGCATACGATTAAGCCTTTTAAATTCCATCGGATTGAAAAATTTAGAATAATGTGGCTTATTATTGCTTCATTAAGGTTTGATCCCGGAACTGACCCGAGGAGATTAGCTCCTGAAAGCATTGCCATAAACTTGACCTGTTTCTTGTCGATTTGAATTTTGTCCTTTCCCTTTTCTTTTCTCTCTCCTGCGTTTTTGAATATATATATATATATATATATATATATATATATATATATATATATATATATATATATATATATATATATTAGCATGGTTGGGCTATCTATGGTATTTATCAATTACTATCAAACCTAATGGAGAAATATCTTTGGTGGGTATTTAGAGGATTGGTGCGTTTGGTCAACAGCATTGTCTACTGTTGTTCACGCTTCATTAGTTGCCTTGTCAGTGTTCAGACAAGAGCGCGCATTGCTAATGTGCATCATTTTACCCAAAGTGTTTGAATAGCAGACGCGACGCGCGCTCATGTTTGAATAGTGCTGTGTCATACAGCATTCTGTGTGTAAAGGAAAATGTCTGGAATTATGTACTTCTGTGACATTTATGCGACAGCCTTTATTTGTAGATCCTTTGATGTTTCATAAAGTTTTGCGCACTTTTCATTCCTCAACTTTTACGCGTTCCTTGCGCGTATCACGACACCTCAATATTGTAAAAATGGATGTGTTTAAAAAACAGACCCCCCCTCCCCACTAAATTGGATATATGAGTCCTGGGAGGAGCACTGGTTAAAAAAAACTAAGTGGTCATATTAAGGGGATTAGTACATAAAAGTAATGAAGCGATTAGGCTAAATAATTTAAATCCTTCATCTTCCATATGGCTGAGTTATCAAATAAAGCACTGACCAGTTGTAGCTTTCCAATGAGTGCGTCGGTCACCAGCTTTTATATGAGGGAGAGAGAGAGAGAGAGAGAAAAAAAAAAAGAAAAAACCCTGTTCCATTCACTACCAAACAGGGACTGCAATAAAAACGACCTTTGGCTGCCTTAGTCTCTTCTATTTCGGTTGTATTAATTATTATGTTAATGAGCAGATCTGTTCGGATAGGCTAATACTTCTAATTCAAAGGCAGCATTAAATAGCACGAGGTCAAGTCTTTTAACAAAACTCTGTAGTAGGGAAGTTGCCAAGATTCTTGAATAGATGAATTCTTGAGCAGAGCTTGAAAATTGAATTTAAGCGATAGACATAAATTAGGCTTATAATAAGACCCATGGGTATGCAGGTATATAACTTGATAAGAGCAATTTATGTTTTTTTCTCCAGGGCACGAATTTAGATCTTTAATTGACTTTAAGATGAAGACATGTCCTATATTTTCCTTGATGACGACTAACGCCTAAATATCGGGGCTAGTATTAGGTGTTTACATCTTAAAACATCATTAAAAAAAGTCTAATTCCCAAGTGACCAACTTTTCAAAAGTTTGCTAACCTGAGGCATTTATTTATTTATTTATTTATTTAATAATCACACAATTGCCGCTGTTTTGTGTAGTGTTAATTTAAAACAGTGTTTATATATATATATATATATATATATATATATATATATATATATATATATATATATATATATATATATATATATATTATTATTCTTTACATTTTAAAATAAAGTATTCGATAACTAGATGCGCAGTGGGCGGTCTTTGCGCAGTTTTTGACTGACAAATAAATAGAGACAATGCTAACTCCACCCAGCATTCGACTCTAGGTCTTATATATGTAATATATCTTATTTTTGTGACTACAGTTCTTCTGTGCTTGCTACGGTGACATCCTTAACGAATTTGCGTCGCTCGTGCATTATCTCGTTCCATATGTATTTTTAATATATGCCCTCGGGCATAAAGTTGAATTGGACTGGAAAAAAAATCTCTTTTGTGCAAATTCCCAACAATGTTAACAAGAGGGAGAAAGTCGGTTCATTTATTCAAAGGCCAATTTATTCCAGCAAGAATACTGCAGCACACAAGAAGAAAAAAATATCAGGAATATAGCCTTCGTAGAATGTATTAAACTCTTTGGTTCGCCGCTGTACAGTGTTGTCATCCTCAGTCAGTTCACCCAAGCATCGTATCAATAATGTCTAAACTCCAGCTTAGCATTGTTTTGCAAGGATCGAGAGAAGAGAAAGAGAAGCAGAGCTCAGGGTGAAATGAGCGAAAGGACTAGTTAGCAACTAGTTAACCCTTTCCTGAGGTCTTCATTCGGGAGAATCTGTTAAGAAGTTTTGGGTTGTTTGATTGCTTTTGGTAACACTTTACATTGCAGTGTCACACATATTACATGTTACTATACGTAATTACTACTGTTATTACAATAACAAGTAGCTCCACAAAGTAAAGTTGAAGACATTAAGTATAAGGTTCATTAGTTGGCCATTTATTCATTAGCTTCCTTACTTAAATGAATAAACAGGACATAAAAATAGGCTTATACAGAAATCTGCTAGATGGTCATATATTTATAACACATTTATAACATAGTTATACAATTACAATTCCTATATTTGGGCATATATGTACAGTACCTATTCAAATTACACTATTATTTAGGAAAATATATGTTACATATATGACAACATCCAATCTGTTTTTGATGGTAGTATTTTATGTTGCACGCATGTTTAAGTATGTTGCTTTTTGATCTCTGTGAAAACCATACATGGACATGCATATGATGTACATACATTTTCACATTTTAGATTACTCGATGGGTTTTCCATATTAAACATGAAATGTGCGACTGTCTTTTAGAAATGACTGAGTGAAAGTAGTCATTATTGATCAATTTTCATACAAATATTTAGCTACCAATGAATTGGCCAAGTAATGTCTTAATGTTTTATATCGGCATGTTTATGGCCTTTTTGTGCCTCAGTTCTAGGTGGGCTAATTTGTTTTCCAATTGGTTGGATCTTGGTAACTTGTTTATGACATATTTGCTCAGTGCTGACGCTCACTTTAGAAGGCCAAGTAAAGGGTCTGAAGACATTTCCATGGGCCGCAGCATTTGCACAGTTGTCTTTAATTGCAGACAGGCACTGCCATTTGCTAATGAACTCAACGCCATGAAAACCTCTGCTGTGCTTAAGACTTCAGTTCTCGAGGGCTCTTTAGATTATTCCGTGCGGCCTGAAGAGGGGTTGAAATAATTGAAATGCTGAATAGTTTCTCTGTTTGCAGTTTCCTTCTATTTTGTTCAGAGCCAATTTAAAAACTAGTGCTGTTATTACAGCGTGAGCTAAGTTATTGATGTAGTATTGCATAGGGGCCACCCAGACGTTGCACCATTTTTGTGCTTAATAATTTTTCTTGAATATCTAATGTAATTTTACAGGATTTTGTTATAAGTGCAGCTTTCAGCGAATGCGGATAGGCCTGTTTTAAGGGGTTGCATAAATAATGTCACCATTTCATTGGCATGAGAGATTCGTTTGGTGGTTGTTGTGCACTCACTGTCAAATGTATCACTTGTGCTTAAGCAAACAAATGTTTTTGCACATTTGGTGTTCAAAATATATTCACCTTATTTGCACTGCATTGCTCCCAATTAATATGGTGTTGTTTTCAATATATAGTTTCTTTTTATTACCATGAATGTTTTTGTTAATGTGAACCAAAGAAGTTCTCTTTAAGCTCAGATTCTTTGCTTTATTTGTTGGTATAGTAGTTTGGCAATGCCAAAATTATTACTGCGCTGTAATCATGGGCTTTGTTAAAGTAATGAGAAGCTGGAATCCCTTTTTCTTTATCTAGACCAATGTTGGCCACTGTCAACGATTCAACAAGTGATGTAGGGCAAACACATGACTATTTTTTTCTTCCTTGGAGTGAAGTGGCATATGAATATCAAATGTTGGTTTCTCTGATTTAAATTGAAAACAGGTGTTAAGTATTGGGTTTACTGCTGTTTTTAAAGAGACACCCTGGGTTTAGTTCATGAAATTTGCTTAAAAAATTAGCCTTTTATATATATATATATATATATATATATATATATATATATATATATATATATACATATATACATTAATGCGTGTTATAATTCTGCAAGTTATGCTGCAATACCTCATTTTCCTTGCAGTTTGTCACACTTTTGACTGTCATTAAAATGTTCCCATGGTCTAACACTTTTAAGAAAATGGCCAACATCATACCCTTTTATTATTACAGGTTTTATGAAATTAAGCTTCAGTATTCCACTCCAAATCTTTTTAGCCAGTGATGTGAAAGCTGTTGTAATTAAAGACGATATGTGATTATCCTACAGTGCCATTAAGGGTGACTTTACTGGTTCTAAAACGAGATATCACTCACAGGCCATTTACAAACCCTTTACATTCTCTGTAGACCAAAACTAAGCAGTTGTTTTTTTTGTTGTTGTTGTTGTTGTTTTTTTTTGTTTTGTTTTTTTTTTTGCACCCCTCCCTGATTTTGCTCCATTTTGCATTGTAAGATTTGAGGAAGGAGTAGGTGCTGTTTGTGGGACTGGATTGTTTTAGCGTTCTAGCTCTCTTTCTCTCTCTGTTTCTGTGCATGCTATTACCACATCCATTCATTTAAGGAGCCCTAATGCTTTTGCTTGGAGTTGAACCAGCAGCCACATGCTGTGTTATCAACGTCGAGGATCTCGGCCTTATCAACAAGCCGGAGTAAACAAATAAACAAGTGTCCTGAACAGATTCGGTTTTTGGTCTCGATCCATTGGGCAAAGTTCATGTGTAACTTGTGATTCCCAAGTATTTTTTTTTTAGAAGAGCTTAAGTATTTTAGTGAGCTTGTCCAGATGCCCTTGCTAATCTTGTTTGATGAGGCATATACAAACTTGCAGAACTCTCTTTCTCTCTCTTTCTCTCTATTAGAGTATTGTGTTGTGCTATCTAGTTGAAGCTAGTACTAAAAATAGTACAGTATGACTCTGGTGATCTGTGTTAAAAAAAAAAAAAATAAAATAAAAAAAAAATTAAGCAACTTGAAATTGTAAACATAGAGTTTTTGAGTTTTCTTTCCCCTCTAAATTCTAAGTGTACAGTAAAAAGAACGTGATGCATTTTTTTTCTTTATTATTATAAATGAACTGGAAGCCTAATATTTTTTGCATGAGTGCTTGTATAATGTGGGGAGAAAGAGAGCTTCTATCTAAGACCCACAACACAATGAAAATGCAATGAATTGGAAAGCCTCACCGATCATGGCAGAATCAGAATTTCCAGGAAGGAAAATCTTTTCATGGCGAATTAAGTGGTGGAGGAAGAAAATGGTAATGCAAAAAAAAAAAAAGGAAAGGCACAGATGACAAACGCTGCTCCCTGGGCTATGCACCGCCGATTTAAGAACTTCAGCTAAAGCTATGCAGAATAGAATGTGGAAAATTGAATTTACTAAACAATTAAGCATTGAATTAATCTACATCCTGCACTGGAGAGAGAGAAGGACATAAGGAGGGAAAGAGAAAAGGAGCAAGGGAAGAAAAAAAATTCAGAGGGGGAGGGGTGGAGCAACAAAAAAAAAAGCGACTGAATAAATTCTCGCTAGCTCATTAGAGGGACAGTGAATATATCAAGTGTGTTGTTGTGTGCAGCAGGACAGCATTCTCTCTGCTATGGCACTCATCTCTCCCGTAACCATCTGCATCCACACCACCTCCACCCGCTGTTCATTTCGGCCCACATATTTACTCCTTCCCTTATGCGCCTGTGCATTTCCTCCGGGTGTCTGCTCGCTGGTGGACTGCTCTGTGTGTTTTTTTTTTTTTTTTGTCTTTATTATTAATTAGCTGTTAGATCATTGGTGGACGGGAGTGTTGGGGCAGTTATAAATAGACTGGAGTTCACCCTAGAGATGTCACTCACCCTTGGCCGAGACCCTCCCCCATTCCCATGGGGCCGAGTAGCAGCCTCCCTCAAGCCCCGCTGCCTTTTTGTTCAATTAAAGTTAATGCAATAGTTTGCTATTTTCTCGTTCTAATTATATTTTCAAGTGGGATTTGTTGTGTGTAAAAAACATCCTTTTACGCGAGGAGACTCTGGGGTTTTCAGTCTCCAGGGTGCTGTACCATTCTTTTCCACAAAGCTCTGAATAAACAAGTTCCCTCATTTCAATCTCTCTCTCTCTCTCTCTCTCTCTCTCTCTCTCTCTCTCTCTCTCTCTCTCTCTCTCTGCTTGCTTTTATAAAAAGTGGAGTTATAGAAACTGGCAATTTTAGTTTTAACTGTTTGCTCCCTGGGCATGTGTTCTAGATTACCTCTTACGGCATACTTTTGGTATGCTGCAGAATACACTTTTTTTTTTGTTTTTTTTTTTTGACTTTGTGAACAATTTAAAAAAATAATACATCTAGAGTGGCTGGCACTATTATTCCTCATACGTTTTTAGGAGACTCATGGCAAATCTATCAAATGCAGTCTGGCTCATTCCAGCCAGTATTTGTTTTTGTTGTTGTTTTTTTTTTATTTTATTTTTTTATTATTATTCTTTTCTTCTTCTTCTTTTTTTTTTTTTTTTTTTTTTTTTTTTTGGCTGAAAGAAATGTATCTTTGACCATCTTTTCCTTCCAAAAGTATAGTTTAAAAAAAGAAAAGAAAAAAAAAAAAAAAAAGATCAACATTTACATGTGTTTAGTTACTTTAAAGGCATCAATAACAGTTGCTAACTAGCTGCAGATTTGTTCAATGCATTAGCTCAATGTTAGAAAATAAATAAAAAATTTTTTTTTATTGATTTATGTTTGAAATAATTAAACACACACACACACACACACACACACACACACACACACACACACACACACACACACACACACACATACTGTATGTGTATTGTGTATTATTAATGTAACATTTGACTGCACATATTCAGAATTACACATGCTTTATAATGAGTGGAATCTCCTCAGTGAATCTGTACACAAAATTCTGCATAAAGCTCCACATATTTCTGCAGAATTTGGAATATCTGTCATTCACAAAGTTACGAAATATGGTGTTTGTTCATTTAAAGGTGCACTCTTTTGTCATTTTTTTCGTAAAAAAAAAAAAAAAAAAAGAGTTTTACTCCTAAAACGATTTATAGTAATTTTGAAACGTATGTATAAAATATGATCACTCACATGAGATAAACACTCCAGTCATATCAGTAACCTTATAAAAGCTGTTTTATTCTACATGGAGAGGGTCCCCACCTGGGGGCTTCCATGTTATAATCACATGACCAGCTGAATTCTACTCACTTTATCTCAGTAACCGTCCTGTTATTTGACACTTTCACTCATTGATTAAATGAATCATGACTGACTGTGAATATTAAATTTCTACAATGGCATCTGAAACTGAAAACTATTGCATTTGAATAATGCTGCATCCATGTACATAGGTGTGTGTAAGTCCATGAGAACATAAAAAAATAAATAAATAAATATTGAGTGCACTTTTATTTTTCTGGGTAATTTGCATATCCATTCAGCTACCAAAAAGAGTGTAATGCTCTCAGCTTTTTTTTAAACACATTTTATCATGTTGGAATGATAAAATCTTCCCCTCCAAATCAGCACAGAGAATGTGAAAAAAGCCTGCAGATTCCAACTTGGCCTGATAATGAGTTATATCATCTCTGATACTCCTCTTTTTACATCAGAAATGATGCTGCAACCTTCATCTCCGAGCTTATTTTCCTCCCACACTAATGTTACTTTTGTGGAGGTGCCCAGTGATAAGAGGCAACATCTGTTTTGTTCTATAGGACAAGTAGGCCCTGCATGGGGCTGAGTGTGTGCAGGCCCCTGCTTGCCATTGTTCCGTCCACTTCTCTTTATCCCCATGTCTGCACCATTTGCCACATACCATCCGCCTAACAGCTGACACTTTCTACCCCTTTATACACCTAAGCTTAATTGTCAATAGGATTTCTCTCTCTTTCTTTCTCCTACCCTTCCCAACTTAATGGAGAATGGGCTCTTATTTGATTTCAGTTTGATTCGCTAGGCCAGCGAGCACACATGCACAGACACACACACACATAAACACTCCCCTCGCTCTGGGATATAAGAGAGGTGACTGACTGGCCCTTGTCGTCTTCAGAGATCTCAAGTAAGCCAGTGTGTGGAGACGTTCAGACTGTTTGCAGCCAAACACGCAATCCTTGCGGCTATTGCTAATTTTTCTTTCTTTGTTTACAGTTTTATTTCTGTTTCTAAACTATGGATATACTGTCTCTGGTAATGTTTACTACTTGAAGTCTAGTTTGTGATTCTTAAAATAGTGCCGTAATTATTTTATTACAGTACTTGCATTCTGTTTGCTAAACTGAGAAATGCGACTAAGGAAGCTGGCAGCTGAGTTTCAGCCATCGTTCTCATGAGATGTACTGACTAAATTGTTGTGTGAGGTTGCGGAATGAGGCAGAGGCCTGGAAAGAGGTTGTTTCCCTGAAAAAGTGAAATTAGGAACATCTGATAGGGATGGCTGTCTTTGTAACATGCGACTGCAGTGTCTGTGATCTGATGCCTGATTCCCTCTCTCTCTCTCTCTCTCTCTCTCTCTCTCTCTCTCTCTCTGTCCCTTACCGTGCAGACTTCATGGAATAGAGACCATGATGATACAGCTTCCATACGCTCCGGGGGCACGCCAGGACCATCCAGCGGAGGACACACATCACACAGCGGTGACAACAGCAGTGAACAAGGTAAGGTTCTGAGACATCCGTTAATGCATAGTAAGGGATAATGTAAAGAATGTCAGCCACTATTGCAAAATAAACCTTAAAGGAATATTCCGGGTTCAAAACAAGGTAAGCTCAGTCAACAGCATTTGTGGCATTGTTGATTACCACAAAAATTTAAATCAACTTGTCCCTCCTTTTCTTTAAAAAAAGCAAAAATCTGATTTACAGTGAAGCACTTACAATGGAAGTCAATGGGGCAATCCGTAAATGTTAAAATACACACCGCTTCTCAAGTAAAGTCACAAATCATAAACAGTATGTGTTAACATGATTTTAGTGTGATAAAATCACTTACTAACCTTTTATGTGACGTAACACTGTAAACTCTAAAACCCAAAAATAACCGTAAAATGAAGATTTAAACAACTTTGCAACTCAAATAATACACGTTTTAACTGAATAATTAATGTAAGAGCTGTTATAAAATTATAAGCTTCATATTTATGGCTTACAACTCTCCAAAAATTGACCCCATTCACTTACATTGTAAGTTCCTCAACCTCGATTTGTGCTTTTTTTTTTAACAAAAAGGAGGGAAGAGTCATAAATATTTGTATATTGAGCTTAACTTGTATTGAACCCGGACTTTCAGGACTTGTTGACTACATTATCCCACTTAATTCATGGCTACTTACCAAATAAATAAACAAAAGGACATGAAATAGTGATTTGAGTCTGTATTATTTTATTATGTAAGAAGATTTGTGAGACTGCGGAGTGATGCGAGAGATGCGAAACAAGGACATCTATGTTGGAAATCGATTGCATGGGAGAATGGACATTTATTAGACAATATCTGACCACAGAATGCAGCAATTGACCGATCATTATCAAGTATTTCAGAGAGCTGTGAAATAAGTGTGTATATTCTATGAAAATTCCACTGTCCTATTATGCAGATATGTCCAGCCTGTTAAGACTATTGCTAAAACAAGCATGTGGATGGAGAGAGCAGGAGTTAAAGCAGATGTTTAGGCGGCCGCTGGCCGGTGATGTGGCATTGGTCCATCAGCTGGTTATGATAAGACTGCATTAATGAGCCCTCCTATGGGCATGTCTGGACAGGGCATCTGAAGAAAGCCGCTGGTGATGACAGTCTAACAGAAGAGCTTTTACACAGCTGGGGCTTCATATGCTCTGTTATAATCCAGTCCAAGATTTTTGAAAGTCTGGGCAAAGAGAAAAGCATAGATCCTCCCAAAGAAAAAAAGTAAATACAAAAATAAATAAATAATAATAAAAAAAAAAAACTCATGGATGTTTTTTGGTTAGGATTTCCCTCTCAGAGGAATGAAAGCTAATGAAAGTCAACTTCACTCACCTCGTCATGTCAACGGAATTCAAACAGTAAGCAGGGTCATCTGTTCTGCACTATGATAGGCTAGTTGTGTGGTTCAGCCAATGAGAGCAGGATGTAGGAGGTGCTGAAGTGGAGGAGGGTTTAAAACAAACTAGAAAAAAAGCAACTTCATTTATTATTGAAAGGGATGTCAGGGCAGCAGTTTGTGGGCTGCTCAGCCAGCAGGCAAAGCAGGATGAGAGCAGAAAGGACCACATTATGTTCCAGATGACTGAGCAACGATTTATATACCAGTAGCGGTTCTCTTCCTCCACAAAGAACAAGAGCAATAAGAGCAAGAGAGGCCGGCCTGGCCAAGTTCGTCAGATGGCCGATGACTAATGGCCTGGGTTACTCACCACACTCTGATTGGACGCCTTAATGAGCACATTTTGTGCAGAGTTTGGGCTCCAGCTTGTGGTGACCTTTGCTCTTTATTGACCAACCTGACACATCATTTTTCACATACTTCCAATTATCGCCAGTCTTTTAAAGCCACTCCCACAACCCCTCCTGCCATCCCTCATGTTCCCTCACCCCAGTGTTTTGGATTTGTGTTTGTTGTGTCATGGAGTATTTGGAAGGATCATTGAGAGATATGAACCTAGACAAATGCTGAATTTGTTCAGCTCTTCAGTCTTGTGGAGGTTTACTGAAAGTATTATGTTAACATGGGTCAACATGATGATTGTGTAAAGCTGTCCTATTAACTGTATTAGCATGTTCTCTAAGGAGGTCCTTTAAAATCCCAATAGAGTGCAACAGTGCCTGCCCACTTTTCAGCAATCTTGGTTCCGGGAGTATTTTTCCCATTATTATTATTATTTTTTTCCCCATAGTGATTTCATAAAGTACTTCATAAGAGTTTTAAGCAATGAACCAACCAGCCAGCTCAGAGGTGAATCACAACATTACAAACTTTGATTTGAAGCACAAATGTATTTGAAAACCAGACAGAAAGACAAAAGTTTGAGACTGTGTACTTAATATCTTTATTGAGGGAATGAATTACAATCCAATGAAGCATTTTGAATGACGTAATCGAGCTGGAAACGATGGAAAAATAGCTGTTGGCTATACATATAGAATCAATAAATTGAAAGTCTATAAAAAAAATAATAAAAAAAAAACCCGAAAATATATATACAAATTTATTGGTAGACTGCTTCATTCGCAGTGCGTCATGGAAGTGGGCGGTCGCTGCTGATCTCTTCTGGCTCACTTTGTTGTTTATCCACGATTGGTGGATCTTTCTCTGCTGGATCAAGGATCGTGTAGTTGTTAAGCAGGAATTCTGCAATTAAAAATAATTAAAAAAAAATTAAAGGTTAAATAACACAGACTGATTGCTTCATCAGAATCATATACCATCGATTAACAAACTCTAAACTCATGGTAGGTCTTACTTTAAAGGTTTATTAAGTTATCATTAAAAATCTAAATTATAATGGGATTTTCAGTAAGACCATTATTCTCCTGTTGACCACGATGCCAATGACAATCTTTACCAAACTGGTGCTTGCCCACTCTGTGTTGTTTTCTTTCTCTACTTCCTTTCTGCTTTCCCTTAAAACAAAAAAGTTTTCTTGCCCCTTTGTGTCAAAAACAAGAATGGCCTTTATGCAATAGCAGCATCACTGCATCATAACAAATTCCCATAAACCCTCAAACTGTATAGGAATATCGTGCCCACATGCATAACATTGTACATCTGTTACCCATCAACACAGAGACTGGCACTGCTGCTGACGGTTTTAGCAGTTGCCATCCACACCATGTTTTCCATATTGCACCTAAATAGCATCTCAATCCAACTGAGGAAAGCATTTCTCTTGCTCATGATTCTATGCCCTTCAAAGTGCAAGCACCCCTCTTAAAAGATGAGGACAAAGCCCGCTCCTCCCTCTCTGTTCTCACAGAAACTTTCTTAGTGGAGTCCAGCAGAGACCCAGCCCGGCCCATCTTTAATTAGACCCTGTCTATTAGTGTAGGCTGTTCGGATGGTTCTCGTACATACCCGCCTTTGTTTAATGACCGTCAACTCGGGGGACATCTTCTGGAATCATATCTTCTATTTTTTTGTTCCAGCCTCAGAGGGTAAAAAGAAAACAAATCATTATTATTGCCTCTGAGTCTCTGACTGTATTGCACACTCTGGACTATTGGCAAGACCAGATTAAAAGAGACACCCTTGGCCTGCAGCGAAAACGCAAGTGATTTCAATCCCTACCAAAAAAGGGGCAGGGCACATGGAAAATGACATGCTCTCACACACGCAGTGATCATGCTGAGTGTTTTGAAAGGCTTTGGGTTTCCTCTGCCTCATCAAAGGGTCTGGGAACAAGGTGATGACTTCAGGAGTCAGATATGTATCAGCAATTACCAAGACCCATTTGTGAATGGCCCCATGTGTGCCAAGTCAAATAGTTCCTGTTAGGCTCTTGTTATTGTCTGCATAAATTTACATGCAGAGCCGCAGTCTCAAACACAGTACATTGGTAAGACTGTGGAAGCGTAAGAGAGCTTATGTAAGTTTAGCAAGTTTAGAGGCTGTTTACACCGAATATATTTTTGTGTCTGTCCGCTCTGTTTTTTTAATACTTTTTCTATGTAAACATGGGCTAGATGGACGTCTTTGAGCGTTGCACCGTGTCTGGCTTTTTGTGCATCTCGAGTAGGAGTGTTCTGTTCTATTTGATGTGCTGCATCTGGCTTTTTTTAGTGAAAGAAATTTTCGGTCTGAATGGTCCATAAGAAGTTAATTTACTTTGACTGAACTTGACTGGAATGACTATTGATGAATGCAACCACTCAGTTGAGATGTAAACAGGTCAATGTACAGTAAAAGCAGTGGGAATGTTACATGGACTGTTGAAGTCTCGTTTGGTGCTGGTACTTCAGTCTGTGAAGTGCAAAGCTACATGGTATCAAACTGATCATTATTTTGTTAGATTGATTGTGTTGAGTGCTGTTGTCACCACTGACCTAATGGTCAGTTTGTCATCAGCCTACGTGAAAATCAGCTTTAGCGAGAGCCCTCATTGGCTCCCAGCCACCATCTCTGCTCTGCGATTGGCTAGCATCTGAGACTGACCAGGAGACGTGGCCTTAGACGAGATGTCAGTGAACCTCCTGGATCCACCCACCGAGCACCCCGCCTCATGTGTTTGTCAAAGTCACCCATTAATTGGAACGATTGTCCAGCAGACTGGAATAACCCGGCCCCTTTCTCTCTCTCAGGCTCTCACTGAGTGCCCACCAGCGTGCCTTTGCATTTCTCATGTGCTATTTTCAGCGCTCCTTCAATTTTGTGCACTACAATGCTGATCACTTTCTTTTTTGATGTTATAGCAGTGTCCTGCCTTTGTTTAGTGAAGACACATTGAGTGGTTAAGAAGACGCCTCTACATGCTCTCGTTGTGTCCGTGCCCTCACTCTTCCCTTTGTATTTTGCTTTAATCACTCCTGGTGTGTGTGTGTGTTGTGCTTCAAAGAGCCATGGGAGCTCTGTGTTGTCATATAGGTTGTTCCTGCCTTGCTAGATTTTCCTCTATGAATGCAAAAAGTGTCTCCTTGTCAACACTCTCCATTCTCTCTGTGTATCAGTGGCAGCACGTTGGTGGAGTAATCTAGTTAAATCAGAGGCATAATGGCTGATAAAAGGTGTGCGGTTTTTATAGAGCAGGGATCTGAGACCAGCACCGGGCGGCCTGAGCAGCTCCTGCTGTTTTGTTCTCTCATTTACATCACACATACACACAGAAGGAGCAGAGAAGAAAGTAAGAGAGGGAGTGGGAGAGAGAGAGAGCAGGGGATGAAAGAACACAGGAAAGAGAGCAAGGTGCCAATTTCAGTGCAGGTGAGTGTTTGGAAATGCAAGCGCTTCACAGGAACTGCCATATCAAAGAGCAGTTTTTATTTCACACGGCACATCATGTTCCAAGCCCGTATGCATGAAGCTCTCGTGATTTTCACATTGTGACTGCAAATGGCTAAAATGAGCTATTACGACAAAGTCATGAAGATGCCAGCAAGGGGCACGGTTGGAGCCTCCCTGATCTCATGAAAATTATTTGACTGTGACAGTATTTTTGCAAAATGATATTACGTGATTCCTTTCTTGTATCCTGGAAGTTCTGAGGTGAAATGTCCACTGTGTGGCACTAAGAGCGGGTAAAAATTTCTCCCAAACAGATGAGGTTTTTAATGTTAATGCTCTATCGAGTTTTAAATCATCAAAACATACCTCCCTACCCTGAACCTTAAATCTAAACTTAACCGATAGTTTTAATAAATCAAATGTGACATGAAACACGCAATTGCTAAAAGGTGTGCTTCTGTGGGGTTGGGGGGGGGAGGTAACCCCGAATAATCAAAACAAGCAAGTACCCCCCCCCACACACACACACACACACACACACATTATTTATACCATGATCAATAGAAACATGTAAATACTTCACACTGACCCCCCCACCATTTTTTTTTTTAAGCCCTCAAGAGTCGACTCGCATGCTCTTCAGGACTCATACCCCAGTCCTTTGCATTGTAAGTGCAATGCTGTATTAGTTGAGCAACTGTGCAATTTGATCACACTCAAACAAGTTTGTAAATGTAGTTGATTATGTTATGTAAACGTTAAACATGTTCATTTAACAGGAAACTGTTGTAATGCATACAGCAAGCGCCGTAATAAATCATTTTGCAGAAATTTAGGAATAGTAACATGATTCTGTGTGACAAAGTTGTAAGTTTGTTAGGTTACCTGGGGGAATGACACAGGAACGTCCAATGCAAACTGCTAGCTTGTTTATGACCCAATTGAATCTCAGTAATGATGCCACAGCCAACAAACTACTACTTGTTTCTCCAAAACCAATCACCACCAATGGCTTTATGGCCCCACTCCTGATAAGGCTGTGTGTACGCACAGTGATCCCATGGTGAAAAAAGGGGAAACACCACTTGTTCCCACACCAAGGGGCAGTTTGCCTTTGGGATTAGGCCGATGCCCTCTGTCATGTGGGAAAGAGGATAGTGAAAATTGAGAAAGTGCAAGCAAACCCCCCCCCCCCATATATCAGTCGTTTCTTCTGCTTTCCTAATCATTGCCTTTAACTAGCTTTCATAGCCTGATTGAAGACATTGTCTCTGAGCAGATAGTACTCATAAAGCTGGTATGATAAAATGTCACTGTTGTGTTTGCTCATCTGTTTGCTTTGGGATTTAACCATTGCTGAAGTACATCTCTTCTCTCCCCTCCACCCCTTACACTGACCATGTGAACTCTGAGAGATTGCTGGCGATAGTGCTATTGCCATCATCCTCTCGCGGACCTCTTTCTGCTTTCTCTGACATAAAAATGTTTGGTTGTAGCCTATATGACAAAGTTGCATCTCTTCTTGTAAATACACTCTTTATCCTCTTAAAAGTGCATTTATGTGCCACTAGTGGCACCAAATGGAATTGCAACTCAGTTGGACAGCATTTGCTCGAATTTGGAGCACGATTAACTGTTTCTCCAAGCAATGGACAACAGGGGAGTTTTTGATAAACTAAGTCATTATTTTTGCAATTCTGTTTGGTGCCACTAGTGGTGCAGAAATGACACACGTTACTTATAACTGTGTTTTGTCCCAGGGAAAGGGAGTTTTGGGCAGGATTTGCTATATGATGTTCAGTTTAAGTGGGGAGCAGATGTTAAATTTAGATCAAATGCTATAATTGTGGTGTGTGTTAATGATGTAGACACTTTGCATCTGTCTCCATGTGTACAGGAAGTCCTTCTCAACCAATCCTTTTCCCTGCCAGAACCAGATTTTTGGTGTTTGCTAAATATTCCCTTCTTAGCCACTAACTGTCATCATCGCTCATCTGCTCGCACAGTGTCTAAAACTTTGTGCGGAAAACTTTCGTCTCTTTGTCTCTCTTCATTAGGTCTTCCAGTTAGCAATTTAGCAAACATTTTTGTAACATCAGATTATTCATATAACTAATGAATGATCATAAGTAGAATATTGATTGTAACAGTTAAATAGTAGGTAAGAAAAAGGTGAAATTGCGCTAGAAAGCTCTTTTTAGAGGTAACCATTTAGGGTGCAATGCTACATCCAAACCACAAGGGGTGATGTACTTTGACCCTTACTCAAAATTCTACATATGAATTGTCCTCTTGATATGTCTCTTTATATTGTGATTTTGATCTATGTCATCATAAATTCAAATTCCCCTGGAATATCTACTGCTATATTATATTACAGTCTACACATGAGTAACTCACTCAAAGTGCATTTTATATATATATATATATATATATATATATATATATATATATATATATATATATTCTTGTTTTGAAATAAATTAAGCGTGAAGTTTTGTTTCCCTTTGTGATTTAATAACCCATGCATCAAAGGGTTAAACAAAAGATTTGTAGTTGATTTGCCAAATGCAGGGTAACTGTTGAATTGAGTAATATCATAACAGACATAAATGATATAGGGGGCAGGTTTTGTACATTCTGTGTAACTTTCCCTAGATCTGCTCCTAATGGCTGGGAAAACTCTTGGCTCCATTCGAAAAATCCCCACTCCATGGCCCGGCATCTGATCTGTGCCGTAGGTTCATGTGAATTTGACAGAAATCAGCGCAGCTCATCACTGACGTGTCACAATGCATTAGGGCTGCCTGTAGAAGACCCGAGTGAACATTACTCAGCATGGCCCGCGAGGAGCAGCATGGACCCAACTGCCGTCTATCAGATATGCTATATGTAAGTTTTCAGGAAAGAGCTGATATCACACAAAGAGATATGCTATCACCATTTGGCTTGCCTGATAGAGAGGGCAGGAAGGCCATGGTGGGGAGGCAAAGAGGAAAGGAAGGGGAGGGAGAAGGAGGGATGGAGAGGGGGAAGTCGGGAAGGGAGTTTGAGAAACAGTGAGTGACAGTAAACAAACAGGCTTTAACTCTTTGTTCATTAGACAGGCACACTTGTTTGGCTATGTGACATGCACTCGCCTTTAGTTTATTTAGGCTTTTGATAAAGAGATTAGCAAAGTCATCCTCTGCCAAAAAGATGTTTCTCGTTGACAGTTCTCTTTTACAAACTCTGATCGACTTCTAGGAGATATACTTGTCAACCGTGATGAGCGCCTGATAGATTGTTTTTCAAATAAATTTAGATTAAAAAGTCTAAATCTTTCAGCAGCCATTGCAGGATAAAGCATTATCCCAGCAGGGTAATCCTCTCGCGATCTGTAGGGATGTACATTCTTTATCTAAGCAGGAGGCCAGTCTTTTTATTAGTGGTATCACAGTGGGTTCGAGTCTAGCTTAAAGCCACAAACAGTATTGTGCTAATTTTAGCCTCCAAAGAGGATGAGGATGAATGGCCTGCTGCTAGTTTGCCATATGCTGCCCAGCCGATAATACTGCGTGAGGAATATTTTCCTGCCGATAGTGACTAGAACTGTGCGTTTGTGGTCCTGGGACTGTTACAAAGACATTCGAGCAGTTTGTAAGGAATATGACATGGAGATGCTTGGTAACGGGCCATATTGTACTCTTTGATAGCCCTATATGTCTTCCTCTTTGCATTTCTCCAGAGCCTTCATCATTGTTTTTTCCCTGACATGTAAATTTACTCTGCTGAATATGAATGAACCTTCTACCGCTTGACTCGAAGTAATTCAATTTAGACACGTAAGAACCTCCATCTCAAAGACCATTATTGCATGAAGCCTAACAAAGAACTAAAGAATTTACCAGGCCTGTTTGGAGACGACACCCCAGAAAGCCAATTTCATGCGAGCAAACACTACCAAAGCTCCACATTTGGGGAATTTGGCTTTCCCTGCACTGTGTGCTAAAGCTATTTGACCTTTGTATTTGTCACTAGAGGCTGCTCACAGAGAGGGATTATTTGCTAGGGTGCTGGAGGTTTTGAGTGGTGCTGGATGGAGGTGTGTGCAGAAGGAGACCGGTGCAAAAAGGACTAGGGGGAGGGCTGTGTTAACAACAGGCCGAAAGCTTGACCCGGAACTGACCCTTGCTAAAAAATCCCCTCCCAGAGCCCAGCCCCAGTCTTTTGACATGGATACCTGCTGAAGGGATTTAGGTGGAAAGATAAAGACCTCCTCAAGCGTTTCTTTAAGATTTAAGGAGTGAAAGAGAGATAACAAACAAACAAAAGTGTGTATGCTTTTAGAGGGTGTGTTTGCTTCAATGTGTGCTTGAGAGAGAGTGAATGCATGTGTGTGTCTGCATGATTGCATGTGTTTTTTCACAAGTGGTAACCCAATCACCGGCCATGCCCTGGGAGCCTGAATGAGTCAAAGAATGGCAGGAACCAGAAAGATTCCCATGTTGATAACCTAAAAAAAGTGAAGGTTCTGACAAAATAAAAAAAGGCCCCAGAGCTGTCCCTGCTCTTTGTGAATA
Source organism: Myxocyprinus asiaticus (assembly GCF_019703515.2). Lineage (NCBI taxonomy): Eukaryota > Metazoa > Chordata > Actinopteri > Cypriniformes > Catostomidae > Myxocyprinus > Myxocyprinus asiaticus. Next base: position 39,985,980 of record NC_059364.1, on the reverse strand, counting down.
TATGCATAAGAGCATGTGTGTGTCTGTGTTTTGTGGTCTCAATGGAGGAGTGCACGGCCTGAGTTGTAATGGTATCGCTCAGGTCCAGTTGCTGTCAGGAAGCAGACGTTCAGCCCAACTCTGTTTCCGTCACTTCCAGTCCTGAGCCTTATCTCTCTGCTTCACCCCAAGCTGATAGAACTACAATTCCCCCACATCCCCTCTGCTCCACTTCCTGTGGCCTCAGCATGTCTTTCAGGGTTGAATCGGAGGCCTTTGTTAAATGCAGTATGATTAAACATAATGGCTCTGCCACTCTGCATGAAGAGGCACCTATCAAAGTCAGAAAAGCCCCCTGATGTTACAGTTCATCCCTTGGATGACTTAATAGAGATTCCTTCATCTTTCAGTGCCACCCCTTTCCTTACAAGCAGGACTCATCATGTGTAATTCTGCCATACAATTCACCCTCCATGTTAACTTCATTTAACAAACACAGGGGAAGCCAAGCAGGCTATTATTAGCAGCGAAATAAACATGCATTATCTACTGTACTTCAGTCCAATGGATGGCGATACGCTACAGTGGGGAAAATCCCTGTGCATTAGAGCACTTATCTCAGCCTGTGTCATTAAGATAGCCACCATGTGGAAAATTTTCTGCCAGAAGCCATTAATAAAGACCGCCGCAGTTAACCAGATGGCCTTGGTCTTGTTTCACCACCAATATATATCTATATATATATATATATAAAATGGCACGAGACAAAAGAGGGGTATGTGTTTCAAAATGACAGACCTCGGTCAGTTACCGATATTGTAAAAATAACTGTGCTCAGTTGACCCTTTGCTAAGCTCCTCCTCGGGTGGTTACCGCTTATCACTCAGACAATTAGCTTATTAAAAAATTCTGACAATGCAAGAAAACCGTGTTTAAATGAAATCAATGGATTATTCTCTGCTTTTGACGTCAAAACGTTAACAGTCATGCAACACTTACGTACATTGGATAAGCCCGTAGTGTAGGAATGCCAGTAAAGTTGGTAAAGGTCAAAAATCTACATGCGCTCATCATTTTTTGCTTAAAGGTATAGTTCACCCAAAAATGATAATTCTCTCATCATTTACTCATGCTTGATGCATGGAAAGAGTGCTGTACATGCGCTCTGTGCATGTTCATGTGATACAAGCGCAAGGGAGTTTGATCGAGCTTTAAATCATGAGCGTGCCTATCATAGGAGACTGCAGATTTGTAGTGAAAAAGGAGTTATATTTCAGTCTGTTCTCACCCTATTGCTTCAGAAGATATGGATATAACCACTCGAGTTGTATGGATTACCTTTATGCTGCTTTTATGTCCATTTTGGAGCTTGGAAGTGTTTGACCCCATTGACTTGCATTGTATGGATATAATCACATTTTATCTCCATCAAATTATCTTTGTTTGTGTTCCACTGAAGAGAGAAAGTCATATGAGTTTGAGATGGCATAAGGGTGACTAAATGATGAGAGAATGACTATTTCAGGTGAACTATTCCTTTAAACCGTTAATGACCTTACCTCTATAAAGAAAAGCCGTTTAAGGCATTTACATGAACTAAAACATTGTCGGCTTATTAAGAATAATTGGAATAAGATCAGGCATGTAAACATTCTCATTGATGCAGATTATAACTGATAACATTAGTGTAAATCAACAGGACTATAGTACAGTGAAAGCTTAAGTTATTATCGTTTTACTATAGAGCAAAACCTTGTCTGATAATACAGTGGACGGCAACAGTAGAATTGGTCAGTAATGTTTTTAAGGTGGGGCTTGAATTTCAAATTTCAGAGTCAGGGGACGAATGTCATGACTTTATTAGGCCATGTGTGTGTATTGTTTTAGATTCATCTAGAGTGGATGACAAGAATGAAAAATTCTGGGCAGATTGCTGCAGTAGCGCCATTATTGCGAGACAGTGAGGACTCTTAGTTTTTTTTTTTTTTTTTTTTTTTGTGAGTCATGTTTCTTTTTTTAAAAAAACACTCTCCTCTCAGCCATCCAGTCTGCCTGGATATCGAACAAAGCTGGCCCTGGAGAAGGTGTCAAAAGCTGTCTGAGAGAGAGAGAGAGGGAGGGCAAGAGAGAATAGAGTATGTATACACTTTGTGTGTGTGTGTGTTGCCTCAGTGGAATCAGAAGACTCTTAAAGTGTTCCCGTTTGAACCTCCCCAGCCTCCCTTTTCTGCCTGCCTTATATCTTCAGATTAAAAAAAATTACAAAGGAGAAAAATCAATAGTTACACAGTAAAAGTGCTCAACATGAAAGGGTAAACTCAGGGCCCTACACTTTCATTTGACCGTTTTCCCCCGCGAGGAGGAGGAGGAGGGGAAGGGGAGAGAGCGAGAGAGACGGTGGTTTAATGCTGTGTTTGTGCCCCTGGGCCCCTGTACGCTTTTCAACGTGTCGGGGGCTTCAGTGGAAGTGACCCCTACACAGACATGGACGAAAGAGAGCCGTAACATTTGCAATGACATTTTTGCCATCACCTGTGGGTATGTCAGCGTTCTGATCCTGGAGACCTGGGAATTTGGATGAAGAGCTCTCAGCTAGCTCACACGGGTGACTCGGGTTTAATTAGAGGCATTAATACACTGAATACCAGTCACATTATGCACTTATTACCCTCTCTGTTAGCCCCGCTGCGAGCAATGACAGAGACGCACGAGGTACGGCTGAAAGAATTGTAATTACACTCTCCCCCCCCCCTCCCCAAATTATGAATTACAGATCCATCACTAAGAAAAAAAACCAAAAAAAAAAAAAAACACACTGTCATTATTTTTGATGCCTGCAGTTATTTAAAACCGTCATTATTTACTGTCATTATTTAAAATGAATCCTGGGTAATTACATATTGTAATTATGACTCTCCACAGATTAGTACATACAGTGCTATTTTTTTTTCTTCCTAATTAAAAATGGGGGGGGGGGGGGGGTATTTATCTTAGATAGTTGAGCATAAATACACTAATATGCACAGCTGTGCAGGGAAATATCACATCACACAAGCGATCAAATCTCAAAGAGATCAACCATGTTGCATGTACTTATCTCAAAATAAAATGAAAAACCCTCTGCTTGTCTTTGAATTTATTCAGAAGCTACAGGATCTAATCACATTTAGCTATCAGAGCCAGTGATTTCTGGAGCAGACCACTGCTAATGTTTGTATGCATTTAAGGAACAGAAAATGTATGGTGGGGCACAGTGAGCAATGCAAACTCCCTGCAACTCTGAGTGTTTCTTGTTGAGAATCATACCGCAGGAATTCCTGCATGTTCGGAATATTTTGAAGTGGGAGGTGCTTGGGACTCAGGCAAAAGGGAACCCCCACTGCCTGGTCCATTCTAACCATGTGAATGGCCTGAATACAATGAACCCGGCTTTATCTTTTCTTCCCCAACCCTCCCTCTTTCCCTCCCTCCTTCCCTTACCCCCTTTCTCTCTTTATATGTGACTCTCTGTGTGTGTTTGGGAGAATGAAGAGTGTGTGAATGTGTGCATAGTGAAAAGGCGGCGAATGGCAGGCCCTTAAGGCTGAGGTTTTGCTGGACCAGGAAAGCCATAGTACAGTCATATGAGTGTGTGTTTGAATGCCAAGGGAGAATGAGGAACAGCACAGGTCACCTGACTCTATCCGCAGGGAGAGGGCAGAGGTGCTCTTGAAATCATCCATGGACCAAATGTGGTGTAAAGCAAAAGCCAGTCTGTTTCCAAAGCTTGGCCCATCCATCAGAACATGGCCAATAAAATTTGTCAAAACACTTCTTAAAATTATTTTAAAGAGCAAGCAGCTGTCCTGCATGAGACACTAACTTATAACTTTTGGCTTGAATATTAAAATTCACAGCATAGCTGGGGCCACCAGTATGTTTTGTTTTGGATGCTGGTGTGCTGGTGTCCCCATCAGGCTTCTTCATGGTGAAGTGTGTAATAATAAGATGTTTCAAACACTCCCCCTATCTTCCATTTGTTGGCCAAACAGGGAGTTACGCCATTGAGCTTGTTTACATGGACACCAGAAAGCCATTTATTGTGAGAAAGCTGCTTAAGACTGGAAAGTAGCCTTTCCATTTACATGCACTATGTTATTGGCTTTCTCTTTACCCCCATATACATGTGGCTCAGTCAGTAAGCAGCTTTCTCAACAGCAACGTAATTCCCCTGCATCGCTTGTATGAATAACAAACATGGCGTCTGAGGACAACTTCGCTATTTTTTATTCTCTATTGCTTGGCTTTATTTCCTGATATTCCAGAGTTTTTGCTGTGTTTGTTTTCTTAACTTTCCATCCTGACCTGCTGCAGAATTGTGCTGCAATAGTGGGGTTTCCCTCTTATGTCAAACTCCGGAATTCCCCCAAGGTTCTAATTATAATTATCTTTATTTATCACACATTTGCACATATACAGTGAAATTCTTCTTTTTCACATATCCCAGCTAGGCTGGGGTCAGAGTGCAGGGTCAGCCATGATACGGCGCCCCTGGAGCAGATAGGGTCAAGGGCCTTGCTCAAGGGCCCAACAGTGGCATCTTGGCAGTGCTGGGGCTTGAACCCCCGACCTTCTGATCAGTAACCCAGAGCCTTAACCGCTGAGCTACCACTGCCACTGCATCCAAGTGCATATATGTGAAATGTGAGGAACTGTAGTCAATATTTCAGTAACTTATGTCTTTGTGTCATCTTGGACATACACTGACACCTAGTGGCTTGGATGCAGCATCATTTTAAATCAACTGTTTAATATGGATAGAAATTACTAATAGAAATGTAGTATTCACAGTTAGCCATGATTACTTGAATCAGTGAGTGAAAATGTCAAATCACAGGATGGTTACTGAGAATAAGAGAGAAATATTCGGCTGGTCATGTGATTCTAACATGGCAGCCCCCATGTGCGGACCTGCTACATGTAGAATAAAACAGCTTTTATAAGGTTACTTATATGACTTCCTGCCTATATTGGGCTCAGTGGTTAAGGCTCTGGGTTACTGATCAGAAGGTTGGGGGTTCAAGCTTGACCCTATCTGCTCCAGGGGCACTGTATCATGGCTGACCCTGCACTCTGACCCCAGCTTAGCTGGGATATATGGAAAAAAAAGAATTTCACTGTATATGTGTGATAAATAAAATTATTATTATTATATTGCAAAATTACAATTCATGTCTTTAGGAGTAAAACTTTTTTAATGAGGAAAAAATTACTGAGTGTACCTTTAAATTGGTGTGTGATTTTACCTTGTCCCACTGTTCCGCTGTTGACTTGTTGATATGATGTAGGGCTACATCCTATGACAATAGTTATCCGGTCTGTTCCATGCACATACACACTCTTCGAACACCCATCAGAATGCTGGTTCTGCATTTACATGGCCACAAAAGCCGCGCTCTTTGAGAGAAACCTGGTGTGTTTAACCGTTTTTTCTCTTAATCCCTTAAGTGGCATAAGGAAAATTACTTTTGCGTTTACATGATGTTTTAGAAAGCCACTTTCTGCAAAAACACTGGAATAAATTTCTTTCTTAAGTGCATGTAAAAAAGGGTCACTGTCGTTATGTCACACCAAGTCTGATTTTATTTGAATTGAGTTTGGTGCTGCTAGTGGCACAGAAATTACACACTTCACCTTTAACTAGTTTAACCAGCAACCTTTCTTGGTCAACCAGCTTCACTACTTAAATTTTGGTTATGAGCAGCATAGCTGTGTGCCCACCACCCAGACCAGCACCAAACCAGCGCTAAACCATTCTAGTTTTTCTTTTCCACAGGGTTGGTGGATGTCAATCTCAAAAACTTCAGGTCAAGTTATCTTTTTTCATAGCATGTAATGAATGTTTGACATCGTGACATTGGAATTTGCTTGATGAATCGGAAGTGCCCCACTGCTAATTTGTAAACCAGCAGAAAAATGGCTCACACTTTGAAGTTGTGTACACAGTAGGCAAGAGGAATAAGTAGTGCCCTTTTTGAGTAATCAGATCATAACAGATTAACCTATATCTTACTGATAATGTCAGAAAGTACCATGGGAGAGGGAGAGAGAATTGTGGAGATAGATAGAGAGAGACAACTAGAGAGATCGAGAGAGCAGCAGAAAAGGTATTGAGAAGGAAGGGCTGAGCCAATCTGAAGAGTTGGCTGACAAAGACATGTTGAGCTAACATGATTTTAGCAGCAGTAAAGCAGCTCGAGCATCATAGGCTGATCTCATGCGCAGATGTGTGTGCGCGTACGTGGGGTCATAAAAAATCTCTCCCTGGTTAGCCGCGGGGCATCCTCCTCAGCCTCTGGCCTGCTCCAGTCACTGGCTTGCTCTCTAATTGCTGCATAGACTCCATCACACATGGCCAGATGAGATGACATTTTCCCTCTCTGTCAGTGGCGAACTGGACCGCGCAGCCCCTCCATACCACGCACCCCCCCTCCCCGCACTAGTTGCTAAGATGCTGTCATAACCCATTAGCAGTTGTCCAAAGTTTGCCCGTGGCATTTCCTCATGGCATCAGCGAAAAGGCGCATAAATCTGCCAGTGGAGGCTGCTGCTGGACTAATGAGGCTGTGAGCTTGTTTATGGACTAGCATCATTTTTATGATTATTTCCACCTTTTCAGACTCGCCACCATCATTCGTCTTTATTTGGCGTGGGACGAGTGCGAAGGGTCGGCAAAGGGTTGACACTTTGACACAAATGTGCTGGACAGATGTCGCCATATGACTGCGCTGACACTCGGATGCGTAAAAAAAAAGAGGCTAAATTATGCCCAGACTCTACTAAGGTGAACCGGTATCAAAACATGTTGAAAATGGAAATACCAAAAAAACATTGGCAATAAACAGTGATAATAATGCCATGCTACCTGACAGATATCACTGAAATAGGTGTCCTGAAAAATCACACCTCTGACAGCCCTGGACTTAGCAAAATATAGTCAAGGAAGCAGCCCATGTTTTTTAGCCAATGAGAAAGATAGCCAATCAGAAGTGCTCTCTGCCTGTGAGTCATTTTGTGTGTTCAGGTTGGTTGACATCTACGGGGGGTGGGGTTTTGGAGAGTTGGGGTGTGGTTGAAGTTAACAAAATGGCAGAAGTTAGTAAAATGGCTGAAATCACCTACAGCACCTTTAAAATTGGCAATTTAAATCTCCAAAAGTCACTTCAAGTAAGAATTTCTGCAGAATGTATATGAACGTTTAACATTGTTTGACATTTCTTAATTATTTCAACCTCTTCAGACTCGCCACCATCATTCGTCTATATTTGGCAAAGAAAGAGCATGAAAGATTGGCAATGAGCTGGTGTTTTTATTTTTTTTTTTTAAGAGAGGGTGCATGGTTGAGGTTAGCAAAATGGCAGAAGTTAGAAAAATGCGAGCAAAATGGGAGATTTAAATCTTTAAAAAGTAATTTCAAGTTATTATTTCCATAGCATGTAAGTGAATATTTGAAATTGTTAGACTCTTTATGATTATTTCGACCTCTTCAGACTCTCTACCATCATTTGTCTTTATTTGCCACAGGAATAGTGCGTCAGTGGGCTCACATTTTGCACAAACCTGCTACACAGCCATATGCCTGCGCCAACAAAGAGGTTAAATTAGCCCCAGACTCTACTAGGGTAATTCTGTATCAAACTGCATTGAAAATGGAAATACCTATAAAATTGACAGCTTTTGTTTTTTTCCCCCCAGTTGGTTTTGAAGGTCTAGGCCTTCAAAGGTCAGATTTTAGTGAAAAATATTGGGGAAGGGAGGTTAAATATTTCAAAATGGCTTGAGGAGGCGGAAGACAAAAGCTCTAGAGAGCACACACGCAACAGAGTTACCTCAGACATCACTCAAACGCCCCCTGCTCTCTTTCACTCTCTCGTTCTACCCCCCTTCCTCCCCCTGACCTGATATCCAGCATTTGCTCCTGTTTTGCTAACTCGCATGGGACAAGCCCTCTGTTTATTATTTTAGGCTTTGCTGAACACGGACCGGTCTTTACACCGGATTTGTAGCATTTGCTTCTAATGAAAAATGGTGTCTAAGATTGCAAACCAGCGGTGCCACTGCCTTCCCAGATGGGAGTCGGGAAGTTCTATTTGCCTAAAAACAGTAGGAAGACAAATTGCTCTTTAAGCCAAGGCTGTTTTTGGCATCAGCTAATGATGTAATCGAAACTAGCCTTTGACGACTTATATTGTGTTTGTTTTCTTTTTTTGTGTCTGTGTGTGTTGAGGGAGGGTGAATCGGCTTAAGCTCTGGTCAGTTTCTCAGTAAAGTGAGTGACTGGGAGAAAGTGCCCTTGTATAAAAGGCAAAGCCATTGTATCTACATAAGTCTTCACTTAAAAAGTCTCAGCCTTTTCTGGAGCTTCTCTCCTAGGCAGAGAGGGTTGGCGGAGTGTTTTATATGGAATGTAGAAAGCCTTCACTCTCCTAATGGCGTATATAATTCAGGTGCCCACAAGGCATGCTTTCAGGAATTCTTTTGCCTGAGGTAATGGGGAGCAAAGACTCTTTTAGACCCTTGATTATTCTATTGATGCACAGAGCTGGGGAAAAAATTATCTCCAACCGGATTACTGCAGACATTTACATTAATTATCAATGATACAGGTGCCTTATGTCGCCGGCTGAAAGCTACGAGTCAACCCACCATAATATCTCTGTACGAATACCGGCAGGGCTTTTGCAAGTGCTTTACTGTAATCAATAAGTTAGTCTCTCCATTCCTGTGCCTTCACCATTGAAAACTCAGCAATGTGCGGTTGTTTACCTTGCTTATGTTTCTTGAATGGTTTATTATCCGAATCACAAATTCATAATAACAATTATAAAAAAGTCTTCTCAGTGGTACATTTGGGCTCTCATTGGTGGAAAATGCATACGATAACTGGGGATCAAAATAAAATCAGCGTACACAAGCAAACGTGAAGTTGAATAGGCAATGTAAGCCATCTCCTCTCTGTTGGTATGTTGAACTGCCCATAATGAAGTCTTATCCAGCACCCACAGGTTGCTGCAAGCACCCATGCAGCATTGTTATTAAAATGCAGTGCTTTGAAAAGCTGCAGTTTTGTGCGGCAGCCACATTCACCCCCTCTTTCCTCTTTTTCATAGTGTGTAACTCCCCCAGCTGAGGTAAAAAGGCACCAGGGCAAGCTTCAATCAATATTTCCCTGGGATAATGAAGACTTAATCTCTCTGTCATTCTCAATTCTTTGGTGACTCACTGTGTTGGAAGGCAGGGGGGAAATGCGACCTTACAAGTCCATTGTGTTCTCGTTCTCTCTCTCTGAGCATTGCGTGGGGGATGAGAAAGGGGGGTTATTTATAAAAGTATTAAAAATGAATGCGTTCAGATGTGATGCTTCAAAGCTGTACTGAAGCACTATTGTTGCCAGCTTAACCCGTTGCCTAGTTTTTGAAAAAATAAAAAAATAAAAGCAAGGAAGCCCTGTTTGGGGGTTTCTGTCAGTGACCAGGAACTGGCTTCCCTGACATCCCGTGTTTGTTTGACAGGTGATGGTCTGGACAACAGCGTGGCATCACCCAGCACAGGAGATGATGACGACCCTGACAAGGAGAAGAAGAGGAATAAAAAACGTGGTATCTTCCCAAAAGTGGCAACCAACATCATGAGGGCATGGCTCTTCCAGCACTTGACAGTGAGTCCAATAAACAATATTCCCTCTTTCTGCCTCTCTTTCTTTCAGGCATCCACAACCAATACTGCACACTGCACTTCAAAGCAACCGAAATGGTCAAATATAGTGCTAATGGTACACACATGCTCGCTCACACACACACATTCACTTTATCTTCCTTTGCCTTAACCACACACACTTGATAAGTTTTAAGCCAAGGAAAAAAAAAAAAAACAGCCTCTAGCTAAAGATAGCAGAGATAGGTATTACAGAAGTAAGCCACTGCTTTCCCTTCTTTTCTGCTGTTATTAGTAACGAGTTTTAGGAATTCTCCCTAAAATGTGTGTCAATGTATTATCCGTATTAACAATGACTGCACAGCTCAAAATGGCATGAAAAAAGGCATTATGAGACAGGCAGAGGCTCCAAAAAGTATATGGACACTAAAGCCACACTTCAAAACTGCATCAGATAACCAAATTTTATTGTGAAGAAAGATAGCACAAGCACACTTTTTAAAAATTTTTTTCACAATGTGCTTTCAAAAATACTCCAAAACGTTTATCAAAAACATTTAGTTTTTAAAAGGATGTTTGTTTGGTTTAAAATGGTAAAACCATAGATGTACTCTTCAATATGAAGACAAAAGTCATTTTTTTTTTCAAAAAATCACCAGTTTTTTTTAAGTTATTATAAACACTTCTCAGAAAAGTGAAGTTAGTTCTGAGAAAAGCACTTGAATATGTTTTTTTATTTTATTTTTATTTATTATTATTTATTTATTTTATCTAATGCAGTGACATTCATACATTTTATTATTTTTATTTATTTATTTATTTCATCCCCTTTTTTCCCAATTTGGAATGCCCAATTCCCACTACTTAGTAGGTCCTCATGGTGGCGCGGTTACTCACCTCATTTCGGGTGGCGGAGGACAAGTCTCAGTTGCCTTTGCTTTTGAGACAGTCAGTCCACACATCTTATCATGTGGCTCGCTGTGCATGACACCGCAGAGACTCACAGCATGTGGAGGCTCATGCTACTCTCTGCGATCCACGCACAAATTACCACATGCCCCATTGAGAGCGAGAACCACTAATCGCGACCACGAGGAGGTTACCCCATGTGACTCTACCCTCCCTAGCAACCAGGCCAATTTGGTTGCTTAGGAGACCTGGCTGGAGTCACTCAGCACGCTCTGGATTCAAACTCGTGACTCCAGGGGTGGTAGTCAGCATCAATACTCGCTGAGCTACCCAGGCCCCCGACATTCATACATTATTAAGTGTGGCTTAGGTGTCCAAATGTGGGACCATTGTGCGTCTAGGTTACACAGTTTGGAACAGAACTGAGTTAGCTGGTTAGTGGCATGTGCGTGTGTTTTGGGGGCTGGTGGTTAGTTCCATTGCTGTGGCTGTCCACACCTACTATAGAGAAGTGATAGAGCAGCATGTGCCATTGATGTGGTCGACTCTTTCTCCTGCTTTGATGGATTTCACTTCCTCTATTGCATTCACCACAAAGTAATCGGAGTGCTGTCAAGACACCACTTATCTCCATATATCTACCCTCCTCACAGACTTAACACACTTCTGCCATTCTCTTTGAAACACACAAGCACACTCTGAGCAATACTGCACAACTCATAATAATAATGTCTCCTAATTAAAGACAGTGAAAAGTTCACGTAGGTGTTTTTGCGATAAACATATTACTTAAGGCTTCACACTGTATGTGTTTCGCTTTATGATTGTGGGCTGAAGTAGCTATTTGGGCCAGCGGTGTGTTTTTTAGGTGTTAAAAGGACATGTTTTTCTAACTGGAGTCAAAAGGGAGCCCATTTGATCAGAGCCAAAAGCCCCCACATGGTATCCAACCCCCCATTCCCACATCTGTGACACAGAAACTGCGCCTGAGTCCCCCGAACCTTCACCTGCCCCAAGCATGCCCCCAACACACACACACACCCTCAAACCCCCACCAACTATCACCTTTAGGGGCCCCAGGAGAAAGGTGTGTGAAAAGAAAGCCATTTGTCAGTTCACATATACACACACACGTACACACCACAACAATGTGGAATACCCAAAATAAGCTTTCATGTTTGTCCTGGCAGACTCATATGGTGGAGAGCATTGTGTCATTGAGAGCTTGCTCTGTCTTCAAGTGCGTGTGTGCATGTGCGTGCATGCGTGTGTGTGTGTATATATATATATATATATATTGGATTCTAAACAAAGTAAAAGGTTTTCCTTTAGGGTAAGGATTGGTCTGTAGTATTAGTGGTGCTTGGTAATGCAATAATTACTATTACTATTGCTCATAGTTTTAAGTAAGTATTTACTAGTTTAAGTAAGTATTTAACTTTGGCACGATATGAATGATACTTTGTACTGTTGCTTTCTAGTAGGCATTCTTTCTTCAACTGTATCACTGTCTTCATTCCCATTGCTAGTTGCCAGAATGTGTCACTGTTTATTTGCATAAAATTGAACTCAGTATGTCAGTTACTGTATGTGCGCTGCAAATCGCTGTTGGTGAGAACCCCCCTTAATTCTGGAGAGCGAGAGCAAAACAAAGAACTTAAGATCAATTAAGGCAGAGAAAAATAACCCAATCTCATGGAATGTCTAGGGGAAAAAAAATAGAGAGATAGACAGAAAGTGAAAGGAAGACTTATTTTGAAAATAAAAACAAAAAACGCTTAAACGCTAAAGTGGCTTGTTGGTTTTAGCTGGCTACAAAACTGGTTTACGTAAGACTGGTATGCTTTAATGGTTTAAGAGGGATGTGAGGCTTATAAGACCAGCTAAACCAGCTAAGACCAACAAACCACCCCTGTTTTCAGATATTTTTTTCAACAGACGATACATGGAGTGACAGCTATCAGATGGAAATATAAATGGAAACACTTTTAGACTCTGTTCTAAATAGGTTTGCACTATGATCCTTGCGCCAAACTCTGGAAATTAGACTCGTTTCACTTCCTGCTTTGAGCGCCTCACACTGACAGGTCAGCATTTGTGTGGGGAACAAAACAACACGCAGCATGTGAGGTATGGATGACTGACCTTACGGACAATGCAGTCGCCTCGCCTTCCGTCTCCAACTGGCTTGTACTCAAAGGACAATGGAAAGTATCAACCAGGGCTACAAGGAAGCAAGAAAGACTGAGAGAGGTAGTTGCAGAATCTCTGATGTCTGTTTTCCTCTGAATCGATGTGTGAATGAACAGGCCTCAGGTCTGGCCCTTGGAGATAAAGACAGCAGCAATTAGCCAGCGCTACAAACACAGACAAAGATGACAGCCTTCTATCTTAGAAATATAGAAATATAGATTACATATATGCCGTGCAGTTCATGACCCAACCGCAGCAAGAATGCGTTCTTTGCGAGTCACATGAATCAACTAGTGAAGCCATTGTGCAGTGACGGAAGTGTGAGGTGGGTGGCGGTACGAGATTATTCTGACGAGCCATTTGGTGGAGGAGAGGAGGAGAGGAAAACAATGAGCGGAACAGAGAAAGATACAGAGGAGACGGCGTATGTGTTATAGAGTAGCTACACCCTGAAGCCGCTCTTTAATCAGTTGTTTTCGGTCCCTGGTTATTAGCCACCTTGCAAAGTGAGTAGAAGAGGGTGGTTTGCTGGTCTTAGAATAGTGAAGAGAAAGCAAGAGAGAGAAGCTAGCTAATTACTCGGCACTCACAAGCGTTTTAGCATGCTGTAAATGTGGCGCGAACACATTCCAATAAACTTTGTGGAAAAGAAAACACACACACACACACACACACACACACACAAGAGGCCCTAAACTTCTGTTATTTTTCCTGCTTTAAGGGTTGTTTGTTGTTTTATTTTATCTGAACAAAGATGGTGTAATTATGCCAGGTATCCTGGAGAGGAATGCTGGGTGCACTGGGCTGCTTTCCTGTTCCCGTGGCCGTGAAATTAGACTCTTTGCACCAACCCCCCCATTCCTTTCTCCCTCCTGATTTTCACCCTCTATCTCACAAACAGTATTTTCTTGTTTAATTTAACAAGAAATGAGGTATAAATGGAAGCCATTGCCCCAAATCCTGCTGTACTTATGTTTTTGCACAATTTGCAAAATTATGTGATAGATTAATTAGATGAAAGCCAGTCTTCAGATTGTTGCTATGCAGCCGTGGTGAGGCCTGATCCTGGGACATCTGAATATCCGTCTGGCACGCCTGGCTCTGGGCTTTATCCTGTTTGTACACAGAGCTGGAGAGCGGGAGGGAGCCTCCATCGCAGCTCGTAAAAAGCAAACTACAGTGCAATGTGCAACCGGCTGTTTTTTCTCTCCCTATTTTACGTGGTGCTTGTGTTCGAAATGAAACTGGAAGGCATAATTGCTTTTAATGCAATTAGGCTCCAATTTAGCACCCTCTTCACACACATGTACCAATTCTGGTGGAGGTAACATTCTTGATTTTTTTGTTTTCTCACTGGGAGCACATTTTGCAAACCTCGACTGTGCTGCATCTTGAGCAGAACCAGGTGTGAAAAATGCTATAACTCATTTCTGCACTCAATAGGCTGAATTGCACAGCGGGCCCAGAGCTGCTTGGGGGGGGGGATGTCCTCTTTGGGGAGTTGGGCTGAATTTGTTGCCCCATAGTTGGAGGCTGGAGTTGGGGGGAGCGAGTCAGGTTTGACTTGGCCTGTTGATGATTTCCTGGGCAAAATTACAGATGTTCAGCATATGACCTCCTCAAGAAGTAGTAAGCACAGAGGGTTTTTCAAGAATCTGGACTTCTCAGTTTTACTTTAAAACAACACTGGCAGGGAGTTGTACATTTGGCACAGAGCAGTGACTTATCCTTCATGTCCATTTTCATTCACTCTTTAAGTCAATATTAATTTTTTCTTAAGTATCTCCCACATTAATCAGAAACTTAGCACATATGTAGGATGTAAGGATATATGTGGTACAGTGCAATGGTAGTGGATAATATAAATAGTTTTCCTTTAAATAAATTTGTAGATAAAAAGTTGCCATCATATTCATAGTTTCATCATTAAATTCCATCCAGACAATTGTCTGTGAAATGGAGTGCTGAGTGTTGAAATTGTTCCATCAGTAACACCCTGCCACTCATATTGCCATAGCAACAGGGTGCATTGACAGACCTTATCATAAGGGCTTGGACTGGCTGAAATGCTGCCTTGACCAACTGTGGTTGTCATGATAGCCTGCTATTACCTCAAACAAAAAGTTCTGAGAATTGCCAGCCTCATGCTTTTTCAGATTATTCATTATGTACTCTTGCAAAAAAGTGGTGATACTATGGTTCAGTGATGTATCAGATGATAATACCAAGCTACTTAGAAATATACCATGGTACTTAATGATTAATATATTCATACCATGGCTTTTACATTGAACTCGAAGGTACTTTTTTGTTGTTCTCTAGACATAAAAACACCCTTAGAATTCCCTTTCCACAAAGTATCACAGCGTCCATTTTGTATCACCTTAAAACATGGCTGCCATTATTTCAAGAGAGGCTCCTCTTTGTCAGGGAGAGTAGCCATGTGACTAAAAAAGTTTAGGCATGGTAGCCAAGAACCCACTCTGAATGGCCTTGTCAAAAAAAGTTACCCCAGCCTAAAAGGTCAGAGGTCAACCAGGCCATTAGTATGTGGTTGTTTATTGCTGAAGCCCTGGGATGTCAGCGCACTGCTCACCCATGGCAACCCCAGTGTGGCACTCTGCCTTCGACCTGGCAGGGAGCCCTTCTCTCAAGCCATCTCTCACCCTTACCATGCAAGGCCAAACCTCAAGAGATGCACACAAATCAAATGACTTCAGCCAGCCTCTATGAAAAAACTTAAGCTCTAAGTGTATATTGTCTTTTCATTCATTCATTCGTTCATTCATTTGTTCATTTATAATGAGAGCACAAAGTCCATGCAGAGTAATATTTGCAAATTTAATTTAGAAGCCTAAGGTCTCTGGTTATTTCTTAAGTAGCAATACTGGAGGTTCCACAAAATTGAAAAAGCTTCAAGAAATTCTTCAGACAGTGAGGATCAAGTGCTTTAACTGTGGGTTTTTGAAAAAATTAACTTCTGTCCCTTGTGCACTTTTGAACCATGCCTTTGCTGTTTTACTGTGTTCCATGCAGTCGACAGGGTCACTACCTTCACCTTTTCAAGCTTTTTGGTCTCTCTGGTGTTTTTGTTTCAGAGAGAGTATACATGTTTGTGTGGATGACATTTGGAAGCAGTGACTTGAAAAAAGTTGGTGTCAAAGAAGAGGCAGCTGAGTCAATCTCAGGGTTGTGGTGGCCCAATGAGGCAGGATGCCCCCCCGGGTCCCACATCTTGTAATGAAAACATCATCAATTACCCCACTGACAGGCCCCTGGGATGTGGGGCAGGCAACACTTTTGGGCTGGTCTTTGTGGATAGACAGCCCCCTTGCACACCCACCTCTCACCCCCAGAGAGGGAAAGAGAGAGAGTGTGGAAAAAGACTGTACATCCATCATTGGCAAGGCTTCGAGGGTGACAGCGTAAAAGGCATTGGTGTGTCATGGGCAAAATGGATTGAATTGGCAGGCTCCACATGGTGCAAGGAGAGGTGAATGGACGCTGCTCTGTCACCACTGATGCAGCCTTTCACAGGCCATCTGTGCCCTGATTGATGAACGCCACATCAGTGGGCCTTTTTCTACCCAAGCCCACAATGGAGTCCACAACATCAGCTGCACCTTCTGCATTGAACACATCAGGCCTCAGAACAAAGAAAAAACAGTGTTTAATCGACACCTCTCTCGTTCTGGGTCTCAACACACTGGTGATTGGCTGCCTTCATCTGTAATATCCCTGAAGGGCAGTTAAGTTTTACTTCATGTAACCTCTGAACTGCTGGAGAATGGCTGGTCCAGATGAGAGCTGTCCCTCAATCTTACTCTCCCATCGATCGACCTCACTGCTCCCAAGAACTTTATTATTCCCTCAGGGTCAGCCACTGTGCAATGGTGTCAGAGAAGATGTTCATGAACTTTAGTTTCCACAGGTGGGCCTCAATGAATTCAACCCGTCCTCCTTGTTAACATGCACTGTTAGTATATGTAGTTTCATTATATTGTCCTTTAGGCAAGGTTATATGCTGGCCCACTTTATCATAACAGTAATGTTTTTCATTATCAGCTACTGGTGAAGATTTAGCAGGGACCGCAAAGGGGCTCTTGACAGTCAGATCATCCTAGCCCTGAATGGCCAGTATGGAAATGCAGTGGCCTACTGGGGAAATAGAAAGAGAGAAATATCCTCAAGTTTAGAATCCACAAGTCTCCACTAGGTTGGAAATTGACCAGTGAAATGAATCAGTATTGTTGACCATAGCAGTGTCATCGCTGTTGTCATTGGGATGGGTTTATGGGGCATTTGGGGAGGGTGCTAATCGTGGATTATGGTAGGTACTTCAGCCACCCAACTTCTAGGGGGGGAAGAGCAGAGGATACAACCTGGGGTAACATGAGGACAGTGGAAACAACAATGAGATTGAGACGTCCACTTAAGACTAGGTTTGTGCCAATTGGCAGCTGCCAATTAGCACCTCTGGGTTTCAATTCAGCATACTATGTTCTGTAATCCAACTTAATCCAAGTCATACCATTGGACAGGGTTTTGCTGTGGTCTTGCCAAGCTAGGTGAAGGTTCAATGGTGGTTTTAAACTGTATAGGGTGCCATGTTAAGAGCCGTTCAGACTGAATATGTTATTGTGCAAAAAGGCTAGATGCAACTCATCGAATATAACACGATGCAGGTGTCCTGAGGGTTTTTAAAGGTTGAAATTCTTTTAAAAAATGTGGCACTCACACACAAGACACTTTAAAAAACAGCAAGATGTCCATCTAATGCATGCTTACATAGAAAAACTATTGAAATGCAGCACAGAAGGAGACAAAGGCATGTTCAGTGTGAACAGCCCCTTTCTCGTTATCCACCTCCCATTTGTGGCTCTGCTGTAGCTCTGCTGTAATCGGCAGTGCTCGGAGATCTTTCTGCCTGCAGTCAGCAGCTCAATACCTTTTACTTACAGCCACTGCAGAGCATTCCCCTACAGAGCAATGCTCCAGCAGTCTGTCCCAGATACTCTTGGCTCACTCTGTTTGTGTGTGCCTGTGCACGGCAGTGTATGCCTGATGGATTATATGGCAGCAGAGACGCGGTAATCAGTTTGCACGTTTGCTGAACTAATTTATCAATTCAGTTCCTCCTACTTGTAATCTCAGCCATGCATGCTGCTCTGAGCTCATTGTGCTTTTCATCAGGGGACAAACAGTTCTTGAGGAGGAAACAGCTCTACCCTCAGGCTTCTCAATGGGGCTTTTTCCCCTTGGTCATGGATAGTCACATAGATTCAGCAGCGTAATTGTTTGGCAGTGCGTCTGAAACAAGAACACACACATTAAAAAACACATTCACTCTGTTCTGCATCACTATCAGGCACACCCAAACTAACACTGCTTCATTTAGCATTTTCCTATTCCATTTGAAAGTGAAGGAGGCCAAGACATTGGCAGGCCTTTTATAGTCTATAGTTAATTCTGCTTTCTTGGAGACAAGATCAATTTAATTATTTTATGCCATCATGTGTAAATTCATAAATTGTTTAATGGAGCTAGCATGGCCTGTGCACTGAATCCTAGACCCTTTAAAGTGCCGTTGTCTTTGTTGTCATTGATTTCCCAAGGCGATGAACAAAGGGGAAATGGTCTCAGACACTTAAAACCTCTTAGATTTGTCTTATTTGCCTTAACTTTATCCAGGAGCTGGCACATGCTCAACTATTGAATAGGATTCTCTCCATTTAGCTCTGATAGTGGATCTTGACCTTTTCCTGCCGCGCTGAGTGCATGGTGTTTCCTGTCGCAATAAGGGATGCATGGCTGCATTGGACCTGTATTGAGAGCACCTGCTGATCCATGACGTCCCCACAGAGATGGCCGCGTGCAGCCAGGGGATCGCTCCCCTCTGTGTGAAATGTGCAGTGTGTGTCTCGAGCCAGATGAAACTGCATTTCATCAGATTAGATTCACACGTTAATAGAAAGCATGGATCACTATAAGAGAAAATAAGAAAGAGAATGTTGTTCCAAGGCCTCTTTATTTTTCTTTCTTCTCTCTTTTATCAGCAGAGTGTTCTAGCTGAGGTGGAGGAGGAAACAGTCAGAGACAAGGCTCTGCTCACTTGTTTGTTACGACAGATTAAGTCATCGATTTGTATAAGCTGTGCACCGATGGAGAAGGATCTCTCTTCCGCTTAGTGAGAGAGAGAGAGAGAGAGAGAGAGAGAGAGAGAGAGAGAGAGAGAGAGAAAGAGAGAAAGGAGGTGGTGGAGGGAGATAAAGGGAGGCAGCAAAGGAAGAGGAGAGAGAAGAGGAGAAATATGTCCCTCTGTGTTCTCTCACTCTGTTCTTTGTTTATCCAGTCTGGGAAAAGGCATAAGGTAGCAATTGTAAAATACATTTACCTTCTTTTAACTCTTTTCCAACCATGACCAGGTTTCTCCTCCCCCTCAGGCCCTCCACTGAACATTAATTAAAACGGTGAGGGCAAAAGGGTAATTATGATAATAACATAATAATATCGCACAGATTATTAGAATTTTTTGAGGTCCTGAAATTGCTTCCTTTGAGTATCGCATTTCTTGGGCATTAGCTAAAGGATAATTTCCTTGAAAGTAAAGGCATTGGAATGGATTCTTTGGTCAAGGTGCAACATGGTAACCTGATTCTCTTAACATTTAATGCACCATGAGTTCCTGCTCTTGCAACTCGGCCCCCACCTTCAACAAACCCAGCTCTGGCTGCTGGGAGGCAGGAGGGAGGAGCAGCTTGTGTACCGAAGCATGCCTTAATAATGCTGCTTTGCATTTCACTCGAAGTTCTCTTGAAAATAGCTAAAACAATCGTTTGGGTTTTTAACAGCTTCAAATGAGCTGGCTGGCAATCTCTGGACCAGGGTCGACAAGGAGGTGCATAGCTCTTTGTCCATGATGCTACCTGCCTGACTGTGCTCAAATCCTTATCCCCGCAGATATCAGCCTCCCCCCACCGAGTGCCGGCAGCCCACCTCCAG
The DNA here is from genome assembly GCF_019703515.2 of Myxocyprinus asiaticus. Classification (NCBI taxonomy): domain Eukaryota; kingdom Metazoa; phylum Chordata; class Actinopteri; order Cypriniformes; family Catostomidae; genus Myxocyprinus; species Myxocyprinus asiaticus. The sequence continues at coordinate 39,966,204 of NC_059364.1, read as the reverse complement.
CTGCGGTCGGCGTGGCACGGAACGGCTCGGCTGAATTGCTTTTGAATGTTCCCCCCTCAAATAGGCTGTAATTACAAGCTTAAAGTGGTTTAGTGGTCCAGTAAACTACATAATCACCCCTGAATTAGCCCGGGCTCATCAGCCGCAGTCCACCGAGCTCCAGTCACTGTTTGCAGGCTGGCCCCCTTATTACCGTGCGACTGTGAACAGCAGGTGTGGAACAACACGCATCCCCCTTAAACACAGACTCCACACCCTTCAACTGGGATCTGTAATGAGACTGAATAAGAGGCTGCTTACCCTACTGTGACTGACTTAAGATCAGTGCCTGAACCTGGCTTACCGTTTTAAACTGTCTGTTGGTGCTTGAAGCTATAGGCCACGCTATGAAATATAGCTCTCATCTCCTCTATGTAAAGGTAGTCAAATACTAGCCACTGTCTTCAAATGAAGTGGCTTTGAAGTCCGGGTGTGCACATAAGTGTTATTTTCTCTTTTGCCTGGTACACTTTGCATTTTTGAATGCAAAGCCCTTAGTTCAAATTTGATAATGTTGATTTAGCACATTCTGTACTTGGATGTTTAAACAGATATGGATAGATCTGATTTGTATTCCAGCTCACACCCATCTTTTAATTTTAGACTTGCATTATATCCTCAACTGCCTTCAAACCAAGGGCGCCTATTCCCTATTCAAAAGCACTTATGTTACACCCTCTTCCCTAAACCAACAAAAATGTTTTTTTTTTTTTTTTTTTTAAGAGGAAGACTAATTAAAGTGCTGGAAACCAAACTGAACATATCTTCCTTTTTATTGACATACCGATTAAATGACAAAAAGCTGGTTTCCAAGGGTGAAATTTTGCCAGATTTAGCTTGTTGTAGTACAAGGATTTCTAAAAACACTTCCTTTGAATAATTCATGTGCTGGCTTTGTGTTGACTTAGCTTGCTACAAACTTAGTAGTGCTCCCAATGAAGCATTCCTACTTTCTGTCAGCCAGTTAGTCACCAGCTCTGCCAGGGCATCTTAAACCATGGCTTCTAGTTGTTTTCCAAATCTAAGATCTTTTTCTCTCTTTTGTTGTTGTCTCATTGGTGAATCAGTCTCAAGAAGAAATTGGGCTCTGCTGTTTTGTTTTATTTCTCTCTCTCTCTCTAATTTTCCTTTTGAAACATGTTTTGTTTTATGTACGAGGGTATAAACTTTAAATGTTTATGCATCGTACAGAAAAAGGAATTTGAAATGGCTTATATCTCAACTCTCCCTCTGCCAAGGAAAGTCTCTGAGGTCAAGACCCATTGTGCTATCTTGCCAAATAGTACCTTTTTCTGATAGTAAAAAAGTTGTATCAAAGCAATGATTGTTTGTCTTTCATCCATATCTAAGTGATGAAGACACCAGCTATGTAATTGTCTAGTGAGATGATAATGCTCTTTGCCAAATATCAATGGTAATCCCTCCTCCACCGGCCTATGGTTTAGGCTGGCTGTTGTTAGGTGGCCATATCTGCAGAAGAAGGCCCGGAACTGGGATGTGGTTCTTGTGAGTGCACTCTTAATGCAAGCAGATCCGGAGTAGGTGGAGCACTAAACTTCAGACTTTTTCTCAAGAGCCGAGCCATCGATGAGCAACGGCCATGGCCCACTCATACAGGGGCTGGTTCTGAGATGGGATGTTAAAATGATACTCGAAGGACTCCTCGGCCAAAATGGCCCCTGGATCAAGCCTCAGGAATTCCTCAGGGGCAGCTCGGCTTCCATGGGGATTAGCCACAAGGAATACAGAAGTGAGGCTGCAGCAGGAGATCTAGCTGAAATGAACCCTTGCAAAGTCACCTTGTAAGGACCCATTGACCTTGGTCAGCCCTGAATCATTCAGTATTAGACATTACTAGGGCTGAGTATCACAAGCACCTCACGTTACAATATGCATCTCAATGCATACCTCACTATTCAAAATATTCCGATGAATTATTATCTCATTATTGGATGGTGATTGAGAGAGACCCAGCATGTCCATCAGAGAAAAAGTGAATTTCAGGTTCAGTTTTAATCTCTCTCGTGCCTCATTAAATTGGTTCTGACCACACTGAGAAACACTGGCCTCGGAGATTGAACTTATTTAGATGACATGCTTTGTTATCATTAAACTTTAGGACTTGATATGAATACACATATAGACTAATACAAATATCAATACAGGGGTCTAAAGTTTGTGAGAAAAAGTATTACAATATATCGATATTTAATTGTACAGTCCTAGATATTACGTAATTTCTCAACACTTAGTGGAGCCGTTTGTCAGATGGAGCCACCAGGATCAGTTCCTGTGTCTTGTGACTGGGTCATCATCTTCTTCCCCTTGCTGCTGGGAGGCGCAACCCTATAAGAATGCCTTTTGTTATTGTGCTGCGCCACCCCACTTGGTTTCTGCAAGTGGAATAAGCAGCATGTTCAGCACACACTTATTTTATAAAGTTCATCTTGTGTGGAAAGCTTCTTTAATCCAAATCACACAGGATAGAGAAATGTTCCCTTAAATAGAATATCACAATAATAATGGTAATGCGGGTAATGAAGGCGGTGAAGTGGAGGGAGGGGGGATTGTGGCTGATTGTAATTATCTGGTTAAATGGAACACAAAAAGATGTGTCCACAGTGATGGGGGAGGATGTTTTCAGTGTGTGGACCTAGCCAACCCCGGGAGTCGACTGGTAAAGGAATACGGCTGGGATTCAGGGACTTTTTTGCGGGGGAAGCGAGATGATGAAGAAAACACCGAGATGAAAGGAACTTCCAAAATAGTTCTCCCCTCACAGTGAACCAGAGGATCCTGTCTAAAGACCTGATAAGGAGCGCAGCTGGAGCTCATCCAGACCTCCTCCTCCCTGTTCAACATAGACAGAGCTCTCCCCACAAAGACATAAAGAGCAAGAGTACACACCTCTCATGTTTCTGCTCTCATAGTCTGGCTCAAACCTCTCAGCTTTCAGGGTACAGTGCAGTAAATACTGGAATCCTACTCGCTCCCATGGAAAGGTCTCCTGACAAAACTTGACTCCTCATATCTTGGCTGTATTCAAAACAGCATTCTCATCTGCCGCACTGAATTTTGGGTAAGGACAGTGGAGTCAGCCGAGTGTTAGGGGGGAAATTCTGAGTTCTGTTTGGAGCAGCAATCTTCTGCTCAGACAAAGAGCAAGAAAGAAGGGGAGAGACCTTTTCACCCTGTCTTATCTCACTGATAGGACATGGACTTCCATGCTCTTCCCCACCATTCTCTATCTGAGGGGGCCGTGGAGGAAGACTGGAAGGGACTATTGTTGATGCACTGCTAGACACACAGAGATAAGATACATGATCAAGAATTGAGCACAGGGAGGACATCGTTGGCTTGGCATTCACCAGTGCAGAAGAGGCTGAAAATTCTGAGGAAAGGAGTAGTATATTTGGACAAGAGGTATCATTAAGGCGAAAGGAAACAGGGAGGATGCATTGAGATCTTCCATCTGTTCTTCCAGCAATGCTATTGCTTTCTTGCTAAAGCATCACGAGACCCGGAGAAAATAATTTGTGTCCAGTACTGCTGCCAAGACGATTAAAATACTCAGCCTCTCTCTGACTATAATAAAATCTGTTGGTTTCTTTCAGTTAAACCAGATTGTAAATCACCTTGTTTTGATTCACAATGATAATTTGGTGTTTGGAGACACAGACAATGAGAAGAAAAAATGCTTTTTAAACACATCCACTTCATAACTTCATGAACACTTTGGTATTATATGGCAGCAGGCATTAAAATGTGTGGGCAGACAGTTGCAATAGGAAGAACAGAAGAGCATTTATAGATGTGTGGAGGGAGGGGAAACCTTGTTGAGAACAGGCATCAGAGCAACATACAAAGCATGTGTAATTGGGGGCCTATGAGGGTTTTTATGGACTTGAGTAGTCTACTACCTTGTCTCCTTTCCCAAAGCTGGTTATGCATCTCTTTCTTCAAGCTACATACATTATCTTTACTCATCCCCTTAACCTCTAACACAAACAACAAGTCCTGCTCGCTTTGCCTGCCAATGAAAATTATTCAATCCAAATATGTACAATATATTTTTGCAACAAAGCAATTTAATAAGAAATTGCAAAAGAAATGGATGGACATGCCTACAAACATATGTAACTAGCAATAAGAAAGGCTAAAGTCAAATATAATAATTATAACCCAAAATCTAGCTTGGTAAATTCATATAGCCACAGAATTTCAGTAGCACCCGCGTGAATGCAAAAAGACACTGGACGATTGGGAAAAGCACAAAGCATACCATCAAATTTCTGGCTAACAGATCCACTTTTGTTTGGGCAGCTGTTAATGTAATGTGGATAAATCATATATGGGTATTATCCATATATGACAAGTGTTAATGGGTTCTTAGTCCCTGCTGCCCCATTCTGCTCAAATACAGGTGCGGCTTCCTGAAGGTCGTTATGACAACAAAGGTGAGGCACGTATGATGCTGTCAGTGGAAGAGCTTGACCCAGTTGGCATTTGTACAGGAATCCAGTTTGGGTAATGCTGAATGCTAATGGTTGGAGCTACCTGTCAATCATAGAACAGGCATTTGTATGGGGTTTCTAGGGTTTAATGAGCAGTTAGGATAGGATTTGGTTACGGTTTAAATACAGATGAAACTTGACTGCTCGTTTTCTCCACCCCATTGTGCATTGTTGTAACATTTCTTTTAGTAAAGTTGTCTAACAAGTTGCCTTAGTTGAAAGCCCTCCTCCCACCTCTTTCTAAACAGCTAAGCTTGTACAATGCATTCTCCCTTCAATACTTAATGTTCTTTTACAATACTTAATAAGTTTACAAGCAAATGCTAGATGAGATGTTCTTTGTTCTGAATCATGAGTACAACCGTGAATAAAACATAGGAACATAGGAATGGTATTGAGCTGAACATTGTCCATCAGGAAGTGTGAGCCTCATTTAGTTCCAATTGCCTTTTTCACGGCCTTCCCCTTGCAATATTGTGGGGCTTCTGATCCTCTTGTACAGACATGTACTTTTTTTGTAGGGCGACTAGCCAACGCATCTCACTTTATGCCATAATTTTTCTCTCCAGTCCATTTGTGAAGTTGAGTGCCACTTTTGTTCCATCTCAGAAGATTTGATGAACTACAGGTACGGCAGAGATGACATTTGGTTTTGACCTCAAAGTGAGTTAAGTTGAATTTCTGATTAGAGCTGCCATTATATTTTTGATGCTCAAAGCCCTGCTATCAAAGGATTATCACTGATCAGATGACAGCGAGAGAGGTTGGAATGTTGTTTTCTCACATTTTCAGCCCTGGCCCTCAATTCACACAAATCTCATCGTCGTGGTTTGATAAAATTACCCAAGTGTCCCGATGTAGACAAGGCCTTGGACACTGGAAACAAGTGATAAGGCAAAAAAAAAAAAAAAAAAAAAAAAAAGAAGAAGAGTGAATCCAAAAATGTACTCTGAAGTGGCTAGAGGCGACACTGCAATTATAACTTTCTGCATGAAATTATCCACAGTTTGTTCCAATTACCTACAATTGGATCACATGAAAATGACAGAGAGCGACAGGAAAACAGCTCACTTTCTCTGGCAGTACCAGTAAATAAACATGCATTCAGCAACATGAAAGACATTCCAATGTATTTTTTGCAAAAAAAAGAAAAAAAAAAAAAAAGAAAAAAGAGCAGAAAACCCGTGGCGCCAACTACATTCTACATTTCTGTTTGTTCATTTGGAAGCCTTGTTCTCATTATACCTCTCAAAAGGCGAATCAGAATCAGAAATGATGACCTCTTTTCTACACTATCACATAGATAAATTATTAACTAAATACTTTCCTTGATGAATACACGACTTGGTTACTAATTTGCTGTATGGAGGTTGTTGAATCAGTTTGGTTTGGAGACTCTAGCGGGGATTTAGTATATTGCGGTCGCTGTAGCTTGCCATTGTTTTTCCTAACTTCGAGTTTTCCTAACTTCCCTGATGTAAAAATCAAGACCAAGTTAAAGCCCCTGCCTGTGTTAATCCCTGGCAGGCTGCACCTTCGTTAATGCTCTTAGAAGGCCTGGATCTGCTAGCACAGTAGCACACTGATCTGTCCGTTTTTACTGTGTTGACAAATCATAATTTGAAAATAGTATAACACAGACATGGGTGAAGGGAGAGTTATTGCTGTGCCATGAGGCCATGCATTGTTTCTCTCTCTCTCTCTAGGTATAAATGTGGTGTAAACATCTTTGTGCACTGTTTCTCACCACAGGCTCTGTCTTGTCTTTTTCATGAACAGCACATTGTTTAGACTCTAAGGTAGCAAGCTTCATACTTCTCCCCGACGCTAATATAAATCAAGCAAACCTCACCTTATCCTTATTTTAACAGCTGGATCAGCTCAAAACAAGTTCGGAACTTCACTTGTGAATCGGCAACATTGAAGACTCGAACTGTTTAGTATCATCCATGTTTTAGCTATCTAGCTAATTGTCGAGAATGTGGGTTATCTTTGAGCGATTTAACAAAGAAGAGGTATATATCAGATTTATGGTCTGTATTCCATGCTAGGCAGGCATTAGATATCTAACCTCCATCAGGCATTCACGGCAGCAAGATGACTAGAATAAATTTCAGTGGGGTTGTACAGCACAGCACTCTAATTACTGTTTCTGTTCCTACACTTCACTTAACTTTATAATTGGCTTGCCTTTTTTGCTGCCATTAATTACACGATTTCATATTCCATTAATGACTCTAAGAAAGAGACACACCTCACATTTTCACACTAATTAACAGCTGCTTTGCCACTTTTCCTTGCAAATGTGCAAACGGCGTCTCCCTCCTTTACCTCAGACCTTTCTCTCGCTAACAAATGCACTCATTAATTGATTTATTTACAATATTTCTCATGTAATTTGCTGTTGTTTTTTTCTCTCTTTCATCAGCACCCCTACCCTTCAGAAGAACAGAAAAAGCAACTGGCACAAGACACCGGGCTCACTATACTACAAGTGAACAACTGGTAAGTCAATTGTACTTTTGTGTTTACATGCAATCAATAGCTTTGCCCCTGGCAAGTGGCTCCTAATGATTTGAATTAATACACTCCCCTCCCCCACATTTGTTCCCGCCCCTCCCATCCATCTCCCACTTATCGCCTCATCTCCTTCAAATCAATTCACCCAAAGGGATATTGCCACCAGGATTTTTTTCTGAGATTTTTCTTCTTTTCTTTTTTTCTTTTTTGTTTGCTCGTTCAAATATGAATCCCTGGGAGAGCAGCTCCTATCTGAATTTTGGGTCACACTTTATATTAGGTGGCCTTAACTACTATGTACTAACATTAAATACAAACAAGACTATATATTTACTGTGTAAATACATGTTGTTCTGCAAAATTCCCACATTTGCTGCTACTGAGGTTGAGGTACGGGTAGGTTTAGGAGTAAGTGTAGAGTTAGGATTAGGGGTTAGAGTTAGGTTTTGGGGGAAGGGTTGGGTTAGGGGTAAAGTTAACAGTGTAACTACAAATGTAATTAAATGCAAGTACTTTCAGTGTAATTACAGTGCAACAACATGTATGTACATACTAAGTAAAATTATCAAATAGTTAAGTACATAGTAGTTAAGGCCACCTAATATAAAGTGGGTCCGAATTTTGCCGCTCCCACCGTTAAAAGTTACGTAAAGTTTAAACGAGCCCTTGCGTGGGTTCGTATGTTATCAGAGATGGCTATCAGCACATACTTACTATTATTAGCCATGTCTAATGAAGGGCCTGAGATAGGGTGCTGGGGAGGTAAAACTGGCACAGGCAGGAACGTTTGATGTTGGAATACAAAGAAAAACTTTTGCCACATATTTCTTCTTAACAACCTCGCCTGGCCCTCACACACTCTCTCTGTTCTTGTTCTCTTAGTGTCAGAGATTAATATTCCTAAGGCTCTGATTACATGCCCTAATCCATTTTGCTGAATAAACCAGGCCTTGATGTAGACACTGACTACATTAGCAAACAGAGTTGGGAGGGTTACTTTTAAAATGTATTATGATAAACATTACTAATTATCAAACTTATACTAATTACTAATTAGAAAGTGACAATCTGACTACATTTAGGTACTTTAGGTACAAATGCAAAGACAAGAGAAAAGCAACATCAACTAGATGACTTTAACTTCAATGTCCTCTGTAAATTAAAGGAATATTCCGGTACAATACAAGTTAAGCTCAATCAGCCGCATTTGTTTAAAAAAATAAAACTAAAATCTGGGTTCAGTGAGGCACTTACAATGGAAATGAATGGGGGCCAATTTCTGAACATTAAAATACTCACTTTTTCACAAGATGTAAACAATATGCATTAACATGATTTTAGTGTGATAAAATCACTTACTGACCTTTTCTGTGTAAAGTTATAGCCAATTTTACAACATCGTTGCCATGACAATGTAATGTCAACAAACCCTAAAATGACTGTAAAAATGATACAGCTCAAATAATACATGAGTTTTAACAGAAGAATTAATGTAAGTGTTTTTATAAAATTATAAGCTTCACATTTCAGCCTTTAAACCCTCCAAAAATTGGCCACATTCACTTCCATTGTATGTGCCTCGATTTTATTATTTTTTTTTTTTTAAAGAAAAGGACAGACAAGTAAAATAGATTTTTTGTGGTAATCAACATTATGCCACAAATGCTGTCAATTGAGCTTAACTTGTACTAAACCTGGAAAATATCTTTAACTAAAAACATTACCAGTAAAATGGCACTGTTGTATTTTACAATGAGAAAATAATACAGTTTCCATGCAATGGACCTTGATTCATGAAACAAGCCAAATTAATTTCTGTGCAATGGACCTCGATTCATGAGGTCCTTACATATATTCACACATTGAATTTATTTGATTGAGAACACATACTGTATATGTCTTTCGTTTGAAAGAAATCTTGCTGCCCATTTTAACAAAACGTATTTTGAATTTTTTGAATAACGCAAACTGATTACGTTATTTTTAATGTAACTGTAAAAGAACAGTTTTCTTTTTTTATATCCTGATTATATAACACCGTTACAAGTATTCCATTACTTCCCAAGCCTATTAACAAACCATGCCTGGCTACATACATCAGAGGCCATGAGAGAGGGAGACACAGAGATGTGATATTTATTAAAGCCCATTCCACAAAATGTAATTTCTGACAACATAATCCTTACCATTGTTCAATTTGGTACCTTGGAGACAATGCATGACTAAGAATGAGGATTAATTTACAAAGTGGCCTATTAGTGGGAAGCAGACTGACGGACACTAGGGAATCTTGTCAGGGTTATCAATTTCTGTGACCTCACAACAACTCATGGGAGATCAGTTCTTTCAGCCATATTAGTTAGCACAGAACACACAGGCAATTACTTCACACACGGTCCTGTCCCAAAACATCTCTCTGTCTGCCGGGCCCACTCGTTTTGTTGTAGTGTTTGGCTTATGATGAAAGAATTGTCACGCTGCAGGAGTGTTTGTGTGGATGCTGGAGAATGAATGTGTGTCTGTGCGAGTGTGTAAGTGCCGAACCAGGGGTGGTCAACCTAAGCAGTATTAGCCGCTAAACCCTGCATGCTGAGATCTCTCTGCCCTCTCCCAGATTGTGTGCATCAGTGTGTATGCATGTTCGGGTATGTGTGTAAGGCTATAGACAACATGGAAAGTGTTTAAGAAGCGAGAGACAGAGAGACACTCAGAACATTAGGGGTTAGAGAGTGGGACCTGTCATTTCATAGGCCTGATGTTGTGCTTAGTAGGAAGCTCGCCATTGGGTGTCTCCATGGCAACCCCTGGTGATGTTACCTCCAGACCTGCTGATTTTTAGAGGCAATTTCACTAGCTGTGATTCTATTTATCAGACTAGTCAAAGCAAGAGGCCAATTCAGCTCACTCCCAACAACAACTGATGTACAAACTACAGCAAGATTTACAAGATAAATTCTAGCATTTTGCTCCAACACAAAAGCATATAGAGTTCATGACTTCATATCATATCTCCAAGCAAAAACATTGCTGATGAACAGACCCTAGGGCAAACATGTGGAAACTAGAACATGATGCCAGACAAACAGCAAACAGATGGAGCTAAACAAGAAATGAAGTAAAAATGACGGCTTCCTTAAGAAGCTGCTCCCGTAGACTTGTTAACACACATGTACATGTCCATTATTGATGAGGATTCCGAGAATCAGCAGGCTGAAAATTAAATAAAAAATGCCAAAGGCAGTGCAGGGTGTGGATCACTCATGAATTATTGGCGCTACATAGTGTAAGGGACCTCTGCAAATCTGAGTTCACAAATTAACAATCGGCACGCATCCTGGTGCATTTGTTAGTTCGAAAACAATTCATCAAATCTGAATGATCCACAGTAGATGTGCACTTAGTCACACCCTTGTGGACACCCTTATGCACACATGAGCAAAGACACACATGCACCCACACACAAGGGACACGCATGAGCACACAAAAACGCCCGAGACATCGAGGAAGGGATGTGGTTTGACTGTGAGATCTATTTTTGGAGGAAGTCAAACCTTTGATAGTGCTAATGTACAACCATATTATGATATGACGGTACAGTCAGTTTTGTTCTACAACCCCAATTCCGAAAAAATGTGGGACAGTATGAAACATGCTAATAAAAACAAAAAGGAATGATTTGTAAATTATATTCACTCTTTGCTATATTGAAAGCACTACAACTACACATTATATGATGTTTTACCTTGTGAATTCCATTGTTTGTTTGTTTTTAATGTACAGTAATTTCAAAAAAGATGATTGCAACACACTCTAAAAAAGTTGAGACAGGGCAATTTAAGACTATTTTATGAGTTAAAATAACAAGGCAATGTGAAACAGGAGATGTTAAACAGGTGAGGCAATTGTGTCATAGTATATAAGGAGCCTCCAAAAACAGCCTAGTCTTTCAAGAGCAAGGATCATTTTGAGACTTGTCAATTTGCCAACAGATGCTTCAGCAAATAATCCAGCACTTTGAAAAAAATTTCCCCAAAGACAAATTGGAAGGACTTTGGGCATTTCACCCTCTACAGTGCACAATATAGGTAAAACATTCAAGGAATATGGTCAAATCTCGGTGCGTAAAGGGCAAGACGAAAACCACTTCTGAATGCGTGTGATCTCTGATCCCTCAGACATCACTGTCTTAAAAAACATCATTCATCTGTAATGGATATCATGAACATGGGCTTGGGATTACTTTAGTAAACCTTTGTTAGTCAAAACCACTCGCCGCTGCATCCACAGATGCAAGTTAAGACTTTACTATGCAAAGCAGAAGCTCTACATCAACACTGTTCTCATGTGCTGACTTCTCTGGCCTCGGTCACATCTTAGATAAAAAGTAGAACAAAGAAACTGTGTTTTTTGGTCCGATGAGCCCACATTTCAAATAGTTTTTGAAAAACACAGCCGTCGTGTTCTCCGGGCCAAAGAGGAAAAGGACCATCCAAGCTGTTATCAGTATCAGGTCCAAAAGCCAGTGTCTGAATGGGCCAGGGGTGTGTCAGTGTCCATAGCATGGGTAACATCTGTAAGGGCACCATTAATGCAGACAGATATGTGCAAATTTTGGAGAAGCATATACTGCCATCCAGCACTGTCTATTCCAGAGACATCCCAGAATTTTCAGCAGGACAACTTCAAACCATATACTGGCCGAATAAGCAGAGAATGCGGGTGCTAGATTGGCCTGCCTGCAGTCCTGACCATCTCCAACTGAGAATGAGTGGTGCATTATGAAGTTCACAATACAGCAACGAAGACCCCATACAATTGTGAAGACCTGCATAATGGAGGAATGGGGGAAATTTACACTTTTTTCTCCCCAATTTAGAATGCCCAATTCCTAATGCACTCTAAGTCCTCGTGGTGGCGTAGATCCGGGTGGCGGAGGATGAATCTCAGTTGCCTCCATGTCTGAGACCGTCAATCCACATGTCTTATCACGTGGCTTGTTGAGCGTGTTACAGCGGAGACGTAGCATGTGTGGAGGCCCACGCTATTCTCCATGGTATCCACGCACAACTCACCAGGCACCCCACCGAGTGTGAGAACCACACATTATAGTGACCATGAGGAGGTTACCCCATGTGACTCTACCCTCCTTAGCAATCGGGCCACTTTGGTTGCTTAGGAGACCTGGCTGGAGTCAGTCAGCACGCCCTGGATTCGAACTCATGACTCCAGGGGTGGTAGTCAGCATCAATATTCGCTGAGCTACCCAGGCCCCCGAAAATTCCACTTTTTAAACTTAAACTTGTGTCTTCAGTGCCAAATTGCTTGGTAAGTGTTATTAGAAGAAATGGTGATGACTCGACTGTCCCAACTTTTTTGGAGTGTGTTGCAATCATCTGATTTGAAATTACTGCACATATAAAAAAAAAAAAAAAAAAAAAAATGAAATTCACTAGGTAAAACATCATATAATGTTTGTTTTTATTAGCATTTTTCAGACTGTCCCAACGTTTTTGGAATTGGGGTTGTACCATTGACATACAAATGTGAAAACTTTCTTTGCATTGAAGCTTCAACAAGAGAAAATGTGAGAGTAAGAAAAAGGATGATGGTAGAGGGAAAGAGAAAAGTTTCTAGCCTTTCGTGATATGCAACCATTTTGATGTGGAAGTAAAGTCAGTTGTTCGGGCGATAACATACAAAAGTCACAGTCACAGCTATTGAAATGAAACTTCAACAAAGAAAGAAAATGGGTGAGCAAGAAACAGGCAAGAGGCAGAGCAAAAGAGAAACATTTTCAGCCTTTGATGATAAGAGCGAGTATTCTCAGAACACTCCATAAAGATCAGTGATGTAAAATCAATGGGCGGGTCATCGAGTTTCACGTGTTGCCCGTTCTTCCCTTCCTGACTGAATTTAATAATCCCTTTAAAGATGCTGTTTAAACCTTAGGGATGGATTGTTTTGTCAATAAGGCAGCTTTTATGAAAGTCTTAAAAGCATGGAGTGAAGTGTGGCAGGGCTACTTTAGAGAAACATTGTCCACACATATGGGATCAGGTTTCTGCGCCTGAGAGAAGAAACGAGAGCATATTAAAGAGAAAGAGAGAGAGAACTGGATGACTGGCATGCTTCAGTTCTCTGACAGCCAAGCCCGCCCATGTCAAGAGAAGTTGAAACTTGTTCAAGAAAAGCTATGGATGATTGCTCTGTGTGCTTTTCGTGTGTAATATTTGGCAATGTTCATATAGCTTAAATGTGACCTCTGACACAATAGGTATCTCGAAGAGGTGATACACAACATTTTTACCCATAGGAAAGGAAAGTCACAATTGAGAATTTTGTAGTACCTCAATTGTTTCTCCTAGACAGCAATGATATTAAATTGAAAGTGGAGACTTTTGCTTGAGAATAAATAAATAAACAGTAGTCTCAGAAGAGATCTTAACAATGTCTCAATCTGTCCTCAGATTTGCTAAGATACCAAAGCATTCAACCAATCAATCGGTAACCAAATTATCTGAGCTACACTATTCACCTTAATTTTATAGCTTTGGAAACTTAGATATGGCAAAAACATAAGATTTCTTGAATGTTAGCTCATACAAAAACATAAAAATGAACAATATTATCACAATTTGTCCTATGTTTAAGCCCTAACCCAGACCTAAACATAAAGTCTAACCCCTTACCTAAACCGTAAACCTCACCATTATTTTAATAGTAAAATAACTTTTTTGTACCACGGAAGAAAACATTGGTGCTTGGAACAAGACAAGGGAAGTGTATCACAAGATATTGACATACATGAGTCATTTGTATTGCATAAATAAATATGGAATGAATAACCAAATTTTTTCACAGACATTTCCTTTCTTAAAATAAAGGGTTGGGTAGGAGGCTAGCTAAAATTTGATGTCTGTATTGGGAATAAAAACTGTACCTTTTCATATGAGCCAATTTGTAAGATATTTTACGATTTCGCATCTCGTACAAATTATTATAAGTTGTCATGAGACTATATTGTATAATTTCTTTTTTAGGAATTTGAGGAGAAACATCTGAGACAAAGCTGATACTATAAAACATAATTTGAACTCCTCAGCTATCAAAGAGCAACCTCTAAGAAATACAATTGTCCTCTAAGTACTGGTTTTGGACTACAGTATATTTGTGTTTGCGAGTATGTGTTTGCTAAATCTATCATTCTAGATGAGTAGTGTGTAGTGTGCATACATGTCTGTGAGTGTCATTGTGCATGCATGCATATGTATGTACATGTGTGTGTGTGTAGAAGTGGCCCACAGGATGTGAAAAGGTCTGGATGAGATGAGCCAGAGCCTGTGTCCTAGAGCGCTCTTCACACAGTCTTTCTGTCAAGGTGTTTTAGCATGAATATCCATGGTCTTTCAACAAAATACCTACACACCCTGGGGTCAATCTGCCAAACAAAAGACATATTTACACCAGAGAGACACCAAGCATGCCAGCCCAGCCTACACCCTCAAAATCCCCTTGCTACATTAGGAGTAGATGGAGACATTGTGGAGAGCTCAACTCCATGAAGCTGGATGGATATAAGTTTGCCTTTTTCTGCACAGTTGGGCTCAGTCTGTTCTCAAGTGTTTGCTAACAATTCTGCCATACTGGAATTTCAGCACTTGCTCAGACCTGATCTCTATCTGTGTTGTGTCAACAGCAGACAAGTTGGAGTGGTTCTGTGTGTGTGTGTGCGTGCATGTATGTTCATGAGTGTGCATTTAGTCATCTGATGTCGTTTGTCATGTGTGTGCACATGTAAACGAGAACAGCGCAGTTAATATAAATTCTTTCTCTGCGAGAGAAGATGTCTCTGTATGTGGAAATATATGTGCATGGATGGCTCTTTGGCAGTAAGTTGTCGTGGGATATGTGCGTGTGTGTGTGTGCATGCATTCGTACAGAGTCTGTGAACCATAAAAGGGTGCACCCCTCCTCTTTCTCTCTCTCTGTCTTACATCACAATGAGCCCCAGGCACTGCTTACATTTTTTCTTCATTTCTCTCCTTTTTCATCCTCTCTTTTGTGGGGGAATGTGCACATGACAGACTGTGGGTGGATCTGCACTAGAGCAAATTGGTTATGTTTATAAATCTAGGAACAGATTGGACCACTGATTAGCAAGCCGACCACTGATTAGCTAATGAGCTTTTAGCATTACATTGATTGCAAGGTCATAGTGAACTTCACCTCGCCAACAACAACCACAAAAATAAGCATGCTAGAGCAGGTAACACCTCATATATTTATATTACGTGCTACAGATAAAAAAAAGATGGTGCTAGCCTTGGTATTTTCTCCTTAACACCATGTTCTAACCAGGCGTGATAAGGTAAAGTGATTAACGATGAAACACTCTCTTTCATTTAAATTAGAGTTTTTGTCCTAACAAGCCGCGAACACAACGACATTTTGTCAGCCGCTTAGTTGATATTTTTCAGCATCTTTGAAGCCCCGCCCACAGTGAAATCTCATTGGTCCAAAAATCTGCCATATACAACTCTATATTAAACATCACATCTGTTCTTATTGGCTGGGATTGTGTTGCGTCGTGCAGCTTTTTCGATTTCAGTGTGGTGAAAATTACTTCTTACTTTACTTTTTAGTAAAAATTACATATTAAATTGCACCTATTAAAGTCCCTTTAAGTCAGGTCACTCGGTGGCCATGTTCGTAACACATTCTGGCAGCCCGTGGGGCGCTATTTTCTATGGATACAAGTACAGCTTCTATCTATTTGAATGGGGAAAGACCAAAATCTCCAAAATTGTTGGTCAAGATTATGAGCAAATAACATTTTTAAAATATGTAAAATCAGACAACAATAGTATTATAAATTCTGTTCCTTTAGCTCAGATCACACTACAAAATACTATTTTTTAGGTCCAGCTCATTTAACTGCTAAGGCGAAGCATCCATTCATACATATCTGCAATATTCAGCATTAGTTTTCATATTCATAAGTAGTGGTCAACCGATATATCACAGAGGCCGATAAATCGGACGGTATTCTGACTTTTTTTAATTATCGTATTGGCCGATACATTTTCCTGTTTGGCCGATTTGTTTCTTGAGGGCGCCGAGAATCGCCTGCTTGCATGTGAAGCGACTGAGACATGTAAATGACCAGTCACAGTTCGTTTTGTTGTTACATGCCATCGTGTTACTACAATAATAGACCGTGTGTAACACAGTCTCTTTTAAACGTTCTGCATATCAGAGCCACGGCAGCCGCGTTTGAGCTCATAATGTTAAAGTGCTCGCCTGTTTCATTCTCCCTCTCTCTCTCCTCAACAGTTCCTTGTAACTTTTATCTGTCTTGTCTAATGATAAAAATGCAAATATCAATAAAACGAATATCATATACTGTCTGCAAATATGCACATATCTCTTTTAAGCAGATGTAATAAACCAACCTCACACAACTTGAGCAGATCCAGCATCCTTTGGAACGCTCATAAATCTTCCTCTGAAGTGTGTATTCTAACAGTCTATCCTCAACAGCTCCCTGTAAGTTTTAACTTTCTTTTCGAATGATAAAATGTACTTATCAATAAAACTTGTATTATATACCGGCTGCAAATATGCAGATATCTTGTTTAAACAAATGTAATTCATGATCCTCATGAAAATCCAGCGTTTTCTTCCTATTGAGCGCTCATCTAATATCTTCCTCTGAAGCTGGTATTCTATCAGCTAGAATCAAAACTTCAGAATCAGGATCAAATTTTTCTCTGATACACAAATCATGACAGTCAGTCTGTGACAATCCAAGCAGGTGGTCCAGGCCGTTTAAACTGTCAGGAGATTGTTGTTCGTGCTGGATCCGCACAACCACGTGAGTGCAACTTCAAAGTAAAAGCGCTTCACTTGTGCTACAGGTAAATGTCTTATTCACTGTGCACTGTATGTAGAATTGGTTTGATTCTCTATTTTTATTTTTTATTTTTTATTTTTTTTGAGAAAATGCAATTTCTAACATGGACATGCCATCCATGTTTGCTAGACTACTGTGTGTACTGTTATTTCCTTCTTCCTAATATATTAACAATTTCTTCATGTGCAAATAAATTACTAAAATTTGATGACAAAATAGAAATCAGAAGAAACTGCTATCTACCATTGAAAATACAATATTATTTTTTAGATTCTTTTTTTGTAGTTTTGTGTGAAACTGAGTAAGTATAGTGCTAAATAAGAGTTTTGCTTTTTTTTTTTAGCAATTTATGTTTATGTTATTTACTATATTTAATTGTGTGATATATCAGCATTGTATCAGCGTATCTGCCACCCTGCTCTCTGTATATTGGCATCGGCCATTAAAAAACCCATATCGGTCGACCACTATTGATAAGTGTACCAGTGACCCATCTCATTTTATACAGTCTCTGATTAAGCCAGGTTGGGACATACAATAGTGTTAGATGTCACAGTATAGCAAACAAAGTAAAAGTGTAAAAATGTAGCATCGTATTACAATTAAAAATATACATTTGATATCACTTCCAACACTATGGAATTCTTTGAAATACCTTAAGTTGCCTATTAAATACCATAATATTTACATTTATGCATTTGGCAGATGCTTTTATCCAAAGCGACTTACAGTGCACTTATTACAGGGACAGTCCCCCCGGAGCAACCTGGAGTTAAGTGTCTTGCTCAAGGACACAATGGTGGTGGCTGTGGGGATTGAATCAGCAACCTTCTGATTACCAGTTATGTGCTTTAGCCCACTATGCCACCACCATAATATGATCACAAACAAATAGTACCATGGTAATGTATAACGTGTATGATCTGATACAGTCATGGTATCGCTGCAGTTTTGTATGGGAAGTTAAAAAAAAAAAAAAAGTGACTAAACTGGTCAGACCACAAATCTCAGGTTTTCATGTATGTCCTCTACTGATTATGCAAATGAACATAGCATCAGAATTTAAAGTAAAAAACAGTGGTAAATGCCTGGCATGGTTGGTGATGACAGTCAGATCTTATGTATGTGTGTGTTCTTCTCACTGAGGACTTGTATGTGTGTTAATAAAGCTGGCAGTGCCAGCATGAGACCACCAAAGTGACAGCTAGGTGGAGACCCATTAAACCTGCTGCTGTGATGTCATTCCCCCCCCACACACAGAGTTGCCAGTTGACTTCCTACCAATGTGTGGTTGCTTGTTTGTGTGTTTGCCCAGACGAGAGGCAGTGCCCTCTGGCCCAAACGCTTGCCTGCGGCATCAAGCTGCATGAAAAAGCCCTCAGAGATACTAGCAAGGAGAATTTTACAATGTTGTGTTTGGGAATTGGGCATGTGATGATGCCCTCCCTCACTGATGTATTATTGCTCTCTTTCTCTCTCTGGACTGGGTGGGGAATCAGAGGAGAACAGGCATGCCAAGAATGACCTCATATTCCCCAGCTCCAGAAGAGTGGGAACTTTCTCTTTCTTTCTCTCTCTGTCTCTCAGAAGCACATCCAGCACCTCACAGCAGTTGCGCTCAGCTAAGTTTTCAGTGTTGTGTTTGAATGCTGAAACAGAGGTAGATCACAGCGATGGTCTCCTCTCGCCTCGGGCTGGAGTTGTTCAGGCCTGTAGTCTTCCTGCATGTTCCTGGCTGCATTCTTTACTCAAACGACTCATTGCGATCGCCGCTGCGCCCTTCGCTCTTTCTCACCAACCAGCTGCATGTTTATAAAATGTGTTCCTCAGCCCCCAGGCAGCGGCCCCTCTCTTTAAAATCAACTTTAGAGGGGACTTCACAGCTCTGTTAATGGAAAGGTTTTGACTTTGTTTGGCAAGCAGAGTTTGTGGGGGTGCACCGGGGGTAAGTTTGCTGAAGTAATGGCCAGCCTCTGTTGGAGGGGGGCTGATGCAGCAGGGATTATAGACCAAGCCCTGCTTGAGACTTGCCCAAAAGCCCCCTTTACATCTTCTCTGTTTTCTTTGGAAATAGGCTGTTCTGCTGTGCTAGAGTGGACTAGGTAATCCCCATAATGTCTGTGGTAAATACAACCAAGGAATACCTGGCCACGTAAACACTGCAGAGTTTTGGGAATGACAACCACATTTAAATGCAAGTGTGAATCCCCTTAATTATCATTCCTTTTGTGTACGGAATACAGGAGTCACTCTCGAAATTGTGATGGTTGATAATGATAATCGAGCAATTGTTTTAGGAGAAGTGCTTTGTTTGGTTTTTGCTCCTTAAGCTTATTTTAAGCAGTGCACTCTCTCTTGACCATACTATACGGGTTTCCGCTAGACTGCAAGGATGGTGGGAGCAACTACTGTGAAGAGAGACAGACTTGTATCAAAATTGAGTCAAGACACTCACCTAGCAATGTCCAAGGGAGAACAGTATAACTATTTAAAGGGTTAGTTCACCCAAAAATGAAAATCCTCTCATGATATACTTACCTTTAAGCCAGCCCAGATGTGTATGACTTTACTTCTTCAGCAGAACTGAAGTGAAGATTTTTATAAGCACATTTCAGCTCTGTTTGTCCATACAATGCAAGTGAATGGGTGCCATCAAGCTGCTGGCTGTTTAATGGTCCAAAAGGCATATTTAGGCAGCATAAAAGTAATCCACATTACTCCAGTCGACCAATTAATGTCCTCAGAAGCAAACTGATTGGTTTGTGTAAAAAATAAATCAATAATTAAAACTTTATTAAATAAAAATAAAAAATCGATGCCAGCCTGATGGTAACTGTTTACTTGCATTGTATGGACAAAAAGAGCTGAAATGGGCTTATAAAAATCTTCACTTCAGTTCTGCTGAAGAAGGAAAGTCATACACATCTGGGATGGCTTAAAGGTAAGTAAATCATGAGAGAATTTTCATTTTTGGGTGAACTGTTCCTTTTAAGTTTTTCAGTTCGGTTCTGTACACCACATGGTTTTAATGAAAATTCAGTTGTCGCTACTTGAATTTTTTGGGAGTGAATTCAGTTGTAGTAGAATGTGTGTTACTCTGTCAGTACATTTACATTCACATTTATAATTGTGCTACAGCAGGTTTTTGCGTTGTTGAACTACAGTCTTCATCTGTCATTACATAATGCGTAATCAAATATTTGAAGGATGAACGTCAGCTGAGGAAGTGTTAAATACATGTGCGTTTCACCACTGTCTTTTGGAGCATGTGCACAACACCGAGGCCAAATTAATGTTATTTGTTTAGCACTCAGAAGAGGACTACCTTATTTATCTGCATTGTGTACATGGCCACTGTTTCCCTCAGACCCAACAGAGTGAGTCCTTCTTATGGGATTCCATCTATTTGGTCTAAGACGCATCACAGAGGCTGAGGGGAACGCCAATGTTATTAAGAACAAGAGGAGAGGTGAGAAAGGCAGCAATATGGGGAGGGAGAGGGGTGTGGTGGGGCTGAACGGAATTGTATGAGGTGAGAGATGCAAGTGGGTGTCAGTAAGTTGGTCCTTTATGCACTCCCCCTCGCCTGTCTCCACCAATGGAACAGGTTAACAAAACTCCTCCAGGCCTGAAGTATTAGAGTTGTGCGCTGATTAAAAGGAGTGTGTAAATGTGTGTGTGTTTAAGAGCGAGAGTATATGTGTGTGAGTGGGGGGGGGGGGGGGGGGGGCAGGAGTGTACATGGAATTTGTGCAGCAAACAGCTGGACTACTTTATTTAAACACAGGCAGGCCATAACGACTGACCCTAGATTGACTTCAAGTGGGGAGGAGCCAAGGTGGACTTTTATGACTTTGAGGCTGAAAAAAGATGCTCATATTTTTTTTAAATCTCCCCTCGAGGCATGCCAACATGTGAATGACTAATTACTTAAGTAAATGGATCTGTGGAGCAGACATAGATAATAAAGTTGGTTTCACCCGAGGGGCCTTACTTGAAGATTATCAGTTAGCAAGCTAAGTTAGCACAATGGGTATTAGTGCCTACTTGATAAAGCACTTTAACTTTATTTTAACTAATTACACCTCATTACATCTTTGAAATCTTTTATTCAATGCATTTTTGGGGGGTTAGATTCCAGTAGAGCCACAGATGCAGATCTGATTCATCCAGATCATTCTACTCTGTCAGTATCACCTATATGCCTGTTTGTGGGTTTTTAATATACATGTAAATGTAGCTGAGTGTGTTGAAATGCGATTTCATGAGTGAATTTGGTCCTCTGTAGTCATGCACGTGCCTCCTCACGCAGTTTACATCTGAAAGAGAGAGGCGATCAAGTGAATGAGCAAACGAAGAAGGCATTTCTGAGAAAAAACTACACACTTCATATGCATTTAGATAGACATACTGAAATCTAACCTTTTGTATCTCCAATCCAGATCTTTCCAGCAATGCTTATTAAATTATTCCCTAATTGGTCACGCAACAAAGCCAGCTGATGAAAAAGACAATTTCTTGCTTTTAATTGGCCATTTCATGTGCCGTTCGCGCTACACCTGTGCATTTGTAATGAGAGTGGGATATTAGTGGACGCCCTGGCAGACCAGACAGAGATCACATCGACTGTCAGTGAAGATGAAAATGAGCTATGGTGCTCCAACACATTACGAAACACACTCTCAGTAACGTAATGAGAAGAACCAAACTGTGGCCTCTATCAAGGTTCATTTGGCTCATAAGAGCTCCCAATTCGATCTTTCTTCTCTTCCCTTTCAGTAAAGTTCTGTATTTTTAACCCTCCTCTTTTTACTCTACTTCGGAGGTGCCACTAGTGGAATTTTGCTTTAAAATAGCCCCCCATTGTCCCAAGCAGGCCTGAATAGTCGGCTTCATTGTGTGCCTATGGGAAGTAGAAACCGAACAGGCCATAAACGCAGTCCTATAGCGCGGAGAGGTCGCGCAAAGGTGAACTTTTACTCCTAATGGAGGCGGCAGCTTTACCCGGGCCCATATGGCTCCCTGCTCCTTTTGATTGCCTTCTTAACCGTCAGCGCCAGGGCGTCCGCCTGGCTCACAGAACAGAGCATGACCATTCTTTCTCTTTTTCCTCACACTTTTACACCCCCCCCCCTCCCCCCCACATGCCGCCCCCCACCCAAATCCATCCCCCTGCCTGGTATTGTGTAGCACTTGTCCTTTGTTCCAGCCTTTGGTGCATCTGGCCTTAGATATAGTGAGGACCGAGAGAGGAAGCTTAAGATACCTTAAAAAAAAAGAAAAAGAAAGAACAGCCATTTCCACAATTT
The DNA here is from genome assembly GCF_019703515.2 of Myxocyprinus asiaticus. Taxonomy (NCBI): domain Eukaryota; kingdom Metazoa; phylum Chordata; class Actinopteri; order Cypriniformes; family Catostomidae; genus Myxocyprinus; species Myxocyprinus asiaticus. The sequence continues at coordinate 39,943,909 of NC_059364.1, read as the reverse complement.
TTTCCAAAAAAAGTGGAAAAAGAGAGAGAGAGAGAGAGAGACTGAAAGAGGGAGGAAAATCCAAACGGCAGAGGTCAGCAGATAGACAACAGTGGCCCCCCTTTGACCCCAGCCTGAGATGAAGGTAGTAAAAGGAATGCCTAGTCTGAGACTCCCCCTGCTTTGCAGCCCTGCTGGTGATAAAACTCCAGACATTCCCTCATTTGATGGTGCACTGCCATGTCAGTACATTCCTCCCTGCTCTTTTTTTTTTAAAGGTGATGTCGTAGAGTGATATTGGCGATAACTGTGTGCTCTGGTGAAATAGATTTATAGGAACAAAAAACATTCTAACTGTTTGTCTAATTGAACATTCAATGATTTTACCACTCTAAAAGTGTGTTCTTAAAAGGATATTTCATTCAAAAATGAATATTCTGTCATCATTTATTCATCATCGTTGTTGTTTGAAACCCTTGTGACTTTTTTCTTCTTCTGTGGAACTCGAAAGTAGGTGTTTTATGCATTATGTTAGTCTCAATCACTATTTACTTCCATTGCATTTTTTTTTTCATTCAACGGAAGTGAATGGTGACTGAGTTTGTCATTCTGCCTAACATCTCCTTTTGTGTTCTATGGAAGAACGAAAGTCATGTCACAACATTAGGGAGAGTAAAATTGTTAAAATCACTATATCGCATGGCTTTGAGTGGCTTATAGCTTTTACAAATAATGGAAACAGTTCAATAACCTGTTTATATTTAATGCTTATTAATTCAACTTATGGGAATAAACAATTCGTCGCTAAAGTAATATAGTTCACAAGTCAAAGTTCATCCACATTAATCCTTTTTAGTTTGAATTCTGTTTTTAGTTTCCTAACATCATCGTTTTACAAAGTATGCGACAATGGGGAGCATTTTCGAAAGTCTCCATTTTTTGATGGAGGAAAACGCCATTCTATTGTGGATGAAAGGCATAAATGTAGAAAAAACAATGTGTTTTCAAACCAAAATGCATTAATCTGGATGTGGCCTAACTGTAGACTGTTTGCGGTTGCCAGACAACTTGCCGTATTAATATAACATATGCGGTCGCAAGTGTGCATTTATCAGCATTTTGCAATGGCTTTCAATGTGGCTCATCCCAGAATGTCAAGTTGAAACTATCCGTTTTATAATTAAGAAGAAAGAAGCCTAGAAGATACCTATGTGAACATCTATTTGTCTGTTAGTTCTGCTCTCTCTTTATTTCTCCCTTTCTCTCTCCCTTAACCCCAAGCTCTTCTCTTTTGCTTTTCTCAGGCTGAAAAGACTAGCTGGGCTATTGTTTCCTTAAAAGTCTACTAATGCCCCCCTAAAAGGATGAAATGGAAGTGTCCAACTGTGGTAACAGCAGGAGGACATAAATCAAGTTGGAACCCCTGAGCTTGGTCTCCTGGAGGTGACCAGGGTCACGGGGTCACAAGAGGGGATTTAGGCACAACAAGGTCCAATGTATGGTGCGGGGAGGCTGGGGGTCAGAAGCTACAGGGGCCAGATATGTTTTTGTCGTTAATGTTATGCGTAATAGCAGAAATGCAGTGCATGTGAAACCAGTCTGTTCTTTTCTGATGAAAAAAAGCGCCTCATTCAGTCCACAGTTGTATTCTTCTCTCTCTAGGGAGACACAAGGAAAAAGAAAACATGGCTTGTACTAGTGTTCTTTTGACAATGCAACACTTTTTCTGTTAGCAAACATTTCCTAAACAAATTAATTCATGTGGTGCATAGCAACTGTGTTACATCTGGCATGAGGATTTTGAACGGTTCAACTGTTTAAAATAAAGTAGATAAAAAGGAAAGTATCTTGAACGTGCACAGAAAGATAAAAACGCAATTTTCCTAAAAATGCTTTTGTGCACCACAGTTAGTAGATGACATACAGAGCCAGCGCAAGTTTGTACAAGTCATAAGCTTTGTGAGCATTTCTGTTATGGAACAACTTCTCTCTGACACTCCCACTAGAGTACTACAGGATTAGAGAAAAAAAAAATCCCTCAATTACCCCTCCGATTAGTTATCTGGGCTGGCCTGGACAGCAGCAGGCTTGGACGTGACTGTGTTCATGGGACAAATCTCCCAAAAAATGCATCCACTTTTTCTTCATGTGTTCCAAAACCTGACCATGTGTTGTTTCTTCTTGTCTCTTACAGGTTCATTAATGCAAGAAGGAGAATAGTGCAGCCCATGATCGACCAGTCCAACCGAGCAGGCAAGTCCCCTATAGTTTCTGTATTCAAGTCGCGCAGGCGCAAGCCCCCAGCAAGCCATGCACCCGGAGGCCCACCTGCCGGTAAATACTTAGCCCAGCCTGGATGTCAACAATGATTGACCACTAAAATCCATCCAATTAACCCAAAGCACTAATCATGCTGACTTGGGTGCAATATAACCCAAAGATGGAGGGGAGCAAGCAAACACATACACTTGATTAAACTATTGAAACTAACTACAACGAGACGTCAAATGTGTGACTGCTCCTTATCTAGCTCTGTATCCTCCAAAATAACTCCAAAGCTTAGTGGAGAGCCTTTTGACTAAGCAAACAGGAGGATATTAATATGTATTTTTATCATTACATTTTTTAGTGACCGTGTTTTGCCTTCCATCTTCCTCTAAATTTGTCCTGTTATTGAGCAGTGCCCCTGGTGCATGGCTTGTTGTGGACTGCTGTAAAGTTTATTACCTGTAATAGAGTTCAAGGGGCAGGGTTGCATTAGGGACTCAGTAAAGTTCAAAGGCATTCATTGGGGTTGAGCTGTTGTTTTTGACCAAATAACCCCCTCAACACAAACACACACACACACACACACACACACACACACACACACCCTTTAAAAAAAAAAAAAAAAAAAAAAAACAGTGCAAACTCCTGGTAAGTACATCTAAATTATCTCATGTGGTAAAATTGTATTTTGTATTTGTATTTTTTATTGGACAGTTTAATCAGTGTACTGCTAATGTTGAATTAAGATTTAATGTTGTCTAAAAATTAAGGCTGTTGATTTAATACATTAATTCAGTGCGATTAATTATATAAAAAATAATGCATTACAATAAATAACACAATTAGTCATACCTCCTGCCTGTACACAAATTCTGTAATAGCTAATTTTCCTACCTTCGGAGCAATTCAAGCTTGAAGTAGGTACCACCTTCCTGTTTTAGTGAGTCGCAGTCAGCAGGGGGCAGTCAGCGCAACTCCAGCTGTAAAGAAAATCAAAGCTACTGCTTTTTAAAGAAAGTTGCACTCCGAATGCAGGGATCACAGTTGACATTTTTCAAAGTTTAAAACTAAATTTAACCTGGCACATCATCCTAAAAATGTGCCATTTATGGCTAGAAACGCTGAAAACTAGTGAAAAGCAATGTAACCACAGTGAGATATTTAAAAAGCTATTTGGGAAATATGTATGTAGACCAACAGAAACAGCACACGCAAAACAAAGAAATGTGTTCTGTGAGAACAGCCCTTCATTTTACCTTGGACAGATTGATGAACATCAATTGCAAAATAGATTGATGTGGCCACATTTTGTATTGTCTAACCTGGTGGTTCTCAACCGTGTGCCTGCGGAGGCCCCCTAACACTACACATTTTGGATATCTCCCTAGTCAAACACACCTGATTCAACTCATCAGCTCGTTAGTGGAGACTTCAAGATCTGAATTGAGTGTGTCAGAAAAGGGAGATATACAAAATGTGCAGTGTTGGGGGGCCTCCAGGAACAGGGTTGAGAAACCAATCAATGCTTTACTTGTCTGCCACAATAATTTGATGTCTTTGAATTATCCAAATTATTATATTTCTAACAAATATTCTATTTGTAATTATTTTTACTATTTTATATTGTGTTTTGTTAGGGAGCCTTTTTCAGTTAATTTCGATATATATAAAATTATTTGCGATTAATTTGATATACAGTATTAATCAATATATCATGTAATTAATTCAATTAAAAGTTGTAATAGATTGACAGCCCTTCTTAAAATGTATCCAATATCTATACGGTTAGGTCTTTGTTCCCAGTACTTAGGCATTGGGCATGTTCTGTCAAGTGTGTTAGCTCTCATGAAACCCTAAGAAACTAGGCGAAATGCTTCAGTCTGTGTGTGTTAACAGATGATGTTTCTCTTGCAACTGAAACTTAATTAAAAGCACTAATTGACCGCTGTTCATTTCCCCCACATTCCCTCACCGTGCCCTCCTGTAGTAAGTCAAGGGGCTCCCTACAACCCAGATGGTCAACCCATGGGAGGCTTTGTGATGGACGGCCAGCAGCACATGGGAATCAGACCACCTGGTAAGACCTTGGCATGTCTTCTTCATCTCTGACATCTCCCACCTTCCCACAAGCCCCCCTCACTACCTCCTTCTCAGTCTGACTCCGATACCCTTGCCTGGCACAGGTGTGGTCCAATGCATTACACCCCTCACTCTTCTTTTCCAAAACCCATTTTCCCAGGATTCGCTCTCCTCTCTGTATCCAAGCCTCTTCCACCATGTGCAACTGGTCACTGTCGCTAACCACTCACCCCCCTCCCACCTCACCAGTTAAGCCGCAGGATTTGTCCAAAGCCAGGCTTCCTTCCAACCTTTAGCCTTTGAATGCATTATTTACTTGTTTGTTTACTTGTATTGTCTAATTTCCGTATGCTTTTCCTCTCTTCTCTATTAATAAATGGGGGATTGTGCTTTTGTTTCTTGTCCTTCTGTCTCTTGAGTTGTGGTCTGTTTATTTTCTCATCTTTTGGCATCTTCTTCGATTGTTTTCTCTCCTTATAGGGCCTATGAGTGGGATGGGCATGAATATGGGCATGGAGGGACAGTGGCACTACATGTAACCTTCTAGTTAACCAATCGCAAAGCAATGGGGGAAGTAAGTACAAAAGCAGGGCCACCAACTATTCATGATTTGTGACATGTTTTCAGCAATTCATTTGATTTGCTTTTACGAAATGGGAAAGAAATGTCTTTTTACTTCCTGCTTACCAATACTAATATTTCCTCTCATGTAAAGATTTTTCTCAAGGGTGACGAGCTTCGAGCAGGAGTTTGTGTGCTTGTGTATGTTTTCTTCTTTCTTACTTCTCCACAGTTTTGGCTATATTATTAAACAATGCATAGAGTCATATGGAAGGGTTAAAATGAGAGTGGGTGAGATAGAGAGAGATAAAGAGAGAGAGGGAGGGAGGAGGGATAGCTGAACGGGGAAAGAGGCAAATGCAGGGTGGGGGGATTGAGATTGGGGTTTTAGTCGGAGAAGGGGAGGGGTGCGTTACCATAGCAACAGACTGATTGGCAAAATGTAAGCAGTCTGCAGCAGTGCAAGGAGAGAAAAGTGCATGCTCCCAAAGTGTCTCCCTACAGCTGATGCATGAGTTACATATATACACCAACCTGCGAGGCAACGCACAAAGAATTGCTCTCTCACTCCGCAGCCGAATACATTCAGAATCTATATTAGCCTTACTTGGAATGTTTCAGATGGAGCTGCTTCTTTTGACTCTGAGACTTGGTCCACAGTTTTCTCGTTTGTCTTTACTAATAGGATTATTAATGGCAAAGGCAGAGGAGATGAAGCTGTGCAAAATGGAGGTGTGCACAGCAGGGTACACAGCTTAGTCCAGCCTAATTGACTATATCCAAAATTAAATATGCCATCACAAGTGGTGTGACAAATGGATTTGACTTATTCGGTATATAAAAATAAAGATCATTAAGGCAGCCATGCACAGAATACCTCTGTTGTCAAAGATGCTCTTTACTTCACTGTCTTTAACCAGGAGACACGGGCTGATAACAAACTCTGCGCTTTAAAACGTCACATCCCTGTGTGTCATCTTGTGTGCATATCTAAACACACAAGAGTGTTTCCCCATGTGCAAATGGCTGCTTTTCAGCAGCTGCCATAGTTCCCAGAAGACAGGAGAGAGAAACCTGCTTTAAACAGCCTCAATTTGCTTGCCGAATTCTGTAATTGGGGGCCGTATGTAGAATCTTAGATGAGATGGGTTGAGGTAAAAATGAGAGCGAGCGAAAGGGGGAAATGAGGATAGAAAAGGAAGCAGAGTGTGACAGAAATATGTCGCCATGGTGAAGAATGCCTGGTTTTTACAGCTTCATCTCTGAAATTTCCTAGCTTGTCTAATTTAAATATCGTTACTTTAGTTTCTAGGTCAATTAAACGTAAGTGGTGTTTTATACTTCACGGCCAATTAAATTAATAGGTTATTACAAAAAAAAAAAAAAAAAAATTATCTTATTTGATTAAGAGACCAAGGCTTCATTATATTTTATAAGCAGTTTTCATTAATTGAGGAATTTTCCTCAAGGCGAGATTAAGCAGTTATTTGCTGGGAAGTCCTAAGACCTGAAATTAAGGTATTCCGAGCAGTCAAACTGCAACATTACTTAAAACCGAAGCCAATTAAACATACTTAGCAAAGCGTTATGCTTTCTGCCCATGACGATTATAGAGCTTATGGCTCTCAGAAACAATACACCTGTCAGCGTGGATAAAGCCTAGCTACTCAAGCAGAAGAGGGCGAGCCTTTGATAAGTGAGGGAACGACTGTTTTATGGCCATTTCCCCCTGCACCGTTCTTTGTATTTTTTCTACAAAATTAGCCAAGGATGGCCAATTTTTTTTTTTTTTTTTTTTTTTAATAATTTCAAGACAAAAGCAAACACAGAAAGCATTAATTATGGGCATATGGACAAAAATGTTGCCCCCTCCGCCCATACTTGAATGCTGCTGGTATGCTTTGGTGAGCTGGAAGCTCTGCTGGAGACTCCTTTGTCTGAATTTTCATTCCTCCCAGTCATTAAGCAGAAGTTTGTTAACCTTTTGCAGGGTCAAAGTACCCATTTTTCTGCTCTGAACTTTTACTTTTAAGGGGGAAAGGGGGCCTTTAGGGATTTAGCTCCTGTATTGTCTGTGTCAAACATCCCCTGTTGATTCGGTCCCATGGCACCTCTGAAAATAGACAGGCAAGGAACTCAATGTATTGATTGACTTATTAAGTGAAAAAACACATTTGCAACGTGTGCCCTTTTCATGGCCAAGCATTGCTTTTCTGATAGAGTGGATGTTTTCCTTCCTAACGATATTCACCAACAATGTGTTCAAGGATTGAAATCAAATACAGTTGACGACCCCTCAAAAGCTCGGGTCAGACCTTTAGCTGTGAATAATTGCAGGGGCATACAGATTACTGCTTCACATGTGAGTGCAAAGCACAAACCATTCTAAATGCTATTCAAAAGCTGCAACCTAAGACCTATAACTAGGGCAATCATAAAATAGTTCTTTTTTTATTAACTTCAGTTTTATTTGTTGCTTTGTATCGCTGCTGTCACAGGGTTAGTGGCCTTTCCGGTAGTGGCACATGTACGCACCCAGGTGAGGCCTCTCAAGTGACGGCCTTTGTAAATTTTCACCTTTCGACTTTAATTTGAGCACAATGGCGGTGTTTCTCAGAGGGACTTTCAGAGCAAGCCAAAGACCTTTGCTCATTGTGTTTAAAGTGAGATAAGTGAGAGGAGAACGTAGAATAAAGGCATGGCTTATTTTACCTCATTTGTCATTGTTGTGGTCTCCTCTGGCAGAAAGACTTGGCTAGTGCTTGGGACACTTAGCAGTTCATTTCCACCTATGTGCCATTTAGTGTTTGGACAGATTCATTTTCCAAATTTTACATTGGACATTTGTGATTTCATGTACTGATTCAGATGGGATTGGGATATCTGTAGTTTTTTCAAAGATGGGAGTGTTTATTGTCTGGGTGCAGGGGTTATGGGAGTCATGCACTCTGAATTTGTGCACCACAAAACCAACAGAAACAAATAAGACTTATACATGTAAGTTTATAACATTATGTATGTAATAAAGGGAATTAATTTAGGTGAGGATCATACCTGGCTGATTTAACTTTCTTATTTAAATAAAATATGATGATGTAGGCAGTACTTGATCCACCACCTGGCATGTTGCCCAAAAGTTGGCAAAAAGTTGTAAATCCATAGTGAATTTGCACCTGGCAGTGCAACAAGACATTTATCTTTAGTTACAGTAGTCCATGAAGGGCAAAATTGAGGAGGATAAGCATTGTGAAAATCACAGAAATCACAGTTATTAATATTTGGATGGAATTAGATTTCTCACAGGTTTACCAGTTAGCCAAAAAACAGAACATAATTTGCTCCATCCTTTTATCGTTGTGTTAGAAAAACACAGATATGTTTGATTTGGATGGGATTAAAATCACAAAGTATGTCTGTGAAACGAAATTTTTCATGGCATCCTCAAGGAAAACTAGTACCGCCCAAATAGGGCTATATCTGTATTAATTTTAAGGTTCTCTTGGCTACTAGAACATATACTAGAATGTGGTTTAAAAGTTTAGAGAGTGCACATTAATCAATGCTTGCCCTCTTATCAGAAAATAAAAGTCAATGCCTTTTTCATTATAGGCACATCATAGTCACTGTTATTCAGTGGGTAGCCAATTATATAGATTTCATCACAGTGTTGTTTTTTGAGATGAATATAAAATTTGCAAATTAGCCAAACAACAGCTGCATATCGACCGTTGGGTTGACCTTAGTGAAGGACAGCCTTCCGGTTGACTAGGCGGGTACAACGGTGGCCGGTTCCCGGCTTGATAGATAAGGCACTGAGTACAGATCCCTGCAAAGTGCTGTGTTCAGGCCAGCGAGTTAGTCCCTAAAGAGGCACCCTCTCCCACTACATGGATTGCTCTTTTACTCTCTTCCCATTCATTACAGAGGACAGTACTCTCTCAGAGGCATCTCTTACAACCACATGACTTAGTCACATGTGCATTTCTGCTGCTGTGATTGCAGAGTCAAACTGTCCTTGAAAAGGGAATTATTGGCTTAATGACTTCCCTAATGGATAAATGCATAAACAAAGGCTAAAATGGATAATGTCATGTCTAACGGTTCCAAATGCAGCTTTAATAATATTGCTGTTCTGTTTTTTTTGTTTTGTTTTTTCATTCCAGGACTGCAAGGCATGCCAGCGGATTACCTGTCACACAGTGGCCCAGTGGGTATGGCTATGGGACAAGTAGGCTACAGCGCCTCCCAGATGCCCCACCCTGCTCAGTTGGGGCACGGACCTCCCATGCGTTCTTACATTTCTGGACACCCCCCCCACCCAGCGATGTTGATGCATGGAGGACCGCCTCACCCTGCCATGCCCATGTCAGTCTCTAGCCCCCCCATGTTCAATCCAGGAGACCCTACCATGGGCGGACAATTCATGGACATCCATGCCCAGTAATGTACTAAAACGGATACTTTAAATGACTGTGATGGACAGAAGAGGAACTGCGATTGGTTTTCTGGGGCTCACGTAGCACCCATTACATTCTGACTTGTTACAGAGACTGAGGAGCTTGTATCTTGGCTATACATTTGGACCAAGAAAGCAGCCAATTTCTGTATACTATTGGACACATTAAAAGGATGTGCCCTTTGTGTAAAACAGAGAGAGAGAGAGAGAGAGAGAGAGAGAGAGAGAGAGAGATTGAATTTATTACTATATCAGCCTCTAGAAGGGAGGGATGAGGACATACTGTATACTGTTGTAAAATTGCATTGGACTTTCATAAGAACTGGGGGGAGGGGGGGGGAGTATTGTAAATGTTATCGTATTGTTCTGCATATTATGTTGTTTCAAATATTTTTTTTTTTTTAAAGGATGTGAACTTTTTTTTCCACACTATGTGTGTGCCATCTCCATAGACTTTTGGCCTCCTCCATCATTTTGCGTTTAAAAGAGAGAGAAAAAAAAATATATGTGAATAAATCAATATTTCATGGAATACATGATTTGCTAGGCCATTTTTTTTTTTTTTTTTTTTTTTCTGTCCTGTGGGATGGTGGATTACCTGTGACCCATCAGGGCCTTAAGGAAGACACAGAATGATATCCACCTGTCTGAGCCACAGTCTTTAAGGAGGTCTTTATTTTGCATTCCCAGTTTGTACACATAATGGACACCCCCCCCCCCCCCCCCCCCAACACCTAACACATCAGCACTGGAACCAGTGAAATTTATTTGGATGTATGAGAAGCTGAATGTGATTGTGAATGTGTGTCAGGCCAACCCATCAAACTTTAAGCATTTAAGTTATTAATGGGACTTGGGATTCATATATGCTTTTGATTAAGCAAACTGTTTTTTGGGATATTGGTTTAACATGTTGCTATCACTTGTTTGAATTTTGGAGAGTTTATGTATACATTGTAAATGAATAAATTTTGTGTAAAAAGAGGGGAACATGAGCTATATTTCATATATTTGTGAATTCCAGGCCTGGTTTGATCTTAAATAACACTGGTTCATTTTTCATGCTTTATATCTGCTCAATATAATACTTACATATTCTAAAAACTAAGTCTTCATGGAACCTGTGCATGCAGAAATGAGCAGATAGCTCTGCAGATTTCCACAGAGTTTGAATAGCTGCTATTTACAGTGCAGATTCCATGCTGGCATACCAATAATTCTTGACAACAGAATATGTGGGATATTTTTTCATAAGAAACTATTACAATAGATTTTATATATATATATATATATATATATATATATATATATATATATATATATATATATATATATATATTATACATAGACTTTTTTATATATATATATATACTTGTTCAAAGTGGTTATATTATGCATATATTCAGTTGCCAACAGATTATTTTTTATTCCATTTGCAGTTTTTTGCTCTAAATTTTGTTAACATGCTTTTACCACCCTGCTTAATGAACCCAAAATTAAACCTCCTGGTTTAATTTCCATACCATTACACAGAGGTGATAATAAAAAAATAAATAAATAAATAAATAAATCTGATAAATGCCCTAAAGCAAATGATAATTTATGGTTCTATAAGACATCTATAGATTAAGCTGGGGATTGTTATTTTAGACTTGAATACTCACATTTTATTCCACCTGAGAACTTTTGGCAAAACCTTACATTACAGTGTAAATGCTAGAAACATATTAATGCATATTAATGTTAACATGTTGTAATTGCACATTGTTGTTTAATTAATTATAATAACACATAATATTACACAGACACTGTTATGTAAAGTGTCACCAAACGTTCTTATCCCATAAAAAAATAAAAATAACAATAATAAATAAATAAATAAATCTGAACACGAGGCGTTAAAATGCACAACAAGGTGAGTCCAATTTTTTTTTTTTTTTTTTTTTTTTTTTTTTTTTTCTAAAGGGAGCAGCATATCATAGCCTATATCGTGTAAAAACAGGTGCTCAAATCCGGAAGCAAACAGGTTGAAATGACGATGTTTGACTGCACATTCAACTTTCTCACGTTTGCTAGTGTGCAAAAATGTGCGGCCAATTTGACGGAGGCTCACACGGGGGACTAGATGAGGTGGAGGGACGGATAAAGGAAGAATTATCCCCCGTTTAGCATTAAAATTCATTTAGATAAAATTGCCACAAACACTTAAATGGGAAGATTAGTTCCCCCTCACGCCTTATTTCACTCACTCAATGGCTCCGTCAAGAGCGCTTGAAACGGCATTATCCAAGCGATGGCTGTTTCCAAGAGACCCGCTCAAGCCGAGCGCTGAAATAATCCCAAAACAGACACAACTAATCGAAATGTATGTTTACGATGGATTCAATACGACCACGAGAGGAAAATGTGGTATATAATTCTTGTGGGAATGCTGGAAAAAAGTTAGCCGGCTTGTAGAAAAAGGGTTGATGGCAGGTTAAACTACACTCCCATAATAAATCAATAAGTTCCCTTTCACAAACCCGTCCCTCAGTTTTCTATCGCCATTGTAGTTTTATTACCGTCTCTTCGCTGAATGTTTTGCTCTCAAGCAACGCGGAACACAGGCGACGTTTTAATGACACCGTTTCAGCTCCTCAGATTTGGATTCCTCAAGCGTTCGCCATTCGGTGCTCTGGAGACACGGGCGGAGATAAATGCCATGTTTGACTGCCATCTTTAGGGGATCTGGAAAACTGTCCTTAAGGGGGCATGCATGCATATTTTATGTTGCGCTGTTGTCCAGATATTTCCTAATGGATTGCAATAGTCGATAACTAAAATGATGTAGAAAAAAAAAAAAAAAAAAAAGATATATATATATATATATATATATATATATATATATATATATATATATATATTATTTTTATTTTTATTTTTATTTATTTTTTTATTTTTTGTGGATAATTTTATGTATAAAATTTATGCTAGATACTTAAAAATAAACGATTTGTTATGTATTTGGGTCAAAATTCACAGTGTTCATGTTGCCATGCTACTGAGTAATATTAATGAATACATCCTATACTATTATATTAATACATAATTGTTTTGTGAAGTAGCTTGAAAAAACGCATTGTTGTTGTTATTGTTGCTGTTGTAATTAATTATATTAATGTGTAACATGGACACTGTAATCTGATTTAGCCTATGGACAAACTGGAATACTTATAGTTCATATATTTGAGCATAGGCTACATATTCAAATTCCACTATATTACTTAGGGGAAAAAATATAAAAATTATATATATATATATATATATATATATATATATATATATATATATATATATATATATATATATATATGACATACATTTAAACTGCCATTTTTGTAGCATTTTGAAATGTACGTTCCATATATGTATGTCTAAGTATGTGACTTTTTTAAATTAGTGAAAACCATATGTGAACATATATTTCTTATTTGTGTTTTACATATAGTCCTAAATCAGATTTCTGTATGGGGTAAAGTGTTGCCCGTATTAAATATAGGCTACTGCCAATACAAAACCACTTCACTTTATTCAGTATTTTATTCAGGCTAGCACTTTTTTGAAAAATCAGTTTTTACAAAGTGCTTAACAGAAGACGTAGCTAATGTACGTTCACATAAAGAGATACAAGACAATAAACTAATAGGCCTACATAGCCAAAATATAGCTAGTACAAATTTGTAAACCTTGTTTCAGTTTTTCAATCCAGTTTCAACAGCGTTTAATAAACGTATCATTTCGTATGGCTATACAGATATACGTTTAAATTCCCACCGGTTAGTTTAGTCTCCTAATGAACGTTTCGTGACCTTTGCAAAATTAACATGAATATTGATTTTCTTTATTTACACGCAGTCAAATACATATAAGGACGACGCCTTTTCCATCTGTTGTTTAAGAAGAAAGCAGAAAGCTTTTATCTGGCTCTGACCACATATTGAACCCTGTGAGTAATGACTGAAAGAAATGTGTTCCATAAGCACAGAGGTGCCCAAACAAGACTTTCTGCCTCCCATAAAGAGCAGCATGGTTGTGCTGTTGCATGCTTCTGTCATCTGTACTCTCTATTCAAGTAGTTTTGCTTCAGTTTGAAAACTTTCACAAAGGGTCATGTGTCCTCCCAGCACGCCAGCAGAAGCAGTGACAAATGCAAATGCGGTCAGATCCACTGGTCTTGTTTGAGAGGGTTATGTCCACTCTCCATGACGTGTGTGTTTGTGTCTGTGACTTTTTGTATGTTAGTGAGAAATACTGCAGAAGCAAAAAATTGCCTTTAGCACACTTGGGTTATTCCATAATTTATTTGTCATTTTACATAAATAAAAGATCAAATACAATACAAATGTAAACTTGTATGTTCGGAAAACGCCATTAAAAGAAACACTACAGGCCATATGATTTTTTGTTGAATGTGGATTATACAATGTTACAATCCAAACCATTTGAGAAATCGTCATTTTTAAACATTTGAAACAATTGCAATGCGATTTGTAATAAATTACAATGCATTAATCAAAGCGTTTTAATGGCCAAAACAACTTTCACTTTAGTTGTCCAACTAAAGCATTTACCATTACTGGTGGTAGGCTATACAAAGCTAAAACTCGTTGTGTTTATTTAGCCTAATATGCTGAAAAAAATTCCAATAGACAAATCCACTCGCCCAGCAATCAGACTAACGCATAAAACTAATAAACAATAGACTAAATAAATATATTTGATCAGTCAGGTCGGTTCAAATACAATTGTAGGCAACGGCATGATGCTAAATACACAGAATTGTGATTTGAAACGAGAAACCGGTGCAGGATGTGTCTCTATGAAAGTGTAATTCTGTTTCAACAACTTACCAAGCGTGTTAACACATAGAATAATGCTGTGTGCCAGCTGGTTGACTACTAGAGAGAAAAGTCTGAAGAGAAGAGATGGAGTGTCCAGAACTGCACCAGGGCCATTTTGGATGTCATCTGTTTCCTTGGTGACTTTAGCCCACCCCTGAAAGCCCCTGGGCTCCAGGACTGTTGGAGAGAAACGCGCTATTTTCTGCACTATCATCTATCACTGTCACCACGTAATGATTCCCTTCGCAGCTCCTTATTGATGTTTGTAATTGCATTATCTCATAAGGGGGTGATCAATGAAAGCGAACTATGCATTGTGGGGTCAGAGGATGCAGGATTGCTTTCTTGTCCGCTCAATTCAATAAGCGGTTATTATACCGCGTCGTACTCCACAATTAAGATATGTATATATATATATTTTTTTTTCTTTTCCAGAGAAATAACAGAATAATTCAAATGTGTACCTCGTGAAAGCAAAAAGCACACGGAATGCAAGAACAATTAAGTTGCAACATCATGACTGAATGCCAACATGTTTTGCAGGGCCAATTGGACAAATAGCACACATTTTAAGCCACAGATGAAGCTCGTGAAAGTTTTGTTATAGAACATTTATAGCGTCTAAGCGCAATATTTGGATTGTTATTGTGCCACAATGGCCCTGAAGAACATTAGAAAAAAATAAATAAATAAATAAATAAATCCATTTAAAAAATCTCAGGCATCTCAGGGTTTTTTTTTTTAAATTTTTATTTATTTATTTATTTATTTACAGATCGCACTTGATGGTTTTGGACGTTGAGTCCAAAATGAGGCACGCAAATTAAGTCATAATATCATGTTTCAGGTTCCAGAGGGAGGGTTTGTGAGCCCACGAATAAAGCAAATGCGTCTATTCAATGGTCAACACAGAAAGATACATTTAAACGGGTTATTGTTCCCCTGTACTTATAAAGACAGTAAGTCATAAAATATTTTAACGGGAAAAGCAGCAATCACTAATTTTAAATTCAAACTAAAATGTAAATATGAAAGTTTTTAAGGAATGGAGTGCTTCAGTGTGAAAACATGGTGCTTGTTTATTATTATTATTATTATTATTATTATTATTATTATTATTTATTTATTTATTTATTCCTTCATTCATTCATTTTACACAACGTGATGGCATTATAGCAAATGTTTTGAACGGCGGCAAATCGGTTGGAAATATACGATCGATATATTTATTTATTTGCTGATGCATAACTTGAGCTTTTAGCTCTGTTTTGGCGCAGGAGGAGTGCTGTCAACAGATGTGAATAGAAATATTCCAGAGAGAGAATGGAGACGTGCGTGTTAGTCTGTTCCAGGAACCACAATGACGCGCTCTGTTGCAATAGTGTCTCTAAATGTAAAAGCTGTTACAACGTCTCTGTTTCTCTCTTCACACTGACTGCATGTGTACATTTATTATTATTATTATTATTATTATTATTATTATGTATGCTGCTGTTGTTGTCATTATTCGAGAAAAAGGTAAATTATTTGACTATTTTGGTGACAAAGATAATTGTATAAATAAACAGCGCCTTGCCAACTGGGACATGGTTTAAACAAAACCTTGTGATTAGTATCTCTCTCTCTCTCTCTCTCTCTCTCTCTCTCTCTCTCTCTCTCTCTCTCTCTCTCTCTCTCTCTCTCTCTCTCAAGGTCACCACGGCAGCGGATTATGAAGGACAAGAGCTGGTAAAGCAGCCTCGGATGTCAGTGAAAGGTGCGCCAGCCCGTCTCCCGTCTTCACCTGGTGAGATCCGATCCATAATAGTCGTTGTGTGTTAGGCTTTAATGAGAGCTCACCGACCCCCACCTGCCCAACCGTCCCGATGAAGCAGCAGCATCTCTCCGCTCTCTTTTATGTTATGAAGTATTATGTTTCGCTTATACAATAACCACTTATGTTCTCTCGCCGCTTTGATCCCCGGTGAGACAGTGAAGTGCGATGCATCTGCTGCTAGGGAGGAAAGATAAACGCAACACACGTTCAAAGACCGAAACAAAAAGGGCCTATCAAGTTATGAGAACTTTTATAGGATTAAGGAAGCTTATCCATTTAAATGAACAAATAGCCATACTTTAAAATACATCTACACTAACAAAACAAAAGCATATACACTCTATATGGAGATCAGTTTAACATAAAATCACTACATTATCATATATGTATTATGCACATAGCCCTTTAATAATTAAATGTTATTCATTTAGCTATTTCATGTTAAGATGATACAACTTTAAAATAATATGAATGAAACTTGAAACTATGAATGTTTAATTTTGAAAGTAGCACACGACTTATTGGAAAATTACATATATTCGGATAAAAACATGCAAAACTGCATTTAGCATGTTTGCTGAACAATCTTAAATTAGTAGCCTATATATTTCTTGATTGTTGCTATTAAAATTTTGAATTCGCCACCATTTGCGTGCAAATAAATAGATCGGAATTAAAATATTCTAACGGATATAATTGTTCAAAGGACAATATGAAAACAATTTCTTAATATATGAAATTCAATTCATTTGTGGACTGAAAAATGTCTTCTAATGAAGTCAAAAACGTTTTATTGATCAATTTCTTAAAGATTTTAAGTAGCCTATAGAAACAGAGGAGTTTTGAGCTTTACGATACAGTAGAAAATCCCTGTGTGTCACATGACTGGAACTGAAGGTGAAAAGGTCACGACTGCTTTAGGTAAATATGTGAGTTGCAAGTTGAGACAAGGCAGAGAGTCACAAATTCCACTCGCATAGCAGAAGAGTGATAAACCTCCGAGTCTGACCCGAGGCCAGTGGCCTCCTCATTTATTTATTCTCGGAGGCTGTATTTTGGTCTATGGGAACGTCTCTTTTTGATGTGCCATATCTTGCTGCTAGAAACCGACAGATCAAAAAGGGAAAGGTTTCAGTATTACTGTTGAATAGCAGTAGCCTATTATAATCATTAAGCTGAAAAACTGTACACTTTATGGTAAACAAGAGAATAAATCAGTATATTAAAATGACAGTGAATTAATTATTTAATAAATAATGGTAGCCCCCGACAATATAAAAAAAGGGTAACACATCATACCAACGTTTATTAATTAAATAATAATACAAATATGACCATTAGTTAATGTCCAAATATATTTATATTTGAATGAATACGAATTACTGATCTGTTAATTAGGCTATTATAACGTGTTTACCAAAAATTAAATAACCTCTTAGACATTCTACCAGCAATATGTTTGTAATAAAAAATAAAACACGTTTTCTTACGCGCAAAACAATTAAACGTTGGCTATTACCGAGCTCTTTCAAAAAATAAATCGGCCTATGTGTGTATATTACGTAGACCTACATAGCCTATATTTGTTCCAGCAGGCATTTAGTCTCATTCTGCATCAATCGTGGAGCATGGTCTGCATCTCCTCTGTGCAAAAGGCGCCTTTGTGTCAGGAATGCTTCTCTAGTAAGCTAATGCTGTAAATAAAACAGTTGTTTATCCACACATCACACTCCGTTTTAAGACAACCGTTTCCTAATGATGAATTAAATCCGGTAGCAATTTCAAAGTAACACCCAAAGTGTATGTGTGCCTTACAGCACGCATAATTATCAGCCACACATCCGTGACGGGTTAAAAATGTCAGCGAGAAGCTCTCTCACCTTGTCAGTTTTTCGGAATAGCTTGTTTTCACTTTCCCACCCTCAAGTCTTAGTGCGTGAATCAAACACAAATACTTTGTTATTGTTGTCGAGAGGAGCAAATCCGCAGGATGCGTTCAGAAATGTATGCGCGATGTGTTTATTAGCTAAAACCCAATTATAAGTTTGTGGTATGCAGCTGTTTTATTTTATTTTTTATTTTACTTTTAATCAACGGGAGTCACTTTCACACTTTATCGCGAATGCATCATGTGTAAACACTGTGCAAACGCAGGGAAACTATTATTTTGAGAAAATGCAAATACGCAACGCTCAAGTAAACAATAAGAGTCTGATTAGTGTGATATAGGGGAGACAAGGGTAGATGTCACACATATAAAGTGAATATATATATATATTATTTTTTTAATTAATTTTTTTTAATTTATTTTTTTGGTGGTGGTGGATTTAGTTCTGAATAAGCACATACCTTAATTTCTTGGCTAAAAAAGCTATTCAACATTTCCATAGTTATTGCCCAGGAAAAAATATACAGTTCTTTTAATTCATGTTGACACTGTATGGGGTAAGTATAGGAGTCTACCATTAAACAGTCTAAGCTTTTCAGCAAAAACAGTGATCAAACATGGTACATCAAAACTAGCAAATGGAACAATTATTAAACCATTGTTTTGGCCAACAAAAATGAATGTAATAAATAAAAAAAAAAATAAAAAAACAGTTGCCCCAACCTGGCATTATGAAAAATCCCCTTGTTCTGTGAAGTGTTTTCAGCCTTTAAAATTTGCCTTTGATATATAGTTAACCCTTGTCTTAATGAATGCCAGTGTTCTTTTAATTGTGTTTACTTCACTTTTTATTCTGCATCTACAAAAACATAATGAAATTAGAATTTTAGTTTGGAGGATAGAATTTAGAAAAACTAAATATTCTAATTTCAGACAGTTTTGAACTCTCTCATAACCACTGCTAAAAAAAAAAAAAAAAAAAAAAAAAAAGTATAGGGCAGTTGAATACTTTTAACTCAAAGCTTGTAACTGATATATCTCTTGTGACAACTAGCCCCATACTCCCCTATTCAATTTGAACACAATTCCTATATAAAATATATCATGCATATAATGTTTAATATTTACAGTATTTATGCAGTTTCATATTATTATGCAACAAATGCTGTTATGTTTTTATTATCTGTATAGCAGGAATCAATCTTAGCATGACTGACAGTGCTCATTATAACAGTCTTGAGTTCAGCAGTGTATGTGAGTGAGTGATTACATCATTGCTGGATAATCAAAATAGATTATCCTGCCGGTTCATTCATGCATTCGTTTGAAAATCTTTATATTCATCCATTTAGTCATCTGCTTTTTTTTCTTTTCAGTCATCTCTCACTATGAGCTTATTGTTGCATGATTAATTTTTTTTTTTTTTGTCTTTTTAATGCTTTGCAACATTTGACTGTGCATCTGGCGTTAGACCATGTGACAGGCCACAAGTTTATACCTGTACAACTGTTTATTTTACACTAGCACTTTTAAGACGCACCCATGCAGCAAACAGTAGGGTGATGCTCACTTGGGTGGGTGTCTACTACAATGTGAAATTTAGCTGCCGTGGTGTCATGATGCCAATATATCTGTTTTCAGCTGAAAAATGCATCCTAATATTCTGCTGTCTGGATCAAAATATGCTCACTTCCTTTTAGTCTTTGTAATATATGGAGCAAGATTCCCATTTGCAGTAATAGAAGCTACCAGAGGTCTTACTCCTGAACAGACACGCACAAACCAATGCTACGCTTTCTGCTGTGTAGTTTATGATCCATAGACAGTTTATAAAAAGCAATGTAGTCTATCAAAGTGGCTGACTGACTCTGCACAAGAGGTTCAGTTAGAAATATTGTGCTCACTCTGCTGTGGAGGTTTGCAGGTAACAGTGGGGAGCCCATCAGCTACTTACACTAAACCAAACATTTGAAGGAAGTGGGGAAAGCCTCTTCTCCATCTTTAACTCTCTTGAAAAAGAAGAGTGAGTGCAGAATAGATGACAAGTACACTTGTATTATGGACTCCAGTCCACTGATGTTCTGCTTCATACATGGTTTAATATTTAAAAAGAAAAAACTAATCTTACTGCAAGAATAAAATTTTAGCACAAATATAAGAACTCTGTTAGGACATTTTATGTAAATTATACTGTTCTCACTATTGCTATGAAGGGTACAAATTCTGGGACTTGATAATTTCTTAAAACATACAACATTTAAAGGGGAAGGATTAAATGTTTGTTGACCAGTAGTGGACAGAGGGACAGGTTTGGAAAATCTATTTGATTATTTTTTGCAATTTTCTTTGGTGACGCAAGTGGTGCGAAATTACACACCTTTAAAGACCGCATCTCACTCACCTTCTCAGCTGAAATTAATTAATTTATTAATATATTGATATTAAAAGACTAGTTCACCCAAAATGATAATTCTCTCATCATTTACTTACCCTTGTGCCATCTTAAACTCGTATGACTTTCTTTCATCTGCGGAACACAAACAAATATATTTGGATGGAAATATGATGTGTTTTTGTCTAGATACACTGCAAGCCAATGGGGTGCAAATGTTAAGGTTGAAAAAGGACATAAAGGCAGCATAAAGGTAATCCTTACAGCTCTAGTGGTTAGTCTTCTGAAGAGATAAGATCGGTTTGGGATAAGAAACAAACCAAATTGTGAAGCTCGATTACACTTGCTTGCATCTGACGCATGTGCAGAGTGTTGTGCAGTATGTGTACAGCGCTCTGCACATGCATCAAGCGCAAGGAAGTGTATTCAAGCTTCAAATCATGATCACGCATAGAAGACTGCAGATGGCATGATTAATAGTGAAAAAAGAGTTATATTTTGGTCTGTTCTCACCCAAATCTGATCGTATTTCTTCAGGAGGTATGGATTAAACCACTCGAAGTGTTGGACCCCTTTGACAAACACCTCATACCTGCATCAAAATATCTTGCTTTGTTATCCATAGAAAAAAGAAAGTAATTTGAGTTTGAGATGGAATAAGGGTGATATAAATTATAAAAATAAACAAACCAACAAACAATGTTTATTTTTTTAATTAAATCCCCAACCCAAACCCTAAACCTAACCATTATTTTAGTTGGAAAATAACATTTGTGTACTGAAAGAAAGAAAACAGCAGTGTTTGAAACAAGATAAAGGAAACGTACATAATTGACGTACATAAGTAATTTGTATTGCATAAAAAATTTGGAATGAGTAAAGTGTTAGATAGGAGGCTAGCTAAAATGTAATGCCTGTATTGCATCAATTTAAAATTATGTTAGTTCATTGGCTGGTCTCTATGGGAATAAAAGTTGTACCTTTACGTACAAGCCAAGACGTATGATATTTTACCATTTTGCCATCTTGTATGAATTATTACGAGTTGTCATTAGACTCGGTTAAACATTCTTGTTTTGGTTCTCTTTTAGACCTCCCCTGAAATCCTCAGTCTTTATGTTGTTTTCCACTACCACAGTCATTTAAAATCTACCTGCATCAATAGGGTTGAAATAACCCTCTGCTTCTTTCAGTCCAATAAAGGATTAACTAAAGTGTGAAAGAGAGACAAATTCATCACCTTCCTTGATGTGTGAGAGAGCTTGAAACAGAACGCCCAAATATTTAAGCTGGTTCAAAGATGTGCCACCGCCATTCCTGCAGTCCAGAAATGTTTATGTCTAAGATAAATCCCTCTCCACTTAGATGTAAAGGTAACACATCCATCTGATAAGGCACTCTTTGGCCCCTCCCCACACACTTTACTTTGGACAAGGCTACACATTTAGCATAAAAGCTTTTAGCGTGCCATGCCGCAGTTGAGGCAGGCTATTGTTAGGCTTTGTGATGGATTAGCCCGAGATCCTACTAAGAATGTTAGTGTTACACGCTATAAAATTTGTGAATTTATTAGGGTTTGTATAAGCAGGGTCATTGGTGCTAAATGAGATGTCAATGAGTAAAACAAAATTCGAAGATAAATATTAAGCACTTTAAACGAGTAGTAACCTGAGTTGCACCTCCACAGATCCGGGATAAAAGCATTATTTGAACTGAAGGGTGTTGGCTAAGGGGTGAAGAGGACAGTCAAATCTGAGCTTGGTTGAACTGGTCTAATAATGTCATCAGGTGTTTTTTGATTGGATTATACATTGAAAACAACATCCATCAGCTTTAGTAATGTTTTATTTTATTTTAATCCTGTACATCTTTGTTCTGGATTTATGTGTTGCAGTAAAAATCAGTTTCTGCCTACATTATATATGTTTTAATAACACACACACACACACACACACACACACACACACACACATATATATATATATATATAAATAAATATTTTGAAATAACTATTTATAATTATTTCATCATAATATATTAAATTATTGTTATTTGAGGGGCTTTCTCAGCAAATATTGCAATTAATTCGATTAAGTAATTGGCACACCATGTAATTAATTTGATAAAAAAAATAATTTGTGTGTGTGTATATATATATATATATATATATATGGTCCATATATTTGAACTTATTTGGATATATTCAAATTCCACTTGTAACTGGGAAACACACTAAATGAAAATGGCAATTTTTGTAGTATTTTGAAATATGTGTTCCATATATGTACAAGTATGTGACTTTTTATATCAAAAACATATTTTTATTTATTTATTTATTTATGAAATGCACATTGGCCCCAAAAATAATTTGAATACTTAAACTACTCTTAAAAATGTTGAATGTCATAATGTCATTAAACCAAGTACAATTAATTTTTTAAGACAGAAGGCAAGTACACTGTCAAGCAAAACATTTCACAAAAATAAGTTTATTAGGTTTATAATTATAGAGCAATATAATGTTCAAAATAAAGACAAAAAGTATTTGGACACTTGCAGGTTGTCAAACATTAGCATAACATGTTCATAGTGAATGTGATGAACAAAAACCTGTGGTTGCTCTGCTAGGACACCTGCGTGAACTTAAAGGAAATTGACTTTATACTTCCTCTAAAAATCACCTTGATTAAGAGAGCAGTTAGTAGGTCTAGATCAAGCCATTTGGACTGATATTTTATTATCTAATGCAATAAAATTCATACATTTTTGAGTCTAACTTAAAGAAATATATCGGGATCAATACAAGTAAGCTCAGACGACAGTATTTGTGGCACAATGTTGATTACCACAAAAAATAATTTCGACTTGTTTCTTGTTTTCTTTAAAATAAATTAATAAATAAATTCAAAGTTACAGTAAGACACTTTAAATGGAAGCGAATGGGGCCAATTTTTGGGTGTCTTTAAACACAGAAATTTGAAGCAAATACATTTATAAAAGCACTAACTTCTGTTAAAAGTCATGTAAATTCGTTTTAACTTGTATTTAACCTGGTGTATTCCTTTAAGTGTCAAAATATTTTTTGTTTGTGGCCGCAGTAATTAATAGTTTTTATGTTCTCAGTGAAACCTTTTGAGCATTATCCATTGCATTTTCTCTCCCTTTTTCTCTCCCCCTCTATTATGGTGTAGTCCATGCCCACTCTTGGGACAAGAGACCTTGATTTTTTCACTTACAGCAGCAGTTTAGTTTACCAATGAATTGTAGCTGGGTGCTAAACTGTGTCCAGGCTGCAGTCAATGTTTATGTCTACCAATCAACTGCAGTGTGCTTATGTTCTATGGTATTATGGACACAGAAACCTTAAAACATGCCAGGCGTATTCAGAGGGGCAGATTTATGACATGCTGAATTTCAAGAGCTGGAAAAAAACATGCTAGAGATGCATGTGTGAGAGCATGTTTGTTTTTCTCTTAAGAAAACCTCTATTGTTTATTGTTCATGTGACCACAGATGTTGTAGATTCTTATCCCATACAGAAACATACATTTTTGATACTGTAATGAACACATATCCATACTCTCGCAGAAGTCAAATGTGTGATTTATATAAAAATTAATGATCTGAAAGGAAATTTAGGCAGATATTCTCAGTGCAAATGTACATTAATGTATGTAAAATCAGCAGATAATAATATTGTTTTATAAGATATGAGCAATGGGCACATTTACAAAAATTCTTGAAAGATAATTTTGTGAATTAAGTACAAATTAAAAGATGAGGCCTCACTTGCTCCCAAATGAACATCTGCAACCTAGTTTTGGTTTTCAAAAATGTTGCCATGGTCACGTAAATTTCTTGAGATCAGGCTGAACATCTGCATGATACCATAAAAATTGCAACTTGTAGTAAATAATTTGCTTTTGTTCTTAAAATGACTTAAAGAGCCTAAGTATCTAGAATAGTTGATGCTTTCTATGAAGTAGCATCTGTTATTTCAAGTTTATAAAAATTCATCCAATTTAATGTGTTTGGGTTATTAAAATGTATTTATTTATTTATGCAGTATTCATGGTTATTATTATTATTATTATTATTATTATTATGTGTTTGGGTTATAAAAATATGTATTTATTTATTATTTATAATGATAATTTTCCTTAATCAGAATCAGAATTCACATTTATTGGCCAAGTAAGTTGCATTAATGAGGAATTTGACTTGGTGGTTTGCTACAAGAACACACAACATAATACATACAATAAACAAAACAATACAATATATGGTATACAAACCAACATACAAGATGTCCAATACAACACAATATACACAGTATGCATTATAATACAGTATACAATACAATGTACAATAAACAATACCCATGTAAGTTGTGTAATGGTGTAGGTTGAGAGTGCAAATGTAAACATCAATTAAATTGTATTTAATTGGCTTTGTTGTCTGTTTTAAATATTGCTGTTTGTCATTTGCTTCCATCTTGGTCACTCATCCATCTAGATTTTTAATCTCAGTGGTCTTTTTCACCAGTTTCTTGGATGTACATATTGTTGTTTTAGTAAGATTTTTTAAAGTTTTTTTCACTTTTGCACAGTTAGATGATATCACATATGTAGCTTGGATCTCTTAAAGGTGTGCCTAACTCAGTTCAGCATCCTGGGAGACGAGTACAGTGGATTAGAGAGGAAAACAAATGGCAGCTGAGTCTGTCACTTTGATAATGTCCTTGTAAAGAATGACCAGCAAAGCCTAGTATTCACACATGCCTTTAAATGGAAGTTGGAGAGGCCAGCGGAAGAGTGCGCAGACTCTCTACATGAACTCAGATGAGCAACAGAGATTAAAGTTTTGTTTCCATCCATGTTTTTGTAACAGAGGGCAGGTTGAGATGCTTTGTTTGGAAGTGAGGCGACTCGAGCTGTTTTGTCCTCCAACTGCATGTGAGCAAAAAGCAAACAGACACTTAATCCTGACAGAGAGAACAACTTGACATCAATTTGTCCCAAGAGGGGAAAGACCAAGAGCAGCCTCTACTACGACAGATTCAAATCTCAGGTCCTTTCTTTCTGCACAAATAGACTTTTCAAACAAACCTTTTCACAAAAAGAAGTTTAAGGTTGTAAATTATAAAATAACTGACACTGTTAAAAGGCATTATCAGTTAATGTGTTGAACTAAACTTGTGGTTACTGACTTCATACATCCACTAAAAATCACCTTGAAATTAGTTGGTTCAAAGTAATTGCAAAAGTGGCTTAGAAAAGTGAAGTTAGCTTTGAGGATTGTTACGATTTGATCAATCTATAGCCAGGGAGCTTTGTATCATATTATAGACTTATACACATGCTACCTCAGAACTAATCCATAAAGACCAGGTTAACACCAAGGGACATCCATATATATTGTAACTCTTGAGACCCCATGCTCATGTATTGCAAAATAAAGCCATTTATTTTCCTAAAGTGCTCTCTACACATGGAATTCCCATCTCACAAGAACTTTAGTGATTGAGAGGTTTCTTGGACTTTTGGAATCCCAAGGGAGAGGTCAGCGGGCCAGAACACACTAGTGAGGACAGAGGGAGTTGCCCGTTTCTGAATCCCTGACTCTCGGCATGGCCATTGCCTTCAGAAGGAGAGGCCCAAGCCAAGGGGAGTGGGGGAGTGTCTGGGAGAGGCCCAGTCAAACATTTCCCTCTTCTCCATAAGGTAAAATAGCAGCAGAGAACCTAGGGGTAACTCAGAGGACATTGTGTCTTGTAAAACACATGCACTTAATATAAGAACCATAAAACTTGTTAAATTAAAAGCTATTTCGGAAAATAGAAAGGGAAATATTTATGTGTCTGGCTCATGATAGAAGCCATTTTATCCCGAGGCCAAGGGTCTGCCAGGGCACAGGTAACTACTGTCAACAAGTGAGAAACCCTGCGGTACAAATTCTCAAGTGTGGAAGGGGCCTTTTAACAGGCCTGCACAATTCATTTGACTCTGAAAAAAAGAAATAGCGTAAATTAAGTCTTTGTTAAGAATGAGGTGAAAATACCCCTGTGCCACTGCGTATGGTTCAGTCCTTAAAACGAGGAGAAAAACAAAGCAAAAAGAGCTCTCAATGATTGAAAATCTGCAAAAAGCAATTATGATTGTGCAAATATACAGACCTCTGTGTTTAGCTGTTGCAAATGTCATAAATCCTGCAGTACACTGTGTTTACACTATGATGACCTCCTAGTGACTGAACGGGATAAGCCGTTTTCAGTATAGGGGGACACATGACCTATATTTTTAGATTGTTTTTTCCAACAAATTTAAAGGTAAATGGATAACACTTTTCATTAATGTTCACTTTGTTAAGGGTTTATAAAGGTGTTTATTAATGACTAATAAGCCATTTAGAGATGCATTATAAATCACTGATATGCAGTTATAACAGCCTGAATAAAAAGAGTGACTTTAATGCACCTACTTGCCAAATAGTGAGCATTTTAACGTAGATGTTGTAAATGCTTAATAAATACAATTATTCATACTCAACTGACCACATACTTTGATCTTTGAAATAAATTTACAGCAATTGCAGTTCCTTTGTTTATAGTTGTATTTGACTTTTGCTTATAATAATAATAATAATAATAATAATAATAATAATAATAATAATTATTATTATTATTATTATGTGTATGGTTTTATTTATTTATTTATCAAAAACATAAAATTCCCATATACTTAGGATTTATGTCACAATGCAGCAAAAATACATTAATATAGTGAGATTTCTACAGGTATATTTCTAATTTCTTAATAAACTATTAAAGTGTTTCCACTTTAGATTATGGTACATTTTCATAGGTCGTTAGTGTTAAATAACTGTTATTAAGCATTTGTAACCTGTGAGGTAAAATGGCTGACTATTTGGCAGGTATTGCATGAAAGTCACCCTTTTTATGCATGTTGTCATAACCACACATCAATGATTTACAATGCTTATTAGTCATTATTGAGCCCTTTTATAAACCCTTAATAAGGTAAAATTAATGTAAATTGTTATCGGTATAATTTCTGACCGTGCCATTTTATTTTATCACTGTTTAATAAAAAGTCATTTGATTTGTATTCCTATTTAATTTTATTTTAATAATGATTTTTGATATAATGAAAGTAGTCTTTTGATTTAAATGACTTATCTTTAATGTGAACAGTATAATTTTTCGAGAAAGAAAGAGTGAATGTGGCATGCATGCAGCCACATCTTTTGATGCTTCAAAATGCATTGGATGGTTTGCCTTCCAAGGATTTTTCTATCTTTAATGTAAACCAGCAAGTATGTGTAGGAACTCCATAGAGTACTGAAGATTTATGGACCATTTGATCTTTGAATGGAAAGGCACTTTAAGGCCCACAAAGGTTTTGGTGTGTCTGTGTGTGTGTGTGTGTGTGTGCTCTCTCCAAAATGACATTATTATTAAAAATAATAAAAACACAGACGCAGTCGCACAGCGAAAGTCACATGCACAGACATGCATTTACCCAAACACATAGCCAAAATGCACTACAAATTTATGGCTCTAACATTCCTGCAGGGTCAAGCAATTTATCAAATCCTACACATTCTGGTTTCAATTCCAGAGCCTATTGTGAAAAGCAGCTATTTTAGCAGGTTCATTTGACTCGGTAGGGGACACGAAGGCTTTTGGTTAATGTGCCTTCTCCGAAGGCTGCTAGTTTGGTCCTCACCGAGGAGCCAAGCCTGAGTTTTCTGAGAATAATGGACAGTGGCCTCCCTCTCTCTTTCGGCTTTTAACAGAGAGAGACACGGCGAGGGCTATGACTGTGGTAGAGAGGTTATAAATCCATGTTTTATTACTGAAGAATTCCACTCTCTCCACAGGCCTGACAGCTCCCCACGTTCTCAGACCCTTTTGGACAATTTCGACACCGTGTCCATCTGGTTCTGATTAAGTCCCAACTGGCATGCATCGCATCCGAAGAGGAAAGATGGTGAGAAAGAGAGAGAGAGAGAGAGAGAGAGAGAGAGAGAGAGCAGGAGGAGAGAAAAAAGACAGCAAGGTAGAAAGTGAGATGGAGAAGTACTGCAAGCAGATGCCAACAGCAGAGAGATCCGTAACATCAGCGTCATCATTGAAATGCAGTATTGTGACATCAAAGGCCCAGCCATGGCCAAAAAACATTATCTGGAGTGAGTATCCAGCTTGTTCTGTGTAGCTGCTGTTTATTAACCTCTCTTTTGGCACCTGCTCCCACACAACGCATGCCAGCACTGTTCCTCGCCCTCATTCTGCCTCTCAAACTAATGAAGGTGATTCTGTCTATGGGTTCAAGGAATAGTTCAACCAAAAATGAAATTCTGTCATTTATTTTAAATTTTTTTAATAAACGTTGTGCAGTTCTTTTTTGTCTTTGGACTGAAATTTAAACAGTTATTTACTGTAATCTTCCCCTCCGCTGCATTATTTAAATCTCATTCACACTTCCGCATATTTTAACTAGTACGTCGCATTCAGCTACAACCAGTGTTGGGTGTAATTTCACTGCAAAGTAATTACTAACTGCAATCAAATTATTCAAAAAAGTAGTGTAACACATTACATTTGAAGTTTTGTAATCAGATTACAGTTACTGATTTTTCAATTAAAGTAATACTTTTATATTACTTGTAAATTACTTGGGTTACACATATTTTGCAAATAATATTATTTATAATACAGTATAGTATATTTAAAACATGAATTTAGAATTCAATTCATGAAGGGTGTGCAACAATGAACAAGGAGGAAATATACACATTATTTTGAATTTGTTGAGCAAAAAAAAAAAAAAAATAGTCATGTGATTACTAAATTGAATAAGTAATCTATAAAGTAGTCAGATTATAATTTTAGAGAAGTAATTCACAATTTGTAGTGGACTACTTTTTGAGCAATTTACCACACTGGCTAAGACGCACATGATAAACAATGACATTAAGCTTCAGTGTCGTCAAACATGGCGTGCTGCATTGACACACCATTTTGAATCTGAACGCAAACGACATGTTTGAACTACAGCAGGGGAAGACTGTTAGTGTTTAATTTTAAATTTCAAACTGTTTGCCACAAAACTGATTGAATGATTTCAGAATCTTTGAAATATAATGCATGAGTCCCATGGACTGCTTTAATGGTGCTTTTTTGTCCTTTTTGGACCTTGACAGACACGGTCACTATGAACTGTCATTGTATGGAAAAAAAACTGCATAAAGATTCTAGCTAGCATGAGTTGTGCTTTTAATGGTTATTTAAATGATGATTTTTTTTTTTTCTTTTTTTCTTGTTCTTCTTTTTGGAGCTTGACCACCATGGTCACTATGAAATGTCAGTGTATGAAAAGAGCTGCATGAAGATTCATCATATTTTCTCCTTTTGTGTTCCTTAAAAAAACACAAGGGTGAACAAATAACGACATAATTTTCATTTTTGGTCAAACTGTTCCTTTAAAAAAGAGGTGGCCTTTTAGGTAATCTCACTGAGCTTTATGACATCATAACCCAAATAATGCCCCAAGCAACAACTCCTTGACAGCACCTGGGCAACTCTCACCATAACAACCTTCACTCCCATATCACACTGATTAAACAGGGATCAGTACACTCAAAGGTTAACCAGCCTCTGATGTTCCCACAGAAAACATGATTGGGGATGGATTAGGGGAACAAACAGCGTATTTAAACATATTTGCTACATTTCCTATTTCTCTCAATACAATGCACTTTGCTGGCACACTATAGTGGGGAAGGAAGGTAATGTACATGTGTGAGTGTTTGAAGGATGGGAAGTGGGGCGGATGGTGGAGATGTCATGGTGAGCCTGACCCGCGTAGACCCCACGCCTCATCAGAGGATAAAACTCACCTACACAGCTCGGCCTTTTCTCTTGAAGAAGCTTCTCTGTAAAAATAGTGTTATTAATAAAAAAACAGATGTGGACATGGACAACCACAGGCTGGCTCTCACTGAACATGTGCCTCAGATTCTCACAATGAAATAAAAATCACCTCTGCATACAGTATATACAAATTCATAAAATAGTAAATAAACACATTGAATGGAAATGTGTCATTCATCAGCACTGTAACCAACAGATTTTTTACAAATTGTGTTTGTCTGACCTCTGTATTTGTCTTTGAGAAATTTGAATGAAATTTGAATGAGATTTTGGTGCTTGCATATGACAAATGCACCATCATGTTAAGGTGTTCTGGGTGGTTTATAGCTACTAGGGCATTGTTAGGTGGTTGCTAGTGTGTTCTGGGTGGTTGCTAGGTGACCCACTCCCAAGTCTCCACAATCTTCTGGTCTCTAGACTTGGCTCAGACACATCCCTCAATGTAAGTCTATGGGATCTTTTATCATTCACCAGGTGGAAAATCAAAGTCAGACAGACAAAGTCTGATCACTTCGAAAAGTAGTGTTAAAAGAATTTGCCCCTCATTTATTTAGTTACAGTAAGGCACTTACAATGGAAGTGAATGGGGCCAGTCCATAAACGTTATTGTTTCAAAAGTATAGCCACAACATACAAACATTATACATGTTAACGTGATTTTAGTGTGATAAAATTATTTACTAACCTTAGTATAAATATGTATAATGTGGCTATACTTTTGAAACAATGTGTATTTGAATGTTTATGGACTGGCCCCATTTACTTTCACTGTAAGTGCCTTAACAAGATTTTTGCCTTTCTTCTTCTTCTTCATCTTCTTCTTTTTCTTCTTCATTTTTTTTTAATTATTATTAAAGGATGAAAGAATCCATTTATTTATTTATCTATTTATTTATTTTGTGGAAATCTACATTATGCCACAAATGCTGTTGATTGAGCTTAACTCCTACTGAATATATATATATATATATATATATATATATATATATATATATATATATATATATATATATATATATATATATATATTATACATTATAATTTGAGGTATCATTCACATTCAGAATACAAACAATGTGGGATGAGTAACACTGCAAGTTTGATATTTACAGTTAAGAGTTTTTTAAATCCCTAACACTCAGTTTAAGCAACAGTTTCCTAGGAAACTAAAATTACAATTATATACATACATTTATTTCTTTATTTCCACAATCTAAAAATATATGGTGTGAACACTATATGATGTTATGATTATTTTACAAATCACTATGCAGTCTGGAGATCACATAATGTAGGAGAGTTTATTTGCTGTTTGGAACTTGGGAGGATGCACATTACTCTGTGGAACAACAATATCATTAAAACCCATGCCGGACGAATAAATCATTTTTGCCATTAATGTCTGCTAACCTATTCAAATAGTCTTTTCCTTTCTAAAGTCCACCCATCTGTGTGAGCTTGTGTTATATTCAAATTACCATAATCAACTTTGCCGTGTGTGCTGCATCTGGAAACGATAATTAATGGCATTGTTTAAAACCTAATTTTTGCATCCATGATAAATGAATAGATGGCTAATGGTATCATTTGAATAAAAAATGAAAGCTAAAAAAAACATATTAGTGGGAGGGGACTCTACAACTGTGCCATGTTTATGGTTGTTTTGAGCTAATGACCACTATAATGGGAGTCTTTAAACAAAATCATGGTTTAATAATCATAAAAAACGAAAATAGGATTAGAAATTTGTTTTATGCATTGACATCACTCTGTATGCAATTCCCAAATAGATGAAATCAAGCCTCACGTCCTCACCTGCAATTTGAGCCTTATTCTGACAGCCCACCGTTTTTCAAACAACATTTATCAGTCATGACGAGTTAATCTGCCATTTAAGATTTTGTAGTGTATTTGTTTTATTTGAGGTGAACTATACTGTAAAAAATGGGATTAGAGTGATTTTTTATTTAAAGTTTTTTTTTAATGACAAGAGTCTGTGTAATCTAAGAAACTAAAAACAAACAAACTGACAGAAGACATACAAAATACACTCTGAAATAAATCAATTTTCCCATGATTTTCATAGGTTCAGGAAGTAGTAAAGGTTATTATTGGGATCTCTAAGGCCCAATTAAATGTGATGGATCACCTTGCTTGTGATTGTATCCACTATCGACGCCTGTGAGCTCAGGCTACAAGAAAAAGAGAAATGTAAGAAGCAGACAAGTTACGTTAAACAATCAATTCCCACTTAAGCTCAGTGACATGCTCCTTAAACTGAACGGAAAACTGAATTTAACACATAAACACTCAAAAACAACTCTCCAGATTCCTCAGGCAGATGGATATGTTTCCTGTAAGCACCACATCAGACTGCGGTGACATTGATTATGATTTTCAACATCTCTTTGGTTGATCTGCCCTCCAGTGCAGTCAGACTGACCTGGTAATGCCATATGTCTTAAGTACAGGCTTCTGGCTAGGAAAGAAATCTGACTCTACAGCCTGAACTGTGGCTCTGCCTTGTGTTATTTCTGACACAGCAGCCAATATTTTTGAAAATTTCAGAGAACTGTGTTGACAGAGATTTTACATCAGTCTGACACAGCTTCATGACTGCCCAGATATGCTCCAAAAGTATTCACAGAAGCAGACGTTAAGCTCGAGACGAGCACAATTTATGAGACAGGATAGAGTGCGGCCTCCCAGAGATGGGGGAAGATTGAACAAATTAATTTATTTTGGTAATCTCTCTCTGCCTCTCTCTCTCTTTTGCTGTCTTTGTCAAAATGAATGACAACAATTTGGCGGAGGATCTAGGATGTGCAGGCAGCATTGACAGGCGAATTATCAGGGGCCCAGCGCTCCTTATTATCAACGGGGAACTCATCAGAGGTGCGGGTCCAGGAGCCCTCACTGCTGTCACTATCTGTCAGTAGGACAAGCTCTACTGCAAAGGCCAGCTGACAGGTCATTTCAACAATAACAATTACTCAGATTACTGGTGTCATAAACAATTCACCCAAGGCAGAGCAATAACAAAGCTTTATAATTCACAGCCACATAAATAAATGCCAGCAGGTAACAAGTAATTTACCAGAGGAATGGGTCCCAATATGTGGTGTGTTTCATTGTTACAGGGCAAATGAAAGCCAGGCACTGGAAACATACATGATAACAAGAAACAGGAATTCAGCTATTAGAGAAATTACATGTTAGACCACAGCACAAGGTGTGCACTGCAACACTACAATGCAACAGAAAACAAATGCAGACAGACAGACAGACAGACAGATAGATAGATAGATAGATAGATAGATAGATAGATAGATAGATAGATAGATAGATAGATAGATAGATAGATAGATTTTTTTTCCATTTATAAATGCATTATAAATTATTTATATGCGAGTATAACAACATGCATAAACAGTGTGACTTTCATGCAATATCTGCCAAATAGTGAGCCATTTAACCTTACATGTTATAAATGCTTAATAACATGTTTTCAGCATTAGTAACCTATGAATATGTACCTAAATGTAAAGTGAACCCATATTATGTGTTTTTAATGAGTTTCCAACATTGAAAACCTATATACATAAAGTTCAGTATGGTTTAATGATCATCAGGCTTTATTATTATATATATATATATATATATATATATATATATATATATATATATATATATATATATATATATATATATATATATATGCTGTGAATGAGCATGAAGACCTGCAAGTGATTTTGCAGAGGACTTTAGGTAACTAAGACTAGTTAAGTTGTGACAGCATTCAGAGTAGCACCATTCTTTTGACATCAACGTGACAAGGAAAGTGACAACACAAGTGAGTCAGGAAATTACAGTAATGAATATAACAACAAAGTGGACTGTAGCAAAATGACACAATCTCTCCTTTTAATCTCACTATAATAGTCAGTTTTTGCTACATTGTAGCATACATCATGAATTAGTGCTTTGTGTGTTTTTTGTTTAAAATAAGTATGAATAAGTGTATGTATTTAGCATTTATGGCATGCAAGTTAAAATGCTCACTCTTTGGCAAGTATTGCATTAAAGTCACTCTTTTTTATTCATGTTGTTATAACTGCATATCAGTGATTAATTATGCATTTGTAAATAACTTATTAGTCATTAATGAACCCCCTTATGATACCTTTACAAAGGGAACATTAAAAGATAGATAGATAGATGGATGGATGGATGGATGGATGGATGGATGGATGGATGGATGGATAGACAGACAGACAGACAGACAGACAGACAGACAGACAGACAGATAGATAGATAGATAGAAAGACAGACAGACAGACAGACTTTATGGTTATTATATTTGCTATTTTTCTCTCCTGTGCTTAAAATTTAGTTCTGAGAAACATGCAGGTTTTCTTAATATATAAATTAAAATTATATAATATACCGATTGATATAAGCAGGAGTGTAGGGAAGTGTTCAGTTGTCAAATAATGTATGTGTCAGTGAGTTGGGTGCGGACAAACATCAGATATCCGGCCTGCAGCAATTCAACTGTTCCACAATTCCTAATTAGGAGAGCTGTTGAGCAATTAACACATGTCAAACTCGCCATCATCAGGTGCCTCTCTAATTTCTCACTAAAAGGCAGCACTCTCTCTCTCTCTCTCTCTCTCTCTCTCTCTCTCTCTCTCTCTCTCTCTCTCTCTCTCTCTCTCTCTCTCTCTCTCTCTCTCTCTCTCTCTCTCTCTCTCTCTCTCTCTCTCTCTATCTATACCCAGGGCATGTGGAATCAGATTGTGCGCTAGTAATGCACTGTCTGTCGGTCTGTCGCACATACAAAGCGCTTCTGTGATTACCAGCCCACAAATCTTTTACTCGACACGCGATTTCTTTCTTTTTAGCAGCAGCCAAATTACATACACCGGTTAACAAGAAGTAATCGCAGCAGTCGCAATGGTCTTATCGACTTCACAGCCAGTGCGAATAAAAAGCACATACTGAAACAAGAGAGCTACATTTTTTAACCAAAAATTATCACTATATTTTCATGCATTTTACCAACTTTTGTGTTGAGTTCTTTTGCGATTCAGGTCAAATGTAATATGCATATTCTATTCTATTCTATTCTATTCTATTCTATTCTAGTCGAACGAGATTAAATCAAATATCAAATAGACTAATTGAGTTTGAAATGATATATTGTTAATATAAAATATGATCTAATATAAAATATATTTTTTGTAAAAAAAAGAAAAAAGAAAAAAGATTCATTTAAATTAATATGTCACATGTAATAACACCTGACATACGTAGCACATTTTCAGATAATTTACAAGCGCCGAAAATTAGTTAGAAAATGTTTAATAATGAAATCCATTTAAATACTAGTAAGATAATGTTTAACGAAAAAAAAAAAAAAAAAAAAAAAAAAAACTAATATAAATGCAAATATGTTTATTACAAATATATTAGTTCAAATGTTAAATTATTATTATTATTATTATTTCCCCCTCAGGAACAAATTCAGTTATAAAAGGAATCCAAACTCTTTCACATAATTTGTCTTTGACCTGGACAAATTACACTTGTTTAACCTCAATAATCTCAATAGTTTAATCTCAATAGTTACCATGACTGTGCATTTTATAAATGTGCATTTGTTTAATAATAAAAAAATAATATATGATCTAATAAAAAATATATTTGTTGTAAAAAAAAAAAAGAAAAAAGAAAAAAAAGATTAATTTTAAATTAATATGCCACCTGACATACGTAACACATATCTAAATCTAAATATTCAGTTTTGCAAAACAACAGAAAACATCTTTAATTATGTATAATAGCCATAAATGTATCATATTTCTCATTAGCTAATAAAAGCTAAATATTTCACTGTTGCACAGCATTAAAAATAATTTCCCACCATGTCTCAGAATAACATTTTTAAATAAATAGTACCACTCAAACTTTACAGATTCCATACAGCAAAATCACAATCAGTGTTGCTATGACAGCATTCTTATCCATAAGGATCCTCCTGACATTTCTAATTATGCCACAACTGATTGAATATATCTAGAGGAATCAAGCAGAGAATAGAGAGAGTAAGACCCAAGTGCACCCTGACTTCTGATTAAATAAGTACAATTCCTTGGGGTGTAATTGAAGATAAGCTGGAAAGAGCATTGCTTACAGTGGAGGATGAGAAAATGTGCTTTTGTTACCAGTTCTCAGATGTGAGAGCAAGAGAGAGAACTCATCCTTCTCACTCAGTCAGTTGCAGTTCGTCTTCTCTTCTTGGACCACCATCCTTTTTGGGTTGTGCATCTCATTTACATACATTTGTTTCCAGCCGAGGAGGCCTTCAGCTCATTAAGGCGTTCTCTTACAATCTCCCAGAACCCTGCTGCTCCCAGCCACTACCTGCTGCGGAACGAGAGCACTGCTAGGCACAGGGGGGAAAAAAGAATGAAAAAGGAGAAGGGAAGAAAGCAGAAGGGAGGGGGGAAAGGCAACACGTTCTTCACTCCAAAACAAAAGCACAGTGCTGGTATAAAGGAATCCTCTGTGTGTGTTTGTGCCTTGTTTTTTACACTCCCTTGGCAGCGGGCACTGTTTTGTGTTAAGTAGCCTCCTGTCATGACAGATACCTCTGTGGGTCAAGAGTCAAAGTTGAGAAGGGGGTCAGGAACACAACATGCAAGCCAAGCTCTGAACTGGATATCTTGCCAGTGGACTGCATTGGCAAGCCTGTGATGTGATGCAGGGTTATGAAGTTTCTCTTTATTTTTTTCTGTATGTGATGTTGAAAGACAGGTAGAATCAAGAAAAAAACATATAGTTCAAATGGGACAGTTCAAACCAAAATTAAAATCATATCACCATTTACTCACCCTCATGTTGTTCCAAACATGTGTGACTTGCTATTTTTTGTGGAGCACAAAAAGAGGCTTGTTGTTCACCTCAGTCACCATTCACCTCCATTGTGTGTGTGTTATATACAGTATATATATATATATATATATATATATATATATATATATATATATATATATATATATATATATATATATATATATATATAAGTGAATGGTGAATGAGACTTACATTCTGCCTAACATCTCCATTTGTGTTCTTTGGAAGAAAGAAAGTCATGAGGGTGAGTAAATATTGGCAGATTTTTCATTTTTGGTTGAACTATCCCTTTAAACACACAAAAACCCGAAGCAGAACATCAAATGATAAACAGTCCATTGAGTGTAAAGGCAAGGGTAAATGCTGATACCCGGTTGAAGTGCTGGAGTGATTTCAGTTTATTTAAAGCATGATGACCCCTGGCCAAAACCTGCTTCAGTGGAGGGATGAATAAAATTTTAATGGCTCATAAAACACAGCAATTCCTCTCAGTGCATTTTTTGACCGCATTATTCACGGCTGCGCCGTGTCGCCTCTTTTTGTCTGCCGAGTGAAAGGCTGCAGTGAGTGGCCACGGTTGGAGCTCTGCTGGGATGAGGAGGAGGGAATAAAGGGAAAGCCATGAATACAACGGCATGATTGGTGCACTGAAAGAGATTTTCACACAGAGAGAATTGGAAGTTGAAAGTACCCTTTATTACAATATACAATAAAAATAAAATTCAAATTTACAAAGTCAAAACATTGAATAATTCACTAAATAAATAACATACTATTAATCTCAGAGATAATGAAGATCTAAAAAATTTCATATAAATTACAAAAAACACAGTTCTACCTTATTACATCAAATGAGCTCAAAATTTAATAAATAAAAGATTATGGGTAAGACTTTATTCCCTTTGTAAAGGATTTATAAATGGGTTAATTAATGACTAATAAGTTATTTACAAATGTATTATAAATTATTGATATGCTGTTATAACAACATTAATAAAAAAAGAGCGACTTTTATGCAATACTTGCCAAATAGTGAGCATTTTAACTTGCATGCTACAAATGCTAAATAAATACACTTATTCATATTTATATTAAACAAAAACACACAAAGCACTAATTCATGATGTATGCTACAATGTAAAAACTGACTATTATAGTGAGATTAAAAGGAGAGATTATGTCATTTTGCTACAGTCCACTTTGTTGTTATATTCATTACTGTAATTTCCTGACTCATTTGTGTTGTCACTTTCCTTGTCACGTTGATGCAAAATCACTTTCAGGTCTTCATGCTCATTCACAGCATATATATATATATATATATATATATATATATATATATATATATATATATATATATATATATATATATATATAAAGCCTGATAATCATTAAACCATACTGAACTTTATGTACATAGGTTTTCAATGTTGGCAACTCCTTATTTTTTTTTATTTTATTTTTTTTTAATATGTGTTCACTTTACATTAAGGTACATATTCATAGATTACTAATGCTGAAAACATGTTATTAAGCATTTATAACATGTAAGGTAAAATGGCTCACTATTTGGCAGGTATTGCATGAAAGTCACACTTTTTAGGCATGTTGTTATAATGACATATCAATAATTTCTAATGCATTTGTAAATGGTATATAAATAAAAAATCTTGCATTGTCTCTTGCTTAACTAAAAACCTTCTCAGCCATATTCATGTTTGCTCCACCCATGACATGCATCATTTGCTTGCATGGAAATGGCCCTGGTGTTGATTCACTCAACACCAGGGTAGATAAATGAACATGCATCTCTTGTGTTATTTAATGTTCTGTCTCTTACTGTCGGGTCAAAGTCTAAAGGCTTCTAAAGACACAACTCAGCCTGCCTGTCTGGCTAAAGCTGTTAGCATAGCGGCAATCCATCACTCTGTGTATACGTGAGTGTCTGAGAAAAGGTATGGAAGAAATAGAGATGTAATCTGGATATCGCTGTGTGCTTGCTTTGTGAGTTTGTGTGTATTTGGGGATTATGGAGACTGAGTGTCAGAAAGGACTCTATATAATGGATCATTCTCAGTGGTTACAATCAGAGTTTGAGTGTTAATTGAATTTGCTCTTCTCAATACTGTGACATTAGGGTGTTGTTAAATTGTCTATCGATCTATCGATCTATCTATCTATCATGATGTCAATACATATTTGAAACATGGGAAGGCAAGAGCATCCTATTTTATTTTTTAAATAAAAAATTAAACTTTAAAACTCTTCCCTTGACATACTGCCATTCAAAATGCACTGTAACAGATGTCTTAATTTTTGCATACTGAATTGCAATTGGTCTTTGTAAAAATTAATTTGCATACCAAAATGTGATTGGTCTTTTCTTGCATCTGTTTTTGTACATATACTTTGCATATTCTATGAATCTATGCTCTCTCTTTCTTTCTGTGTGTGAGTTTGTGTATTTTTCTGTATCTTTTAATATCTTTTCAGTAACACTTTACAATAAGGTTGTTTTAATTAACATTATTTAACAATACTTAACACGAACTAACAATAAACAACAAGTTTACAGCCTGTATTACTCTTATATTTAAGAGTATATATATATTATATATATATTTACATTAAAAGTTGTATATGTTAACATAGTTAATGCATTCTGAACAAACATGAACAAACAATAAACAATAGTACTTTGATAATTAACATTAACAAACATTTATAAACACTGCAAAAGTCATTGTTTGTTTTTAATTGATAATAACTCATGCATTAACTAATTTAAACGAATGGAACCTTATTGCTAAGTATTACTAACTTTTGCTATTATAATTTTAACTACACCTTTAACACTGTTCTTTTGATTCCTTGAATCACTTGTATTTCCTTCGGGAAATCTAGTTCTATATCTGTGCATCAGCATGTCTGTGTGTACAGTATGTGGATAAATGTTTCTTTTTGTCAGATGCTGCAGCAAAATTGCCCTTCGAAAAGACAATAAAATTAATTACAGCTATTATATGATCATTTTGGAATGCGAGTACACTTTATACTATATATTGGCATTACAGAAATTATTATCATATCAAATTTATCACTGAAATGAAAATGATGTTTAAACAACCATTAATCAGACATTTCTAATACTTATAAATACCTAATGCATGCCCCATAGCTAAATTGGTGTGGAGCTTTGTTTAAATGAATATCATTTGTGGACCAAAAAGTTTATAAGTTCTTTTTTAGATTGTTTGTGTATATGGAGGGCTCATGCCCTGCTCTTGAACTGTGGATCTGCACAGGTCGTGAGACTGTAAATATACAGGCAGAGACCTGAAGCTATAAATCTCTCTGCACAGTGCCTGCTGCCTCTTACACATGACCATTACAGCACACACCATAACACACACACACACACACACACACACACACACACACACATAACCTTCATAATGTAACACAGGTCGCCTCAAACCCACAAACATAGACCAGAACCCAGTTACCACAGGCTGCATACAGTTGCTTGTCTGTGTTTCTATTGCAAATCCAGATTTATTAGTACATTTGTTTATCATCTTCAGAATGACATATAGCATGTTACAGTGATATGAAAACACTGTGTTTGATGGCAGATCTTCAAATGTATCTGTTTTTTTATATTTGTTATAATTAGATACACATAGTACCAATTTATTAAGATTTAAGAAGAGCAATGTGCAAATCATAATGAATTTTTCTATGATTTTTAAAATATAGTTATCTGACTCGTAAAAAAAACAAATAAAAAACAAACAAAAAAAAAAAAATCTTCCATTAAATATTGTGTTTTTTCAAGGGCATAAAAACACAAAAATGAATAGATGTAAAAGCATTTTCTGATAATTATTACTGTGCTCTTGGGAAGTTTGGCTCTCTTATTCATCCAAGACATGCAGTGACAGTTCCAGTTTGATTGTAAGCCATTATTTTATACTCTTTCTCATAATTTAACAAAACATAAATACAAATCTCTCACAAAACAAAGGTGCGTTTCCTTGAGCACTGTCAGTTTTATGCATTTGTACAATTGTGTTTAATTCTTCCCCTTTTAGTTTTTCCCTCAAAATTGTGAATGCATGTGTTGGGGGATGTTAATTGATTTTTTTTTTTTTTCTCCTTGTCTTATTTACCATTTGTTTGGATTCACTGCACGGATAAACATCACCTGCTGCCTTTGCTTTCTTTGTCTAAAAGTACAATACACAAAATCTCAAGGCATTTTAATGTAACCCTAGCACAGATGTTTTAATATTAAAGTAAAAAAATAAAGAAAGCACAACTAAATTATTATTTAAAAACTTATAAATACATGTAGCTGGGTAGTAAATGGTGTTTACAATAGCTTTAGATGGAGTACAACATGTCTCACAGGATGTCAACTTCCCAAAATATTACATGTTAACTACCCACATACATTCATTTGTTTATCTGTTTATTAATCTGTATGTATATATATATATATATATATATACGCAATAAGAAACAGATAAAAAAAGATGTATGTGTGTAGTTAACATAAAATACTTCTGTTGACAAATCCTGCAGTGTGACATGCTAAACTCCATCTAAATCTATTTTAAACATTATTTTTATAATTAATATACTTGCAGTTTTTATGACTGTATTAATTGAGAGACTATTAATGGAATATATATTAATTTATCACACTGCAGAATCATTTAAATTGGTTCAAGTGAAAGAAAAAGGTGATTTAAAGATGATTTGTTGGAAAAGAGAAATGGTAACAGCAATCACTGCAAAATGTACTTTTTTATTATTAGACATTTATATAAATCTTAATCTAAAATCTTTTTTTTTTTTTTAAAGCACATAGATTATATGGATTGTTTTGCCATTTTTTTCCATTGTATTTTATTGAGTGTTCTTTTCTAGCTGAAAATATGAACTGTGCATATCTTAATCAATTCTAAATAATTTTTAAAGGCTAGTTAATTTTCCTTTCCTTTTGTTTTTCTTTTTTCTTTTCTTTTTTTTTTTAAGATGTGTTTCATGGTAAACAAAAATGTATTTTGTGTCTCACAGCACATCAATGCATTGTCTCATTAACTGCCTTAGCATATCTGTGATTTTTCTGAGGCTAAAGAACACACTGTGTGCTGACCTGATGTAAAACACTCTCAGAGAGTTGCTGCTGTTGTTGTGTATGAGACAAAGACCCTGCTGCCCCCTACAGCCCCGCCATTATGACATCACTACCTCATTGTTTTCAAAAACAAGTTAGATGCCCATGCTATTGCCTGAAATGATGGAGGTAATAAAAAAAAGTAATATTCTGAAATTCAAAGGAATAGTTTACCAAAAAATGAAAATTCTGTAATAAATTACTCACCCTCATGTTGTTCCAAACCAGTATGACCATATGATTTCCTTTCATGGTATAAAAAAGGACATCTTAGGCAGAACGACGGTCACCGTTCACTTTAATTGCATCTTTTTTTTTTTTAAAACAATGCAAGTGAATGGTGATTTAGGTTAACATTCTGCTTAACATCTTCTTTTGTGTTCCACAAAACAAAACAAAAAATGTGTTACGGATTTAGAACAACATGAGGGTGAGTAAATGATGACCAAAATGTCATTTTTCTGTGAACTATTACATTAAGTAAATGTTCACTCCACAGCCAATGGTTCAATACAAAAATAATTTATTGATTATAATGTGGATCTTTAAACACACATATTTTTAAAGGCTGTAATGTCTTTTATGTTCTCATTAGAATTCATTGTATTCACACAGATAGCAAGGTCACCATTTGTATTGACTGATGAGTGCTGGGGGAGAGAGAGAGAGAGAGAGAGAGAGAGAGAGAGAGAGAGAGAGAGAGGGAGGGAGAGACAGACTGTCTAAAAGTAATTTCTCTGATTCAAGTACACTAAAAGACCTTGAACCTGTAACAGAAGTTTAAATCACATTGTAGGGAGACTGCTGCTGTCCTTTTCAGGAGATGCTCTATAATGAGTGTTGTTTCAATGCTCTTGCAGGGCCTGCTTATAATCCCATTTCTCCACAGCTGTTTTGTTTAAGATATATGCTTTTATTCATATGTTGTGAAAACACATTGATAGAACATCATATATTAATTGATGGTTGTTTCCTGAACTTCCGACACTTTCATGTCCCAGGGGTTGATTTTTATTTA
This sequence comes from Myxocyprinus asiaticus, assembly GCF_019703515.2. Taxonomy (NCBI): domain Eukaryota; kingdom Metazoa; phylum Chordata; class Actinopteri; order Cypriniformes; family Catostomidae; genus Myxocyprinus; species Myxocyprinus asiaticus. The sequence continues at coordinate 39,900,514 of NC_059364.1, read as the reverse complement.
TTAAAAAGAACATATATATATATATATATATATATATATATATATATATATATATATCTTGTTTATATTTATATTTAACAATATAAGTCTTGTTAAAATTGAATTGAAACTATTTACTAGGACTTCATTTACCATTTATGATTTTAATGTTTTAGACTTGTCCCAGATGCAGACTTTCAATATTAAACTATGAAAATCCATTACAAATTACAAATGACTGCATGTTTAAAACTATGATAATCTAAAAAAAAGTGTGAAATAAAAATAAACCATTTCAATATTTATTGTGTGAAAATAATTTATATCAATTTTTCAAAAACTACGACTGTCCCACAATTGTGGCGTCATTTTCAACACATCAAACAATTTTGCCCCTAATAGTGTAAGTTAGTGTACTTGTTAACAAAGTCAACAAAAGTGTCAGTATATAAATAATTAATATATTAAATAAGAAAAATAAATAAATAAAATCAAAAAAATATCACTTGTGAGCAGTATATTATTTATGTACATTACAATGTGTAAAAGTGTAAAAAAAATATACATATATTTTTTTGTTATTATGATATTTGTTTCCAGCACGTTTGGTACGTTTACCTATAATTGTGCAAGTTTAAGCAATTAGCATGCATGAATGGATGATAATAGACATCAAACACTTGCTCCATCATAGTGAGATAAACGATTTGCAAAGTTTTGGTGTTTTTTAACTCATATAGCAGATTTCACTGAATTTGGTAATTGCAGATCTAAATTTTTCTTCTTCAGCAGGCTGTGGTGTCATATTAGGAGTTCATGTCTCCTCCCATCTATGACAGCAGGTATGCACATCCCGGGTCCCAGACATTGTCTGCACAGGAAAATAAAACAACACTGAACAGATCGCCTTTCTCTCCAGCACACCTCCTGTGTCAGTGTTGAACTCAGTCCCACAACACTGAGCTCTCTCTCCCCAAACACACCAGACTCCCCTTGGGAGGACAACATAGCATTGCAACACTGATCATGCTGGCACGAGTGAACTATACTGCTGAAATGGACAAAAAATGCATTTCGTTCTCATTTAAACAAGTAGTTAATTTATATAAACAAAAATGCACCTTCCTTGGACAACAAACCATGGCAATACCTTGATAAATTAATATGGCACTCATTCAGTGCCATGGTACTGTATACAGAACAAGTGAAAAGTTTGGACACACTTTCTATAGTTGATCCTTTGAGTAAAAATTCACAAATAATATTTTTAATATGCACATTTTCAGTTTTTCTCTGTGAAGAAGCAGTGAACACATTTCTCACGGCTGGCGCTCTAGTCATCCTTTCTTAGAGCTTGCTATGAAGAGCTGCTTCCTGACACAAGAGCCACAGAGGAAAGAGGCAGCAACGGTCACAACTACCACAGCACTGCACCACGACAAGTCATATATCCGCACACTACAACACATGCTATTCACCACACACACTGCAGACCAGGCTCTGCCACTGTTACTGAGCTGTATGAAGACATGATGGATGTCACGATGAAAGCCAAACAGAGATTGCTAACAGAATGCAAGAATGTGAATGCTTGCAGACCTCAAAACCTAATTTACTTCAGTAGTTTTATATCATATAAATGTTCTGTAGGATGATAGGGATCTGGTATGTATAACATGACTTTGGAGTCTCATTAAAATTACGTGACTTTGCTGACATTTTTTAAAAATGATATTACATGGTTACTTTCACCTATCACAGCAGTTCTGAGGCGAAATGTCCATTGAGTGGCACTAAAAGTGAGTTAGATTTCCTCCCAAACAGAGGAGGTTTTATATAAAGCTTGCTTTGATCATCACCTCAAATATCTAGGATTCCCATATTTTACTTAGAAACATGGAAACAAACACAGACATACACACTCCATTAGTGAGTGCAGGCCCAGCCCAGGTCATTTGTGTGATAAGGGCAGCGGGCATAAAGAACAGGGAGTGTAGTGGAGTGGATCGGCACCTGCTGCTCTCTTACTGTTCTACCATTACAAGCCATTACAAGTGACCTCTGACCCCATCCACCCTTAGATGAAACAGCAAGTCTGGTCTTGCTCCACTCGTTCAGGAGGCAGATAAAAAAAGGGTGGGTGGGGGAGTAAGTGACCCATTCTTCAGACATGTCCCAAACCCACAGACACACAGCTCCAGGGCACTCCCATGGCAATGCAGATGTGCGAAAATGCAAAAGAAAAGAATTTTAAGCACCCCAGAAATCTCCAATTACCGCACTGCTACCCGCTAAGAATCTGTCTCCTTGGGACGCGTTCCAGAAATGACAGAGATGCTTTAGCTGGGCCTCGGCACCCTCTCTGCTCGGCACACGCCACCCTCGCGCACTCATTCTGACAACAGACGTATCTATGGTGGATGTCTCCTATTTACTAGATGTCTACTCTGCAGCCCTGTCCCCTGTGTCATTCACCACTGATCTAAATGAGCCATACACATGAATTCTGATCCAGGATTGGTCGGCCATTTTCGCTGCAATCATGTGGCATGGGTTCACTGTACTGTCCGCAGCAGCACGGTACAACGGACACGTGGAGTTTGTGTTAATTAACATGGGGCTTGTGTGGAGGGGGCTGTTCTGTGAGTAACTAACCTCAGATGAGACGTTGTTGTCAGATTTATTCAGCCATGTGTATAGTTCCTCTTCCTTAAAAGCCATTATTATTAGAATGCAACGACCGATTTAAAAACACTGGAATTTTCAATTAAAAAAGAAAGGTCAGAAAAAAAGTCAGAAAAATGCATACAGTTGATATACAGTACATTCCTCTTTAATTGAATTGGATTGTAATTTTATTTAGTTGGTAAATACACATTTAAAAAATGCATTGACAAAAATGCACTTACAATGGAAGTCTATGGGGCGAACATTTGGCCCATAGACTTCCACTTTAAGTGCATAACCCTTAACACATTTGTGGCTATGATTTGAAATTATTTTCTGTAGTAATCGAGAGCATGCTACAAGTATATATGAGAAATAAAATTGCAATTGAGAGATAAATGAGGTCCACTTATTGTGACTTTAATTCTCATAATAACCTTACGCTTAAACCCTAATCCCTAACCCTAACCCTACCTCTAAACCTACCCGTACCTCAACCTCAGTAGCAGCAAATTGTTTTGCATGTAATTTAATGTAAGTACATGTTAGTTAAAGACCTAATATAAAGTGGGGCCGTGCCTTTATTTCTCTCAATTGCGAGTTTATATCTCGATATTATGAGAAATAAAGTCACAATAAGTGGACTTCATATATCTTGATATTATGAGATATCAACACATTTGTGATGGAAAAAAAGTCACAATTGCGTGAAATAAAGTCTCAATTATCAGATATAAATTCAGAATTTCCTTTTTTATTTTTTTTCCATAGTGGGATCAAGGCACTATATGCTTCCCCCGAAGGGTGTAAACACGAAAAGCTTATTGCTCTGTTTGTTTAAGCATCCTGACTGTCTGACATAGCAACATTGCCTAAACCAATGTCGTGAGTCTGGGTTGAGACAATCTGCTTGTCTGGCCAATCAAATATAGGTGGAGTGTTCTGGAAACTTGTTTGAAAACAATATTTTGTGCATTTCTTTTAATACAGGGTTTGTTGTGTATGAATACATTTTGTACCAATTTATTATATTTTTAATTAATATGCTTTTGTACATCCAACTCTTACTAAAATTACCACTTCTTCTAGCACAGAGTCAGATTTTTGGTCATGTTTTCAAGACAACATTTGATGCGTTCTAACTCATGTGCTACAATTCATTATTGTCAAATAAATAATCTCTGCATTTCTGCCAAGCTAGCTCTTGGCGCTAGTGAGAATGTGTGGCAGCAGCGCAAACTTCAAAACATCGACGCAAATCCCTTTTCAAAATCCTCTCGTCAATAGCAGAAAGCAAAATTCCTTTCTTCACACCAGCTTTGATATCCTTACGCTGGTGTCAGGCTAATATTCAAATGTAAATATTAAACAAGGCGAAACAGAGATCCACGCAAAAAGTCTTTTGTTCGGAGGCACTGGGTAAGCAGTCACCCTGAAACAATAGGTCAAATTAGCATGCACCAGCCCCGGAGCACAGGGCCGTCGCCCAGTGACGAATCCCCCCTCCTGCTTGGGGGGGTTGTCACTGCTGAAGATCCGTCTCAGTCACTGGCAGTATGTCAGGCCCATTCGTTTCTTCTGTGCCAAGAGAACTTACTAGCATGAAAAGAGGAATTCCAAGAAGTGAAAGTGTGGGAGGGCAGAAGACAAGATTAATATAGAAAATACCTGGCATGTGAATGAGGTGGAAGCCTTGTGATGTGACAAATGATGACAGCTGATAATTACCTGTGAGCCTTTGAGACCGGGTGACTGAGAAGACCATCCCCTAACACGGTAATCTCATTCTAAACCCCTCATCTGAAGAGCAGGAAGATTTTTCACCTTATACCCTACTGTTTATAAGTATGCTCTCACACAGAAATCCAGAATACATTATAAAGCCAATGGCTGCATAGCTGAAAGAAGATACTTGCAGAAACTGGAAAATACAGATAATTTAAGGAAAATGTGAAGGTAGAGAGATTAAAGCTGAAGTGTGATTTTATGAAAATTATGTGACTGTGGCAACACTTTTGTAAAATGATACTAAGTGGTTCCTTACATGTATCACAGCAGTTCTGATGTGAAAAGTCCACTGTGTGGCACTAAAAGCGAGTTCAGTTTTCTCCCAAACAATTTAGTTTTTTAAAGGTTAATGCTCTATTGAGTTTTAAATCAACCTACCTCCCAACTAAACCTAAACCTTAAACCTAAACCTAACCAACATAAATGCAAATGTGAGATTAAAACACAATTGCTGAAGCAACCATGTAATTATGTGGTGCTTCACTGAAGAAAAAAAGAAAAAAAAAAAAAAAAAATTGGAGAGAGGAAACAATTTCCATGCAGAAATTGCTAGTAAATTTAACATACCACATTTTCAAGTAAAGACCACACACAATTCTTGATGGCTTAAATTAGAACTTCTCAAGTAGAATGTACTCTGCAATACTCTGTTTCAAGTAAATTTTACTTACTTTTTGTTTGTACATTTTACTCAAGCAATGTAGCACTGAATTATGATATACACATTTAAAGGTGTACTGGCATTTCAATGTTATATATATATATATATATATATATATATATATATATATATATATATATATATATATATATATATATTTTTTTTTTTTTTTTTTTTACTTCATTATGTACCAACATGATACAGGGTAGCCTTCCACAGGAAAGCTTAATGCATGCTTTGTAGTCTATCAGACAACCTCACCATTGTTTTAATGGTGATAGAAACATGATCCAGAGCTGCACATGCAGACCTCAACAATTGTTGCATAAAACATGATGAAGGTAACAATCAACAGATAATTTTTTGTGACCATGAACAGGAAGTTACCAAATGTAAAAACAAAATCAGCAATACAATTGGTGTAAATCAACTTGCAAACAGTGAAACTATGCAACTAGTTATTCATGCCCGGTGTACGATAGGAACACCAGCTTCGAAAAGTTAAATAAAATGTACTTATTTAATTTAACTATGAAATGTACTAAAATTAGCAAATAAATATGACAAGGTTTTCTACTTTATAACACACAATCATGAATAATATTTACTTATAAGCTAGATCATTATTTTTTACATGTTTGAGTTGAGTACAAATGTAGAATTTACTTAATATTTTCAAGTTCACACCTAAACTAACTTATTCAATGTAGAAAGATCATATTCACACTCACCTCACGCATCGACTTGCATGCTATTCAGGACTCGTACCCCGGTCCTTTGTTACTTATAGTTGTCAATGCATATTCAGATTGTATAGGAGAAAATACTCCTTAAAGAAAAATGTGAAGGTAGCAAAACTGAAAAGGTGATTTAAAAGAAAGAAAATGACATCAACACCATTACCACATTAGAAACATCGAGAGCCCTTTTACATGCAAGGACACTTGCATAAAAAAAAATAATAAATAAAAAAAAACCCTAAGTGATCGTCCTTAAAACAATCATGATTATTCTGCATTGCAGACCAATTATGGTGCCTGTGATTTGCCATTAAAAACATCTCAAAGCAATTCAGAAAATATTTCAAGGACACTTTGAGGTAATGCCTTGGGTTTCCAACTAGCTTTGAGGTGGCAGATGCAATTATAAAGACACATGTGCACAGACACACACACACACACACACACACACACACACAAAACCCCCCACCCATCATCACAACCTGCATAAACAGGGACGACAAGTTGAGATTAATGAAAGGGCCCAATTTAATTGTCAGGCATCAAGATCAAGTTGAACTTAACCAGAAAATACACTAAAGGTTATCAGGCTTTTAAAAGGTTTCTAATTGGTTATGACCAGTATATAATAGGAAAAACTGATCTGTATGAAGGGAACATTCCATGATCTTTGAAGAATTATCAACTACAACAAAATCAATAGAAACTAAAAAAATAAAAAATAAAAAAAAAAGATTATCAAGATTGCACTGTGTGGAAATAGGAGGATGAAAAATGTTGGCCGAGGGTAGAATGACGTATTGCAGTGTTTTGTGTCATACAAATCAAGCCATTCAACAAAAGACTGCCAGGTTCACTCCAGCCTGTCTTTTGTGAGGCCAGCTTTGCTTTTATTTTCACATCAGTAGAGTTATACACTCAATGCACCACTTCAGTCTTCCTCGTGGGGAAAAATCACTTAACTTCATATTGTAGCAGTCCAAGGGTTGTGCTGCCACTCTACTACAACATTCTGTCATATTCAGCCCCGTTTGATATGCTTATATATTACATCAAGCACACTCTCCAACACTGTCAAAATATCCCAGAAACAAATTCACAAGGACACAGAAGGTTAGAGTCTTGCACATTTCACACCTGTTTTTCTTTTAAATTTCTCCTAGACTTAGATGGGAGTGTATTTCTGGCCAGCTCTCCTGAGTTCTAATTGAAGACCAGCCCAAGATAAGCTGACAGCACCCTTGCTCTGTTGGCTTGAAAAGGGAGAACTTTTGGCAGTCCTGCGGCCCTGTTCACATCAGCATAATGGGAAAGAATGTGAAAAGCACTTAACAAATGGAATTTGCATTCTGCAGGTGTGACCCTGCACATCACAACACACAAAAATACAAATCTCATACAAAATTATACTGTGCCTATACAAAAGAACAGTGATGGTATTGCATGGTAACACCACGGTACCTTGACATTGTATAAATCATGGTACTACTGAATGATTACCAGATACCAAGGTATTAGCATTGCACTGCAATATACTTCATTGAATACCTTTGTATTAGCATGGTAAATGTCTAAAAACATGGTAGTACCATAGTATGTTAAGCGGTATTTGATACAATGAGGAATTTAACAGAAAAAAACCCCTCAAAACTTATAAAGAAACCTAAGAAACTATCTTAAATGTTAAATCAATATGTCAAATAAAGAAAAGTAATATTTCACCCCAAAAATAAAATTCTGTCAGTAAATACACCCTCATGTTCTAAAACTGCTGTTTACCAGCAAAGAGGGACTAAAGTATTTATAATAACGAATCAGCTGCTTAAAGAGTCTTTTCAACATCACAATATCTTTATTTTTTATGTTACAAACATTCAAACAATCACTAATCCAGTGGAGCTGACTGTTTTGATGCAGCGATGCGGACATGTTTTCTGATGTCAAACAAAGAATACAGCCTATAAATTAGTTTGTCCACTTGAGCCTTCTCCCATTTCCATCTGTCACTCATTCTCACCACTTCTGGTGCAAAAAAAGTGGAAGGGCTTAGAACCTTCTATGGCTTCTTGATGAACTCAGAATTCCATGCTGCATTGCAATGTAAACAATATGGCGGTGCGCATAGCCGGCAATCACATTCGCGATTGCATCTTATTTATCATAATCAATCGTTATAAACATCTGAAAATCACATTACATGTTTGATAATATACACTCTGTCCTCCAGTGCATCTGCTGTGATTTTTTATTTCAGTGTGCATTAAAGAACTCACTTTAGGGGATCTGTCAGTCAGTGGCGGTTCTAGCTTGTATGGCGCCCTGGGCGAAACCCACTTCAACATGCCCCCAAAGTTGTTAACCGGCATCTTGCGGGGGGCGGCACGAGGCACCCACACAGACACGATGGGGTAGGCTACTCCGCAACCCACAGCAACACAGTCTTCTATGGCCCAGTTTATGCCAAAGTCTATGTCTGTAGCAAAACAAGGCCAAATTGATATTGCATTGGCTAAAATGATTGCCACCGATTTCCAGCCATTTACGATCGTGGATGATAGAGGTTTTAGAAATTATAGCAATAGTCCAAATCCAATGTACACAATTCCAAGCAGGAAATCCCTTTCAAAATCACTTATTCCACAACTGTAAGAGAGCTCACAGGCTTCAGTGTGGGAAAGAGTCCAAAAAGCTACTGCAGTTTGCCTTACCACTGACTGCTGAACATCAAGGGTAACCACTTCTTACATGTCGGTTACATGTCACTTCATTGAAGATTTTTCGATGTCTAGCTGTCTTCTGGACTGCTTTGAGTTCAGCGACAGACACACCTCAGAGAACTTGGCAGAGGAACTGTTGAGAGTGGCCAGAGAATGGTAAGTAGATGGAAAAGTGGTCTGTTGTGCTAGAGACAATGCAGCTAACATAACCAAAGCCATGAAAATTTTAAAATGGACCCATCATCCATGTCTTGCCCACACAATCAACCTGATTGTAAGAGATGCTCTGAAGGTGATTAAGCCCACTGTGGACAAAGTGAAAGCAGCTGTGGAATACTTCCACAGGAGCACAGTAGGGGCTGAAAAACTGAAGTCTACACAACGACAGATGGGGATGCCTGAGCTGAGGCCTAAACAAGACTGCACTACAATGTGGAATTCAACATTTTATATGTTGAAGCAGTTTCTTGAGTCAAAGGATGCTATCATCTCTACCCTGGCCATTGTCAATGCACCAGTTGATGCTCTGACCCAAGAAGAATGGGAGGTGGTGGAGGAGGCGTGTAGAGTCCTGGAACCCTTTGAGCAGGTCACTGTGGAGGTCAGTGGAGAGAGGTACAGTAAGCAGTTATTACTTCATCATTATTTAATCCAGTATTTTTATATATATATATATATATATATATATATATATATATATATATATATATATATATATATATATATGAGCAGTAGATGAGAATGTAGTATCAGTAGACAAAACATGAACCTGAACTAACAGCTATGTGACAGCCTCAAAATAATACTCCTGTGTAAGGGTCTGCAGCGAATCACAGCCAGCCACCAGAGAGAACCAAATGTAACCACAGCACGTGACAGAGTTGATGGACACTGTAAGTTCATCAATGGACAGAAAGTGCCACAGAATGGAATATAATCACATACTATCAGAAACCACTGCACTTGACCCCAGGTTTAAGAAGTTAGCCTTCAGTGATGCCAGAGCGATTGATGAGGCTCTTCAATGAATAAACTCAGCAGCAGGGAGGGACAGCCCCAGAAGTCAGCTGGCTCAGGCACCTGGGCAACAGGAAGAAGAGGGATCAGATAGAGCAAAAGCACCAGCAGTAGTGCCACAAACGTCTGCTGTTTGGATGCTGTTTGACGAGAGAGCAACTGGGGATGCAGCACAAAGGAATCCCTCAGCAGATGCCATAATGGAGGTCCGATCCTATTTGGAGGAGCCCCTCCTCCAAAGATCTGCAGATCCTCTGAGCTGGTGGAAGAACAAGGCCTCTGTCTACCCACGGCTTACTAAAGTCATGACAGGGAGACTCTGTATAGTGGCCACATCCATTCCCTCTGAGAGGGTCTTCTCGAAAACAGGACAAATAATTACTGAGAGAAGAAACTGCATTAGCCCCTCGAAAGTGAGGCAGCTTGCATTTCTGAATGCTAACCTCTCATTAAAGCAAAATATGGTCAACATTGCTGTGTGCTGCTGGTTATAATATGGCAATAAAGAAGAGAGAGAAAAGAGGGACCAGTTTAATGTTTTAAGTGGGATGCTGCAGTTTTGCACTTTGTTATTTATTTTTCTTTGATATTGTGCAATATTCTATTATTCTGTTCAGATTTTATTCGTTTTGAATTGTTACATTTATATGCACTTTGTTTATATACATTAAAAAGGTTCTACTTTAAATGCACATGTGTAATAGCATCCTTCTTTTTTTACATTTATTTCAATTTGTGGGATGCTGCAGTTTTGCAAATTGTTATTTATTTTTCTTTGATATGGTGCAATATTCTATTATGCTGTTCAGATTTATTCGTTTTGAATGGTTAGATTTATATGCACTTTGTTTATATACATTCAAAAGTTATACTTTAAATGCACATGTGTAATAGCATTCTTTTTCATAACAAACCAAAGCATTTTTAAATACATTGTGGTTAAGGTAGAGTATGATTTCATTTAATAATTTAATTAGAATTGTTTTAACACCAATCATAGTCAAACTATCACAAACTGTTTGACTTCAAAAAACATATATTTTTAAAGAGCCGTTTGGGAACCAAAAGAGCCGGCTTTTTTGGTGAGCTGAGCCGAACAAGCCGGCTCACTGAAAAGAGCCAGAATGCCCATCAATTATCGGTGACCTGCTTGTCGCCCATAAACGTGGCAATTCACCCGCCCCACCAACTACGTCTCCACCTGCTAAACGCTCTAAATCTGATGCCCCCAACTCAAAAACTGCAGAAATTCCTGGAATTTCGTCTCAGCCATCTAACTCCAGTGGTAATATTTACCCCCAAGTCACCACGGAAGTTCGGTGCTTGCACAGAACCTCCAGTCAAGGAGCACGCGTCACTATCTCCTCCCCCGTTGAGCTCCTCCTTCTCTCTCTCTCCAACTTACCATGGCAAATCTTCACTCAATAACATAATTCTCAGCAAACACATCTCCCCACACGCAGCAAGCTCACCACCTGTCATCAGAATATTTCACTGCTCACACGGGCCATCCTCCTCGTTCTTCAATGATAGCCCTTTCAAACGTGCAACCTATTCTTTCTGCCAACATCCATCCCTCTATCCCTTCCTATCCATGGGCTACTGGAATGGATTCCCGCATGAGGCTGCCTCCGCTGGAGAACCCCGCTCCAGACCCATTCCCCTCTTCACATTTCCCCCCTCCTTTCTACCATTCTAATCTCCCCTACCCCAGAACCATTCCTTGTGCGAGGCTGCATCAGCAAATGAACCCAGCCCCGAATCCTTTCTCAGCTAACCCGGACCTTCCAGCTGACCTTCCCACATTAACTCTTTAGACAGCCATACCTCTTGCTATTCCCTCAAACGCCGCAGTTACAGAACCTCCGTCAGTCTCCAACCACCTCCGCTCTCAAATTCTAGCAGGTGCAGACATAGTTCTCTCTTCTTTACTTTCAGCAGTCCCTCACAACAACACGGTTAGATCCATAGACTGTGGCAAGTTCTCAGTAAATCTAAAAAATCCCTCTCTCAGCTCCTCTCGCACGCTCTCTTTCGCCGAATTTTGCGTCAGCTTTGGGCAGTGTACCGAAGTCATATGTTCTATGTTTCCACACAGACAGCGAAGCTTAACAACTACCTTTCTATCATCACCAAACTACCGCTCTCTTATGGCGGCAGTCATTTTTTCACATATCACAAGCTTTTTTCAGCAAAATGTGCAGCAAGAGTAGCGCAGTGGAATCACTGCCAGTACTGGGGAGCGCTAGATCTAGATCTCCATAATAGAGTGTTCCTGGGATGCTGGAGCATTTCATGCGCTGTCTGCAGGTCGACTGATCACCAAACCACTTCCTGCCCCACAATCACACCCCTTCAACCCATCGCTACCGCAAACAAACTAACTAACTACATTCCTCAACCCAGCCAGGCTCCTCCATCAAAGATTACAAAGGCAGAACAGTGAGCTTTTCAGCAGGCAAACAAATATGACCTAATAATAGACCTCTCAGCCCCCCACGAAGGGCCACACCCGAGTATTAATATTCCCTTTGCTACCACAACGTCGATCAAGCAATCTCGAATGACTAAAAAAGTAGGCAGGGAGGCATGGCTCGCTAAAGTCGACATAACCTCAGCATTCAAAATCATGCCCCTGCACCCTGATTTCTAGCACCTCTTCGGCGTCCACTGGAACGAAAAAGTTTACAGCACCTTTTGCCTCACTTTCAGCCGTAAAAGCAGCCCCAATATATTCGACATGCTATCTGAAACAATCTGCTGGATATTGTCAAATAATCACTCCGTGCCTTACCTTATCCATCTGCTTGACGATTTCCTCACCATCTCGCCTCACAATTGTCCCCCGGCTCTCCATCTAACCACAGTTACGAAGGTGTTCTCTGATCTAGGAATTCCTATCGCCCAAGAGAAAACCGCCAGTCCATCCACTTCTATCAAATTTTTAGGCATCCAAATCGATATGTCTAAATTTCTCACTTCTCTTCCCAAAGAAAAGATCAATAGGATTATTTCAATCACTTCTAAAATCCTATCAAACCCAAGCTGCATCAAACGTGATCTCCTCTCCCTCCTCAGCCATGTAAACTTTGCCATGCGCATATCATACCATGGCCACCCGTTCATCTCATACCTCCTCTGTCTAGCTTCATCCATTCACTCCCTAAACGACATTGTAGTCCTGGATCAAGCATGCCAGGCAGACTTACAACTATAGCTAACTTTTCTCAGCCACGGGAATAGCCTTTTTCTTTTCTACAATGATTTCATCTCCTACCCTGACGACATCCAATTGTACACCAATGCAGCTTCATCCATCGGACCAGGGCCATTTGTTTGCATCCACCTGGCCCCCCAATATGATCAACTCCCCTCCTCTGTTCGAACTGTAACCCATCGTGGTAGCAGCCTCCATCTGGGGGTTGGAATGGACATCTAAAAGTATCTTAGTTCACTGTGACAACCAAGCCACCATCCAGTGCATTAACAAAGGCAGATCCCGTTCACCAGAACTGTCACCATTTCTTAGGTGCCTAATTTGGATTTTATCCATAACCAATTTATAATTAAAGCAAAACACATTCCAGGCTCAAAAAACAGATTGCTGACTCTCTCATTTTCTCTTTCAGAGATTCAGATCCTTGGCCCCAGAAGCGAACCCAGCACCAGCCCCAGATCCTCCCTGTTCAGAACTGAAATCCTATAAGTCACCCTCTCAAACTCCTTCACCACGCTTCCCTGGACTCCATTCTTCAAGCCATTTCCCCACGAACCCTCCAAGCATACTGGACAGCTTGGAAATGCTTCAAAAATATCCACCTAATTTACAATCTGCAATTTCCCAATTTTTCTCACACCTCAATCAAACCAAAAACATCTATCCCAAAACCATTAAAGGGTACTTAATGCATCCATTACTTCTATAAATTAATTTTCAGCAAAAACTCCACCACAATAAGCCACCCCCAGATCTCACTTCTCATTAAGGTTATCCATAAATCCCAACCCATCAGAACTGATACCAGGCTACCCCTCACCATCGATCTGCTAACTCGATGCCTAAACACTCTCTGCCAGGGCTACATTTCTCCAAACACCTCAAAAACCATAGATGCTATGTTAATCCTCGCTTTCTGCAGCTTCCTCCACTGTTCAGAGCTCACCACCATGGCAAAATACAACCCAAGAATCCATCCCACCATTTTGGACCTCCATATCCTAGACAACGATACAATCAGATACTACATCAAAAAAGAAAAACAGACCAAACCAAAAGAGGGCATTCAGTTTTCCTTTTCAATCTGCCAACTCCCATCCAGCTCTCCATTCGCTAGCACACTATCTCCATTACAGAGGGTCCCAAACCAAAACCACTCTCGATCCACTCTTCATCGACAACAAAAATCAAGCAGTTTCCTGATTCTGCTTCCAAAAACACCTCAAATTTGTCCTGCTGAAATCCAGCATCTCAGAAAAACTATACTCAAGCCATTCCTTCCGTATTAGCGCCACAACCACAGCAGCCCACAAAGGTCTGCCCGAGCACAATACACTTACAATACGCTTATGCTGCTGGTCATCATACGCATATCTCAGCGATATCCGTTCCAACCATCTCCATATCAGAAAGGCACAACAACCTCTCATCAGCTAACCATGAAACATTCACGATCGGGGTCAGGGAGATGCTTGCTTCATCCTCGCCTGATCACTAGGTCGGCCCCGACATTTGAATGTGGCCGTAACCACCACTGTCTCTTCAGTGCTTTAGTTTATTTTCATTCTGTATTCGAACTCGGGTCAAGTCTCGAGCCTCGAGCCCTTCACCCAGGACAGTGAGCCAAACACGTTTACACTATCCTCAATGCAGGATTGCATTAACATGCGAACTACTGAATGTGTATTTAATACTACACTACTGAATTATATCGTTTTCCTTTCGCCACTCCTAGTTCATAACCAGTGGCATTATGCAGTGTTGTAGTTCCAGACCAGCTCATCCGTATTCAAGTCCAGTCCAAGACCAGAGTAGGTTGAGTTAGAGTCAAGACCGAGAGCGGAAGAGGGTCGAGTATGAGTCAAGACAAAGACCGGAGAGGGCCGAGTCGAGACCGAGTCCAGTAAAGGATAAGTCTAAGACATTAGTTTTTTATGAATGTATTAAATGTATAGTTTAAAGAACTATTTAATCTAGGCGCATAAATCAAATAAACCTAATTTATTATATTCATAAGCTTATGTTGGTTAAACAATATTACCAGTTGAGAATAAAATTTAAATAAATGACACTAGGTTAAGTGAACAAACTGGTATTATAATTATGACATGTCAGTGTTAACAAAATGTCAGTGAAAATCTCAAATTAAAGGTTCAAAGTGCCTATGTGGCAATACAAACTACCAGCTTCTGTATACTACTATATTCCACTCAAGTCAAGTAAACATTTCTGCTTTACAAAATACAGTATAACTTACAATCACTAAAAAGGCATAAAAACCAAACGATAATGTATTAAAAATGACAATGTTTACGCAGAAAGTTAATATAAACATTTACATTTAATTTGTTAATAATTTCCTCAATTGCACTACTATATTTCATTAATTGTAAGTGAAGCAAGCATTTCTGCTTACTTTTGCCTGCAAAATTTCATCTCGGGTATGCACAGAAACTTTTTTTTTTTTTCTCCATTCAATTCTGATGACATTGAGAGAAGTAATTTTTTTTTTTTTTTAATTCAGTATGTGTAGCATTCATGTAACTAATGGCTAAAGCATTTCTAAAAGACTAGAGGCTGTTCAGACCAACGCAGTGCAACGAACCCAGATAGCACACGTATGTCTCCGAGATGTCTGTTTAAGATCTTTTTATCTGGAAAGCATCTAACATCTGCTAAACATCTTAAAAAGATCAGATTTACAATCATTCTAAATCACAAACGTCTTAAAGACATTTGCGGAATGTCTTATTGACATCCGAGACATACTTATTGACATACGTCTTACAGACGGATTGCAGATGAGCAAACAACGTAAAATAGACATCCTCCAGATGTAAACATGCACCTCAAATAGACATCTGGGTGTTGTGCTATCAGGGAATAGAGTGTAACACAGGTGTCTCGAGACATGTTTTTAACAGTTGCTTTTATTTTTTTTTACTTGACAAAAGAACAAAAACAGCATGGGTGGACGCAACAACACATTTGGTGTGAACAACCACTTAATAACAAAACACAGCACCAACGAAAGTTTCTTAAAGTTACCTCTCAAAAAAGCAGTCTTTTGCTGACAGTAGGTAAATATCCACTTTATCCAATGATTGGTTTGTTTTCTGTTTTCTAAAATATCCCGATGCTGTTTTAATGAGTGAGAAGCTTCTGCAAATTATTCATTGAGATAGCAGTCCGAATGAATCGGACTGAATAGCCAGTCGATTCAGACCTTTTTGCATTTGGCCAGTTTGCTGAAAATAACCGACTCAATAAAATGAGTCAGGAGTCACATTCTCCCCCATGAACATTCGCAGGAGGAGCGTTGTGTTCATAGAACAACAGTACCAACCACCCCTCACGCCCCTCAACATGGGCCCAGAGGTAAGTCAATGCGCACCTGAACACTGAAAACATGTAGGGCGAAATGAGGATTATGGGTAAAAATATACCTGTGTCGATCGGTTTATGCTTAAACTGTTTATGACCTGCCCCAAGAAAGGAAAGCTGTTTAATTTGTTTACATGACCACAGATGTTGTAGGATTATTGAGAATAGTCTGTGTAAATTGTGCATGTAAATGCGCTCAGTGTTGGGGAAGCTACTTTGAAATACTAGCTTGTCCAGCTACAAGCTACTCATAATTTAAAGCAGTTCAGTGTAGCAGTAAGTACACTAAAAAAATAAATAAAATAGCTCTTTTGCTGAACTTGATTCAAAAGTGGACAGTGGTTCCACATCTTTGAATTGAGTTTTCTTAATTTGAAATTACTATGTAATCTCAACCTAAACAACTGATCTGAATAGTTGAATTGAGTAAACCCAACACAGTTAAACCTGTCAATGCAACTCAAATAAATCTCTTTTAAGTACTACCACAAAAAAGTTTTCATGTAGTCCCAACTCAAATGGATTAATTTAACTTCCATTTAAAAAAAATAACTGATAGAACACAATTAAATCATGTTGTGACAAAATGTTTTAGAATTGTGTTGCTTTAGTTCATTTTAATGAAGAAAATTGAATAACCAGCAAAAATCTTTTTTTTATTTGTATTTTTTTTTATTTTTTTTTATCTAACTACTTTTTCAAAAGAGTACCTTGTACGTTATTTTAAAGTACTTTAAATTATGAATAGCTTTTCGCTTGGCAAGCTACAGTAACCCCTCAAAACTTCGCATAGTACAGCGCTGTGAGTTTGGCTCGTAGTAAGAGAGAGGGGAAAGAGGTCATGAGAAATTTAATAGAACATAGTGGACAGAGCATCATTTATTTCACTGCTTACAGGAGGGAAAATGAAAACTATCCCTCTTACACTCTGAAGCTCATTAAGCGCATCGACACAACACTGGTGGGAGGTGGATGTTCATTAGGATGTGATTTGCAACTTGGCACCCACGCAAAAAGACGTCTGCATTTAGACCGCAAAGGTGTGGACAGATCTCGTAGACAGACTAACGCAGGCAACCAGACTGTAAGCGAAAACAACCTCAATCTGTGCAACGTTGACTTTGCCGCATTGCCATCAACCCCTCTGTTACATCGCAGACAGCACAATTACCCATTCATTTATGCAAACACAAGTGCACAAAGAGCATTTCCACATGCACAGCTAAATCATATTTAAAGTGTTGACGTGCTCGCCGCCTTTTTGCCGCCATTCACTTTAAAGTGTAGTAGCAAATTATATGTGTGTGTGTGTGAGAAAAAGAGGTAATGGGTGGAGAGAATGTGCACATTCTCCTGCTGTGCTGTGAACCTGCTCACTAAAACAGGAAGATGGTGCATCCTCACTGCTGACACAACACAATGAGGGCCTGATTGCCATCAACGCAGGCCCTGATCTTAACCCTGTCACCCCACACTGCTCTGAGACACACCCGACCTGTCTGTTACCCTAGACCTCCTGCAGACCGACCCGACTCTACCTACAGCACACCAGCACCAGTTTTGCTGCCTACTGGACATGCATCCACATCCATGGTCTCGTCTGGGATCTGCTTATTTGTTGATAAGACCGGTTGAGATGATAGAAAAATCCAAGGGGTCAAGGTTTGGTTGGTTGGTGTAGGGCTTTACTGGTTGTTTAGATCAATGTTACTATCAGAAATAATTAATAATTATTTCTTTAGTTATTAATTAATATTTAAATTAATTAATTGAATCTAACTCATTAAAACCTCATATGGGGCTCCAGTAAATGTAGTGCACTACGTTTAGGAGCAAGTTTGGTTATTAGCAATAATTAATAATTATCAAAGATAATTATTAATTATTAAAATCAATAGAACATTGATGAGAATCAATGTTAGCTTTTTTTAAATCCTTTAAATCAATAATTATCAAAGATAATTGTTAATTGTTAACATCGATGAAACATTAATTAAAATTAACACTAGCTTATTGATCATTCAAGTTCAACAATCATCAAAGATAATAATCAATTATCAAAAATCAACAGAATATTAATAAGGATTAACATTGACGGGGCACCACTCTGGAATCAGGGACTAATAACCAGATAGTATAACAGTCTCAATATTAGATTGTTTTCTTAGGAAAATCGACATCTGAAGAATATCAATTTTCAGGAAAAAAAACAATGAATGAAGGCTTGAATCTGAGCACTGACATCCCGTCAGCATGACACAGGTGTATGCAAAACAAACCAAAACACTTCTCTTTGTAATATAAACAAAGTTTATTTATGCAGTAATATCAATTAATAATTAATACAATGCAGTCAATAAACTTCCGACTTACAACTACAAACTAAACAGTGATATGATTAGATATGGAAATCAAAATAATCCTATAACACATGAGGGTGTGTGTGTGTGTTTGAGAGTGTGTGTGTGTGTGTGGTTAGTATGAGAGAGAGAGAGAGAGAGAATTAAGTGACGGCCCTAAAGCCGATTTCACGATCGTGGGAGAGAAAGCAGCTGTTAGTTTATCGCTCAGACGTTCTTTGACTCTTTAGTGGATAAACTCAGTTTGCTGGTCTCATGCGATGGCGAAAATACACAACAGTCCAATTTGGTTGGACCACAATACAGCAAAACAAATTCGTGATAATTAATACCCTGAGTATTAATAATGAGCGGACATAGTGGTCCGTAAACTGTACAAGCAAAAACCTTGAAACACAAGAATAGCACACTATAATATTCTATCTCTGCCCAGACGTAAACTTCTTAATTGAATTGCATGAGGATGCAGAATGTGTGTTCATCCGTCCTTATGCTCCGACCCGGTTCCTTGAGGCTCAGGTGATGACGGGAGGCCGTTTCCTTGCTCTGTCGGCGGGCATACGGCTGACTGTTTCTCGGCGGGCTGGCGGAGAAATCAGAAATGTCGACTTGATTGAAGATGGAAGAGAAATCTTTAATCTCTTCACTTCTGCAGGCAAACGGATGAAGATGCGGATTGCTCAGCGGTCTCCTTCGGATCCGTTAGAGTATTCGGTTGAACAAAGAGTAATCTCAACTCATCCAGCGAGATGGAGATTGTATGGCCACAGTTTCAAGTCGGACGTTACTTCCTTGTGCCACGAGGTTGCACCTGAGAGCAGCGATGAGCTACGTCTATACTCGGCGAACAAAGTTGCTGGAAGCAAATCCCGGAACCATTTCAGAGGTATTTCTACTCCTGATGATGTCATGGTTTGAGGGACATTCTGTTGTGTGCCTCATCCAATAAGAGTTGAGAGTTCGATCCTTTAGCGTGCAAGGCTTCATGGGATTTGTAGTCTGTTTTGGACTCCCTTTGTTTGATTTTGGCGCGATTTTTATCAGTATAATTTATGACCTGGTATGTGGGGGCCTGAGTTAGGTTTTTACGACTGTGTTAGGCCTGCCTTTGTCTTCTATCTGAATACATGAGGCCCAACATTGGTTAGCATAGGCCAGTTAGCCTCTGCAGGTAGATCCTGAATGGGAATTCTAGCAGACAGAAACCTATCTGAGGTCTTAGTGGAAAAATCTGACTTATATGAGTATGAAGCTAAGATTGTGCTTCAGGTATGCTGTATTCAGCAATGCTACAAGAGTTTGTTTTATATATATATTAAAAATGAAATGGAGGGTTTCATGATGTGCAAGGTGAAGTAAATTAATTAGTGGTGGCAGAGTAATTAGGACATGTGCAGAGATGGAAATGATCTGGAGGCTTCCCTACTGCTTTGATGAATGTCCCAGCCTGTCAAATCTACCTCAATGAGCCTGTGAGACATCTGCAATTCACAGAATATTGGCACTGGGCATGTGAGAGGCACACATACATGAACACAGAGACTTAACAAAAAAACAAAAACTAAAAATGGGTGGAAAGGGAGTGTAACAGGAATCTGTAATAAATTACTGAGAATTAAGGGAACAGAAACAACATTGATGATACTAGTCAAGTCAAGTCAAATTTATTTAAAGAGCACATTTAAAAACAACAGAAGTTGACCCAAAGTGCTTTACAAATCAATCAAATAAATATTCAATGACAGAATTATATACATAAAAAATAAATTATAATAATAATAAATAGATGCAATTAAAAACTTCATCAAGTATTTACCTAATTTAACCTATTAAAAAGTCCTATTCAAATGCTAAAGAATATAAATACGTTTTCAAAGAGGATTTAAAAATGGCTATTGAAGAAGCTGACCTTACATGGTAAGGGAGACTATTCCAGAGTTTAGGACCTACCACAGAGAAGGCACGATCACCCTTAGATCTATAGCGACAATGAGGAACCCTCAAAAGAAGTTGATGAGAAGACCTTAGTGCTCTGGTGGGGGAGTAAGGGACGAGAAGATCACTGATGTATTTGGGCGTGAGACCAGATAGTGCCTTGTAAACATTAAGCAGAATTTTAAAACTGACCCTGAATTTAATGGGAAGTCAGTGTCTAAAAGTCTAGCCGCTGCATTTTGAACCAGCTGTAGGCGGGATAACGCAGTTTGAGGGAGGCCAATGTACAATGAGTTGCAATAGTCTAACCTTGATATATAAGTGGATCACAATTTCCAGGTCTTTGCTGGAAAGAAAATGTTTGATTTTAATGATAGAAAAAGTGGAAAAAGCTACCCTTGACAATGGCACTAATTTGTTTATTAAAAAGTAATGATGAATCTAAAATCAGACTTCTTACAAGATCTTGTACATTCGACTACAGAGGAACTAACTGGGTGGCCAGGCCAGGTAAGGAGGACATGGGGGGACCTAAAATCAGAACTTCAGTTTTGCTTTTGTTTAATTGTAAGAAATTGTTTGCCAGCCAATGTTTAATATCTTCAAAGCAATTTAGGATGTTATCAAATGAACACTTCTTGTCTAAGCTCACTGGTAAGTAAAATAGGGAATGGTCAGCATAACATTGATAGGATATGCTGTACTTTGGGAAAATAGAGCTCAGAGGTAGCATATACAAGGAAAATAATAAGGGTCCTAAAATTGACCCTTGAGGGATGCCACATGATAAATGAGCCGATGTAGAAGATAAATTCCCTACATTTACAGAAAATGTCCTATCTTTAGATAGGAGGCAAACCACTGGAGGGCCATACCCTGGATGCCAACCCTACACTCAAGATGACCGAGAAGAATGTTATGGTCGATAGTGTCGAATGCGGCACTAAGATCTAATAAGACTAAGGCAACATGTAAGCCTGAATCCATGGAGAGAAAAATATCATTAGTAACCTTGAGCAATGCAGATTCAGTGCTGTGCAAGGGTCTGAAGCCAGACTGAAATATGTCTAAAATGTCAAATGTATTTAGATAGGACTAAAGCTGCAAATAGACAACTCTCTCCAAGATCTTGGAACTAAAATGCAATTTAGAGATTGGCCTATAATTACTGTGTATTGTCGGATCAAAAGAAGGCCTTTTTTAACAAAGGATGTAGAATTGCATGCTTAAAACTGCTTGGAACAACTGTTCCTGTTAACAATCACTGTCACACTGGAACTAATAGTTGTAAAAATGTCTTTAAAAAGACGCAGAGATAGAATATCCAGCTTGAAACTGGAACACTTCGTCTTGGAGATGGGGAGCTGGACCGGGAAGGTATTAGTGGTTGATCAAATTGTGAAGGTACAGTAGCACCTTTAATATGCTCGATTTTGTGAGTAAAAAAGTTTAAAAATTCATCACAGGTCTTTTGAGTTGCATCCAAAAAAGGACCTCTCATAGGGTTTAAGACAGAATGGATAGTATTAAACAATACTTTTGGTCGATTTGCATTATTAGAGATTATTTTAGAGAAAAACTTAGCTTTTGCTTCTATCACTACTCTTTGATAGTTTGTATGTTAAGATGTGTATAATGCTTTATGTATTTTGTTTGTGAAGATGTCAAAAGAGACATGAGGCTTGTCTCTTTTCCACTTGCACTCCGCTTTTCTACACTCTTGTCTGTGAGCGCGTGTGATGTCATATAGCCAAGGCTGTGAAACGCCCTTAATTCTATTTGGCTTGAGCGGAGTGACATTATCAAGAGTGAAAGTACAAGATTTATTGAAAGCTTCAACCAGTGATTCAGTATTGAGAATTGAGACATCATCAGTAAAATGTGATAAATAAAATTCTGAAAAAAGATTGGCAGTAGATGACTGAATGGACCAGGAGTGGTAGTAGGGAGAGGACAAGTAGAGACAGACTCAAACTTTATTTAATAATGGTCAGAGATGCCAATATCTAAGATCTCTAAGTTAGATACAGAGATACCATAAGATATGACCCATGTTCTGGGTAGAACCAGTGAAATGTTGAACAAAATGTAAAGACTCAGTGAGGGAGAGAAATTCATTTACCAGCGGTTTCTATGGACAGCATACATGGATATTAAAATCCCCAAGAATCAGGAGTCTATCACCACGTGACACCAGTCCAGAAAGAAAGTCTGAAAATTGTTCAATAAAGTCCCTATTAAATCTGGAAGGTCTGTACACAAGTGCACATAAGGCACAAAAGAGTTTCTAAAAACAGTGGCAACACCACCTCCTCGCCCTGAAGTCCGTGGAGAATTTAAAAAGTCACACCCTGGCGGTATTAGATCCCCCAGGGCCATTTGTTCGCTAGGGTTCAGTCAGATCTTGTGACGAATAAACAGTCCAATGATCATGATATAAAAAGTAGTTCAAAATAAAAGACTTGTTCAATATTGATCATGCATTTATGAGGGCCATCTTAATGGTGGCGACATCTGCATTTTTTTTTGCTGGAGTAAAAGATGTGTGTTTTAGCCTGCTGAGATTATCGAAAATAACCCCGTGCTTCAAATCCCTTGCACCAGTCAGAGGGCAATGCCGTGAAGACCAAATGGCCAGTATGTGGTGGTTGTCAGAGGAGTCTGCCAGGAATCTGCCGGGATGTTGGCGTAACCTCGATGGACATACCGGGGGCGGCACGCAATTCCAAGGGCAGTGCAATAGATGTAAACTCCAGCTGATAGTCGGGCCGAAGAATTCAGGCGCTGTAATTCCAGGGATGAGTAATATAAAACCATATCGGAAGCTAAATAACAGCATGAGCCTGCAAACAGGCAGGGAGCTCACCACTGAAACTGGCAAGGGCCAGCAGCAAAACTCCAGCAGGCCAGGATGGGCAACAGAAGGCAGAACATCTTCAATGATCCACAAACACGACCCGAATTTCAGTTCCGCGCGCTCCAGCCCCACTGGACATGGACGATGGGCAGGGAATCAGGCGGCCCATTTGAGACAATAGTCCTAGTGAAAGTGTTCAGTGAGTACAGCAGTTTGTTTACTCCGATGTAATCAAGGCAGACGAGAGGATGACATGGAGTTTAAAGCGTAGAGAGAATGGTTCGAGTTGGTCAGGTGAAGGTGTAGTGTAGTTTCCCTAAACAAAAAATATAAAAAAAAATAGAAAAGTCAACAGTCCATTATCCATAAAAGAGAATCATAAAACTTGATTTCCTGAGGTAATGATCGGTGATGATCTGGGGGTGCTTCAGCAAGGCTAGAATCGGGCAGATTCATCCTTGTGAAGGACGCATGAATCAAAATATGTACAAGGTTATCCTGGAAGAAAACTTGCTTCCTTCTGCTCTGACAATGTTCCTCAACTCTGAAGATTGTTTTTTTCCAGCAGGACAATGCTCCATGCCACACAGCCAGGTCAAACAAGGTGTGGATGGAGGACAACCGGATCAAGTACCTGTCATGGCCAGCCCGATCTCCAGACCTGAACCCCACTGAAGCCACCAAACAAAGCCGAGCTGCTCGAATTTTTGCGCCAGGAGTGGCATAAAGTCACCCAACAGCAAAGTGAAAGACTGGTAGAGAGCATGCCAAGACACATCAAAGCTGTGATTGAAAACCAGGGTTATTCCACCAAATATTGATTTCTGAACTCTTCTTAAGTTAAAACATTAGTATTGTGTTGTTTAAAAAAATAATATGAACTTGTTGTCTTTGCATTATTCAAGGTCTGAAAACACTGCATCTTTTTAGTTATTTTGACCAGTTGTCATTTTCTGCAAATAAATGACAATATTTTTATTTTAGATTTGGGAGAAATTTTGTCAGTACTATATAGAATAAAACAAAAATGTTCATTTTACTTAAACACATACCTATAAATAGTAAATCCAGAGAAACTGATAAATTATAAAAAATAATAATATTCAGATAAATAAAAATGTATTACATTATTGCGGCATATGAGTAAAGCATTGATAAGACAATTCAAAAGTGGCTTTAGAATCCAGTGTATTGTTTGTTTGCATATGATTAAACATAAGCCAATCATTGGCCTACAGTTCACAGCAATCCAGTTTACAATTGAATTTGTCAATCAGTCCGAGATTTATTATGAGGGCTTGTCTAAGGACGCATCAATGTACACCTGCATCAGACCAATGCTTTTTTCTCACTTTGGTTTGCGTTGTGTCATATACATAACATTTTTAGGTGGCTGTGTCAAGTTAAACGTACTTTAATACCTAGAACAATACATCTTGAGATCCCTAAATTTGGATTTGCACTCCATCAAGCTGTGTTTTGAACGCAAGAACGCATCCTCCTGTTGTGCTGTCTGCTGAAGGGTTTTTTTGTTCTCTGTATAAGCTGCACGTTGCCTATACAGTTGAAGTTTTGTTTACTGCCCCCTGGAGAAAACAGGTGGTACTACAAGCTTGGATTGCTCAGGAATCTTCCTTATTACAATCTGGGGACATGATTAATTGTGTTATTTTAAACACATTATTTTAATATATATATATATATATATATATATATATATATATATATATATATATATATATATATATATATGTAATGTATATATATGTATATATATAATCGCACTGAATTAATGTGTTAAATTGACAGCCCTAATTATTATTAATATTATAGAAGTGTATCCACTAAGTTACTTGTTACTGATATAATTAACAGAATACAGAAAGTAATGAAGTCACATTATTTGATAAAACCTATAAAACAATTGTTTTTTATTGAAATTTCAGACAATTTGCATGTCCTCAGTAATTACTATTACATTTTAATAAGTTATACTGTATATAATAAAGAATAAATAATTCTACTGACACTTTGCTGTTATCGCAAATAAAATAGCATGTGTCTGTTGTCTATTTAGTTTGTTCTATGTAAATAATGCTTTATGTATTTTGTGAGAAAATGCAGAATTTTCTTTGTCCCTGCACTTTCTTTACTACCCTGTTATGCTTTGACATTTCCCTTTTAAAAACAATGCTTTGATCTATCAGATATCATATTTAAGAAGGTGATATCATAAAGTGTTCAAACTCATTTTTAATATATATATATATATATATATATATATATATATATATATATATATATATATATATGCATGCATGTACATCATACATGTAATCAGCTTTGTTATGGGAAAAGGAAACTGATCTTTTTTTTTTTTTTTTTTTTAAATAAAATATTCTTGGCACAAACCACAAGAGTGCTCACAGCAAATAATGTGGTCTGGTGCAATTAAATTGGCTAGCTAAGGTCATTATTAGAATTTTTTTTTTTTTTTTTTTTTTTTTTACAATGATCTTCAATTCTGTAACATTCATCTCCAAAACATTTTGAATGTAAAAGGGTTGATATAAAAAATGTCGAAACAAAGAGAAATGTCATGAGGTATTAAAATGTTTTTTTTTTCCCTTTTCAATGTGTAATTTAATCCGTTTACCCTATTCAAATTACAAGTATATAAATTCCAAACTTACAGTGATGGGGATGAAATAATGCAGTGCTATAGGGTTATGATTAGGGTGGTTAACAATAAATCACTTTTGGTACTTTGCAAGATTTTAACCACATATTTTAGATTGGGAATAATAGTTTAACAATAAATAATAATAATAATAATAATAATAATAATAATAATAAACTAATAATAATAAACTAAAAAATAAATGTATATATTCTCTGTGTGTGTGTGTGTATATATATATATATATATATATATATATATATATATATATATATAGATATATTAATAAATCTATAGTATTTACACTCAAGCATCATACAACACTTTGTATTCATTCTTATTGGGAAATTACGGAAATAGAACACAAAGCAATTTAAAATCCTTAATTTTAACCTGCCTATAAATCCTACAAACAATACCATATGTGTGACTTTGTACCTCTCTGATTATACCGTGATAAGGTCTGATGTTTTGGTTGAATAATGTGGCTGTAGTTTATTATTTCATGATTTTAGCTGAAAATAGTTAATTAGAGATAAATAAATCATGGTGTCACTATCAGTAGCACATACACAGAGGGGATCAAGTGCTCGGTTAAAGGATCTTCAGATCAATGTTATTGCAGTGCACTCGGGTTACTGGAATACAACCGGCAGGAAATGATGATCATTAATAAAAACAAAATGACTGTTTTACTCTGAGGGAATCGCTGATGGACTGAACAGGAAGCGTCATAGTACATTTGGTGATAGGCCCTTCTTTACCAACACACTGTAGAGCCTGAGATCTGGCTGCATGAACACTGATAAAAATGCCAAGATTCTGAGGAAACATCAGGCTAACACCTGTGTAAATGGTAGCATCCATTTAGAACAGCAGGTTTTGCAACTGGTTGTGCTTCAGGATCCAGATTTTACACCTGGTACCACAAGTAGCGACCCAACACAGTAACCAAAATGTGTAACACTTTTCATTAAGCTTCCCCTTTTTAAATAGTTAAAGGGTTCATTAATGACTAAAATTTCATTTAAAAATGCATTATACTGTAAATGAATGCGATTATAACACCATGTATAAAAAGGGTGACTTTATTGCAGTACTTCCCAAATAGTGAGCAATTTTACCTCACATCTAAAAAATGCTTAATAACAATTATTCAACATTAGTAAGCTATAAAAAAAGTACCTTAATGTAAAGTGGACACATATGAAGAATGTATTAAGAAATATGCCTGTATAAAACTCACTATTTTAATTTATTTTTGCTGCATTGTGACATAAATCATGAATTAGGGCATTTTATATTTTTGATTAATATAAGTGAATAAGTGTATTTATTAAGCATTTATAACAGGTAAGTTAAAATGCTCAATATTTGTTAAGTATTGCATGAAAGCTACTCCGTAATTTATGTTGTTATAAATAAATATCAATGCATTTGTAAATGTCTTATTATTTATTTATTAATGAACCCCTTTATAAACCCATAACAAAGGGAACATTACTGTAAACTGTTTTCCAAAATGTTTATTATTATTTTTTTAAGAAAAAAAAACAACAACAAAAAAAAATAAATAAAAAAAATTAAAATAAATTATATATATATATATATATATATATATATATATATATATATATATATATATATATATATATATATATATATATATATATATTAATACTAACTGCATAGGCCAGCAATATTAAACATAAACAAATAAACAAATAGGTCATGTCACACACCTGTGCATGTTGGCATCTGGAAACCAAACCTGGCAGATGAATTACAATAGAGTTTGAATGGACACACAACTTAACAATAAAACTTAACAATAAACAACATGGAAAAGTTTTTCTCCTTCCTTTTAAAAGTTAAGATAAGCCTATTTATTTTGCCATCCTGTTCACAACTCTCTCTGTTTTCTTCTCCAGAATCAGACCACTTGACCCTTAAACTGCAAGAAGTATAATAGATAGTGAACACCATTCTTAAAAAAAAAAAAAAAAAAAAAAATTATATATTGTTTAAATGGCATTCAATCATCATATAACATAATTTTTTTTTTTTTTTTTTTTTTTGTGTGTTCAGCTGCGCACTCTGGGGTTTGGTATACCCTAAATGCGGCTTAGAACCATGGGAATGAAGACTCGCTGCAGAAATGAGGTCATGTTATTGGATTAGACACACAATGCAAAGGAGGAGAAACTACTAAATGACTCACAAATCCTTGTGAAACAGTTTTCATAAAACATAGAAGGTTTTTGCATTTTAGATGAAGTGTCCTTTGAGACGCAATTCAAATGTGAATTTTAAGAAATTAGGACAAAGTGCCTCATTATCCTTTACAAGAAAAATAAGAATAACTTAGCTCCTTAGAGGAAATAAAAAATGCAAAACTGGTCCAACACAGTATTTAGAATCATTTTAAATACTGTGTAAGAATTCACAATTATTTCCAAATGTATACATTATTTATGTAATACATCAGAACATCATGCATATCATATCATTCTTTTTTTACTGCTTGATCTCCACAAAAAAAAAAAAAAAACTGAAACTGTGCAGTTGTTACCTTAAGGAGCTAATTTTATCTGATCTTACCCTTAAAATTGGCTTTGTCTGTGTAATTTAACATAAGACATTTAACAATTTGACTTGAAGAAAATCAGTTAATTTAGATTTTTTAGTTTACGTTACAAAACATGTTAATGTACAGATATATACTGTATTCAGACAGACAGGTAGGTAGGTAGGTAGGTAGACTGACTCGAAAGTACTGACTGCATGACACAATGAGAAGTGGAATATGGATGGGTTTTTGTTCTGTTGTTTCTCAGAAGTTCAACATGTGTAACACCCCAGTAGAGACTCTTGGGAAGGTACATATGGGAGTACTTGACAAGGGGGTAACTTGATAAATTGGTTTTCTCTTCTCACTCTGCACTTGTTTCATCACCTCACAGAGCTTTGCTTTGCATATACTATGAAAAACAGTCATTGTAATTAAAAAGGTGGCATAGTTCAGCTCTCAGTGCAGATCTCAGTGCTTATGTCCCCTCCACCTCCTCAGGTCTCTGCCTCTGAGACATCTGTGTATGACAGTGTGAATGAAGCACCCCTGCTTCTGTGCATGCATCACCTACAATCACCTTGGAAACACATCTGTACGCATCGAGTCTGGCATGTTTAACAACCAGAATTTTTGTATAAAATAGTAAGTGATGTGGTGTGTTTGTTCTCTAATTACAAATCCATTTGGCTCACTTGAATGTGTTTAATTAATTCATTCAAGAAGCGACAAATTTAAAGTTGCTCTCTTGTTGTGAAAACATTAGAGTCGTAAAACACTAAAACGTATTTTTTTTATTTTTTTATTGTTCAGACATGTATGTGTAGTGCATTGAAAACATACATTATTTTTAAATTGGTTCATTTATCTTTAATTGGTTAGTAGTTTTTTTAAGGAATAATCTGTGTAATTCTTATATATATATATATATATATATATATATATATATATATATATATATATATATATATTTAATTCTGTCATCATTTAATGTTGTTCTAAACCAGTTTTTTCTTTTTTTTTTGTCTTTTTTTTTTTTTTTTACACTTTCATGTGTCATGTCACTATATAATGAAAGTTAATAGTGATTATCAAGCTCCAAAAAAGGCCAAAAAAACCCAAAAAAACAAAAAACAAAAAACAAACAATACCTTAAATCTATAGTAAAAGTTGTCAATACAGCTCAGTATACTCACACATGCACTCACTTAGCACTTTATTAGGAACACTATTGTCCTAATAAAGTGCCCGACGTGGTCTTCTGCTGTTGTAGCCCATCCGCCTCAATGTTGTGCATTCAGAGATGCTATTCTGCTCACTACAATTGTACAGAGTGGTTATCTGAGTTACTGTAGCCTTTCTGTCAGCTCGATCCAGTCTGGCATTCTCCATTGACCTCTCTCATTAACAAGGCATTTCCTTCCACAGAACTGCAGCTCACTGGATGTTTTTTGTTTTGGGCACCATTCTGAGTAAACACTAGCGACTGATGTGTATGAAAATCCCAGGAGATCAGCAGTTACAGAAATACTAAAACCAGCCCGTCTGGCACCAACAATCATGCCACGGTCGAAATCACTGAGATCACAATTGTTCCCTATTCTGATGGTTGATGTGAACATTAACTGAAGCTCCTGACCCATATCTGCATGATTGTATGCACTGCACTGCTGCCACACGATTGATTGGTTGAATAAGAAGGTGTACAGGTCTTCCTAATAAAGTTCTCAGTGAGTGTATACTCACATGAGTTTGCTGAAGGGATATGATCACTTTGTGTGATGAACATACCAAAAATTAAGTCATTAGTCACTCCCAAATAAAATATGGCGACTACATCAATAACACCAATTGTGGGGGCCTGGGTAGCTCAGCGAGTAAAGACGCTGACTACCACCCCTGGAGTCGCAAGTTTGAATCCAGGGCGTGCTGAGTGACTAAAAGCAAGCCATTTGAACAGGTCGACAGAATGGCTGTTCTGATTGAGTGTGAAACCTTAGCTGAGGCTTTCTTTGATGTATGTCTGAATCCAGGGGTTCCCACTGTAGTGCATGTGTTTCGACCTTGGCAAATGCTGTGGCATAGTCCCCTGGCGCACACCCCAGTTTACATGGCATGGGACCAAAGATCTGTACAGAGGCTCTTCAACACTCATCAGCAGTTCTTGCAAGAAACTCACAGTCGTCCTCTCTCTGGAAGATCAGTCGCCCCTTGTATTTTATTATGTTTTGATTAAATCTGATGAAACTTAATATTTTAATTGAATGTTTGGAGCCAAACCCCTCTGAGCAATACGTTTCCTGCATCTTGCTATTGTGTTTCTCCAGTAATCTCATTTACATTAATGATGTTTGGTGGAATTATCATGCAGGTTACGTATATGAGCACAGGATAGAAACAGTTGGAGAGACATCTAACAGGATGAGAAAGACATGCTGAATGAATACACAAATCAGCTTTATCCATTAAAACTAACAGCAAACAATTAACTGTGCTAAAGAATGCCAATTAAGTTTAATTCCGTCTTTACACTTCACAACTCACACATTTCCTTTACAAAAAAATGCTGTGGCGGTACCTGGTACAGTGATGGTATCAATGGTAATATCATGGTCTTTTGATATGCAAACCATGGTACTGAATAATTACCATATTCACATGACATGGGATTTACATGGTACCAAAGGAACTTCAAAGAATGTCATGGTACTACCATGATAATTGTACAAAATAAATAAATAAATAAAATAAAATAAATAAAAAATAAAATACAAATGGTAATACCATTTTACTTCTTCTGTAAAGTAAAAACTGTAATCACTTCTGCACTTCTGTGTAATATCAGTCAACTTTCATTAATCAGAATCTAAAAAACATGTTCATGTCACATTTCACCCCAAAATATTAATATGAATATTAATAACAATAACAACAACAGCAATAATAATAATAATAATAATAATAATAATAATAATAATAATATATTGTATTGTGACATTATTTTCTCATTTTAAAATTCAAATATAAACGTAATGTTTGCAAATATTTTATTTAGAATTTTTTTTCCTTTTTTTTATTATTATTTTTTATTTTTTTTTAATGCCCATTATTCGTAATCAAACCAAATTCGATTCTTAAAATTGTAAATAAAATCCGGTAATACAATTATGTTTTTATTTAGCATAACATATCTAAAAAAAGCAGACTAAAATATGGCAAAAACTGCAAAAAAGGCAGTACAGCAAATGGAACCATGTGTAATTATATACTAGATATATTTAATTTTGTTTTCCGCATGACAGTGATGTAAGGCCTTGTTCAGACTGCCACTAAAAATCAGATTTTTTGCATATCCAGATTGTATCCAAAGTAGTTTTTGATAGTCTGGACAGCAAAAAAAACACATGAAATCTTTCCGAATCTGATTCAAACCACATCGGGAGGTGGTTTCAAATGCGACTGAAATCAGATTTTTTCAGATGCGACTCAGTACGGACGCTCTGGCTGCTCAAATCGGATTTTAAATGGTCTTTTGCGTCACTCTTAACGCGACACACAACGATGACATCAAAAACTGGTGACTGCAGCACGGAACATCACAATATTTACCAGTCTCCTTACCAGAGTTCTGCACCGCGGCTGGACAGGGCGCTAATTTGGAGAGCGAGATGGTGCACCTCCATTTTTCCCGCATCTGTTTTGAAAGCATCCTTACCAAAGCAACCCATGCAGATAGGTTGGTTATGTCTGAATGCACAAATCTGATTTTTGCACTTGCAGTTAATAGTGCGGACAGTCTGCCTGAAACGATCTGATTTGAGAAAAAATCAGATTTGCCTGCAATCTGAACATAGCCTTAATATGTGTTTTTTATTTATTTATTTATGTATTTTTGTATATATAGTTATGATAATTTTGGGTGGAAATATGGTTTATTGTAAAAAAAAAAAAAAAAAAAAAAATACAAAACATCTTAATGAACCTAAAACAGGCTTTATTTTTTTTAATCAAAACATAATTTTTTCTCACGTTTGTGTTGATTTTAGGTTGAAATGTAACCTTGGACATTTGGTTCATGAGAAATCAAACCCATATACCTACATCCATCCATTCCTTTAAATGTATAAGGGAAAAAGCTCCACATTTCCACAATGATCAGATGGAAAGAAAGACATAAATGTTACATTTATAGATTTTGCACATCAAAACTGACCCGCCATAGCTGTGCATCTGAAAAATGATGGTGTTCATATCTGTGGAAACCGTCCACCAGCACACACTTACTCAGCTCTTAAAATAGTCCTTATTAAGGGCAAAGTGTTTAAATGAGTGAGAGTTTTACACTGCTGGATTCTGCTGGCCGGGGTCAGTGCCCGAGTTATTTTAAGGATGATGTAATTATAGCCGTGTTAATTTACAAAAGTAATTTATCTCACGTTTAAACTTCAGAGTCGTCCATCAACATTGGGAGTACAATTACAATGTATAAGTAATCAGTTTCTATAGTCATCTGAATACAATAAGCTTCATGCAGGAGCAGCTATTAATGTGCCACTCAATCCTTGACTTCAGCGCAGCACTAAGACAGGTTGCTCTGTCAAACCTGTAAGTAATGGGTTGAGGTAAAGGAATCCACTGTAACATGAATACCTCTTGTGGCATATACCAGGGGTTCCCAAACTTTTCAGCCCACGACCCCCAAAATAACGGTGCCAGTGACTCGCAACCCCCCGCCACTATCCTCAGAGGTGGTTAAAGTATACAAACATAATAGGCCTATCCAAACAGCATAATGACAACAACACAACAGAACACAACAGCCTAACAACCATAATATTATTTAAAAGTAGCCTAACTTAGTCATTACTTTCATTTCAGTGTTAACCTCACCTAATGAGATGGGTGTGCCCAATGCTTTGAGCACAGCAAGTCCATTCTTGGTTTAATTTTGGAGACCGCCACTCGGAGATCATCCTCTATGTTCAGTTGCGATCTGTATCTATTTTTAAGGTACGTGATTGCCGAGAAAGTCTTTTCACACAAGTAGGTAGTGCCAAACGGCATCAGTACATCCATAGTGGCCTTGGATAACTGTGGGTATTCCCTCTCAACTGAAATCCAAAACTCAGCAAGTGTCTTGGAATTAAACGCTGTCTTTAATGTTCGGTCACTTGACAGTTCAACCAATGCGTCAGATGATTTGCCCTCGTTACAGTGAATGGTGATCTTATCCAGTCATATTGTTCTGGAGCTCTTTCGTCTGGGAAATACTTGTTAAAGTGTTCCAGGAGGGCTTGAAGGTGGGTAGTGATAGACTTCCTCACTATGTTAACACTCAGTTCATTTTCCTCCATGAATTCATCCAGCTCAGAAAACATATAAATCCTACCCATTTCAACTCGCTCAATCCAGCGCTCGAGTTTTCTCATGAATGCGTGGATTTTATCATTCAGTGACATGATGCTTGTGTTTTCACCTTGCAATGACATATTAAGTCCATTCAGTTTTTCAAATATGCAAGACAAATACGCTAG
This sequence comes from Myxocyprinus asiaticus, assembly GCF_019703515.2. Taxonomy (NCBI): domain Eukaryota; kingdom Metazoa; phylum Chordata; class Actinopteri; order Cypriniformes; family Catostomidae; genus Myxocyprinus; species Myxocyprinus asiaticus. The sequence goes on along the minus strand of NC_059364.1, from coordinate 39,866,409 downwards.
CCTTGTTAACCAGTCCGGATCAATGAGGTGGTCAGCGAGCTGGGACCCATGCTCCATCAGAAATAAGTGCACTTCATCCCGCAGCTCATAAAGGCGGCTGAGCACATTCCCTCGCGAAAGCCACCTGACTTCTGTATGTAACAGCAAGCACTCATGCTCCGATCCCAGTTTGTTACAGAGAGTGGCAAATAGCCTGCTATTGAGTGGATGCGCTTTTATGTAGTTGATCATTTTTATCGCAGTCTCAAGAACACGTTTAAGTTCTGGGTCAAGTGTTTTGCTCGCAAGAGCTTCTCTGTGTATAATACAAAGCGTGAAATGTACGTGAGGCGCCACCTGTGAGACTCTTGCTTTAAGACCTTTCTTTTTCCCCAGCATCACTCCAGCACCGTCTGTACACACACCGATGCACTCGTCCCAAGACAGTCCCTCTCCTTTTAGTTTGTTGTCAAGTTTTGTGAAAATGTCCTCGCCTGTGCACGTTCCCTCCAGCGGGGTGCAGAACAGTATGTCCTCGTTAAGTTTTCCGTCAAAATTGTATCTGAAGAATACAAGCAGCTGGGCAGAGATTGATATATCTGTGGATTAATCTAACTGTAAAGTGTATTTTTTCCCTTTCTTCACTCTGTCCACCAGCTGACACTTTATGTCCTGGGCCATGTCGGAGATGCGCCAGGCAATAGTCCCGTTAGACAGCGGCACTGTTTCTAGCTCACGGGCCAGTTTATCCCCATGCATAGCCCGACTTATAGCTATAGCAGTGGGTTTGATAAAGGTTTCCCCGATTGTGTGTGGCTTTTTTGCCTGTGCAATTAAATATGCCACCTCATATGATGCCTGTTGAGCTTTGGCAGGGATTGTTGTCTGTTTAGTTAGGACTTTCTTTTGGCCATGCAACTCTTGCTCCTTTCGCCGGAAAACATCTACTGGTTTAGCAATGAGAGACGGGTGCTTGGTTTTTAAGTGGCATAGCATTTTTACAGGCTTTAGACTTTCATGTGCAAGCACCTCAGTGCACACTACACATTGGGGATGTTGTATTTCATTGACGATGACACATGTCAATCCATACTGGATAAATTCCTCTCGATACTTTCGGCACTTGGAGTAAGGCTGATCGACTGTTGATGGATGTCTTCCTTATGCACACGCCGGTCTCTTCACGTACCTGAGGTCGATGGCCTTTCTGACGGTGGTGCTTCTCCGCTCTCCTCCGCTGACCTCTAAATCTTAATTTAATGACTATTTTTATCTTTTGTTACAATTATGGCTAAAATATACTATTTCTAATTGTTTTAAAATTTTATTTGATTTCTGGAATTCATCTCGCAACCCCCCCACGCTGTCTCACGACTCCCCGGGTGTTGGGTGTAATCTGATTACAAAGTATGTACGTCTGTTTGCGTTTCCATGAGAGCTGAAGAGTGTACACCCAAAAATGAGTCATTGTAAGAGAGAAACGTAAGTAGGGACATCCTGATACCATTTTTTTTGAGAAAGAGTACGAGTAACGATACTAACGATATTTGGTACTCACCGTTACCAAGTCCAATACTTGTTTTTTATTTGTATTTTCCTCTGAATTCGATATCAAGAGTTTATTTCAATTTTATCATCAAAATAAATTAATTCATTAAAACTTTTATCAAATGAAAATATAATAATTAATTTTCAATATAATATTGTATTATTTTTTTATCAAATGAAGTGCTTTTATACAGAACCTCACAGCACAATCCAAAACATAACATTGGAGTTATTTTTGTCAAATAAAATGCTGCATAACAGAGCATCACAGATGTGAGATATTGCTTAAATACAGTATAATACGATTAATATTGATTTCTTCTTCTTATTATTATCCGTAGTAGTATTAGTAGTATTACAGTGAATATTATATAACTATACAGTAGTGACCTATTTCTGTACTTTTTTACCATTTAAATTGAGCTTTTATTTTGGTTTAAGTGTTTCTGTGTTGTTACGATGGTAGCTTCTCAATTCGGAAAAGCAGGTCGCTACGTGACTCAAAGTGATTATTAAACTGCAAAAGGCTGCTATTTAATTTAATAAACGTGTAGTCTGTATGTCTCGCGCTACAAAGTGAAATAGCGCTCTGTTCGCTGTCATCTGCTACAAACAGAGTGTGCGATGCTCATGATGGTGTTTTCTGTGTATGAGCCAAGGATCTCTAAAAGGTATGAGCACTTTGTGTCTTTATGTCAGCACAACTCCGGCTCCACATATTCACAAGCACTCACATTCAAAGCCCGCAGCACGTCCAAACTATATATTTATCTCATTAAATCACAGCCTTTGCGGTTTAATAATCACACTGACATTACATGATTTTAATTTGTGTGATTAGGATTTCAGATGATATAGGATTTTGGTATTGGGGCATTTTTACGAGCACGAGTACCAGTATCGGTCTCGGGACATCCCTAAATGTTAGGTTCAGAGTTTATTACTTGCAAGCGAAAATGAACAAGGAGGGAAAATAGGTAGTATTTAGAATCTGTTGTGATGAAAAAAAAAAGAAAACTTTTTGTGAAAATTGTTTTAGAGTGTAACTTTAAAATAGAGTAGTTGGTAATGTGATTACTTTTACATGAAGCAATCAGTAAAATGTGTTAAAATCTGATTACAGTTTTAGAGAAGTAATTTGTAGTGGATTACTTTTTGAGTAACTTGCCCAACAATCTCCCTTATGTTCTGTATCGGTCTTTCGTTGTTTGGGAAACAGGTAGTCCTGCCCCATACTGGTTTATCAGACTGCTCAGACAATGTGTTGAAAGCACTACAGATCCACAGTGTTTACACTCTTTGGGAAGTCAGCCTACAAATGAATTACTTTTAGTTTTCTTTGGCATAGCTTTATTCAAAACTACAGATACATAGGCCTACTCTGGAGCCTACGCTTAGGGCCACATCCACACAAATCCATTTTCGTTTGAAAACTCTGTTTTCAGTTTCCTACGTCATAGTTTTCCAATATATGCATTTTTGGTGGAGGATAATGCCGTTCTAGTGTGGCGTAAACATAACAAAATCGATGCATTTTCAAACAAAAATGGATTAGTGTGGATGTGGCCAAAAACAATTCCCACTGCCTCTTCCCATCTCTATTTCTGTTGCTAAGGGGAAAAAAGATGTATTACACCATCTAAAACCAGGGTTGTATTTTATCCCTGAAGATGTTTGGAAACGAGTAGTCTGCTTAAGGCCTCAGTGTTCAGCAATCCTATTAAGAACTGCCTTGTAAGAGCTTTCCTCCCCTTCTCACAGGAAATGGCTGCCGTAATGTCTTTCTCTCACAGTTTTGGAATGCTGCTCAGCTCCCATGCTGGGAAAATAAGTGAGAAAGAGAAAAATGATTAAATATTTTTTTTTCAGGGGGGGCCTCTTAGAACAACATTGGTTACATTGTCAAAGGCCGATTCAGTGCTTGTGTTACACAGACTGACTGACTTACTTCCATGGAGTTTTTTTTTTTTTTTTTTTTTTTTTAGCTCTGCACTGCATGTGATGGCAGTTAAAATATGTCAGGGCTGGAGCGCTGCTTACGGTGATGGAGGACTATTACCGACTCCGAGTGGCAAATACAGGTTATGCTGAAAGGATAATTTGCAGCACACGACACCGCTGGAGACCGTAAACTTTTTCTCCCAGACTCCCTCTGAGCATGGAGTCTCGTCTTCCACCAGAGAACTGCCCATTCCTGCCTCCATGACTGAAAAATGATATCATAATTAGCAATCTGAGGGAAGGCTGATGTGCTATCTAAGTCCCATCTTAGCTTTTGTCGTGATTAAGGGCATAGTCCGATGCCTGGGAGCAGTCTCCTCTTGTCTGAATGAGACAGATTGTATTACCAGTCCCGCACCAGACAGACTAGGGCAGGTAGCCCATCAACAAACTGCTTTATGATGGCGAGACAGAGAGCATGCTAGCATTGTCAGTGCTGGCAACTCACGCTCTGGGTTTTGAGTGTCACGTCAAAGGCTTTTTCTTCCCTCATCTTTGAAATGCCGAACAGGAGGCTGTAACACAACTGAACTGGGAAAACAAACAAAAAACTTCAGTCTTGATTATCTGCCTCATCTGATCCAATTACCAGAGTGCTTTTACAATAACTCCAGTTTTATTTGGGGGGTGCTGGAAGCTCTCCTATTTAATGCTTCTCATGCAGATTACCTGGCAAAAACATCAGACTGAAAATGTCCCAACATGCACAATGCATTGCAAAATAAATAGCACATACTCAGAATCCAAGCCAATATTGAAACAATTAAATATAGACTTACTACACTCTGTTCTAAAAGAGACTGATCTCACTGTGATTTGGCGGTAGTAGGTCGAAATGTCTTTAACAAAACTCTGTCTGTGTTTGTCTGTCTGTGCGTTCTGTACTGTCTATCTGACATTTTATCCACTGCCACCAGTGGCCAGCACTGGAAGTGTTGTTGATAGTATAGGTATGAGTGAGCCAAAGTTTCCAGACTGTTGAAATGTCCACAGCGAAGTGCAAAGCGAGTTGTAAAGTGAGTTGTTTTTAGCTGCAAATTATGTAATACAGTAAAGAAGAATGGATATTTAATTAACTCGGCCCCGAACCCAAACCCCAATCCAAAACCTAACCATCAGTGGAGTAACAGTGTAATCTTAGAGGGAAAATGGAACCTCCAAATCACACTTGTCATTGAACGCAGCTACTTCCTGGTTAAACACAGGATGAGAACCTGTGTCTCTGAGGCTATGCTCTGTCGTAGGTGTTACAGGAAAAGGTAAACACGTTTGAATTGATGCAAAAATGGTGGATGGGAGATGGTGCTTGTAAGTCATTTGGCAAAATGGGGCCGATGTCAGGGTACTGGAACATTCAGTAGCAACTTGTCGACTTCCCGTGTGATCATGTTGACCAAAACCTACTGAGCTGTCTGCATCTGCCTACTAGGTTAGCATCAGAACTGAAGTTGAACATCAAATGTGACCTATTTGGAATGTTCCTGATTGATAGCAACTCTGTGCGTAATACAAATAACACTTCTTTCGTGAAGCCCATTTGAGATTCAGCTCACAACTGATTTCTGTAGAGTCTGGTGTTAGCATGTTGCTAATCTAACAATGTGATACTCTAATAAGCATTAAAATACATATCATACACAAATGTTGTGTAAAATTCAATAGTCCATTTGATTAGATTGAACTAGCAATATGTTTCCATATTGAATTAATTCTAAGTATATTTAAATTTATTTATTTATTTATTTATTTTTTGCTTCTTCCACCATCTTTGATGGATTTTTTCACCGAATTGTTGCAATAGAGTGCAACAGTCAGGTTCCGGAAGGAAAGATCCCATTTATTTTTCCATAGGCAAATTGATTTTTAACCTTTAAAGACATACCTACCATGAGCTCTGAGGTTGTTAATCGATGGTATATGACCCTGTTGAAGCTGTTAGTCCATGCAATTTTTTTATTTAATTTTTTTATAATGTTTAATAGGCAAATTCCTGAAGAACTACACTACCCATGATCCTGAAGGGAAATGATGCACCAATCATAGAAACGCAACCTGCAAAGTGCAACAAAAGAGCTCTGCAGCGACTGACCACTCCCATGAATGACGCAATAGAATTGTTCTCCCTACACTCTCAAACTACTTGTATATTGGCAAAAATATAAAAAAAAAAATAAATAAATAAATAAATACATTGTTTCTATACTTATAATCCACAACTTTAAATTATTAGTTTTATATTTTTCCATTGTTTTTAATTCGATTTCATCATTCACCATGCTAAATTGGATTGTATTTCATTCCCTCATGAAAGATGGTAAGTACAGTCTTGTACCTTTGACTTTTTGTCCATTTTTCAAATACTTTTTGTTTCAATTCAAAGTCTGTGATGTTGTGATTCACCTCAGAGCTGGATGGTTTGGTTCACTGCTTAGAATATTTTCATAAAGCATTTTATGAAATCCCTATGGAAGAAACGAATGGTAAATATAGTTCTGGAACCAAGAGGGCTGAAAAAGTGGGTGGGCACAATTATGTATGTTGAATCATCCTTCTCTGTTAATGATAGATGTGATACTGCTTTATTATTTAGCCAAAATGAGGTGTCTCAAAAGGAAAGTAGCCAACCAATATGATGCCTAATTTTGGGTCAGCTTTTGGATCAGGAGCTTGTCTTAAAAAGGCTGCCTATGAAGACAGCTCCGTAGATTTTGGAACACATCTAATAGCGTCACACAAGCTTCCTGTTGACCTTTAGTGCCTAAAACAGTGCATGAGTAAGTATGGGACTGCTTGTCAAAGGTTGGGATAAGTCTAGATGAGCCGCAGTCACTCGGTAACCCAATGTGTGATCTAACTTAGATTACGTACGCACTTATGGCAAGCAGAACTTCTGCTGTCAAAGCCTATTAAAAGCTGTTTACATGTGCATGTCCAATTAGATGAATATGTATGTGGCCTGCTTCTCTGGTGGCTGCCCATTTGGCACATGGGCCTGAGGCGCCAGGCAGCACCTCTCATTGAGCACAGCTTGCATAAAGGCGGTGCTTTAACACTGCTGAGAAGCAGCTCCCCCATGCCTGGCCTGACCTTTAACTGTGTGGATTTAACTGGGGGATAATGGAAAGAGAAAGGGTTAGCCTGAAGACAGAGAAGAGGTGGAGGCACTGATTTAAAATTCAGGTTCTGACACGCCTTTATGAAATAATCCCACCGAGCTTGTCTGTGTGTGTCTGGGCCGTACCTTGTAAAGGAGTGAGGTAGATAATAATCTCCAATCATAACTGGACTTCATTTTGGCAATTTAACAAAAAGATACATTCTGGAAAACCCAGAGGAAAATGTTTTCGCACTGAGCTTACTCTTTCATAGCTCAGTTATATTTCTGAAAGTCAGGTGTACCTACTAAAATTTCTTAGGAGAAATAAAAATAGAAACAGATTGTAAAAGTGACAATTGTTAGAGGAATAGTTCACCTAAAAATGGAAATTCTGTCATTTACTTCTGTTTTTTACTCACCCCCATGTTGCTTTTAATCCGTGTGACTTTCTTTCTTCTGTGGAACACAAAAGGTGAAGTTTTAAAACTTCTTCACAGGGTTTATTTGCCATAATTACAGCGAATAGTGACTCCGGTCTGTCAAGTTTGAAAAAAGGAAGATATAAAAAGGAAAAAAATAAATAAATAACACCATAAAAAGGATTGTGTATCGTTATTCACTCTTAAATCAACTCAAATAAAATCATCAGTAAACTGCTCAAATCAAATATGTTGCATGTTTGGTCATGAGACAATAAAAACCAATGAAGTTTGTTGTTATAACATATTTTATTTGTGCACTTTATTAATGATTTGAAATGATTTGATTTGAGAGTGCATAGCCATTTCTATGAAGATAAAATAGTGCCTAAATGATTTGCATATGCAGAGTAAGATTTGTAAAAGCGTAAATGAAGTTAAAAGCGTGATAGAAAATTTTGCATACACAGAGTAAGGTTTGTGAAAGTGTAAATCAAATTGCTAGCGTAAAAAGAAATTGCATGCACACAGAATGTTTTGTAAAGGTTTAAATCACATTGCGAGTGTAAGAAAAAAAATATTAGCAATACTTAAATGCTTTGCATAAGTGTAACTCATGTGTTGTGAATCTGTAATTTCGTATTAAAACAAAGTAAATTTAGTGTGTATTCTTCTGACTTTTTTTTTTTTTTTTTTTTTTTTTGCACTTACACTTTTAGCGCTGTTTTTGTTCCTAAACATGGCCAAAAGCATTGCAAACCTGCACTCAGCGATATGCAAGCAAAGAAAGGGTGTCATGAACAGCAAAACGGATTGACCGTGTACAATCAGTCTGTATGTGTAAAATAAACTACTGCAAATGTGTAAATGACTTCTGTTTGTGGCATAAATATTTTCCAGAAATAATCCTGTATACCCTGTTCCGTCTTCCCTTGGTTGCGCTCACACTTTTGGCACAAATTTCTCTCTGAAAAGAGCTTTGCAAGTGCAGGGGCAAGGCGGGTCTACCTGCTTCTAGTAACCAATCAAATGAGGTTTTCCTTGACCAGTTTACTCTGATCTGATTGGTTTAATAACGTGACAGACAGCTTCTTCTTCATATGGCTAAGCGTCATTCCTCTGGGTATCTCTCCTCTCTTAAATATTAAGCTGAAATATAAATATACAAGTTATTTTATTGTGAGTGTAAAGTTGAGCTGACACCATTTATTGAAATTTGTGAAATTTGTGCCAAAAGTGTGAGCACAACAAAGGGAAGACAGAACAGTGTATATCGGATTATTTCTGGAAAATATTTATGGCACAAACACAAGTCATTTACACATTCACAGTAATTTAGTTTACACATACAGACTGATTCTACGAGGTCAATCCGTTTTGCTGTTCGGACACCCTTTTTTTCTTGCATAACGCTGATTGCAGGTTTGCAATGTTTTTGGCCATGTTTAGGTGCAAAAACAGTAAGTCAGAATAATACACACCAAATTTGTGTTAATGAGCAATTACAGAATCACAACACATTACACTTATGCAAAGTATTAAAGTATTGCTAATATTTTTTTCTTACACTTGCAACTTGATTTACACCTTTACAAAACGTTCTGTGCGCATGCAATTTATTTTTACGCTTGCAATTTTATTTACACTTTCACAAATATTAGTCTGTACATGCAGAATTTTCGATCATGCTTGGAACATCATTTACGCATTTACAAATCTTACTCTGCAAATGCAAATCATTTAGGCACTATTTTAACTTCATACATTTCCTTATGTTTAGCTTCAAAAGACTTAAAAAAAAAAAAACACCTTTTGTTTTCCACAGAAAAATAGAAAGTCATGCAGGTTTGAGAGACATTGGGGTAAGAAAATGTCTCAAGCCCTTTCGACATTTAATCCCGTTCAGGATCATTTCAAATTTGCGATGAGTCTTCTTCATTTGAGTTGGATTGTCTTTAGTAACCTCTTGTGCACACTGCACGGGCAGATGTAATTGGAATCCTTAATAATTGCCACCTCTTGAAAAAACTAATTAAAACCATGGCCAAGGTCAAACTGGCTTTGGTAATTAACAAGGGAGAAAGCTGAAGGTAATGATCACCAGCACTGCAAGGGCACGTATTGTGTGTGTATGTGTATGTGTGTGCGTGTGCGTGTGCGTGTGGGATTTGGGTGGGTGTCTGTGATGGGGAGGCAATCAGACTCATTTCTACCTTTGTCTACCTGGGCAGTTCAAGGGTAAGGCATCTAGCCTATTATCTGCAGACTTGAGAGAGACACAGATGATCTGTTCCAAAAGCTAGAAAGCTGCCTATGTAAGCAGCATGTCAATGCATTATAGTAATAATGCATTTTTACCTCTGTTGTGTGTGTTTTTTATTAATGCAATGTTAACCGTCCACCAATACTAAAGCAGCCACTTGAGGTTGTGCGTTATGGTGATTTTATCACAGATAAGGGGTGTTATAGGCATAGCATGAAGCAGGGTACCTACCTGTAAAATGGTAAAATTTCTGTAAAGCATGGCCTGTAGTGTTTAATTGCTTTAAAGAACAGGGACAACGGCAATATGGTAAAAGATACAAATTTTAAACTATTCTTATGCCAAGCAATGTAGTTCATTAGCCTAACTATAGGCTGTTTATGGTTCCCAGACAACGTATGAACATGGCACATAAATACAGAATTTGTGGTCACGGGTGTGTATCTGTTTTATATGGTTTCTTCGAACCTACAGAGAAAGTGGCTATTCTGTTGACATTCTGCTCTGTGTCTATAGCATCTGAGAATAAGCTCTATAGTAAAGCACACAAACTTAATGTCATGTTATAACACGCTATCAGTCCTGTTATTCTATTACTCCTGAACATCAAAACATGTAATTTAGTCACTTTCCACTCAAAACAATGAGTTTCACTGTGGAAATAAGAGACTTTACTGTAACAATATCTTCCTCACTCTGTACAAGTTCACTTCACGAGGAACCTGAGGTAGTATTACATTTGCAAACCAGTTGTACAAAGTGAAAATGTACAGTTGTTAGCTTAAGGAGTTATTAAGGAGTTATTTATACCTGATTGAACTCTAAAAGGAATAGTTCACACAAAATGTAACATTGTGTCATCATGTTGATTCAAAGCCATATGACTTTCAGTCACCATTCACCATCCTTGTGTGGAAAAAAAGATGCTGTGAAAGTAGTGGTGACTGAGGCTGACATTCTCCTTTTTTGTCCTTTTCCATGGAAGAAAAAGTTACACAGGTTCGGAACAACATACTGATAAGTATTGTATATAGTAACGTAATTTTTGGGCAAAATTTTTTTGGGCGAATGCACAATTTGATATAATAAGTATGAGGTATAAATAATGATACTTGCCCTAGCAAGCACCACTAACTATTACACAACAATTACAGATTATGACTTTCCATTGTCAAAGTAAATGACCTCTGTCTCTTTGAGATAAACCTCTATTTCTAGTCAGTAACATCCTTCTCACTACTTTCCTAAAGGCTCAACTGGAAGGAAGTGAAAGGGGGAAAATTACACTTGTCGCTATTAATGTCCCAACTCAGGCATTTCCCGAGCACTGGGGGACAATGTGCTGTCTGTGCCTGTCCGTGACACTGAGAGGGAGCACTTTGTGTGCGGTGGCACCACAAGCGAAAACATAGCCGCCAGACCGGCGGCCCATAGTGTGCGGCAGTGATTCAGCAGTCAAGTATGCCACACTTATCTATATTTTTGTGTACACAAACAAAAGCGGAATAGTTGGGCCATTAGTAATAGAAGAGTGCACACAGGAAGTGGAGGGTTCAAACGGGCAAGGCCACGCAAGCAGACTCCCGCGACCCGTCCTTTAGCTTGTCAGAGCGCAGTTAGTTCACACTTATTCTTCTGCGGCGCTATGTCATGTATGATTAGCAAAGCAACACGCTAAAGGCCGTGGTGTTGGAGAACCAAATTCCTCTGGACAAGATTTGTTTTCTTTCCCATTGATCAATGAGGGCCGATGACTGATTCTCAGCAAAGCTGAAATACTGCAGATATTTTCTTTAGAGTTTAGCCATGAGGACAGAGCGTGGGGAGAAAGACACAGTGTGGAAAAAAAATGTGAGGTTCAGTCTCAAGGACAAGTCCAGCCAGACAATTCAAACATTTGTGCTAGATTGTTGACTAGAGCACTGTGTTGTGACTTCTTAAAGGGGTCATATCATACATTTTTTATTGTTTATTTATTTTTTTGTCCCTAAAGTCCACTTTCAGGACTATTTGTGCCAAAACAGTCATCATTTAGTTTTCTTGATCATTTTTGCCCTGGATCAGGGCCGGTTAATTTTTCGCAAAAACATTCAATCTAAATGTAAACGCTACCACAACTGAGGAAACTCTGTGACACTAGCTACTTTACAGTAAGGAAAAATGTTTTTGTGCAGGATAAAACTCAATTGAAAAATTGCGAAGACAAGTTGAAGCAGAAAACAACACAACCTAAGTTGTCCAGCACAGAGCAGCACTTTATGTTAAACATTTTTAAGATCATAAGCATACGGTTTAATGTGGACCAGTTGCTTAAAAGTTTCTCTCTAGCGCATCACTTCCATTTTACTGATACTTTCTATATTGTATCATGTATAAATGTTATGAATTCATAATCAGGTGCACATTTCCATTTTGCAAAACTGTTTGTCTTTACTACAAGCGAGTCCCCATCAGTTCACTGAGCAAGCAAGCATCTGGTCGATCAAACCGATCGCTACAGAGACAAGAGGCACAATCATTTTGATTAAATTTTGCCGTTTGTTAAGCATTGGTTTTAGACATCAAATTTAGGTTTAAATGAAACCGTAATTGAAATCCTACATATAATGCAAGAAATAATATTTTAGAAGAACAGTAACTATACAGAGTTACTTATATTTATAGAATAAAGAAAGTACACAATTGTACTTCAGTTAACACTTAGACTGTGGTTTTGTTTTTCTTTATTATCATTTTGTGGTTTAAATTGTCTTGCTACTTCTAAACTGTTTTTTTTTTTTTTTTTTTTTTTTTTTTTAATAAAAATACAGGGGGAAAATGTGGCATTTTTATCTGATTAATCAATTAATCAGAGAAATAATCAGCGACTAATCAATTATCAAAATAATGGAAAAATAGTAGGGGAGACTAGGATTAGTTGGCTACAGGAGTTGGTTGGAGTTAATTTCTGGTAAATCTGAAATTATTTTCATAAAAGTGCAAAAGGGCTTGAACTACACTGACTAATTCTGTCAAGGCATCTGAATGTTAAAATCTTTTATTGTGAAGACAACTTTTCATTTTATCTATGTCAAAACAAAATTAAACTTATCTGCTAAAAAATGTTATAGAAATAATAACAAGAAAGGGTTTTAAAATATTTTAATTTTAGTTAATATTGATGGGTATCACCTATATTTTTATATAAAATTTGTGAGCCTATGATAAGCTATGCTAGCTGGCTAACATCATTTATCAAAAGAGTGTGTGTGGGGTTGCTTGGCATATTGTTTTCTGGGTGGGTTATCACACTGGGTATAAAAAAGAATAGATAATAATTCATAACCTTCATAGACACTATTTACCAACTGAATAGCTCTAAATACACACATACTGTACATATCATAAAATGATGTATAAGAATAATACATGTTATTATTATTATTATTATTATTATTATTATTATTATTAGGCATATTACTTATACACAGTTCAAGCCAAGCCATTTTTGTGATTAAAAATGTTTTACATTTATATATAAATGTATATTTTTATTGTAGAAAACAAGTTTAAGTAAATAGTTATATATTTATAAAAGTTTATATAAGTAAACATTGATCATATTAATTTCAAACTGTAAATTTGTATATGTGTATAAATCAGAATCATATAATAAAATAATATTAATTACATAATCATTGCTCATTTTATTAATATATAACAAACATGTGTTGTTCTGTTGTCCTGGTTTAAAATAAACTGTTGTTTGTTTTCTGTGTTGCTTCTCTCTTAAAACTATAGTGTCTTAACACTGTGCCAACCAACCACACAACCTGTGCCAACCAACCCAAATATGGGTATGTTTGGCACAAATGCACAACATAACTTGACCGTTAATAAACAAAGTAAATACATATTTGGTAACATTAAATCTGCTTGTTTTTTTTTTTTTTACCTAAGAACTTAAGCTTTCATTTGCACCTAATTGGTGCATTTTAATGTTTGTTCCACTAGAGATATTCAGTGAAGTATGAAAAGTGTGCCAACCAACCCCGTTCTCCCCTATCTATTATACTTCCTCTGTATTATAGGTCGACCTAAGTGTTTTACTGAATAGGCTTTGTTGACAGTGGTCAATAATGTGTTGACATGTTCAAATGTATTAATCATCATAAAGTTGCAGATGTATAGAAGCCGTCCTTGCATTTTAATAAAAATAAAATTAGAAAATGCTCTTTATAGAAAGTGAAGGAACTTTTCATTTCTGCAAGTTTTTATCACAAAGTTTCAAGGTAAATTTATATCCTCATGAAATGTCCATTTTGAGAGGAATATTCTCACCCGATGAGGAGCAATATACATCTCAAGTGCAAAAAAAAAAAGAAGAAAAAAAAAGAGGATAATAGGATTTCTGCAGCCACATTGAAGACACTGACCACGGTGACCATAGTGACCTAAGTGAGCTCTCTGATTGGCCAGCGGCTATTCTCGCTGGCCTATATTGCAGCAATCCTTCCTCCTTTAATAAAGGAGCAGCAGTGGTAATTGCAGTCTGTGAGGAGTCCATTATTCATGCAGATATCCAATAAAGACCGTGGGAGGGGATGGAGAAGCATGCGGAACCTGTACATGTTGATCCATAGGATTGATTTTTTCTCCACCTACCAAACTCAATTTTTCATATTCAGTGAGTGACTAGTAGATCGCATCAGTCAATACAGATACATCTCAATTAAGTCTCACCCAGAAGTCATGGATTAAGGTGGGCTTTCCAGCTGCCTGCATACTCAAAAAAGCACCCATATCGAAAGTGAAGATAAAAATGATAAAAAAAAACAATCTAGTGAGCTACCTCGCTGCATTATATGGCAACATCCTAAATAAAACGGAACCTTATAAGTGACTGATTTGGAACACTATGCCGGCAACTTTGTGCATCATACGGTACAAATAGTGTACTGGAGATTCGACTTTGATTTTTGAATTGATGTCAATAGAGTTTGATTTTAGCAAGTTACCAAGCTAATGACACAATACTCTACACTCAAATTTGGTGTAAAATATATGTTTTAACTGTATTAAACTATAGTGGCGAGAAAAATTATGTGAACCCTTTGGAATTAGCTGATTTTCTGCATTAATTTGTCATAAAATGTGATCTTATCTTCATCAAAGCCACAAGTATAGACAAAGCACAATGTGCTTAAGTAAACAACACACAAACAATTATAATCTTGTATGTCTTCATTTAACACATCCCTTTAAACATTCACAGTGCTGTGGAAAAAGTTAGTGAACCCCTAGGTTAAAGACACAAACAAAAGCTAATTAGAGTCAGGAGATGGAGATTAATGAAATGAGATTGGAGGTGTGGGTTAGAGGTACTTTGACTTATAAAAAGCACTCAAACATGTTGAGTTTGCTATTCACAATAAGCATCTGCTGACGTGGACCATGCTTTGCAAAAAAATAAAAAATAAATATCTCAGAAGACCTACGATCAAGATTTGTTGCTTTGCATAAAGCTGTAAAGGGTTAAAAAGTTATCTAGAATAACTTAGATATTCATCTGTCCACAGTTAGACAAATCCTCTATAAATGGAGACAATTTAGTACTGTGGATACTCTCCCTAGAAGTGGCCATCCAGCCAAGATGACTCAAAGGGCACACCACAGAATGCTCAATGAGGTAAAAAAGAACCATAGAGCGAAAGCAAAATACTTGAAGGAATCATTGGAACTGGTTAACCTCTCTGTTCATGAGACTACTATACGGAAAACATTAAACAGGCATGGTGTCCATGGCAGGACACAACGATGGAAGATGCTGCTTTCTAACAAAAAAACAAAAAAAAAATTGCTGTGTGCCTGAAGTTTGCCAAAGAAAATGTTTTGTTGACTGATGAAACTAAGGTTGAATTGTTTGGGAAGAACACGCAGCAGTACGTATGGCGTAAAAAGGCCACCGCATACCAACATGAAAACATCAACGGTGAAGTATGGTGAAGGGAGCATCATGATTTGGGGCTGCTTTGCTACTTCGAGGCCTGGACCACTTGCCATCATCGAGGGGGAAATTAATTCAAGATATCCTACAGCAGTGTTTCCCAACCCTGTTCCTGGAAGCCCCCCAACACTGCACATTTTTATATCTCCCTTTTCTGACACACCCAGTTCAGGTCTTGGTGTCTCCACTAACAAGCGGATGAGTTGAATCAGGTTTGTTTGATTAGGGAGATATCCAAAATGTGTAGTGTTGGGGGGCCTCCAGCAACAGGGTTGGGAACCACTGTCCTACAGAATAATGTCAGAGTGGCTCTGCGCCAGCTGAAGCTCAGTAGAAGTTGAGTGATGCAAAAGAAGTGTGACCCTAAACATCGAATTAATTCCATTACAGAATGACTTCAAATAAAGAAAATCCACCTTTTGTAGTGGCCCAGTCAGAGCCCAGACCTTAACCCAATAGAGATGATGTGGAATGATCTCAAGAGAGCCATTCACACAAGACATTCTAAGAATATGGCTGATCTGAAGCAGTTCTGTAAGGAAGAATGGTCCAAAATTCCTTCTGAAAGTTGTATAGGTCTAATCCGCAGCTAGTGGAAACTCTTGGTTAAGGTTATTGCTGCCAAAAGAGGACTGACCAGTTATTAAATCCAGTGGTTCACCTACTTTTTCCACAGCATTCTGAATGTTTAATGGGATGTGTTCAATAAAGACATGAAAGATTATAACTGTTTGTGTGTTTTTAGCTTAAGCACATTGTGCTTTATTTGTACTTGTGACCAAGGATGGATTAAGAACTTAGAGGCCCATGGGCCAGTACACCATAGAGGCTCCACTACTCACCTTTATACGCTACAGGACGCTTGGCAGATTTGGTTGGATTTTTCAAATAGATGGAAGAAACGTTTGGAGCAATGTCTTATACGGCCAATTATATGTACTTTTTAATTATGAACGGTCCAAAAATCATGTGTTATTAATAGGGATGTGCACGGCGCCTGAATTCAAATAGAAAAATCACTATTTGGTTATGCTGCACGTGTACAGAGGTCTTCGACCCAATCTGAGTGCGATGGTACCCAACAAACCTACAGGTTTTGGGCCAGGTTCAGTTTTTCAAGTAGGCATAGGGCAAGTTAGGGGCTGTTCACATCTGTGTCTGTGCTGTTTTTAAATAGTTTTTCTATATAAGCATGCATTGGACGGACGACTTTGATCGTTGCACCACAACTCACTTTTTTCAGCGTACCACACAGGCCTGTCACATTTTTTTAGACACTGTTAAGTTAAAAAGAACTTCAGTATTTATTTATGCATCTCTAGACACCTGCGTTCTGTTTTAAAATTTGTTGAGCAGGACTGTCACATTTTTTAGACTCTGTTAACTTAAAAAGAATTTCAGTATTTATTTATGCATCTCTAGACACCTGTGTTCTGTTTCACCATTTGCTGCTTTTTCAGAGCTGGTGTCACAAATCGACATTCTGATAAAGTTCAGGTTGCAAAGAAGACTTAATGTGACTGAGTTACACATGATTCCAGAATCCAAATTGTTTTTCACCTGGCAAAGTTTCAGCGCTTTATAAACGGGGAGCCAATGTTTTTTCCCCCTTTTTCTTTAGTGTTTGCAGACAATAATAACATTAATATAAGTTAAATGCTGAATCATTTAAAAATCAAAGCATCCTGAAGAGGCTTATAAACCATAGCGTTCACTGCCTCATGGAAAGTGAACATGCCCCATCAGAATTACTCATTTTCCATTGACTAATAATAGGCCTACTGACAGAGATTATTTTTGTTCAACTTTAATGTGATTTTATCATTTGAAGATCTATGTATTGTGCTATTAAGGCTCATAGCTCACTGTGCACTTTATTCCCTGCTAATCTTAGTTTGTGTTGACGCATCCATGGCAATAAACTTTCTTTACTCCTGAGTCCCGACTCCTGACAAATAACATAATAACCATTCGTGAACTCTCACGGTTAACCAAGTATCACAAACGGTTACCGTGCACATATTTAGGGTATTAAGGCATCTTTTGCTTTATCATTTCACATTAAATGCATGAACAACTTAAACATTTTAAAGTACTCTATACTGTTGCATGAATTCTGTCGCTTATATAAATTTTAATCATCGGCTTTGTACACAGCCAGGGTAAACTGCACCTTATCTTTGTGTTTGAAAGCATTTTGTGAATCAAAGGCTGTTTTCTGTAGTCCTTTAAATAAATGCGCTGTACCTGTGAGACGCAGATTCTTTGAGTGGTCACTCGAGTGCCTGTTCTCACGCTGCTGTAGTCCAGGATGCATTCGGCCGAACAAATGGTATTTTACATAAGGCTGACTTTTACGTGGATTTATAATAGATATCTCATTATAAATAAATAACTTATTTAGAGCTTGAGGCCCCTTGGGTTTAGAGGCCCCTGGGCAACGGCCCAATCAGCCTGGTGGTTAATCCGTCCTTGCTTGTGACTTTGATGAAGATGAAATCACATTTTGTTACCAATTAATACAAAACCAGCTAATTCCAAAGGGTTTACATATTTTTTCTTGCCACTGTATATCGATACTTTTCAGTATTAAATAAATTATATTTCTAATCAACATTTAATCCACCATCTTTTATCCATATTAAACTATAGGCCTATTCTATTGATACTTTTCAGTATTGAATGGTTTATAAGTATATTTCTATCAACATTTATCTCGTTTAGTACCCCCATCTTCTTATCTGTCTTAAACTATATTATATTAATACTTTGCAGTATTGAATGAATGGACCTACTTTATATTAGGTTTTTAACTACTATTTACTTAACCAAACTTATTAAGTGCATATGTGTTGTTGCATAGTAATTACATGTAAAGTACCTGCATTTAATTACATCTGTAGTAACACTGTTAAATTTACTCCTAACCCTAAACTTTGTCCTAATGTTAGTAAATAGTAGTTAAAGACACCTAATATAAAGTGGGACCGAATGAATTATATTTATACAAATATTTTTTCAGTATTGAATTAAATATAAGTATATTTCTGATCCAAATTTATCTAATTTAGTTCACAATGTTTTTATTTATATTAAAGAGACCCTATTATGCTTTTTGGGATTTTACCTTTCCTTTAGTGTGTAACATAGCTCTTTGTGCAGGTAAACGGTCTGCAAAGTTACAAAGCACAAAGTCCACACAAAAGGGAGTTATTCTCTCCCACAGACAACACTGATCAAGAACTTCATGAAACGGCTGGATTGTAGTCCAGCCATTTCTTCCGTAATGTATCTATGTCACTATGTAACACATTTGCATAATGCCCACCTAAGGGCTACTTTGGCCCACCCTCAAACAAACGTAGTTATAGCAGAGGCCAGGATGAGTTGGGTTAGTGTTGTCACCATTTCGAGAAGATGCTGTTTTCTTCACTGCGAAAGCAAAACCTCTTTGTTTAGACTTCCAAAGGCAGACGAATTGAAGTATCAGTGGTTAAAATGTATTTTTACCACTATTCCTCAGCAGTACAACCACAACCAGTGCCGGATTTTCAAGTCGGTTACTCCTGAAAGATGTTAAAGATGCAGTTCTCACTTTGTTGGGACAATCTGGCACTTCAGGATCACAACCTGTAAGTATGCTTAATTATTTATCTGCTACCGAGTGTTCATATGCAGAGTTTTGTGTTGTAGCTATGATGTACACCCAGTGCACAGCTGTAGGCCTCTGCTAACCTGCTAGCTAATGTTATTGTGTTGAAATAGTTTTGCTAATCAGCTGCGGGCCCACTTTTTTGAACCTGTAAATTAGCATAATATGGGCTCTTTAAACTTAATTACAGTATAAGTACTTTTAGGTATTCTTTAGGTTCTCTCCTTAGGTCCACCATCTTGGAATTTGTTTTCACTGTGTTTGTCACAAAGCATTTCAGGATTGTCTGCTCCTTGAAGTATATATGTGATGTTGCCTACTCTCTGCAAACTAGATATTTTAGAAGGCAGCATGCCTTTTAGAATAGCTGTGCCTTTAAGACTATGGTGACATAAACTGCTGCCTACGGAGGCAGCTCACTAGGTTTTGCATCAGAACGCAAGCGTTGAGCTCTGATGTATTAACATTACTATTAATTATAAACTAATTTCTTGGCATGTTCCTTCCCCTTTATTAACTCTCTTGGCTTGCAGAACTAAACTGTGTATTAATTCTCAGTTGTAGAGGATTGTATATCACTACTCCAGACCTCTCCACTGTTTTGCGCTGCTCAGCATTTTTTTCCTCGCAGTGCAGGCCGGAGAGGATCATTTACAAACATGACATTGTGGTCACAATATTCACTTGCGCACTTAATCATTCCCACCCCTGAATGGACAGCTATTTTTCTCTGCTCCAAGGGCACAAAGAGCATGATTCGTGCAGAGAATAAATGGCAATGAGTTGATGGGAAATGGTGGAGGTTTGGTTTGGTGTAATTCTGTACCAAAAACACACATGCAAGCATAACTTGAGTTCTTTAGGAAACATTATAAAAAAAAATAAAAAAATAAAAAATTAAAAAAAAAATTAAAAAAAGAGAGATGAAGATAGAAAAGGAGCAAAAGGGAAACTATTTTTCATTTAAAGAGACCATAAGTACTTTAAGATGTCTATGGGATTGTGGAGAAGGAATATATTCATTAGTGGTGATGCTATGAAGTCACAGAGGGCCTGCTGCTGGCATCCTTCTTCAAAGACATACATAGATATTTAAAGCTGATGTGTCTATTTTTTTTTATTATTTTTTTTATTTTTTATGTTAAACTACTTTTTCAATGGAAGACAGGGGATTGTTTGTGTTTTGGAAACAGTAATTATTATTTCTCAAAAGAATGGTATAGTGTAAACTACCAGTAATGAAACAGCAGAGAAGAGACAAAAAATAAATAAATAAGGGGCAGAGACAGACAGACAGAGAGACAGACAGAAGACAACATGCCCAGGGCCACATCCTCCCTGCAGATAAATTATAAAAGAAGCAACATTTAAATAAAAAAAGGAATGTGACATCTTTTACGAGAGGACAGGAGAGAGTAAAACCATGACACAAAATAAAATGCATGTATATATTGAATTACAGTAAGCTTAGCTGCTGTTTGCTGTAAATCTTTCAGAGATGACATTAGAGGGCTAGAATAAAAAAAAATAAAATAAAAAAAAAAAACCCTGATCTGATTATTTTGACTCATCTGCAGAGGCACACTCATTTTGCCTGTGGACAAGTTTTTGTGAGGAGCCAGTCATTTATCACATTGGAATCCACCCATGTCCTAACAAATATTTTCAGTCTGTAAAAGAGAGACACTCATATAAAAGAGACCAGTGAAAAAAGACATCTGGAGCGGATAAAAGCTTGAAGGGCTACTATATAAAACATTAACCAAAACAAAAGTATTTTAATAATATTACAGCATCTCCCCCTTCTGTGGTTATAGTACAATAGTGTCGGCATAAAGAAATCTGATACCTGGCCATACATTTTTACAATTCAACTTTTTTTTTAATTATTATTATTTTATTTTTATTTTTTTCCCCAAAAGTCCAGTTATAGGGTTTGTAATGTTTTGTGTGTGTGTGTGTGTGTGTGTGTGTGTGTGTGTGTGTGTGTGTGTGTGTGTGCAAAAAAATAATTTTGCTTTTTATGACCATTTTCTGTTCTCTCTCTTATCCTTGGAATTGAATGGTCTATTTTGGCTGTTGTGCCTTTAAAGGAATGTTCCAGGTTCAAAACAAGTTAAGCTCAATCGACACCATTTGTAGCATAATGTTCAGTACCACAATTAATAATTTAAACTCATTAATTCAAATTGTTAACTTTA
This sequence comes from Myxocyprinus asiaticus, assembly GCF_019703515.2. Taxonomy (NCBI): domain Eukaryota; kingdom Metazoa; phylum Chordata; class Actinopteri; order Cypriniformes; family Catostomidae; genus Myxocyprinus; species Myxocyprinus asiaticus. The sequence continues at coordinate 39,845,263 of NC_059364.1, read as the reverse complement.
AATTTCAACTTGTTTTCTTTAAAAATAATAATAATAATAATAATTACATTTACAATAAGGCACTTACAATGGAAGTGAATGGGGTCAGTCCATAAACATTAAAATACACTCTGTTTCAAAAGTATAGCCACAATACCTAAACATTATACATTTTAACATGATTTTAGTGTGATAAATTCAGGGATTTACCACTGTTTCAGTGTTTACCAGATTACAGGGTTTACCAGATTCATCGTGGGAACAAATTTGTAGTTTTGGATATAACTTTACATGGATATGGTTAGTAAATGATTTTATGACAGTAAAATCATGTTAATATGTATAATGTTTACGTCTTGGCTATACTTTTGAAACAGTGTGCATTTTAACATTTATGGGCTGGCCCTATTCACTTCCTTTGTAAGTGCTTTATTTTAACAATATTTATTTATTTATTTTAAATAAATGAGGGACCAGTTAAAATTATATTTTGTGATAATCAACATTATGCCCCAAATGCTATCGATTGAGCTTAACTTGGTAACACTTTACAATAAGGTTCCATTCATTAACATTAGTTAATGCATTAGGTATTATGAACAAACAATTAACAATACATTTTTAACATCATTTATTAATTTTGTTAATGTTAGTTCATCAAAATTGTACTGTTTATCGTTAGTTCATGTTAGTTCATAGTGCATTCACTAATGTTAACATTTACAACTTTTGATTTTAAAAAGGTATTACCATATGTTGAAATGAACATTTACTAAAATGTATACATGCTTAATAATTATTGTTCATTGTTAGTTCATGTTAACTAATGTTGTTAACTAATGTTAACAAATGGAACATTATTGTAAAGTGTTACACTTAACTTTTATTGAACCAGGAACATTCCTTTAAGACTTCTATGTAAAAGCTTTCTTAATCAGTACTATGCTGCACTTACATACAGGTTGCAGGTTTGCTGTCTATTCCAACATAGTTTTATTAATTGCTTTTTCAATAACAGCCTCTGAAAAGCCTGCATTACATTGTGAAATGTTCATAAAACAATCCATGCTGAAATGTGTAACACAAACTGTTCAATAGTCTAAAATAGTCAGTTATTGTTAAAAATAAACTTCAGTCACTCTTTTCTGACCTTGGGATTCTTCAGAATGATATGCAGAGTGGATGGTGCTACACAGTCAGAAAAAGCACAAGGTTTGGTATATTTTGGCAGATTTTCCCACCTTCTACTCTTATTGTTAGTTCTTCTGCTGTTTAGGAATAATTGTTTCTATTCGACCTCATCCTTATTTCATCACGACTGGACGGGATACGTTTTTGGACAACAAATAAGCATCATTGACATAAAAATTACATGTAGGCAGTCATGTGTGCATGTGTTCAAATGTATTCATTTGTCTGATGTCCAAACATTGAGGAAGAACAGAATGAGTAGTTTTAGCAGTTTAATGCTGAATTACACTACATGACTTTTAAAATCAGAAGATATTTCAAAATACTAAGCATCATACACTTACCGACTTACCGACAAAAACTGGGCATCACACACAAAATGACTGAGAATCATTCACCACACGACTGTTAAGTCGACCCGTTTACATAACCTTGCAGAAACACGCATGGCCGTCCCATCCTGGGAGCCGCATGACAGATGTAAACAAACATGGATATGGGAACTGGCTGCTGTTGTTGTGGTTAATGCTACTCTGTTGTCAGAGACGTGAAAGACATGTGCCAAACGCATGTGAGTGTGGTGCTGGATGGGAAGACGCGGCCAGGATGCAGAGACTGCAACACGAGGTGAGTGGCGTTAAAAGTTAAACTCCACTTGAGTTCTTGTTCATCAACTCAATTTCCATAGGCTTCTCTCCATGTGACTTTTTGAGTCGTGAAGCATCATACTGTATACTAATAAGATAAGATTTCATCTGTAGTTGTGGATAGTCAGCTAACAAATATCAAATATGTTTGAAATCTTCTGACTAGATGGAATGTGGGGTGGTGTAGTGGACTAAAGCACTGAACTGGTAAGCAAAAGGTTGTTGGTTCAATCCCCACAGCCACCACCATTGTGTCCTTGAGCAAGGCGCTTAACTCCAGGTTGCTCCAGGGGGATTGTCCCTGTAATAAGGGCACTGCAAGTTGCTTTGGATAAAAGTGTCTGCCAAATGCATAAATGTAATGATCAATACCCATCATGTACTATGTGATTTACTCTGACTTTACCAAAATCTGCAGATTGGAGCCAACTTGGTGTGGCTGAAAAACAGGTATAACCATAGAAAAATTGTGTTGTGTAATCCAGCCTTTAGTTAATTTTTTGTTTTGAAAGTTATGGTATGTTTTCATAGTATAATGGACCCTAGTATTTTTAAAAGATCAAGGAAAATTTGATACCTCTCATAATGTGACCCTTTTAATGGAAGAACAGAGAAAGACCAAAAAAGATATAGAGGTCTAGAAGGAGGAGAGTGGATTCTTCCATCGTACTGTGAGGAGGAGGACACTTAATCAACTTTTACCAGGTGGTGCTCCGGCAATGTCCAATATGCAGCGCTTGTTATCTTTCTCACAGCCAGCCCGCTCATATTTCTGCTGACTTTCAGCCCCAAAGACCCCATCCTATATGTTGTTCCTCTCCCTCTCTCCATTCATTTGCTCTTTCTCTTTTACGGATGGGAGGAATGTGGGGTCTCCTTAGTGATTTATAAACATACACGTAATAAATGGCCGTCTGTAGTTTAAGCAGTGATGAAGCATTCTGTGCCTGGCCGCCAAGCCCCGACGTGATTTAAAGAGCTGACATTTACAGCAACCAGGCCTATTATTCAGAGTGACTGTCTGTGTATAGACTGTATTTCACAATGGGCCACGTGAAGGTGAGTCTGGGCTGGTCCAGCTCGGTGTCATAGTCAGTTCATAGCCTCTCTTCCCAGGCCCCTGGACACGAACCCCCTGCATGGTGGGAATCGAGGTTGTGACCGCCAAACAGCCCTTTAGACTCTCAGCTGGCTTGTTATCACAAAGATCTATGTAGTGCGATGCGAGATTATGACACTCTGTGCGATATAATAAAGGCTAAAAGTTTTGCAGATAAATCTAAGGGGATAATCCAGATGACTGTACTGCTGTGTGCGTGTGTGTGTGTGTGCATGGGTAATTCTTTAATTAGTGGAACTTTTCTGCTGACTATTTACTGTAAAAGACAAAAATGTATTAAAAACAATCAATCTAGTTTTAAATGATAGACTATAATAATTGTAAACTTTTTCTTTAATTAAGGGGTCTACGCTTTCCCTGATGTGTAAGTGTTGAAAGGTAACATTTTTCCAACATAGTCTAATGACAACTCTCAATAATTCATATGAGATGGTGAAATCGTAAGATATCGTACGACTTGGCTTGTACAAAAAGGTATGACTTTTATTCCTATAGAGACCAACCAATCAACAATCTGAACTTTAAATCAATGCACATTTTAGATAGCCTCTAATCCAACACTTTATTTTAAAAAACTATTTGTCAGTGAAAAAATTTGGTGACTCATTTCAAAATGACTGATGTATGTCAATAACCTGTAATACACTTGCAAACCCTGATGTTTTCTTTCATCTGTGATACACAAAAGTTATTTTCCTATTAATATCATGGTTAGTTTTTTGGATTTATGTAAGGGGTTGGACTTTAAGGTTAGGATTTGGTTTGGGTTAGGTTAAACCTAGGAAAAATCAGATTAACATTCTTAATAAATTGGTTTGTTTATTTTTCTCTATTGGGTTAAAAGTTTTTGTACAAGCCAACTTGTATGATTTCTTATGATTTCGACATCTCATACTATTATTATGTCTTCTCATGAGACCAGGTTGAATCCCTTCTACTATAAATTTATAAAAGTGTTAAAATCAGGGAAGTTAACTTTATTATTTGTAAATATTTTCAATTAATTTGTTATGTTTGTGTGCACTTTCTAATTTTTTATAACAAAGAATCACTGCTAAAGTACTGCTGTCATTATCATCATGCCAAGCATTTTAACCTTGTGCGACCCTGCATACACATGCATGGACGTTGTATTTTGGCTATGCAATGCATAATTTAATTTCATTTAAACTGACTGATCTCAGTTCAGGAGACTCTGGGCTGTCAGTAAAGGATTAAACTTTCAATGGACAGAGTCATGTGACAAAACAACATGGCACCAATCATAGCGGAGTTTGTCTTTGGGAGAGATGCCAACAAAACTACATCTGGAAAGAAACCTTATTAAGTTTTTACACTGAAACCTGTTTGAGTAAAAAATGTAGTCTCTAGTTCCATACAATATGCCATTTTTTACATTTTAGCTATTTATCGTGAAACGCCACTCCGTTAAACACAATATACACTAATAGGTACAACAGCACAAGATTTTCATTAGATATATATACTGTGCATTTTCACATTGAGAGAAAAAAAAAAAAATTGCTTTCAGAGGGTTAATATGGAGTAAGGAGGAAAATACAGTGCATTTGGAATACACCATAGTCCCGCTGTCCACTATATGTGGACATCAATTTTTAGGAAAACTATTTGCTCTAGATTTTATTTTAATTTTTTATTTATGTATTTATTTATGTATTTTTTATTTTTTTGCATGTTTATTAGGTGCTACTAGTTACAAATCAAAAAGGTAAATGGAAAATGCACACAGCAGTCACACTCGGGTCTCAGGAGGTTAAAGGACAATTTAGAGAAATTTGTCAGAGTTTATATTAGGTTATAATGGAAATAAGAAGTTACAGGGGAGCACATATCTTCCTTTTGGTTTGAAGATCAGAAATGTAATTAATTTTAAGATTGTTATGTCAAGATCTGAGAGTGGCTTTATTAGGTGTCATTACCAAAACCTTTTTAAACATTTTAATTGTGAAACGATTTCTATGTATTTTCATACATTCATTGTTAATTGACCACTAGCTAGCTTATTGTGTTGGCAAGTCCGGGTTTTTTCCAACCTTTTCTGCAATGACTGAAAAGTGTCTTTACCACCATACGTCATTACCGTCTCACACAATGTCTAAATTCCCAGCCTGGTCTCATAGAACTACATTACTATACCTATATTTTTGCAATAAATAAATAAATAAAGAATAATAATAATAATAATAATAATAATAATAATAATAATAATAATATTAATAATAAAATGTTTGGATTACTGTACAGTAGGTATTGCTGCAGTTTCATGGTGAAATGAACACTGGAGGCGCTACAACAACAATGACTTTTATTTACTTTCATACAAATCAGAAGTTGGAAAACAACAGAACATGTTAAGTTCATAAACACTTTTCACCTTGTTCCTCACAAAATGCTGTCTTGTGACATCTACTGTAAACACTTTTACTATTGCGCATGACTTGTAAGGTGATATGTTTTAACATTTGCATAATACTGTATAATCATCTACATCTACAAGCTTGTTTAGGCATGATACAATTGCACGGTAACTCTACTGTTGGAGCATTGCACTTGAGATTCGAAAGTCCAGGGTACTAGTCATGAAGAGCGCACGAGTCAACACGTGAGCCGAAAGTGTCCTAAAAGCATCACACAATAATGGTTGTGTTAGCTTTTTATGACACTATCGATTAGGTTTAGGTTAAATGCTTAGGGTAGGGAGGTCTGTTTTGTTGATTTAAAACTCGATAGAGCATTTACCTTAGAAAATTGCACTCGCTTTTAGCGACACACAGTGGACATTTCTCCTCGGAACTGGCGCAATACGTAATTTTGCAAAAATGTCACCACAGTCACGTAATTTTCATTAGATCAGGCTGAAACATCCATACAGCACACATAATACAAAAATCCACTTGAAGTTCTATCAATACCATGAGGAGATCTTTATTCCAGAAAATGGGATAAATTTGTTAAAACAGATGAAACAGTTTGAAGAAGTTTCATTTTTCAGGATTTCAAGTTGTCACAAGTGCCACTAATTGAAGGATCACCCATATATGTGTAGGTGTATGGAATACACAACCTCTCCATGGTTCGTTCGCAATACTAAACTATGCATCAGGTAATGCAACTCTGTTTTTTGCTAATTCACCGTGACATGGTCCATGTTCACCGTTCAAACACAGCTCTGTATGCAAGGCTTTCACACACAGCAGACTTTAGCTTTTCCTAATCAACCAGAGGCCGAAGTAGTGCACTTCATGAAAGAGAGACAGTGTCCTTGCAAGGGCTTTACATCCTTCCATGAAATTCATCGACTCTGTTTTCAAACATTTCAGTCAAACATCTGCCAGACGGCCTGGATGTACCGCCTCTCAAGTTTCCATTCGACTGGTGTGGAACACAAACCCACAGGACAGAACTCATTTTCACGGCGCCATGTACTGTACATGAAAATCAATAATGCTTAAAGAGAAAACACTCATTTAGCATATATCTACAATCTCTGTGTTGATCTTCTACCCTGAAACTCCTTCCATTCTCCTTGTCAGGTCTTGAACCCTTTGCTCAGGGTAGCTAGTAGACAAACTCTGAGGCTGAGACATGTGATTGGCAGTGTTTTCTTGATAAGAACAGTCTCTGGAACTGCATTACTGAGCCTTGTAACTTAATTCCAGAAGCTGAGTAAGAAAATAATTGAATCGAGCTCTGAAGATGGATCCCAAGAAGAGGGCGCAGAAATAAGCTTTGGCTGCTATCTGGCTTAACTCACAGGAGATTAGAAGCTAACCATGAGGCTCTGTTGGCATGGAGGCTGATTGTTCCTGTGTCTCTGAAGGCTAATAGAGCAGCCTGCGGCCACTGCCCTACCTTTCTACAGATTAGAGCTGCAACGTTTTACATCTCGATAGCACCTTGAATTACACTACTATGTTACTCATGCTGTCTCACAGCATCCAGTGTCTGCTGTCTTCAACTTCATGCACTGGTTGGTGATGTACGTATATTCTGCAGGCAGGGCAGTTAAAGGAAGTAAGTGGCGGTATTAGGCAACTACAAACATGGCCAAATGGACGGTTTAGAGTGCTGCAGTCAGGTTCCGGAAGTAAAATCACATCCATTTTCACCATAGGCGAACTGATCTTTAATGATAGCTCCGATGTTGTTAATTGAGGGTATATGCCTCTGTTGAAGCCAACAGTCCACATGATTTCAACTTCATTGTTTAAAAATGGTGTTTAATAGTAGAATTCCTGGTGAAGTACTACACTACGTATGATCCTGACAAGCACCAACTAGAGAATCGTGCCCAACAAACCACGCCAAACAAACTCTGCAGCAACCACCCACTCACATGACTCACTGTGAATGACGCAATCAAGTTTGTCTCCTTACAATCAAACTACTTGTGCAATACATATAATTTTGCAATACAATTAAATATATTGTTTCTGTACTTATTTTCAACAACTTCAAATCAATAGCTTTATTTTGTCATTTTTAATTAAATTACATCATTTGCAATGCTTCATGGAAGTGCAGTTTGTGCCCTCATTAAAGTCGATAAGTACTCAGTTTTGTACCTTTGTCTTTTTGTCCAATTTTCAAATACTTTTTTCTTCAAATCAAAGTTTGTAATGTTGCGATTCACCTCAGAACTGGTTGGTTTGGTTCATGGCTTAAAACTCTTTTATGAAGAATTTTATAAAAAATAATGGAAAAAGAATGTGAAAAAAAGGGGGAAATATTTCCGAAAAGAAGGAACTGTTATGCTCTGTTGTTTTGGCTTTCTAAAATAGTCCATTAAAACAAATTCAGTTTTTATAACAATGGATATTTTTTTTTTTTTTTTTTTTTTTTTTTTTTTAAGTAGAAAAGAAAGTTAATTGCCCATTTTACTGTTGCTGAAGTCTCACCTTAAGCTTATAACTGATTGGTCCGTGAGTAAACATTCTGAGTTGATGTGCAGCTTCCAGTGTAGATGTGGTGTTAGCCTCAGAACAATGTTGAGCTGTCCACTCTGAGGTGAGCTTTAATGAGGTAAAACAGCTGTCACATTTTATTATGTTTTGAGGGTTTTTTGTTTTGCCTGTAGGTAAATTCAGCTCTCTGCCACCCATGGAGCTAAAAAGGAGGTTCCATATCTGTGTGTATGTGTGTTTGTATATGGAATCTTAGTCAGGTAACTGAGGCAGTTCAGTGAACAGGGTCCGAGCCAGGGTCATAGTTTTGTCAGGAATAGAACAGGCTTAGGTTACCGCACAGGAAGGGTTGGAATGGCCTGAAATCAGTGCAGTACAAGCAAAGTTATGTGAATTTACATTACAGTGACCCTGAATGAACCTTGGGTGATTCTCCTTACACTGAACCCCACGATTAGTACCTTAAGAAAGGAAACAGAACTGAAAGAAATGTTGAAAATAATTTGGTAAAATGCAATGTTGCCATGTCTATCTATTAACAGTGTAAAGCAACGTTTTTAGCAACTTTGGTTTACTTAGGTAAAGTTCTTCTCTGATGGAAACCAGTATTGAAACAAGTATGAACATGCAAGTTCACTGAAACAATTTATCAAGAAAGCTGTAAAGTTAATACTACAGTATGTTAACTACTCGTTGTGAAATTAGTGAGAAAGACTTCTAATGATAAGGCAAGCTAAGGCTACCTACAGTACAACCTTAATGTTGTAGGTAAACAAGTCGTACTGTATCCTTTGAACTTTTATAAAAAAAATTATATAAATTCAAGACATTTGCAAACAGCTGTTAATATAATGCTGTTTTCAAAAGACAGTCTGGGCTACATCATTATAGTTACTTTTTACACAGTTAAAGTCATGAACTTAACATTGGCAGTGTTTACATTGGCATGTAAACCAATGCTCTGATTATTGCAATAATCAGAGTATAAAGAATAATCAGATTAAGACATTTACATGATTTGGGCAAACATCTTCAATCCTGTATGCTACTTGCCATTACACTGATTATTCGCTAAGAAATGTGATGTTTTTGTGTTTTTATTATTATTATTATTATTATTATTATTAAATATTAAATTCTTATTTATAACAACAACAAAAAACAAAAAACAAAAAAAAAACAAAATTGTTGCAGATATGTATCGTTAGTCAGTCAGTTCATGAGTCTTTTTGAACGACTGATTAAAAGAACCGGTTCATAAGAGTCATTTTTGGCTACAATGGATGCGCTGTTGTTGTTTTTTTTACCGTGGCGTAGTATATTATGCAGCGGGGGAGCACCAAAGCTCGAAAACGATCCAAGGAACTGCCGTTCCACATGAAGCTGAGAAGTAAAGGCCTGAAATCCACCTTTTTCTGTTTTCAATTTTCGGTCTTCAGTGTTAAAATTGTCAAAAAAACCTGTGGCTCTAGAATGCCGATACTTCAAGGAGTCGAGATGATGATTTTTTTAATGACAGTGCCTCACCTGAGTGTGTAGATGACAGCGATGGTCCAAGGTGAGTTACGTTGATATCATTACTTACTTTTTATGTTGTTATGACTGAAAAGTTGAAGTTTGAAATAAATTTTTACTCCAAAAAACTTAAATGGCTGTTGTTCTCTATCTGGATTGCTCGTTTCAGTAGTTTTTACATTGCGTCTCGAGACAAGAAACAGAATACAGGCAATTAGAATCATCATGACTCTGCCCAGTGGTTGCTCAGGAAAAATATGTATACTTCCAGAGAAGTTCTTCTTCGTTCTTCATTCAAAGGTAAAAAGAAGTTTGAAACACTGAGCAACGGTATACTGTTTGCAATCATTCAGACACCCACCACACCACTTGGGGAGGCGTTTAGAAATGTGTCATCATTTATGATGACACTGATACTACTGCAAAGATGGGTGTTTAAAAGAGTGTTAATGTGCAGAATACAGACAAAAGAATGATAAGAGGAATATCTTACTTTGGGCAGATGTGTGAATGGCTTTTGCTGCAGATTGCACATGAGTGAATGGGCACTTGCGAGTATTTGAGTAGATTTGTTTGAGTAGATTCTTGAGTAGACAAAAAAATCGCATGTTCTTGGAAAAGATCGTAGAGATCTAAGAACACTTGCACCAGCTCTGATCTTGACTGCATTTAAAATAGGAGTACTCTACATATCTTACTGTGATTATCGTTACTCTGATTATTAGTATAAGCACAATAAAATAACTGCAGAATTCTGTTTACATGAGCTATAGTTTAATCGCAGTATTGCCATAATCGCATTATAATCGCATTATGAGGGTGCATTTTAACGTGGCCATTGATTTACACTTTCCTGGTCATATTGGGAATGATTATGAACGGTTCCATTGTATTAAAATTGATGAACAGGATGTCCTTTAAAATGCCCCTTGTGTTCCGCAGAAGATAGAAAGTCATATGGGTTTGGAACAACATGAGGGTGAGTAAATGAAGACAGATTTTTGAAAAAAAAAAAAATGTGAAAGTTTTTTTTTTTTTTTTTTGGTGAATTATCCAGTTGAGCTACATTAGGTCAAAATAGCTGTGAATTTGTTTGATGTTTTATTATATTTTATGTTGACTTTGAGTCTTGCTGTTTGTGGACAAGAATGCCAATTCTATTAGTTTTAGAAATACAGTTTCTAAATACTGTATTTCTATTCATCCACTCGAGTCTTGACTTTTACAGGTCTTGAAATGCATCATTTGCCCTGAAATAAATTTCAGAAACACCCATTACATGGTTTTCATCTCAACATGAACATCATGTTCCTTACTCTGTATAGACATTTACAAAGCTTAAGTCACTAAAATACAACACATATACAACCAATAAGCATTAGAGCACGTGAAGAGTTAAAATGGCTTCCTAGCTACTAACAGGAGCTTCTCCCTCTAGAACTGTGTGGTAGCTTGCAATATTTTTGCCCAGAAATAAATGATACCGAAACAAGAAGTGGCACATAAATTAAAGTGACAGTGTGATTGATGAGTTAGCAGCCGAGGGAAAGGATGTTTGCAGCATTTTCGAGGTGAGAGGAGGGGGAGATGTAGACTCGCGTGGCTTGCTGGGAGTGGAGAGCCATCAATCCCAAGCTCCCCTGTGCGGTGAAGTACGCCCCTGAGAGGAGTGGCTCTGGGCTTCTGCCCATCCACTAAATGAACTGCATGCAATATTAAAAGATGCAAAACGAGCCAGTGCTGGACCGCTCCCAGGAAAAGCCACTGGCAACTGACCCATCAGCTACCAGGGGAAATAAACAGCTTCCGAACTCGTTCTCTCCTGTTGAACATAGTATTCCTTTCTTTTCTTTTGGTAGCAATGTCTCACTTATATTTATTGTGTTTTTGTTTTGTTTTTCCTGTAAAAAGAACCTGATTCTTTAATCAACCAAAGTCTTTCTTGTAAAGTTTCCCTTATAGGGTAAAAAAAAAAAAAATATATATATATATATATATATATATATATATATATATATATATATATATATCCTAAAATTCCACGATGGTCTTAACTGGTTTTAAATTGGCAATGGTCTGTTTTATGGAGGGGTTTCTGCCACAATGGATTCTGCCACAAGCTGGTTTAGCTGGTCATTGTTGCAGGTAGATCAGCTTAACCTAGTTTAAACCCGCTTAAGCTGGTTTGATTGCCACAGCCTAGTCAGGCTGGTCTGCTTGCTGGTCTTAGAGAGGGTTTTGGAAATGTTAGGTTGCAAAACCAGCTAAACAGTTGGGTAGGGTTGCAACAGCTGCATAAGGTGGAGTATGGATTGAAGGGGTACCCAATTTATGCCCTAGTCGCCACTGCTACTAGTTCGTTTGTAACTAAGTCAGTGCTAAGTATGGCCATTTCTTAACACAAGACTTAGCTAGTAGGTCGTGAGCTCTCCGTAAAGCAATGCATAGTCATACAATTTGATGTTTACCTTTATTGATCCAAAAGCTAGCCTTCAAATTTGTAAGCAAGTGTTAAAAAGCTGTGCATTTAGGTTGATGAGTAAACCTTTTTTGTCTCATGTAACTGTCATTGTTTTTTTCCTTTCAAGTACAATAGTTAAAATATAAGTAAATAGAATAAATAGAATGTTTAAATATGCAAATCATTTTCTGTTTAGATTGGTTTCATGCTGAAGACCCACTAAGAGGTATTTTTTATTTAATTTTTAAATAATGTTCTCTCTTGTAAATGTAAATGAGTGAAAATGTCAATATCATCATAAATGTTGAAAGGACTGAAGTATGTCACGTAAGACTTAAGCTCATTGATGTCATTTAATCAGTTTACATTTTTATTCCAACCGTTACTGATGGTCAGAGGCTTTCGTAAATCTGTAGTTTAAGCTGGTCTTCCAGCCAAGCCAGGCTGGTCTAGCCAGTCTTCAAGCCTGACCAGCTAAAACTGGCCCCAAACCCCTCTAAACCAGTCAACAGACCAACAGACTTAACAGATCAGGCTAAAACCAGCCAGTCAGCTTATACTTACATTTTCAACAGGGCAGACTGGGCATTTTCAAAAAAATAAAAAATTAATGAAAAAGCGCTAACAGGTATTTACTCACTAATGCAGTTGCTATCCTATGCTCCTGTCTGTCAGATATGGGCAGGTAGAGGTGATGATCATGGCTCAAGCAGATGAGGGATGTAAAAGATGTGGGGGAAGCACTTAACACTGCAGGTGTTTGTTTGGGGCAGCGCTAATGAAACAAAGAGCCAATATGAGATCAGTGTTCACCTATAAGAGTGCTACAGCTTTTTACAGCTCTGAGAGAGATGAGAGCTGTGATGGTGAGGCCGTCACCGTGCAGTTTGCTTTTTACTGCCCATTCTAACAGATGAAAAGCATCAATCTTTAGCTTGCCATCACCTTACGACTGCACTGCTATCAATGTCTGTGGAGAGGTCTCAGCTTGCATGTTAAAACAACCCACACACTATGTATGTGCTAGGATGAATCGTATGAAAACATGTCCAAGTCTTTTAGATAATGGCATTCTGACATTATTTTCATGAGAACTAACAACATTTTCCCCAAAAAATTTCACTTCAGCAATACGTCTGGACATTTTACTGCTGAGTACTTTTGAATTTTGAGATTCTCATTAGATTCTTATTACTGTATTACAGCCATTTTTATATAAAACAGTATTTAATTTTTCATAACATCATTTAATTAACTATATTTTTTTTATATTTAATGTATTAGTTATATATATTTTAAATTCTAAATTAAATGCAGTTTAATAAAAACTAGCAAGACAAATAAATATTTAAAATTGGATAATAAATAATATTAATATATCATTATCAATATATCATTCATCTCATGAGTAGTGGTCGACCGATACGGGTTTTTTAATGGCCGATGCTGATATCTAGAGAGCAGGGTGGCTGAAAGTCCGATACAATGCCGATACATCACACAATTTAATATAGTAAATAACAAACATAAAATTGCTTAAAAAATAATAAATAACTTTTTGTGGCAAGCGGGGCGTGGCCGAGCGGCGTCTGGGCAGAGTGAGGCCGGGGAGATGAGTGGTGAATGAGTTCCTCCTGTGCGCCACACCAATCTTGCATTCCAGTTCGGAGCGGCAGGAGTATATAAGGAGAGGAGACACCGGCAGACGGGGAGAGAGAGACGCACGGAGCTGTGAGTGTGTGTTTGTGTTAATGTGTCTGCTGAAAAGCAAGGCTGTTGTATGTTGAATGCTTTTAGCTGATGTGCTGAAAAGCACGTTTATGTTTAATGTACACTGAAAAGTGGTATCTTTAAAGTCTTATGTTGGAGTGTTCACCCGGTCCCCACTTCCTCCTTCTGTAGAAAGGCAGAGGTCTGCCACACTCTTATTTAGCACTATTTTTTAAATTTCACACAAAACTAAAAAATAATATTGTATTTTAAATGGTAGATAGCAGTTTCTTCAGATTTCTGTTTAGTCGTCAAATTTTAGTAACTTATTTGTACATAATATATTAGAAAGAAGGAAATAACAGTACACACAGTAGTCCAGCAAACATGGATGGCAAGTCCATGTTAGTAATCACATTTACTCAAAAAATATCGAATCAAACCAATTGTACATACAGTGCATAGTGAATATGACATTTACTTATAGCACACGTGACACGCTTTTACCTTGGGCTGCATCCGAAAATGTAGGCAGCTGACTTGCTACCTTGTTGCCTAATCAGTTAATGGCTTAACAGACATCTGTTTTGAATGAATGGAACTCAACTCACCATGCACCCCACCAAGAGCAAGAACCACATTATAGTGACCACGAGGAGTAGTTAACCCAATGTGACTCTACCCACCCCAGCAACCGGGCCAATTGGTCCAATTGGTTGCTTAGGAAGCCTGACTGGAGTCACTCAGCACGCCCTGGATTAGAACTTGTGACTCCAGGTGTGGTATTCAATGTCTTTACTTGCTGAGCTACCTAGGCCCCCACGAATGAATGGAACTCTTAAGGAATCTGGTCTCCGAACAGTTTGAAAAGCACCTTATTTTCATCGTACCTCCATATATGGCTTCCGGAGGCAGCATTTTCCTGGTTTCGGATGCAGCCTTGAAGTTGCACTCGTGCAGATCCAGTGCGAGCCTCAATCTCCTGACAGTTTAAACAGCCTAGATCGCCTACTTGGATTATCACAGACTAACCGTCATGATTTGTGAATCAGAGGAACTTTTGATTCTGATCCTGAAGTTTTTGATTCTGCACTTCAGAGGAAAATATTAGATGAGTGATGAATGAGAAGAAAACGCTGGATTTTTGTGAGGTTCATGAATGACATCTGTTTAAACGAGATATCTGCATATTTGAAAACGGTATATAATACAAGTTTTATTTATATTTGCCTTTTATCATTAGAAAAGTTACAGGGAACTGTTGAGGATAGACTGTTAGAATACATGCTTCAGAGGAAGATTTATGAGCGCACCATAGGATGTGTGAGGTTGGTTTATTACATCTGTTTAAACGAGATATCTTCATATTTGCAGACAGTATATGATATTAGGTTTATTGATTTTTGCCTTTTTATCATTAGACAAGACACTTAAAAGTTACAGGGGACTGTTGAGGAGAGAGGGAGAATGAAACAGGTGAGCACTTTAACATTATGAACTCAAACGCATCTGCCGTGGCTCTGATATTCAGACCTTTTAAATGAGACTGTGTTGCACTATTATTGTAGTAACATGATGCACGTAACAACAAAACTAACTGTGACTGGTCGTTTACATGTCTTAGTTACTTCACATGCAAGCAGTCGATTTTCGGTGCCCTCAAGAAATGCAACGGTCAAACGGGAAAATGTATCGCCCGATGCCGATAATTAAAAAATTCAGAATATCTGCCAATTTATCGGCCTTGATAAATTGGTCAACCACTACCCATGAGAATTTAATCTTTCTTTCTTTTTTCTTTTCTTTTATTAATTAATTAATTTAACTATATATTCATTTATTTGCATTACAATAAGGAAATTTGAGGGCAACTGTGCAGATATGCTCAGAAAGATGCACGTAGTTTGAACTATGGTGAATCTCATGAAAACATGTCCTGATCACATTTCTCTGGGATATTAAATGGGACCTGGACATGTTTTCATACTATAGTTCCCATTATTTTCAATAGAGATTATCGTTAGACTTTTTTTATTTATTATTATTATTATTGTAATATTTTTTTTTAAATTAAAAGCAGTATTTAAATAAATTGTTATTATATATTTTTATATTTCAGCATTTACATTTATACATTGTACTTATTTTAAATCATAAATAATAAGCAGTTCAACAAAAGCTACCATGACTTATGAATACTTTACAGTTTGTATAATAAACCATTGTAATAAATAAATATATCATTGTATCATCTCATGAGAATGAGATTTTTCTTTTCTTTTTCCATTACAGTACAGAAAATTGAGTGAAAAAATGATTAAAATAATGTCACTATGCAAAAAAAATAAAATAAAAAAATAAAAATAAAATCATAATGATCATAAAAATAGGCTTTTCTATATATATATATATATATATATATATACATATATATACACTACTGGTCAAAACTTTTGAAACACGACCGAAATGTTTCTCATGATCTTTAAAATCTTTTGATCTTAAGGCATATGCTTAAATGTTTGAAATTAGTTCTGTAGACAAAAATATAATTGTGCCACCATATTAATTTATTTCATTCTAAAATTAAAAATTTATTAAAAAAATAAATAAATAAATAAAAATTGAAATTGATGACTTGGACCAAATAATAATAAAAGCAGCCAATAAGTGCCCAACATAGATGGGAACTCCTTCAATACTTTTTAAAAAGCAACCCAGGGTGATACCTCAAGAAGTTGGTTGAGAAAATGTCAAGAGTACATGTCTGCAAATTCTAGGCAAAGGGTGACTACTTTGAAGATGCTAAAATATAACACAGTTTTGATTTATTTTGGATTTTGTTTAGTCACAACATAATTCCCATAGTTCCATTTATGTTATTCCATAGTTTTAATGACTTTACTATTATTCTAAAATTTGAAAAAAAAAATTATAATAAAGAATGAGTGTTTCAAAATTTTTGACCGGTAGTGTATATATATATATATATATATATATATATATATATATATATATATATATATATATATATATATGTCAATTTCTTATTTCTTTTATTTTATTTTGGGATGGAATTTATGAAATATGACCTATGAGTGGGTGATAGAGTGTAAAAATTATTTACACACTTAAGGCAACCAGTTACCTGGAAATTAATGGAGAGAAGTAAATAAATTTTTTCTTCTGGTTCTTTTCTGACATTATAGTATATTACATTATGTTGTTATGTTTTGTCTTTAATATGCTTTGGACACATGATCTATTTAAATATTTATTGTGATTTATGTTTGCAGTGGTTGGTTGGGCCTTGTCTCTTTGTTGACTTTGATTCTTCTGCTCTGATTTAATAAATCTGCACTTCTTTATCTTCAACTTAGGTGTTTTTATATTGTTATTAGTCAATGAACATGTGTTCCCTATCTGTCACTCACTCGATGTTGTGTCGATGTAGTGACACTAGGGGTCACTCTTGGGAGCCCCAAACACCTCTGATGTTTTAAGAAAAGGCTAATGAAAATTGGCAAGTGGAATTTGCATGCTACTCCTCCGGACATACGGGTATAAAAGGTGCTGGTGTGCAACCACTCATTCAGATTTTTTCTTCTGAGCCGAGCGGTGTTGATGTATTCCACTGCCAATCCATTCACCTCTGCAAGAGAAAGCAAAGAACAATCTCCGCTGCTGCTGGATTTTACGGTGCATCACAACGGTTTCTCCCCCTCACGCACAGATAAGTGCGGAGAATGCCCCTGGGCGATTCGGCAGTGTGTGTGGAGCACTAAAAGAGTATATTTATCCTTAAAAAGAGTATATATTCGTACATAAACCACCAAGGTGGTTTGCGCTCGCCCCGCATGTCGCAACTCGCCTGCCATCTCCTCGAGTCCATTGGCTCAAGTCGCTGCGGGTCACTCATGTCCCCAGCGAACTCAATCGCACTGTGGATGCGCTGTAGTGGCAGGTGACGCTCAGGGGAGAGTGAAGGCTCCACCCCCAGGTGGTTCGGCTCATTTGGAGTCGATTTGGCGAGGCACAGGTAGACCTGTTTGCTTACCGGGAATCCTCCCACTGCCCGCTGTGGTATTCCCTGTCCAAGACCCCCCTCAGCATGGATGTACTGGCACACAGCTGGCCCCAGGGTCTGCGCAAGTATGCGTTTCCCCCAGTGAGCCTACTTGCACAGACGTTGTGCAAGGTCAGGGAGGACGAGGAACAGGTCTTGTTGGTAGCGCCCTACTGGCCCACCCAGACTTAGTTCTCAGAACTCATGCTCCTCACGACAGCCCCTCCATGGCAAATTCGCCTGAGGAAGGACTTTCTTTCTTCTACCCATGGTGGTTGACAGGGCCCCTTCTACCAGGTGACTGTACGCCTTGAAGTGGCGCCTATTCGCGAATTGGTGTTCTTCCCGAGGTGAAGACCCACAGAGTTGTGCAGTCGGGTTGGTGCTTTCCTTCCTGCAGGAGAGGTTGGAGGGGCGGCTGTCCCCATCCACCTTGAAGGTGTATGTAGCTGCTATAGTGCCACACCATGATGCAGTGGACGTTAAGTATTTGGGGAAGCATGACCTGATCATCAGGTTCCTTAGAGGCGCCAGGGGGTTGAATCCTCCTAGGCCGCACCTCATTCCCTCATGGGACCTCTCTGTGGTACTGCTGGGCCTACAGAGAGCCCATTTCGAGCCCTTAGAGTCAGTTGAGCTGAATACCCTCTCCTTGAAGACAGCCCTCCTGACTGCACTCACCTCCATCAAGAGGGTTGGGGACCTGCAAGAATTCTCTGTCAATGATGCGTGCCTAGAGTTCGGTCCGGCGTACTCTCACATGATCCTGAGACCCCGGCCGGGCTATGTGCCCAAGGTTCCCACTACCCCCTTTAAAGATCAGGTGGTGAACCTACAAGCACTGCCCCGGGAGGAGGCAGACCCAGCCTTGTCATTGCTGTGTCCGGTACGTGCTTTGCATATCTATCTGGACTGCACAAAGAGCTTTAGAGGCTCCGAGCAGCTCCGAAGGGGAACGCTGTCTCCAAACAGAGGATTGCCCACTGGATTGTGGATGCCATTGAGTTGGCATACCAGGCCCAGGGTGCGCCGTCCCCTTTGGGACTACGAGTGCACTCTACCAGGAGCATAGCCTCCTCCTGGGCCTTGGCCAACGGCGCCTCTCTAACAAACATCTGTAGAGCAGCGGGCTGGGCAACACTCAATACCTTCACGAGATTTTATAATCTCTAGGTTGAGCCAGTTTCATCCCGTGTGTTGGTAGGTACAACAGGTAAGGATGCGGGCAGCTGGCCGGGTGTACCGCTGGCACACAAGCGTATTTCCCCTTCTGAGGCGAAGACGTGTGCTCTTTCATCCACATGAGCTCCCGGGATCAGTGAACCCTGGATTCCTCCCCCAGCATCTGCGGCAAGCAAATTCGATGGAGGAATACGACACCAGACCCAGTACTTGTGTCAGTATGCCCTGTTCAGGTCAGGCCCTGTGGGATAGGTGCTCCATATGCATTAGTTCCCTGTCAGTAACCCCATATGACGTAATCTTCCACGGTACGGTCTCCCTGATGGTAGACCTGTGTCTCCCCTTGGCCAGAGTCCCCTCTGCCACTGGTCGCCATGTTTGTAGAGCTCCGTCACCTCCGGGTAGGACCTACAACGGGGACTTCCTCCACATGCGATACTGCCGATAAGGAATCGGTAAGCCCATGTGACGTATTTCCACACAATTACCTCCCCTTCGGGCAGGGTGTGGTCTCCGTGGTGTCCTCTTCCAAGGACACCTACCCTGACATGAATACGTTTGGCCCCAGCTGGAATCAAGTGAGTTCTTTCTCCGGGAGAAGAAAGAAGAGAAAAGGCCGAACCAGCTGGTGTGGCCTGTTCCCACTGTGGGCACGTCTGACCCCCCTCTTTATGCTTTCGGGGGGTGAGGGTCCATACGACATGCACGGGGTGTTGGGAAGGTTATGATGGGGCCGGTGTATTTGTTACTTTGCACGCAGTGGCCTGCCTGCACCCACACCGCCGATCCTCGTAACACAGTTCGGCTGGTTGTGGCGTTTCGTATAGGGACCCCTAGTGTCACTACATTGACACAACGTCGAGTGAGTGACAGATAGGGAATGTCTAGGTTACTGTCATAACCCCCGTTCCCTGATGGGGGGAACGAGACGTTGTGTCCCTCCTGCCACTGAACTACCCGCTGTAATGGCCGGGACTCTGTCTCGGCTTCTCAGCACAAACCTGAATGAGTGGTTGCACACCAGCTCCTTTTATACCCGTATGTCCGGGGGAGTGGCATGCAAATTCCACTCGCCAATTTTCATTGGCCTTTTCTTAAAACATCGACGGTAGTCATGTGACATACTCTGGCCAATAGATTCCTGTTTGTTCTTTGTAATTTACACCCTGATGAAGGTTTATGGTAGTCTTTTTAAATGTAGTAGCCCAATTTTTAATAAAGGCTTTTTATCCTTATACCATACCCCAGAGTGCCTCGGATGTCCTTTTCCTTCATGTTCTTAACAAGTTTCGTGAGATTGACTCACTAACATATATTGTACGCAGTGGTAATCAGGCAAATTAGAAAAAAAAAATCAGATTTACTCTAAGCAAAGCTTTAAACACACAACACATTTATTTTATAATATGCACACTTGCATGCACATAGTCCCTTGAACGGTACACTCAAAAGCCTTCTTTCAACCCTTGTTCAAACAGGACACACTGCAATCTGCCAAACACCAGCACGAACATACTGACTGGCAGTGAGTGTATGGTTGAATTAAATACCATCTCATTTGCTGATTGGTGTGAGACACATTTAGTAGTTTAGCATTTCTGTGTGTACACGACACTCTACACTTTAAAAACAAACACCAGGGAATGGGGACTGAAATTCGTAAATAAAAAGTGTTTTGAATTATATATTTCTCACGTCAGTGACAAATTGATTTGGGGAATTGTCATAAATCAAGCGCTGTGTTCTGCTGCCTGCAGAGGAATTGCCTGGTGAGCAGACCTGATTTAAGAGTGGGTTCAGGCTACAGCTACATGATTCCTTCCCCCGGGAAACAACAAAATCTCAGCACGTATGCTGACACAGTCTGTTGTGCAGAGAACAATGCACTGACAACCAGCAGTATGTATATTGATTTTATTTATTTATATTTAAATTGGTTAAATCATACATTGTCCTTTACACAAAAGTACTCTGGCAGACCATGGTACAGTAATGGTATCAGATGGTGAATGATTACCATATTTACTGTATGTACCATGGTATCAGTTTTGGGGAGTAATTGCGACAATACTAAATTAACTAAATTTTTTATTAGTGTAACATATAGCTCAGTTATTTTTAAAATAGGCTAGCTTTCCGATAACTTTTTCCAACAAGTAACAGTGTAGAATGACAAAACGCTACGTTGCAACATTTGTCACATTTGTTTTGTACGCATAGCTTTACAGTTGTTCATAAAACCTCTTCTGCGCAAAAGTCCCTGTACAGCTCTTTATGTCTTCTTTTTTGTATGAACATTGTTAAATGCTGCTGGTCTTCACTGTTTTTGCTCTAAATATACTCTACGCAAGTATGTGAACACAGACGCTTCTAGCTATGCAAGCTTGGTTTTGTGCATAATTGCATTCCAAACTGTGCCAGACAGACCGCAATTCAATACACAGCACAAGTAGTCATTGTATTCTCAACGTTGCCACAAGGGGTGCTATATTGCACATTAGTGTGAACTGTCCGCTTCTACTGTGAGTTTTCTCTTTCAAGCTAACTACTGTAATGGCAGAGCAACAGTTTGAAGAGAATATTGCTGATCAAGTAAATTAAAGTCAATATATTTATAGCAACTGACCTGAATAATAACACAACCAGTTTAATGACACAGATGTTTGAAGGAAACTCCTCCTAAGCACTAAGGATTATTCCCACGATGGTGATGCAAGAACGCAAGTTAAAGGGACCATTTACTCACCCTCATGCCATCCAAGATGTGTATGACTTTCTTCTGCTGAACACAAACAAAGATTTTTAGAAGAATATATCAGCTCTGTTGGTCCTCACAATGCAAGTGAATGGTGACCAAAGTTTTGAAGCTCCAAGAGTACATAAAGGCAGCAAAAATATAATCTATATGAATCCAGTGGTTAAATCCATATCTCCAGAAGTGAAATGATAAGTGTGGGTAAGAAACAGATCAAAATTTACGTCCTTTTTTACCATCAATCTCCACTTTCACGTTCACTTACACATTCTTCTTCATTTGTTTTTGGCGATTTGCATTCTTCATCTTAGTTAGGGTAAAAGTAATAGACTTGAACAGACAAATACAAACACTAAAAACAGCTAATAAAACTAGAGACACCTTATAGGCCGAAACATGTCCTACACAAGTACATGAACACAGATGCAAGCTACTTGTGTAGGGCATGTTTCGGCTTTTAAGGTCCCTCTAGTTTTAATAGTTGTTCTTAGTGTTTGTATTTGTCTGTTCAAGTTTATTACTTTTACCCTAATTGAGATCCTGACGTACAAATCTGATGTCCCACTCTGATTGTACAATTAAAATACAGTATATGATATAATGTAATAATACAAAATTATTTATATTTGTATAATAAAATATATTGTTTCTATAAGTGGCTTCAATGTAGTTAGCTTATTTGATTTGTGGCTTGTAGTGTAAAAACTACTTAAAAAAAGAATAAAATAAAATAAAAAAAAATAAAAAAATAAATGGTAGCTTGACATTAGTTTACTACTTTAAAGTATGAATGCCTTGAAACTTCCCCAACAGGGGAGTCAAGAAAAATCTATTCATTTCCCATTTACCATGACAAGAACAGCAGAGCGTCCCATCACAGTTCTTAAAAGACTTTGTGTAGCACAGTGGTAAACAAATACAAAAGCATCAATCAGCCATTTAAGCAAACATTAACAACTGATACATAACAAGTAAAAAATACAAATAGAAAGGGATATGCTTTGAATATATGGAGGGTATAACCTCCACTCAATGTCTGTCAAAACCTTGACCATTGCTGTATAGGTCTAAACACTTGATGAGGCACAGTGGTTTTGGTGTGACTGGACTGGCCCTGACCTGTAGAAGAATTGTCTGGATTAAA
The DNA here is from genome assembly GCF_019703515.2 of Myxocyprinus asiaticus. NCBI lineage: Eukaryota > Metazoa > Chordata > Actinopteri > Cypriniformes > Catostomidae > Myxocyprinus > Myxocyprinus asiaticus. The sequence continues at coordinate 39,822,568 of NC_059364.1, read as the reverse complement.
CCTGTGCATTCACAGTTTACATCAGGCTAATCTGAGGTCCTTTAGCCATAAATCAAGCCCTGTGTGAGCTTCTGTATTTACTCAGTGATTAAAAAGCATCAGGAAAAGTGCTAAGCCAAGGCTGACAAAAACCTAATGAGACGAGACTCCATTAAGACCCATTAATGATTTACTCCAGGAGTGTCAAACTCATTTTAGGTCAAGGGCTGGATTGGACAAAACACCACTTTATGTTGGCTGATTTGTTTGTTTGTTTTTTAAACCTTGATGTGCCTATAAAGAGAGCATATAAAACCAACCTAGTCTCTTAGAATGAACTTTACTATAACAAACTGAGTATTACATTCCACTTTCCACGTTTTGCTGCAGTTTCCTGGTGAAATTAAAACTAGAGGTGCTATAACAACTGTGCTTTTTATTCACTGTCACACAAATCATGGGTACTATGGCTGTTTGTGACTTTATAAACACTTATTTTTCACACTATGACTCACATCCTGCTATGTTATAATATCGAAACACTTTTACTGTAACGCATCATTTGAAAAATTATTTTAACCATTTTAACGCTTGTATTATACACCTACCTACATTTACACACTTATTCCAATGTGATAAGCTTGCACAGTAGCTCACCTTTAGAGCGTTGGATTTTGGACTTGGAGACCGAGCCTCGAGCCCAGCCAAGGATGCTTGAAATGAGAGTGAAATTTAAGCAAAAGTGTCATACAAGTGACACAAAATGACGTGGTTGCTTCAGTAAATGTGTTTTTCATGTTCAATTTGCTTTTAGAACACTATCGGTTAGGTTTAGGTGTTGGTTTTGGGTCAGTTTTGTTCACCTCTCATTTATCTTTTAGGACACGATTGAATAGTTTTAGGTTAAAGTTTTAGGTAAGGGATGTACACTTTAATCATTAAACATCCATTTAATATTCACCTTAAAATCCTCCTCTGAATACAACATCATTTCACACGCTTTTGGCACCCCCCGCTGGACATTTTACTTGAAAACTGCAGCCAAACCTGTAATGAAGCACAAAATTTTGGTTTGCAAAAATGTTGCCATTTTCATTTAAATTTCATGAAATCAGGCTGTATAAAACACACACTTTTCAAATCTTGCTCAAAAAGACAAGAATCAACTATTGTCAGTGATGAGCTACAAATAGCGAAGCTGTTAGCTTAACTACGTTTTTGAGTAAAGAGGTGGTAGCTTCGCTCATTTTTAAATCAAGTAGCTTTTCAGTAGCAAAGCTATATTTTTTATTAAGTATTTTTGACAAAAGCTACACCGCTACATCATGCGTACGTACCCTGTGTTTACTATCGCCAGATTTTAATCGAAACTAAAGATGACCAATTCGCAAATGAATCGCTAATTTGAGTCAGTGTACACAGTGTACACTGTGACTCATGGATGAGATGATAAGGGACCAATTAGTGAAGCATCCTCTGCATGCATCCATGAGCGACTCTTGCTACAGCCTCAGCTAACACAGAAGGACGCAATGTTGTTAGCCAGCCAAACGGAAACCGCTGTGGGGCACGCGCAAGCACTGGAGGCACCATCGGTGCACAAGATTAAACCTGCTCAGCATGGTTCACTACACCGCAATCGGTGCACGAGATTAAACCTGCTCAGTATGGTACACTACAACGCAATCGGAAACACCGTGGAAAATCAGTGAGTAAAATGCAGTCAGAGTCTAATGCACAGTCCTATCGTACTTGCTTTTGTTGTGGGTCTAGCTCCCACATTGCTAATGCTCCAAATTGCCCTGCTGCTAAAGTTAAATGCAAGACCTGTGGAAAAGTGGGACATTTTGTGAGGGTCTGCTGCACAGAAAGGAAAGTGCAAGCACTTGATGTTCCTGAGCTCGAGGTTCCTGAAATTGTGCACGTGCTCGAAGTAGATGCACTGTTGCATCATAAAATAAAATGCACTGTTACCATCGGAACTGAGAAAGTGAGCCCTGATTCAATTGAGCTCGTAGTAGACATGGGTTACGCTGTTTCCATTCTCCCTCAACACCTAAATATGAGGCACTTCAGTGCATCTCCTTTACAGCCCCCCACCCACGTGAAACTAGTAACTTACTCGAAAGCAACACTGCCTGTACTTGGATGCCTGCCTTCGCATGTATACTATGATGATGCAATGGTCAATACCAGCATCTACATTGTCGAGAAAGGCACACCTATACTGGGCATGGACCTAGTGTCAGGCCTCAACATTCTCATTGCTGGAAATATAGTAGACTCATCCCCCTCTCCTGCCATGGTGCCAAGTGATGGCTGCAATGACAACAGAGGCCATCGGATGTGCCAAAGGCTTTATCCATCGGGTAAAAGAGAGTCAGTACAACCTGTACAGTAAAAACTGCGTAGACTTCCCTTATCAGTCAGAAATGCATTTTCCAGAGAAATATTCCTTTTATAAGATGCAGGCATCATCGAGCAGGTGGATGCCTCCCCGTGGGTGTCACCCATTGTGGTGACAACGAAGAAGAATGGAGAAATTTGCTTATGCGTGGATTTCAGAGAGCCAAACAGGGCAGTGGTCATTGATAGCCATCCCCTTCCACACATGGAGGACTTGTTCACCGAACTAAAGGGGGCCACAGTGTTTTCAAGCATTGATTTGACCAGCGCATACATCCAGGTGATGCTTCACGAGGACAGCCAGGACCTGACGGCATTCATCACACATGACGGGCTGTTTCGATATCGCTGGGTACCCTATGGCTTAGCTTCGGCACTGGCTGCTTTTCAAAAAATGATGGCAACGATACTGAAATGCCTGGATGGAGTCCAGAACTACCTGGACGATGTGATCGTGTATGGACGCACTGCAGCCGAGCATGATCGCAATTTGCAGGCTGTTTTAACAGCACTACAGCACATGGGCCTTACCTTGAATTGAGGGAAATGTAAGTTCAGCTGCAAAAACCTCCCTTATTTGGGCCATACTATTACTGCGCAAGGCCTGCTTCCTGATGACAGTCACATTCAGGCTATTCTAAAAGCACCAGCCCCCACAGACCCTGCCAAATTACCCTCATTCTTAGGACTGACTTCCTGGTACTCACATTTTATGCCAAACTACTCTTCGGAGGTGGAGCCAATGAGGGCATGCTTAAAGAAAGAGGGTGTTTTCAGTTGGACTGAGGACACACAGAAAAGCTTTGAGAAACTGAAGGAGCTCATAGTGAACAGCCCAGCTCTGGCAATTTTTGATCCGGCACTGCATACATTAGTAACCTGTGATGCCTCGAACTATGGAATAGGGGCTGTGCTAACACAGATTCATGCCGATGGTTCTGAGCGTACTGTTGCATTTGCGACAAACCGTGTGCTTTGTCAGTGGAAGAGTTTTCCAAAGAGTGCACTGGTTGCCCTGAATTAACAGCACTGTGACTACAACTATGCACAGGCTGGCCTAAAAACAAGAAAAATGTTCCACCTGAGCTGGCATCACATTTTCATGTTAGGGATGAACTTGCGGTGCAAAACAACCTGGTCTATAGAGGTTCATATCGCTTGGTGGTGCCCATATCCCTATGTGGGGCCCTAATTAATCTAGCACATCAGGGTCACCAGGGCATTGTCAGGACCAAGCAGCGTCTTTGTGATTGTATTGGTGGCCTAGCATGGACCACTTAGTTCAGTCTGCAATCTCCTCTTGCCAGCTTTGCCAAGGCCATGACAAAAGTGCCAAAACACATGTTCCTCCCCTTCAGCCCGTACCACTTCCTTCTGCACCTTGGGAGAAGGTAGGACTAGACATTGTTGGAACATTCGAGTTGGGAACCTGGGACTGCAGGTATGCACTCACTTTAGTTGACTATTACAGAAAGTGGCCAGAAATAGCGTTCACCAGTAATGTCACTACACATACTGTCACTGACTTTCTTGCTACGGCATTCACCCATTTTGGCAACCCTTTGGAAATTGTGACTGACAATAGTGTACAATTTACATAATTTGCCTTTGCTGATTTTCTTAAAAGCAGGAATATTAAACATGCCTGCACCTCCCTGTACTTTCCACAAGCTAATGGGGCTGTGGAGCGCATGAACTAAGTTCTGAAGGATTGTGTTCAAACGGCAAGCTTGGAGAGCCCTGAAAAGCCTCTGTGAGAGATTTCTTGCTGCATTATCATGCCAGTGAACTGTTACTTGGCCGCAAACTGAGAACAACCCTACATATTCTACCCAATTGTCCCCCTGCTTGTGATGATGCTACAGTGCGAGCCCATGTCCGGGCCCGCCAATCCCAAGAAAAAACTTACACTGACATCAAACGAGCAGCAAAACCATCTGCTTTGAGACCAGGGGACAGAGTTCAGGTGAAACTACCCACTCATGTGAAAAAGGGCAGGTCAATATTTAGTTCACCCTGTACTGTGCTGGGAAAAAAGGGCGGGACACTTACATTCTTGATGATGGGAAAGTGTGGAACGCCACACACCTTTCACAATGCCCTGGCCAAAGCCATTTGAAGAGGGGCCCTACAGATGTGCCAAAGCTAGATAACACACTGGTAGCTCAAATACAGTCTAGAATCAGATACCCTCCAGTCTGGCACAAAGACTATGTTACGTGAATGTCACACACACACACACACACACACACACACACACACACACACACTAATCACAACATTAAGCTATTTTGGTTTCAAATGTTATACTTTTGATGTTTAAACATAAAGGCATTTGCACTGTTCTGTTAAATCTGTGATTGTATATACTTATGTTTAAGATGTGTTTATTGAGGTCCATAACAATTGTTGTTGGAAACAAAAACATAAACATGCATTTCCTTGTGTTATGGGTTAAGAAGCTATAATGTGAATGCTTACACTGTTAATATTGGTGGATCTGGCATGCTGGAATCAATTATTCTGTTGGCTTATGATGTTGCTCAGGAAATATCTATGCTATGTCGAAACTATACATTGCATTGGAGGCTATATTCTTTAAAAAAACCCAAAAAAACAGTGATATATATGTTCACTTAATCTGCTCCGCCCGCTAGGTGTCAATAGCCAACCTGAGATGTGTATGTGGTAAGAAGAAGAATAAAGGAGAGAGTTAAGAGAGCACAGTTGTGGTTGCTGCAGTTTTTTATTAGTTACTAGTAAAAGTGTAAGACACAACAATAGGCTTCTTTTTTTTTTTTTTCAGCACACAATTATTAAATATTCTACTTTGTGTTCATTTAATAAGAAAACTAAACTACATTTTTTATGTATTTTACTTTTTGTATTAAACATTTATAATCTAATTCATATCTACATAGATACAGAAGGTATACATTATAAACAAGGTACACAATTTATACAACATACACTCTATATCAGGGGTCGGCAACCTATGGCACACGTGCCAGCATTGGCATGCAGAGCAGTAATCACTGGCACGCCATCAACTGCGAGAGAGGAGTAGACTATTTTATTTATATGAAATTCTGCACCTGCATTCCAATCTACATCTTGATGTAATCCTTCCTCGTGACCACGCAACGTGTTTTCATCAGCTGAATGGGAGACTAAACACTATTAAAGTGTGATGGACTACAGTATACTAGTGATGGGAAGATCGGATAATTTTACTGACTTGGATCTTTGAGTCTATTTCAGCAAAATTAATGAATCTTTATTTGTCATTTCGTTCATTTGAGCAGAATTAAATTAAAATGTTACATTTTCAATCGCCAAATCCCCCCAACATGTCTACTTACGCAAACTTTGATTATAGTCCCAATAAGGAAAAAATGATAATGCAGCCAAGGACAAATTATGAGAAACAGAAAGATTAGTTCACCTCTGGACTGAATCTTCTTGTCCGAGTCGTTCGTCACGTGACAGCCGTATACGCTATGCACACACACAGGAAACAGAAATGATTAGTTCACCTCTCGAGTCATCTGGTCTGAGTTGTTCGTTCTTTTGTCACGTGACCAGATGCCGTGCATAGCGTATACAGCTGTCACGTGACAAAAGAACGAACAACTTGGACAAGAAGGCTCGAGAAGTGAACTAATAATTTCTGTTTCCTGTGTGAGCAATGCATAGTGTATATGGCTGTCACGTGACAAAAGAACAAACAACTCGGACCAAAAGAGTCGAAAGGTGAACTAATAATTTCTGTTTCCTCTACAGCGCCTATGCGGTTTTCACGTAACAAACGAACAGAGGTTGCGCAATGCGCATGCGCGGCCAACACAAAATTAATGAATCACTCTCTGAGACTACTCATTCTTCTGAGTCACATAAAAGATTCATTCAAAATGAATGAATCGTTCATGAACGACCCATCACTACAGTATACCCAACAGGCAGGGTTGGGAGGGTTACTTTTGAAATGTATTCTACTACAGATTACAGAATACATGCTGTAAAATGTCATTTATAATGTATTCCGTTAGATTACTCATTACTTCTTCAGCACTGGTAGATTTTTTCACTTGTTTTGACTATAAAAACTCTGCCAGTACAGTAAGACGAAATACACATGTTAAAAATACATTCTCTGAAAAACCTAAATATCTTATGCAGTGTTGTTTCTAAAACAAGATCAATCAAATTGATCTTGTTTTAAGGATTTTTAGATATTTTTTTACAGGAAAACAATACAAAAATTATTATCAAGAATACGATTTGTGCCCTAATATCAAAGGTATTACTAGAAAAAAAAAAAAAAAAAATTATGATCTAACATGAATTTTCTTGATAAAAAATATGATCATTCCTGGTAACGTGCATGTAAAATGGTTAGAAATAGCATTTTAGCTTAGTGTAAAGCTGACAATTTACACAAGGTTTATTTCTATTTCTTCTGCTCCAAACTTACTTCAAACTTACTTCTCTGTCTGCTCGTATGAATGTAACATCATAAGAAAGTGTTTCACCGCTGTTCAAATGCACTTTGGATCACGTCATTTATATGTATAAATGTTTTCCATCTGAAAGGACTAAATATTAAATGAAACAAATGACAATAAAATGCAAAGTAATCTCTTCAGTAATCAAAATACTTTTAGAATGTAACTGTATTCTAATTACCAATGATTTAAATTGTAACTGTGGTGGAATACAGTTACTAATATTTTGTATTTTAAATACTTAATTCCGTTACATGTATTCCATTACTCCCCAACCCTGCCAACAGGCTCGTGCAGCGCGTGCAACCACATCACGAGCCGGCAGCGCTTCACTTTCCAGTCCCTCCAGGATTTTGTGATCATGCGATCGCAAGAATTCTTGCAAATTCAACCAGTCTCTGCATTATTTGCGGTAGCTTGCAATTATTTTATCATTTCCGCTGAGGGAAGTCTGAGGGAATCCCATAGTTTTCCTTCATGTCTGACAGCGGCAAAACAAATTCTTGAAAATCCTGAAGCAGTCGCAACATATCCAAATGCAAATCTGCCATTGTATCATCTCTATATTAACAGTGTAGTGTCTCCTCCACATTTTGCATTCAATATCAAAATCCTTGTCTAAACTTTCACGGACCGCAGACATCACACATACATTACAGCTAGCATTTAATCTTCACCCTGCGTGCTGCGAATGAGACACAAAAACCCACGATTATACAAAGAATCCCTAAAATTCACTTATAATCCCCATTAGTTGTGTAATAAAATGTGATTAGAATTTGAAGTGCTTGAAGTGTTTGAAGTAGGCAACGAATCTGAAAATGGCAATATATGCTGAACACTTATATGCTGAAAATAAATGTTCATAAATGTTTTTACTGATATAAAAGGTCACATATATACATACAGTACATGCACCATAAATGTCAAAATATGACAAAAAATGCCATTTTCATATATGTGACGTATTTTTGTGAAACACTTGTGCAATTTAAATTTGGTGCGTTGGCACAGCCATTGACCAGGAAAATAAAAAAATGGCACTCCATGTCAAAAAGGTTGCCGACCCTTGATCTATATATTACAATCAATAAACTGCATTGGAAAAAAATAAACACAATACAGAAGACAGAGGAAATGTATCATATTCAAAATATGTATTTCAATATTTATGTATTTGCTCTAAAATGGCCTAAAAGAGTTTCTATTTCAATCAGAGCAACCGTCATTGCAACAAATGAAACATTGTTGCCAATTAGATTATATACGTTTAATACAAAAAGTAAAATACATAAAAAATTTAGTTTAGTTTTTTCATTAAATGAAGAGAAACATTTCATAATTGCCATTTAAATGCACCAATACCTCAATACATCATAGTAAACAGTAATATTTACCTACTGCACATTTATTTTAGTAAAACATTTTTGACTGATGAGCCAATCAAATAAACTAATCAAAGTTTTGAATTGGTTCACTGAAATTAGGGCTTTCAATCTAATACATGTTTAATCATGTACATTAATTACATGATGCTGATTAATTAATTAAATTAATCGGAAGTAATCACATATCAAATAACAATAATGTAATATGTAATGATTAAATAATTATAAAGAGTTTTATTTAAGTAATTATAAATATAATATATATTATACAAATAATAATTCAGATAATTAAAATGCATTACAGTATATTATTGTGGCAGACAACTAAAGCATTGATTTGACTTTAGAAGGTAATATACTGTTTATTTCCATATTATTGAATATAAGACTATCAATATCCTACAATTCACAGCAATCTGTTTTGCAATTGAATCTGTCTATCTGTACAACATAGATTTATACACTTTGGAGTGTACAGTTTGAAGTGTCTCACTTTGGGTGTTGCGTCATAAACACATAATTTTAAGGCCGCTGTGTCAAGTTAAATGAAGTTTGAAACTCGACACGTCTCGAGATCCCTGCATTCGGAAATGCGCTCCATCCAGCTGTGTTTGAATGCAAGAACGCATCCTTATCTTGTGCTTTTGCTAGTGTCAAACAAGCCGGAGTGTGTTTTTGTTGTTTGTACTGCTGCGCGTTGCCTGTACAGCTGGAGTTTTGCTTACTGCCCCCTACTGATAAAAGGTGACACTTCAAGCTTGAATTTCTTATATGGTAGGAATATTCCATATTGCCATATGGGACACGGTTAATTGCCTACATTTTTGTAACGCATATTTTTTTTTTAATATAATTAATCACACTGAATTAACGTGTTAAATCGACAACCCTAATTGAAATTAATCAAACTTACAAACTCTACCACGATTAGAAAGCACACAACACATGTCAGTGAAAGATCACAAAATTAGTTTGATGACACTCTCAGATTTTTTTTTTTTTTTTTATAGAACCAAATGACACAAATGAATCAGCTAGCTATATAATTGATCTCTGAGATAAGCCCAGCTGTCTGCCTGGTTCAAGTATCTAGAAAATGAAATATTTTGTTTGGGCTTCAATAATATCAGCTGGTTTTACGGCCCTAATGGCATTTTTATTGACCGGACCCTTAATGGGAGCAGGGCATATTTGATGCTGCCCATTTAAAGGAGATGTGAGTAATAGATAGATCAAACCACACCATAAAGACTCAGGTGTGTGTGTGTGTGGGGGGGGGGGGGGGGCTTTCATTTATCGCCTACGCAGGTGAAGAGAGGTGAGACAAAGTGATCGAAAGCAGAAAAGTAATGAATCATCACAAAAGGAATTGAATAATTAATACACATTACTAGGGTGCAAATTATGGGGAAGAGAGGGTGTTTGGGAGGGTCTGACCCCCCTATTTTAAGGACATAGTTTACCCAAAAATGAAAACTCTGTCATCATTTACTCACACTGACTGCAAAAAATGCAAAGTCACAGTAGCCGCACTACACACCCCACACCTCCACCCCTCTTCTGGTCATCAGCAAGCAAAAAGCACAACAAAGAGGCCGTTTCTGGAATGACCTTGGCTGTGACATCATGTGCCGGTAGAAAGAAATGAAGCCATTAGACTGAGACAGCAGTAGGCTATAAATCAAGCTATTTCCAATAAGCTGCCTTAATGGTCATCCATCATGGAGGTGCGTGAGGCGGGGCGAGGCGAGGTCCAACTCGGCAGTAGCCGAGCAGCCCAGGCAGGCCAGAGACATAAACAATAATAATCTCCATCTGATGACCCTGCAGGAAATTTAGGAACAGGCTCCTGCCTTTTGTTTGTCAACGGTGATATTTAGAGGGGGCAAGAAATGGATTCTCGTTATCAGCAAACACACACACATACACATACAGACACATTGTAAAACTGTGGATATATAATAGAAAAAGGGTCAGGAGAATAGAGGACAAAACAAAATAATAGATTTTATTTGATTTACTGCTGATCTAGGAGGGACAGAGACTGTAAAAACAGGCTGAATTCAACAACTATTTGCTGGAGTACCAAACATGCAGCAGGCACTTCATGTAAGTTGTGACACGACAATGGTTTATATTTTTCAGTTTGAGAGCTGCCTATAATATGCTCTTTCATAGCTAAGAAGATTTAATGGAGTTCTAAGCTATGTTTAATTTAAATATAAACAGATAATTTGGTGAATGAAATGAAAAACGTTTTAGTTCACATTGAAATTGAAATCAGATATATATATATTAGAGCTGTCGAAGTTAACGCGTTAACGCAATATTTCTTTAACGCTTATATTCTTTTTTTTACATATTTTGAATTGTGCTTTGTTCATTTTCAGTTGTACCAAACAGTAAATACATCTGAATGAAGCATATTTTGTCTACTCATGAGATATTTCAATTAATCGCGATTACAAGAAAACATGCGATTAATCACAATTAAAAAATTTAATAGTTTGACAGCCCTAATACACACACACACACACACACACACACACACACATATATATATATATATATCAGGGACGTACCATCTATATAAGCAAGGTAAGCAGTGCTTACCTAACAGAAGGGTGAAAAGAAAAATGACACTATGAAATATTTAAATATAATTGTTAATATAACCTACTGTTTTCTTTCAAATTCGTCTCATCTCAGCTGAGCAGCACAGACAGGTATTCATGTCTTCGCTTTGGCGCCACCCTCAGGTATAAGCACTTTATATTATGCTTTCTCTGATTCCGTTGTTTAGGGCCCTCTCATTCAACACTGTAGGTCATTCAAATTGAATCACTCTGCTACTACAAATTACCAAGGTAAGCATGCTTACCAAAATGAATACGCCAATCAGAACGCTATCTGATAGGCTAAATTTCAGTTTTGTGTCAACAGGTTCAAGTTCATGTAACTAATGCGTTATTAAGCGCTAAAATGGATATCTGCAGTGTAAGCATCGAAGAAGTTAATTTCAATTAAAAATCGAGAAAGAGAGGCTATTGAAACTTAAACAAGGAGGCGACTTTTACACCAGAGTGATGGAGATGTTCATTCGCAAGGAGAGACACATGGATTGACGCATGGATTTTGTGTTCAAGTAAAGGTAAGTTAATATATTTATTAAAAATCTGTGTTATTGATACTAGGTCATACATACTAGGTCATTGTTTCTGGTTAGTCTGAGGCTATGAAGTATTGATCTGGCAATCATGTCCTTCTTGTGTTATGCTCTGCCTGTTTTATAGTTCTAATGTTAGGGCACAGCCATGTCTACGTTACATTTGCCTTGTGCATTCAGGTTAAGATTGTTGTCTTTGGTGGTCAGATAAGTTAATTACTGCTGTCCATTCCAGTGTTTTTGAACTGTGGGAAGGGTGACGTGTGAGGCCTATAGTATGATGTTGAAACTAGTAACTGGCAATATTTTCTTTTTCATTTCGTTGTATGTCAAAACAAGCTCTTCTGGCACTAAGGTTCATTGTATGATTTAATGGACATAAACATGCTTGGCTCAATATATGACAATCTTTAATTTGTGTGGTATGAGAAATATTACTGTCCTGAATTGAAAACAATTTGGTCATGAAGATAATGTGTTTTGGGCACAGCGTTTAATAATGTGTATTAAAAATCTTTGATGCTTGCCCATTTTTCGTTTTATTCTATAAAGTACTGACAACAAATCTCCCAAATTCCAAATAAATATATTGTCATTTAGAGCATATATTTGCAGAAAATGACAACTGGTCAATAATGCAAAGAAAACGTCTCAGTTACTGTCGTAACCTCCATTCCCTGATGGAGGGAATGAGACGTTGTGTCGATGTAGTGACACTAGGGGTTGCCCTTGGGAGCCCCAAACACCTCAGATCTTTGAGAAAAGGCCAATGAGAATTGGCGAGTGGAATTTGCATGCCACTCCCCCAGACATACGGGTATAAAAGGAGCTGGCTCGCAACAACTCATTCAGGTTTTGTGCTGAGGAGCCGAGACAGGGTCCCAGCCATTTCAGCGGGTAGGACAGCGTTGTGGCAGGGGGGACACAATGTCTCGTTCCCTCCATCAGGGAACGGAGGTTACGACAGTAACCGAGACATTCCCCTTCTGTCACTGACATTTTGTCGATGTAGTGACACTAGGGGTCCCTATACGAAACGCCACAACTAGCTGAACCGTGTTACATGGACTGCCGGTGCAGGTGCAAGCAAGCTGCTGCGTGCGTAGTAGCAGGTGCACCGGTCTGCACGTAGCCTCCCCCAACGCCCCAAAAAACATTGTATAGTTCCCCACATCCCTGGGGGGGAGAGACGTATCTAGTATGGAAGCAGGCCGAGCCAGCCGCGGCCTTTTCTCTCTATGTTTTCTCTCCACAGAGTATTCAGTTATTCGGCTGGGGCCATTTTAATGCTCAATATATGCGCTGGGGAAGGTGTTCTTTTCCTATCCTATTCTTTCAGGGGGAAAAGACACCACGGAGACCACATCCTGCCTGGAGGGGAGGTAACATGTGGCAAGCATGTCATGTGTGCTCAGAGCCGCACATGGAAGAGGCACGGTGGTAGGTCCTGCCTGAAAGGGGAGGAGCTCTACAAACACGGCAACCAGGACAAAGAGGGCTCTGTCGAAGGGAGAGGCAGGTCTGCCAACAGGGAGACCATACTGTGGAAAATACATCACAGGGGGTTACCGGAGTAACCGGCACCTCAGTAAGGGCATATTAGCACATGTACTGGTTCCGGCTGTGAATTCCTCCGCTGAATTCGTGAGCCACAGGGCTAGGGAGGAAGGACATCACGGGTTCGTGAATTCGCATGGGAAAAGAAGCACACATCTTCGCCTCTTTGGAGGGGAAAGGCGCTATAAGCAAGCGATACACCCGGCCAGCTGTCCGTATTCCCAAACTTACCTGTTCGTACCTGACAGAACACGGGACGAAACCGGCTCAACCCGGAGATTGTAAAATCTCGCAATGGTATTGGGTGTCACCCAGCCCGCTGCCCTGCAGATGTCTGCTAGAGAGGTGCCATGGGCCAGTGCCCACGAGGATGCCAGACTCCTTGTGGAGTGTGCTCATATTCCCAAAGGGGCGGGCACAGCCTGGGCCTGGTATGCCTTAGCAATGGTGAGCAAGCCTCTGTTTGGAGACAGCGTTCCCATTCCGCTGTCTGCCAAAGCAGACAAAGAGCTGCTCAGAGCGTCTAAAGCTCTGCGTGCGATCCAAGTAGATGCGCAAAGTACGCACCGGACACAGCAACGACAGGGCTGGGTCTGCCTTCTCCTGGGGCAACGCTTGCAGATTCACCACCTGATCCCTGAAGGGGGTTGTGGGAACCTTGGGCACATAAAAGAAAAGGAAAAGGAAACCAAGGATTTAACTCCCGGCCCTCCACCGGGGGATGGAGTGGACTGGATAACAGCTCTGGGTTTGCAGCAGATATCTCGCTCCCTGGGTCGTCCATCTCAGGGGTGCTTAGGAGCCTTCCGGGTCCTCGTGCTGGCCCGTGAGGCGGGGGGCTCTACGCTGGGGCCGAGAACTGGGCTCGGGCTGAGGCGGAGCCGCCTGGGCTTTTGCCGCCACAGGGGAACGCCCTCAGCGAGCAGACAGGATACGGGATCTTGAGCCACGCCGGGGCAAGATGTGTTGTATAGCCTCCGTCTGCTTCCTCACCACCGAGAACTGCTGGGCGAAGTCCTCGACGGTGTCGCTAAATAGGCCGATCTGGGAGATGGGGGCATTGAGAAAGTGAACCTTGTCCATGTCCCTCATCTCGACCAGATTCAGCCACGGGTGGCATTTCTGGACCACGAGGGTGGACATCGCCTGCCCAAGTGCTCGCGCCGTGACCTTCGTCGCCAAGAGGGATCAGGACTACCCATGTGCAGTTCCTTTAGTGCCTTGGCCTGGTGTACTTGCAGGAGGGCCATGGCATGCATGGCAGAGGCGGCCTGACCAGCGGCGCTGTAGGCTTTGGCCGTCAGAGATGACGCCGTCCTACAGGCCTTGGAAGGGAGTGCCGGGGGATCCCACCAGGTGGCTGCGCTTTGCGGGCACAGGTGCACCGCAACCGCCTTATCCACCTGAGGGACCTCCGTATACCCGTGGGCCGCCCCACCATCGAGGGTAGTGAGAGCGGACCAGCTGGGAGGTTAGTTTCAGGCAGAAAAATGTGCCCTCCACGACCTCGTCAGCTCGTCGTGCACTTCCGGGAAGAAAGGGTGGGAGGGAGGGGGGGTGGGGCGTGGCTGTCGAAGCACCCAGGGGCGTAATCTGTACAGATCTGTGCAGAAGGAGAAAATGCCACTGGAATGCACTATATATCCAACAGCAAACGCTTCTTGGGAGGTGAAAGGACCGGTAGTGGAGGACAGCTTGCTGACACACAACCGCTCGGCTCCGAAGAAAAAATCTGAATGAGTGGTTGCGAGCCAGCTCCTTTTATACCCTTATGTCCGGGGGAGTGGCATGCAAATTCCACTCACCAATCCTCATTGGCCTTTTCTCAATGATCTGAAGTGTTTGGGGCTCCCAAGGGTGACTGCTAGTGTCACTACATCGACACAACGTCGAGTGAGTGACAAAAGGGGAACAAGTTCATATTCATTTATAAATAACACAATACTAATGTTAGGAAGAGTTCAGAAATCCGTATTTGGTGGAATAACCCTGATTTTGAATCACAGCATTCATGTGTCTTTGCATGCTTTCCACCAGTCTTTCACATTGCTGTTGGGTGATTTTATGCCAATCATGGCTCAAAAATTCAAGCAGGATTTCAACAGAAACTGGAATGGAATGGCTGTCATACATGTAGAGATGCTTATTTAAGAAACATTTGGAGTGGTCTCTTAATGTTTTCCAGAGCTGTATATATATATTAGTGCTGTCAGTCAATTAACATTTTTAATCACGATTAATCCCTTTTTTTTGTTTTTTTTTTGTTAATTGTGATTAATTACAGATTTTGAAAGTGCTGAAATTTGACACTATATATACTTCTCCTGCCTAAATGCATTTATTTCCATCTTAAGAAAGATAACAAAACAATATGTAACAATATAATGCTTATTTAAAAATTTCCAAACAAAGCCTTCCACAGTATAAAGATAGAATTGCACTAAAATAGCACCAATTCAAGTAAAATTCATGATTTGCATCAGGACGGCAACGCCAGCGGTACTTTGAAATCAACATGAAGAGTGCTTGCAAACAAACACGTCTCATTCTGCGTTTTGGTGATAGTTAAGATTTTATGTGCTACTGTGGTAATTAAAATGTGCCTTACACAGGCGGAAAAATACTTGATTTCTATCAAAAGTCCCACCTGGGCTTGTTTTGTACATCAAATAGCGTTGCAAGCTCCATTCATCATCATTTTATCATGGAAGCACTGCTGTATGTGTGCAGAGATTCTTTTATTTATTGAGATAACAACCTATGTGGCTCTATCATAGGAGAGAGCGAAATGGTCAACAAGCGTTTTACCATGGAATGTCTATGGGACCGCCGCGTTATGCTATTTTATGCTCAGCTTATAGGCTAACCTTGGTAGGAGAGCTCTGGTTTGTGTGTGTGTGTGTGTGTGTGTGTGTGTGTGTGGGCTGGTTTAAGTGGTTTACGAGGACTTTTTTTTAGGTTGCAAACTGGTAATTACAAGGGTATTATGCTATAAATATGGTTTATGAGGACATTTCTAGTGTCCCCATAATTCAAATCACTTAAAAAACATACTAAACAATGTTTTATTGAAAATGTAAAAATGCAAAAAAAATGTTGTGAAGGTTAGTTTTAGGGGTAGGGTTAGGGTTAGGGGATAGAATCTATAGTTCATACAGTATAAAAATCATTATGTCTATGGAGAGTCCTCATAATGATAGCTGCACCAACGTGTGTGTGTGTGTGTGTGTGTGTGTTGTGAAGTGTGCATCAGTGCATCAGTGTAATGACTCTGGGCGGACACATTATTAAGGATCCCCCCTTCAAACCAGTGTTTATTTTGGTGTATGCACGGTGAATGTATTAATCACGATTAAGAAAAATTAGCAAAATAAACACGCTAAACTTTTCAAATTTATCGCAAGCGTTAACATGTTAATTCTGACAGCTCTAATAAACATTGATTTCAGAAAGTATTCAGACCCCTTCGATTTTCACATTTTGTTATGTTGTAACCTTATGCTAAAATGCATACATTTTTCCCCCCACATTAATCTACACTCCATACTTCATAATAAAAAAGCAAAAAACAAATTTTGATATCTTTGCAAATTTATTAAGAATAAAAAAACTGAGATATCACAGTGACACTTGAAATTTAGCTCAGGTGCATCTCATTTCTCTGGATCATCTTTGAGATATTTCTACATTTTGATTGGAAACCACCTGTGGAAAATTCAATTAATTTGACTTGATTTAGAAAGGCACACACCTGTCTATGTAAGGTCTTACAGCTGAAAATGCATATCAGAGCAAAAACCAAGCCATGAGGTCAAAAGAACTGCCAGCAGAGCTCAGAGTCAGGATTGTGTCGAGGCACAGATCTGGGGAAGGCTACATAAAATATTTGGCTGCACTGAAGGTTCCCAAGAGCACAGTGACCTCCATAATTCTTAAATGGAAGAAGTTTGGAACAACCAGGACTCTTCCTAGAGCTGGCCTCCTGGCCAAACTGAGCAATCGGAGGGAAAGTGCCTTGGTAAGAGAGGTGACCAAGAACCTGATGGTCACTCTGATTGAGCTCCAGAGATAATGTGTGGAGATGGGAGAAACTTGCAGAAGGACAGCCATCACTGCAACACTCCACCAATCTGGGCTTTATGGTAGAGTGGCCAGACGGAAGCCTCTCCTCAGTGCAAGACATAAAAAAGTACCTAACTGTGAGAAACAAGATTCTCTGGTCTGATGAAACGAAGATTGAACTGTTTGGCCTCAATTCTAAGCGTCATGTCTGAAGTAAACCAGGCATGCACATCACCTGTACAATACCATCCAAATCGTGAAGCATGGTGGTGTTAGCATCATGATGTGGGGGTGTTTTTCAGTGGCAGGGACTGGGGGATGGGTCAGGGTTGAAGGAAAACTGAACGCAGCAAAATATAGAGATATCCTTAATGAAAACCTGGTCCAGAGCGCTCAGGACCTCAGACTGGGCCGAAGGTTCACCTTCCAAAAGGACAATGACCCTTAGCACACAGCCAAGACAATGCAAGGGTGGCTTAGGGACAACTCTGTGAATGTCCTTGAGTGGCCCAGCCAGAGCCCGGACTTGAATTTAATCAAACATCTTTGGAGTGACCTGAAAATGGCTGTCCACCGACGGTCCCCATCCAACCTGAGAGAGCACGAGAGGATCTGCAGAGAAGAATGGCAGAAAATCCCCAAATCCATGTGTGCAAAGTTTGTCACATCATACCCAAAAAGACTTGAGGCTGTAATCGCTGCCAAAGGTGCTTCAACTAAGTTCTGAGTTAAGAGTCTGAATACTTATGTCAATGTGATATTAAAAAAATGTTCTTTCATTTTTTTATTTTATACATTTGCAAAGTTATCAAAAATCCATAACTATGGAGTGTTGATTGATGTGACAAAAAAAAAAACAATATATATATATATATATATATATACACACACACTGGCACCCAAAAGTTTGGAATAATGTACAGATTTTGCTGTTTCGGAAAGAAAATGGTTTTTTAATTCATCAAAGTGGCATTCAACTGATCACAAAGTATAGTCAGGACATTACTGATGTAAAAAACAGCACAATCACTATTTGAAAAAAGTCATTTTTGAGGCCCCATTTCCAGCAGCCATCACTCCAACACCTTATCCTTAAGTAATCATGCTAAATTGCTAATTTGGTACTTGAAAATCACTTGCCATTATATCAAACACAGTTGAAAGCTATTTGCTTCGTTAAATGAAGCTTAACATTGTCATTGTGTTTGTTTTTGAGTTGCCACAGTATGCAATAGACTGGCATGTCTTACCGTCAATATTTTGTCAAAAATGGCAAAAAAAAAATAAATAAATAAAAACAGCTTTCTCTAGGTCAGTCAATCATTGTTTTGAGGAATGAAGGCTATACAATGCTTGAAATTTCATACAAAGGTGTACACTACAGTCTTCAAAGGCAAAGGACAACTGGCTCTAACAAGGACAGAAAGAGATGTGGAAGGCCAGATGTACAAATAAACAAGAGGATATGTACATCAGAGTAGTCTGAGAAATAGATGCCTCACATCTCCTCAGCTGACAGCTTCACTGAATTCTGCCCGCTCAACACCAGTTTCATGTACAACAGTAAAGAGAAGACTCAGGGGTGCTGGCCTTATGGGAAGAACTGCAAAGAAAAAGCCACTTTTGAAACAGAAAAACAAAAAGAAAAGAGTGTGCAAAGAAACACAGACATTGGACAACAGATAATTGGAAAAGAGTGTTATGGATCTTAACCCAATTGAGATTTTGTGGGATCAGCTAGACTGTAAGATGGGTGAGAAGTACCCGACAAGACAGAAACATCTATGGCAAGTGCTACAGGAAGCATGGGGTGAATGTCTCCTGAGTATCTGGACAAACTGACAGCTAGAATGCCAAGAATCTTCAAAGTTGTCATTGCTGCACGTGGAGGATTTTTTGATGAGAACTCTTTGAAGTAGTTTAAGAAGTTCTGAACATTTTTTTCAAATTGTAATAGTAGTTTTTCACATTATTAATGCCCTGACTATACATTGTGATCAGTTGAATGCCACTCTGGTGAATAAAAATAACATTCCCTATCTGTCACTCACTTGACGTGTCGATGTAGTGACACTAGGGGTCATTCTTGAAACCCGAGGCACCTCTGGTCTTTGATAAAAGGCCAATGAAAATTGGCGAGTGGTATTTGCATACCACCCCCACCGGACATACGAGTATAAAAGGAGCTGGTATGCAACCACTCATTCAGATTTTCTCTTCGGAGCCGAACGGTCGATGCTCACTGAGCTGAATTCTCATGGCTGTTCATTCACCGCTGGGTCTGACGGCACATTTCAGAGGCTTCTCCCCCCTCTGCACTGGTGCACCGCAGAGAACGCCACTGGGTGCTTCGGCAGAAATAAAAGAGTATATTCTAAAAAAGAGTATATTTCTCTAAAAGAGCGGCACACATGGAACGTCTTTTTAAAGACACGTCTTTTTAAAAATGCCTTTCCGTTTGTGTGTTATTCCTGGTTGCGCTCGTTATCTCTCACCCTCTGATGGCCACGATCACTGTCTTTTGTGTCTGGGCACTGCTCACATGGAGACAGCGTTCGTGGATGGGTCATGTACTCATTGTGAGAACATGTCCATGGCAACGATGCAGTCGCGGCTTGCCTTCGTAAGAAAGCAAGCCACCCCAGAGGCTCCCCGCCTCGGTCCTTCTACCCACGGGTATGAGGCCAGCGCAGCTAACACTGGGGGCGATTTGGGGACCCCAATGGGACCACCTCCACCGGGTATCCCCCCACGGACCTCCCATTCCCCAGCATGCTCATCTGCCCCGATCGGGCTTCCGGATGAGTCCACCGTCTTGTCTCAAGACGAGTTCGACCTCTTATTCGGAGCCTGTGAAGGTGATGAGCTCTCGAGCGCAGTATCAGAGAGCGGGCTCGTCCGGTTGGACACGGAAGCCTCAGCTGGGCTCCTCCCTTCAGGTGCAAGGGTTTTTCGGCAATCCCCCCAGTGGATAAGGCACTCGCGGTGCACCTTTGCTCACAGAGCACCACCACCTGACGCGGGCGCCCAAAGCTCCCGTCCAAGGCCTGTAGGTTTACGTTGTCCCTGACGGCCAAAACCTATGGTGCCGCAGGACAAGCCGCCCCCGCCCTGCACGCCATGGCTCTCCTGCAAGTCCACCAAGCCAAGGCGCTAAAGGAACTGCACGAGGGTAGTTCCGCCCCAGGATTGAAGCAGGAGCTGCGCTCGGTGACCGACCTCGCTCTCCGGGCGATGAAGGTCACAGCGCGGCCTCTTGGGTGGGCGATGCCCACCTTGGTGGTCCAGGAGCGCCACCTTTGGCTCAAATTGGTCAAGATGAGAGAGGCAGACAAGGCACGGTTCCTTGGTGCCCCCATTTCCCAGGTTGGCCAGTCCGGCGACACCATCGAGGACTTTGCCCAGCAGTTCTCAGCGGTGAAGCAGCAGACGGAGGTTATCCAGGACATCCTGCCCCGGCACGGCTCAAGATCCCGCACCCTGTCTGCTCGTCGCCAAGGGCGTCCACCTGCAGTGACTGCACCGGCTCCACAGCCCCTGCGGCCCGGCCCTGGCATGGAGCCCACTGCAGGAAGCAGACGCCACCCATCTCACAGCCTCCAAGAACCCGCGAAAGGCTTCGAAGCGCCCCTGAGACGGGCGACACAGGACGACGAAACACGCTGCTCTGGAGCTGGTAAGCAGACCACTCCATCCTCCGGTGGAAGGCTGGGAGAAGAATCTTTTGTTACCTTTACATTTAATTGCGCTGCATGCCCAAGTGGCTGCGGTACCCAAGAGTTCAGCAAGAGCAGTTTCCTTGTTCCCTGGGTCACATACCCGGTGTGCACGGCCGACATCATGACCACAGTCCACCACTCCATTTTGGCAGGTTTGACGCTCCAGCGGTGGTCTACCCACCACTGAGCGTCCAGCTGTGGCACAAATCCGCCCCCGATGTGACAGTCTCTATGGGTCATGAGGACAGGCCTCTTCCTCCCCCGTCCCAGGCTGTTCTGGGGGTGGTCACAAGGAGCCAAGTAAGTACTTCGATGTCCCTGAACTCAACACGGCCACGACACGGTGTCGCACCTCAGGATCCACCCAGCTGCGAGGCCCCACCCGCCGGTACATCCGACGATTGTCCCCTTGGTCCCCCTCGCCCGGAGCTTGGACGCGTGGCTTGCGCTTTCCAACCCATCGCGATGGTTGGTCCGGACTGTCCGACTCGGCTACACGATTAACTTCGCCAGGCATCTGCCCAGGTTCAGCGGCACCCACTTCACCTCGCTGCTACCTTGCACGTGGAGATCACTACCCTCCTACGGAAGGATGCAATAGAGCCTGTCCCTCCAGCCGAGATGAAGAAGGGGTTTTACAGCCCCTACTTCATTGTACCGAAAAAAGGCGGTGGGTTGCGGCCAATCTTGGACCTGCGAGTACTGAACCGGGCTTTACACAGACTCACGTTCAAGATGCTGATGCAAAGACACATTCTTTGCGAGCGTCCGGCACCAAGATTGGTTCACGGTGGTAGACCTGAAGGACGCGTACTTCCATGTCTCGATTCTACCTCGACACAAACCCTTCCTGCGGTATGCATTCGAGGGTCGGGCATATCAGTACAAGGTCCTCCCTTTCGGCCTGTCCTTGTCCCCTCGTGTCTTCCTGAAGGTCACAGAGGCAGCCCTTGGGCAGCTAAGGGAAGTGGGCATTTGCATCCTCAACTATCTCAAGGACTGGCTACTCCTAGCTCACTCTCGGGATGTGTTGTGTGCACACAGGGACCTGGTGCTCTCGCACCTCAGCCGACTAGGGCTTCGGATCAACTGGGAAAAGAGCAAGCTCCTCCCGGTTCAGAGCATCTCTTTTCTCGGCTTGGAGTTGGACTCAGCCTCGTTGACAGCGCGTCTCACGAGCGAGCGTGCACAGTTGGTGCTGACCTGTTTGAAGGCGTTCAGACAGAAGACAGCGGTTCCATTGAAACTGTTTCAGAGGCTCCTGGGGCACATGACATCCTCAGCGGTGGCCACTCCGCTCGGGTTGATGCATATGAGACCGCTTCAGCACTGGCTTCAGACTTGAGTCCTGAGATGGGCATCGCGTGGCCATCACGCCTATCTGTCACCGCCTCTTCAGCCCTTGGATTGACCTCACATTTCTACAGGCAGGCATTCCCCTAGAGCAGGTCTCCAGGCTTGTCGTGGTTACGACAGATGCCTCTAAAATGGGCTGGGGCAATTTATGCAATGGGCACGCAGCCACCGGCTCATGGACGGGTCCGCGGCTGTGTTGGCACATCAACTGCCTTGAGTTGCTGGCAATTCTGCTCACCCTGTGGAGGTTTCAGCCTTTGATCCAGTGCAAGCATGTGTTAGTTCGGACAGACAACACGGCAACGGTAGCATATGTCAACCATCAAGGCGGTCTGCGCTCCCATTGTATGTCACAATTCACCCGCCATCTCCTCCTCTGGAGTCAGCAGCACCTCAAGTCGCTGCGAGTCACTCACATCCTCAACACTGCAGCAGACGCGCTGTCATGGCAGGTTACCCTCAGGGGAGAGTGGAGACTCCACCCTCAGGTGGTCCAGCTGATTTGGAGTTGATTCGGGCAGGCACAGGTAGACCTGTTCGCCTACCAAGAATCCTCCCACTGCCCGCCCTGATACACCCTAACCGAGGCACCTCTCGGTATAGACGCGCTGGCACACAGCTGGCCCCCTGGACTTCGCAAATATGCGTTTCCCCCAGTGAGCCTACTTGCGCAGACCCTGTGCAAGGTCAGGGAGGATGAGGAGCAGGTCATCCTGGTAGCACCCTACTGGCCCACGCAGACGTGGTTCTCGGACCTCACGCTCCTCGCGACAGCCCCCCCCCGGCGAATTCCCCTGAGGAAGGACCTTCTTTCCCAGGGAAGGGGCACCATCTGGCACCCGCGACCAGACCTCTGGAATCTCCATGTCTGGTCCCTGGACGGGATGTGGAAGACTTAAGCGGCCTACCACCTGTGGTGGTAGACATGATCACTCAGGCTAGGGCCCCCTCTACGAGGTGCCTGTATGCCTTTAAGTGGCATCTGTTCGCTAAGTGGTGTTCTTCCCGACGCAAAGACCCCCAGAGATGTGCAGTCGGATCGGTGCTTTCCTTCCTGTGGGCGAAAAAAAGCACCGATTGTTGAATCCCAGTAGTGTTCACAAGCTGTGTTCCCTGGATGATTTCCTCCGAGCCCTGTGGCCGACGAGTTTGCTGAGAAACTCGCTGTCAGCTCAGTACATGTGCTAACTAAGCCCTATACAGCTCTTTGTCTGATTTGGTGGACAGCGGAAAGGAAGTGCTGTCTCCAAGCAGAGGATCGCCCACTGGCTCATTGACACCATAACAATGGCATATCATGCCCAGGATGTGCCGCCCCCGGCAGGGCTACGAGCCCATTCTATCAGGAGTGTAGCGGCCTCCTGGGCCTTGACCAGTGGCACCTCTCTAACAGATATTTGCAGAGCAGCGGGCTGGGCAACACCCAACACCTTTGCGAGGTTCTACAATCTCCGGGTGTAACCGGTTTCATCCCGTGTAGTGGCACGCACAAGCAGGTAAGTCCGGGAGAGCTGGACGGGTGTATGTATCACTTGCGCATAGTGCCTTTCACCTCCCCTGAGCTGAAGATGTGCATTGTTGAATCCCAGTAGTGTTCACAAGCTGTGTTCCCTGGATGATTTCCTCCGAGCCCTGTGGCAGACAAGTTTGCTGAGAAACTCGCTGTCGGCTCAGTACATGTGCTAACTAAGCCCTATACAGTCGACTTGTCCCCAAAGGGACGTTCGACACTCATAACAGCGTTTGGGGAGGTTATGTGTCGGTCTGGTGCGCTGGCTACAAGGTACACTGTGGTCTGCCCGTCACACATCGCCAGTTCACGTAACACAGTTCAGCCAGTTGTGGCGTTTCGTATAGGGACCCCTAGTGTCACTACATCGACACAGCGTCGAGTGAGTGTCAGATAGGGAATGTCCTGGTTACTTGCGTAACCTCCGTTCCCTGATGGAGGGAACGAGACGTTGTGTCCTTCCTGCCACAACGCTGAACTACCCGCTGAAATGGCCGGGACCTTGTCTCGGCTCCTCAGCACAAAACCTAAATGAGTGGTTGCATACCAGCTCCTTTTATATCCGTATGTCTGGAGGAGTGGTATGCAAATACCACTCGCCAATTTTCATTGGCCTTTTATCAAAGAACAGAGGTGTCTCGGGCTCCCAAGGGTGACCCCAAGTGTCACTACATCGACACAACATCTCGTTCTCTCCATCAGGGAACGGAGGTTACTCAAGTAACCAGGACGATTTCTTTCCATAAGAGCAAAATCTGTACATTATTCCGAACTTTTGGCTGCCAGTATATATATATATATATTTATATATATACATTCATTGAGCATTTTATTAGGAACACCTGTACACCTACTTATTCATGCGATTATCTAATCAGCCAATCATGTGGCTGATCCCCTGGGATTTTCATGCACAACAGTATCTAGAGTTTACTCAGAATGGTGCCAAAAACAAAAAACATCCAATGAGTGGCAGTTCTGTGGCTGGAAATGCCTTGTTTATGAGAGAGGTCAACGGAGAATAGCCAGACTGGTTTGAGCTGACAGAAAGGCTACGTGAACCACACTGTACAATTGTAGTGAGCAGAATAGCATCTCAGAATGCACAATTAATCGAACCTTGAGGCAGATGTGCTTCAACAGCAGAAGACCATGTCAGGTTCCACTTCTGTCAGCCAAGAACAGAAAGCTGAGGCTGCTGTGGGCACAGGCTCACCAAAATTGGAAAGTTGAAGACTGGAAAAACGTAGCCTGGTCTGATGAATCTCGATTTCTGCTGAGGCACACATATGGTAGGGTCAGAATCTGGCACCAACAGCATGAATCCATGGACCCAACCTGCCTTGTGACAACAGTCCAGGCTCATAGCTGTGTTGTAATGGTGTGGGGAATGTTTTCTTGGCACACTTTGGGCCCGTAAATACCAATCAATCATCGCTTGAATGCCAAATGAATGCTTAAATTTAAAATTCTTTAGTATTAGGTAAGAAGTAAGGAAAGTTCATTTAATAAGCACTGAAATATAAAAATGTACAATAATTTTTAGTTTCGTGTTTGGGTGACTTAATTGTGTCCTAAGTTACTGTCAACAATGTCAGATAAAAATAAATAAATAAATAGAAACCAAGAACGCTTGTGGAGAGCTATAACTCTGAGAACCCCTTAACATGTTTCTTCCTCATGCCATGAGACCATTCTCGCCCAGTTAAATTGCTCATTTTTCTTTAAATAATACCTGTAATATTTTTACTGCTGGTGTCACAACAATATGGTCAAAACCATATCACTTAAATCGGTAGATATGTGTGGAATTTTAAATAAAAAAGTCTTAATACAAGTAGCTTACTGAGGTAGCAAACAACTGATGCCAAACAAGATGGCTTCTGTAAATAATGCAGGTGTTATAAAGAGGAGTGTGAAATTTTGTCAACTCCATCAGATGTCAACACCATCAGGATTCCTGTCTGATGGTGGTGACTCATTGTCTGACGGTGTTGACAAATGCCACTAAAATGTGTTTTTCTCATTTAAATGTTTTATTTTTTATTTTTTTTAAGTATGATAACCTCCCATGAATTTACTGTTGTATTTAATAGTTATTTTTTATTGTATTGTAATAAATGGAATCTCATTATAACAGCCTCTCAAGGACTTGATATGTATTGAGTTAGGTGTTGCTTAAGCTTATTCATCTGCATTTGAAAAAATGTATTTATGCCTGATCAGTGTAATCAATCATTATGTTAATGCATTTCAGGCTAGAATGGCTAGAGATAAGTTAATAGTGGAGGAAAGAAGGAGAAAGGAATACTGTATGTAGTATCAAAAGAGAAGACGATCAAAAATCAATAGCCATCCTGAGTTCAAGAGGAGTTCTTGAAAAAGGAGAGGGAAAGATGGAGAAATAGTGTGGAAGATGCTAAAATAAAAAAACATCAATGATTTGGATGATATAAAGAAAGAAGGCACAAGAGAAGGTTTTGGAAACAAACACAGAGCAAATCAAGAGAGTGCAGGATAAAAGCACAGGAAGTTCAGCAAGGTCTTTGTACCCATGCTTGAGAGTCCTCTAGATATCAGTTTTGAGGAACCAAGGACCAGTGGGCAGTTTTTTTTTTTTTTTTTTTTTGGCAGGTGAGAGGGAAAGAAGCAAAACAAGGAAACAACACTTCAGAGAGATTAAAGCACTGAAATGCAAACTTGAAGTTAATGAAGGAGAGGGACAAATTGAGAAAGCAAGCAGAACGCTAGAGAAATTTTCAAATAGAAAAAGCAATGAGTCACCTTAGACACAAACAGAGTGGCATAGTGGCATCATGGCGCCAGAAGCTCTCTTTGTCTGGCAAAATTTTCAAGAAATATTGCCCTTATCATAACGTTCATGAGTTTGGACTGACATGCAAAACACTGAAAAAGAAAACAACAAAAGAGAGGAAGCCCAGGTTCCTTCAGACCTTCTCCCAAACTGCACAGGAGTTCTTGGGAAATAGTGCACACATGAGGACAGACAAGAAGGACACCATCACAAGGAAAAAAGTATAATTACAAAGGATGGTCCTAACAGATACAATGAAAAACATTCACTATGTGTTCACCAAACAAAACCCAAATGTGAAACTTAGTTATTCATCCTCTTGAGAAACACACATGCACTCTTGCAGGGCTTATGATTCTCTGTTTTCCCCCATGATGCTGAAAGAGCTCAGTGCCCTCCATCAATGACAGACTCAAATATGTTAGAGTTTTGAGTTTGTGTTTGTGTTTCTTAGGCGAGAGTTTCTAGAAGTATGGACTGGTGCCCATGGGCCTGTTAAACAAATCTGGTCTTATTCCGGCAATTATAAACACCATCCATGTGTGCTAACAGATCAGACCAGTCATATTTGTGAATCAGCGTCACAAGAAAAGTGGATTATGTAATCCAGATGATATGTAATCTGTTACTACCCACCACTGTTTATAAGGCATTTGTAAATGACGTATCGGTTATTAATGAACCCCTTTATAAACCCTTAACAAAAGGAATGTTAATGTAAGAATATTGTGCTCAATAAATTCAATCATAATTTAAGAATGACATAAAACTGTTGTCAGATGACGATGAGCTAGTTTTTAAAGATTATTGAACTGGACTGCTGTCTCTGGCCTGGAGAGCTCTGTGTAAGCTCTCTGGAGTTCTAGGGAAAGGTCTTTTTCCAGGATTGCAGCAGGGCCAAACCCCAGGCCTCAAAGACAAACAGCGCAGGATGTAATCCACAACGCCCCGGCAGACATGTCAACAGGAGTGAAAAAGGCCCACCACACTGACCTTCTGCTGACAGCATCACTGCAATTCATTACATTTACAAGCTGCAATTACAGTCTGAGCTTTTCACTCACCCTTTTCATCCTCCTCTTTATTTCCTACTGTCTCTTAGTTTATCTAGTTTACACAAACTGGGTAAAATCTGACCAGTGTGGCAGACAGTGTCAACTAGAATTTAGTCAAATTTTTTAAAACACACCTGAAATATTGCCCAGATCAACATTTATTTGCTCGAAAATTAATCTTTCATAGTTCAGGAGACTTCTCAGATTGTCTCAAATGTTTCTTCTCAAATCCTTTGTAGAAATAAAAATAGAAACAAATATAACCATAATTGAATAAAGATGTAAAATCCATGTGGATTGCATAGTCCAGATAGTTCAGTTTTGAGAGATTTTTTATGGGTAAAGTTTGAGTTCATATTGAAATTTCACATTGAAATCTTGTTGCAATCTCTTCTGAAACTCTAAAGGAGACACATGAGATTACCATGGTTATTACTGCCAAAAAATTACAGAGTAGGAAGCTTCAACAAAGCTCTGCATTTGCTCTCCGTTCAATCTCATTGCTGTCAAGGAGAAACAATATAGATATTATTGAGTGATCATGTGGGTGAGTAGCACACATAATGGCAGATATTTTTGTCAAAAAGGCAGTAAAAATCATAAAACAAAACATGGCAACAAAGAAAAAAATGAAATGACCCCCGTTCAAAGGTCTGCATACCCTTAGTTCTTAATAATGTGTATTGCCCCCTTTAGCATCAATGACAGCATGCAGTCTTTTGTAATAGTTGTCTATGAGGCCTCAAATTCTTGCAGGTGGTATAGCTACCCATTTGTCTTGGCAAAATGCCTGCAGGTCATGCAAAGTCTTTGGTCGTCTTGCATGAACCGCACGTTTGAGATCTCCCCAGAGTGGCTTGATGATATTAAGGTCAGGAGACCGTGATGGCCACTCCAGAACCATCACCTTTTTCTGCTGTAACCACTGGATGGTCAACTTGGCCTTGTGCTTAGGGTCATTGTTGTGCTGGAAAGTCCAAGAGCGTCCCATGCGCAGCTTTCGTGCAGAAGAATGCAAATTGTCTGCCAGTATTTTCTGATAACATGCTGCATTCATCTTGCCATCAATTTTCACAAGATTCTCCATGCCTTTAGAGCTCACACACCTCCAAAACATCAGTGAGCCACCACCATGCTTCACAGTGGGGATGGTATTCTATTCACTATAGGCCTTGTTGACTCCTCTCCAAACATAGTGCTTATGGTTGTGACCATAAAGCTCTATTTTGGTCTCGTCACACCAAATTACAGTGTGCCAGAAGCTGTGAAGCATGTCAAGGTGTTGTCGGGCATATTGCTTTTTTGTGGCATTGGCGCAGTAAAGGCTTCTTTCTGGCAACTCGACCATGCAGCTCATTTTTGTTCAAGTATCGTCGTATTGTGCTCCTTGAAACAACCACACCGACCTTTTCCAGAGCAGCCTGTATTTCTCCTGAGGTTACCTCAGTTGTGTTTTTATTTGTATCCTGAACAATTCTTCTGGCAGTTGTGGCTGAAATCTTTCTTGGTCTTCCTGACCTTGGCTTGGTATCAAGAGATCCCTGAATTTTCCACTTCTTAATAAGTGATTGAACAGTACTGACTGGCATTTTCAAGGCTTTGGATATCTTTTTATATCCTTTTCCATCTTTATAAAGTTCCATTACATTGTTACGCAGGTCTTTTGACAGTTCTTTTCTGCTCCCCATGGCTCAGTATCTAGCCTGCTCAGTGCATCCACGTGAGACCTAACAAACTCATTGACTATTTATACACATATGCTAATTGCAATTTAAAAAGGCACAGATGTGGGAAATTAACCTTTAATTGCCATTTAAACTTGTGTGTGTCACCTTGTGTGTCTGTAACAAGGCCAAACATTCAAGGGTATGTAAACTTTTGATCAGGGCCATTTGGGTGATTTCTGTGATCATTATGATTTAAAAAGGAGCCAAACAACTATGTGATAATAAATGGCTTCATATGATCACTAACCTTAAATAAAAGACAGTTTTTTTTTGCATGATCAGTCATATTTTCAAAATCAATGCCAAAATTTCACAATTTCTGCCAGGGTATGCAAACTTTTGAGCACAACTATATATATATATATATATATATATATATATATATATATATATATATATATATATATATATATATATAAGCAATATCACACGAGCAAGAGGACGAGTGCCGTAGGTAATTACAGCAGTGCTGATTTAGGGCCATATCGCACTATTGCGAGTGTGATATTGCTTATTTACGACAGTTCAATGAACAAGTAAATTTTTAAAAATTTAGAAAAACCAAGTACGGCTATAAAAACGCATTTGTGCATGGAACTACTTCATTACGCGATTTTATCAGTGGAAAAATAGCTGTCCAAGTGGGGGTATTCCTCCCTATTACTGGTAGCCGGTGGGCAAGAGTCTTTCACTATAGAAACTGCAATGTCCTCCACCATTTTGTCTTCTTCAATGTGGAAAGTCTGGTAAGAGGTAAGCACCTTGAGTTTGTGAAATTAAAGGACTAGTTAACCCAAAAATGAAAATTTGCTGTAATTTACTCACCCTCAGGCCATCCAGTCTGAGTTTATTTCTTCATCAAAACATAATTTAAGATTTTTAGGATTTCATTTCAGGCCTCCTCCTTTAAACAATGCAAGTGAATGTACTCCATTTTTTGATGGTACAAAATGCATATTTTTCAAATGCAAAGTTCCCTGTGAGGGAGCTGGGGGGAGGGGGTTGCGGCCATGGTGACTTGACGTGGCTACATGGCATGCTGTGGTAACATGGTACAGCAGGATCCTGACTTGGCCATGGTAGGTGGTTATGCTGACTCATTGGTGTGGCAGGCATGAGCGCTGGCTCGTAGAGCAGAGGCGGGCCTGGACCATGGAGCGGAAGCGGGCCTGGACCATGGAGCAGAGGCGGGCCTGGCCCTTGGAGCAGAGGTGGGCCTGGTCAATGGAGCAGATGCGGGTCTGGACCGTGGAGCAGAGGCTTGCTTGTGACATGGCATGGAGCAGTCTGGGACTTGGCTGAGACATGGCATGGAGCAGACTGAAGCTTGGCTGTGACATGGCATGGAGCAGACTGAGGTTCGGCTGTGACATGGCGTGAAGGAGACTGAGGCGTTATTGTGACAGGCTCAGGTGTTGCTGCGACATGGCATGGAGCAGGCTGAGGCATTGCTGTGACATGGCATGGAACAGGCTGAGGTGCTGCTGTGACATGGCATGGAGCAGGCTGAGGCGTTGCTGTGACATGGCATGGAGCAGGCTGAGGCATTGCTGTGACATGGCATGGAGCAGGCTGAGGCATTGCTGTGACATGGCATGGAGCAGGCTGATGCGTTGTTGTGACATGGCATGGAGCAGGCTGAGGAGTTGCTGTGTCACAGCAGGCTGAGGTGTTGCTGTGACATGGCATGGAGCAGGCTCAGGCGTGGCTGTGACATGGCATGGAGCAGGCTCAGGTGTGGCTGTGACATGGCATGGAGCAGACTCAGGCGTGGCTGTGACATGGCATGGAAAAGGCTGAGGCATTGCTGTGACATGGCATGGAGCAGGCTGGTGTGTTGCTGTGACATGGCATGGAGCAGGCTGAGGAGTTGCTGTGACATGGCATGGAGCAGGCTGAGGCGTTGCTGTGACATGGCATGGAGCAGGCACAGGTGTGGCTGTGACATGGCATGGAGCAGTCTCAGGCGTGGCTGTGACATGGCATGGAGCAAGCTCAGACATGGCTGTGACATGGCATGGAGCAGTCATAATTGACATCCGAAGAATATCGATTTTCGGGAAAAAAAACAATGAATGAAGGTTTGAATCTGAGCACTGACATCCCGTCAGCATGACACAGGTGTATGCAAAACAAACCAAAACACTTCTCTTTGTAATATAAACAAAGTTTATTTATGCAGTAATATCAATTAATAATTAATACAATGCAGTCAATAAACTTCCGACTTACAACTACAAACTAAACAGTGATATGATTAGATATGGAAATCAAAATAATCCTATAACACATAAGGTGTGTGTGTGTGTGTGTGTGTGTGATTAGTAAGAGAGAGAGAGAGAGAGAGATGATTAAGTGACAGCCCTAAAGCCGATTTTGCGATAGTGGGAGAGAAAGCAGCTGTGTTCATCAGAGACGCGGTGGACAGCTCGTAAAAGTCCCGCGTTATTTGACTCTTTAATGGATGAACTCAGTTGCTGTCTCACCCGCGATGGCGAAATTGCACAACAGTCCAAATTGGTTGGACCACAATACAGCAAAACAAATTTGTGATAATTAATACCCTGAGTATTAATAATGAGCGGACATGGCGGTCCATAAACTGTACAAGCAAAAACCTTGAAACACAAGAATAACACACTATAATATTCTATCTCTGCCCAGACGTAAACCTCTTACTTGAATCGCAGGAGGACACAGGTAGAATGTGTTTTCCTCCGTCATTTAATTCTGACCTGGTTCCTTGAGGCTCGGGTGATGACGGGAGGCCATTTCCTCGCTCTGTCGGCGGGCGGTACGGCTGTTGATTCTCGGCGGGCTGGCGGAGAACTCAGAAATGTCGACTTGATTGAAGATGGAAGAGAAATCTTTAATCTCTTCACTTCTGCAGGCAAACGGATGAAGATGCGAATTGCTCAGCGGTCTCCTTCAGATCCGTTAGAGTGTTCGGTTGAACACAGAGTAATCTCAACTCGTCCAGCGAGATGGAGATTGTATGGCCACAGTTTCAAGTCGGACGTTACTTCCTTGTGCCACGAGGTTGCACCGGAGAGCAGCGAAGAGCTGCGTCTACACACTGCAAACAAAGTCGCTGGAAGCCATTCACGAAACATTTCAGAGGTATTTCAACTCCTGATGATGTCATGTTTGAGGGATGTTCTGTTGTGTGCCTCATCCAATAGGAGTTGAGAGTTCGATCCTTTAGTGAGCAAGGTTTCATGGATTTGTAGTATGTTTTGGACTACCTTTGTTTGATTTTGCCACGATTTTTATCAGGAAGATTTACGACTTGGTGTGTGGGGGCTGAGTTAGGTTTTACGACTTGTGTTAGGCCTGCCTTTGTCTTCTATCTGAATACACGAGGCCCAACAGGCGTTATTGTGACAGGCTCAGGCGTTGCTGTGACATGGCATGGAGCAGGCTGAGGCGTTGCTGTGACATGGCATGGAGCAGGCTGAGGCATTGCTGTGACATGGCATGGAGCAGGCTGAGGCATGGCTGTGACATGGCATGGAGCAGACTCAGGTGTGTCTGTGACATGGCATGGAGCAGCCTCAGGCGTTGCTGTGACATGGCATGGAGCAGGCTGAGATGATGCTGTGACATGGCATGGAGCAGGCTGAGGCATTGCTGTGACATGGCATGGAGCAGTCTCAGGTGTGGCTGTGACACAGCCATGCCAGAGTCATGGCTGTGACATGGCATGGAGCTGACTCTGGCGTGGCTGTGACATAGCACGGAGCAGGCCGAGGTGTGGCTGTGACATGGCATGGAGCAGGCTCAGGCGTGCTGTGACATGGCATGGAGCAGACTCAGGCATGGCTGTGAAATGGCATGGAGTAGACTCCGGCGTGGCTGTGACATGGCATGGAGCTGACTCTGGAGTGGCTGTGACATGGCATGGAGCAGACTCAGGCATGGCTGTGACATAGCATGGAGGAGACTCCGGCGTGGCTGTGACATGGCATGGAGCTGACTCTGGCATGGCTGTGACATGGCATGGAGCTGACTCTGGCGTGGCTGTGACATAGCACGGAGCAGGCCGAGGCATGGCTGTGACATGGCATGGAGAAGGCCAAAGCATGGCTGTGACATGGCATGGAGCAGACTCAGGATCCGGGGCAGAAGGTGGCGCAAGCTCTGTGACCATGACA
This sequence comes from Myxocyprinus asiaticus, assembly GCF_019703515.2. Taxonomy (NCBI): domain Eukaryota; kingdom Metazoa; phylum Chordata; class Actinopteri; order Cypriniformes; family Catostomidae; genus Myxocyprinus; species Myxocyprinus asiaticus. The sequence continues at coordinate 39,789,169 of NC_059364.1, read as the reverse complement.
TGGGACCCTGACTCGGCGGCCATGACGTGGGACTCTGGCTCGGCGGCCATGACGTGGCACTCCGGCTCAGCAGCCATGACGTGGGACTCTGGATTGGCGGCCATGACGTGGGACTCTGGCTCGGCGGACATGACGGGAAACTCTGGCTCGGCGACCATTTTAGGAGTGACTAGTTCCTCATCAGCCTCTTCTACAGTGAAAGAAGAACCACTCATCCGCATGGCACTCACACTTTAATTTAGAAGGGCACAAACTCAATCGGAGTGATACACACAGTGAAGCATCTGAGTGCTGATGGTGTGAGACCATCAGGACTCATGGAATGTATCTCGTCCAATCAGATTCAAAAGCCCGGAACTAACTGTTGTGTGTATATATATATATATATATATATATATATATATATATATATATAGATAGATAGATAGATAGATAGATAGATAGATATACATAATGTATAGAAATACATATATATATATATACTGTATATATGTTTCAAAATTACAAAATTAATTTCTCTAGGAGTAAAACTTTTTAATGAGGAAACAATAACTGAGTGCACCTTTAAATACACACCAACCATGAGCTCTGAGGTTGTTCATCGATGGTATATGCCTATGCTTCTAAAAATCGTGTTTAATAGCTCAATTTTAGGTGAAAAACTACACTAACCATGATCCTGAAGGAAAACGATCCACCAATCAGAGAATCACAGCAAAAGAGCTCTCCCTACACCTTTAAACTACTTATATATTTGTATATATCTGAATATTTTAAAATAATTTTTTGCAAAAAATTAAATGTTATAATGTTGTGAAGTTGGTTGGTTTAGTTCATAGCATAGAACTCTTTTATTGCAAATTGTATGGAATGCCTGTTAAAAAAAATATATTGTGAAAAAACTTCTGGAATCAAAGGGGATGAAAAAGTGGACGGGTGATGTTGTGCTCTATTTGCTTATGCCATGTTTCTTTAATTGACACTCAGCTCACAATGTTGAGGGTTAAAGAAATTACAGAGATCCCCATTGGTAATAACATTGTGGTGCTATTCAAATGCACTCATCTCATAAATATGATCATTGCGACATGTCTTGAAGGCAGTGTAAGTTTTGGGCCTTCCTCATCATGGAGCTCTGAGCGAAGTCATTGGAGCCTCTTTATGGACTCTTTGTGCTCATAATGGGGTTATGCCTCTCAAACCACCACATGCCCCAGCTTAAACCAACAACATCTGCTGCATGCTAGTCCTCTCACTCGGCCGAGCACACAAGAGCTTGTTCTTTATTTCTCTGCAAGAGAGCACGTGCATTTTGTGATGTGTGTCGTGAGGAGAATATTAGCCCAGCGACCTCTGTTGTATTCACAGTGGCTAATCCCTGCTCTGCTGCGCTCTAATCCCTAACTATTGAGCATTCGCTCTCGACTTCCTCTGGCCCTGGCTGCCCAAGCACCGGTCACTTGTCTCCTGTTATTCATTCTCTCTGGGGAGCTCCACTCCCTCTCTGAGCTGTTATATGGCCATATGTTGTTGTTGTTGTTGTTGTTTAATCCTAGGGCAATTTGATGTGCGTATCCATGACAGTGTCTCGGCCGCCGGCCAGGACTTGTGGCAGAGGTGTGGGTGATTTCCTTTAGTCAAGGGGGAGCTGGGAGGAGAAGCCAGCCCTGACAGTCCTTCACACAGCCTGTGCTGGGTGGGCAGCCGCCCAGACGCACACACACACACACACACACACAAACAGACCATCTGAACACAGGCAGCCAGGCATATTAGATTGGGTTACACTTGACATACGCAACTGGGAGCCGGGGAGTTTGCAAATATGGCATGCCGAAGGAAGTGTTGCAAGATGCCTGTGTCAATGCTTATACAAACAAACAATGCCTGCAGAGAGAGAGATGCGATCTGTGAACAGCTTGCATGCTCTTTCCCTGTCTTTATTAATAAATAAAGGCACTCTTCAGTGTCATTAAAATGGTTTAAAAGACTTTCAGCTGGCATAGAGACTAAGTATTTTGTTTTCAAAGAACAGCACTGGTCTGTTTCACCCACACAATTTATTCACACACATTTATTCATTTGGCATATGTTTTTATCCAGCGCAACTTACAATGCATTCAAGTTATACTGTACAGAAGACCAAGGCTAGTAGTCACATATTTTACTCCAGCAAATATATTTTTTCAGTGTGTATTTTTTCTTCTTGTTCTGTTTAGTCAATTTTGGTAAAGTCACGTACCTACAGAAAAGTTACTGAATATTTCTACTATTATAGCCCAATAAAGATACAGCTAATTTAACACATGTTGACCTTTTGTGACACCATGCCCCATCCGATGTTGGATAAGTTTCTCAAAAAGTAATCTAATACAAATGACTAATTACTTCTCTAAAAATGATTAGATTGCTTTATTATTACTATAATTAGACATTTAGATTACTGTATAATTACTTAATTGAAAAATATATCACATTGCTAATTAGTTACATTCTAAAAAAAAAAAAATAATTCACTCAAAAACTCAAAATAATTTCTATATTTCCTCCATTGTTGCAGTCCCTTCAGCTGTCACAGAAACACAAACAGATGTACATAAGAACAAATGAATTCTAAAAATGCCGAGGCAGAGCTAAAGTGCTGAATGTCGACTGATGGCCTCAGAGAATTGACCAGACTGAACTACAAATATAATACTATTTTGCCGTGGAAGGTGGAGTTTTGGCTATTCAGGGAAAGACGGTCATACTTTGAGTCGGGTGACAAAGGAGGAACAATTTGGTTAGATATATAAAGCAGAGAGAGTCTTTTTCTACCATTCCCTCAGTGAAATCTGCTGGGTGTGAAAATTTACCTCAGCCATTGATATTAATAATGCTTTTAAATTGTATATTTATCTTTATATTTCCACATCTTCGTCCACCGATGAAGATATTAGAAACTTTGTGGAACCATTAGAACTCCGTAAACTGACGAAAAAAAAAAAAAGTCTCTTGATTCTGAGATAAACTTGGAGGAGCTTGGCGAGGAAATTAAGGCCTTGCCTACAGGCAAGGCTCCGGGACCAGATGGCTTTGCCGCTAAATTTTTTAGATCTTATGCTACAGAATTGGCTCCACATTTGTTAGAAGTTTATATGGAATCATTAAAGAATGGAAAGCTTCCGCCAACCATGACACAAGCCCGGATCAGTCTGATTCTTAAAAAGGACAAAGATCCAAGTGAGTGTAAGAGTTACTATCCAATTTCCCTGATCTAGCTAGACGTTAAAATATTGTCAAATTTTTTGGCTAACCGATTAAGTAAAGTTATGACATCTCTTATACATACAGATCAGGTGGGGTTTATTCGGGGCCGCAGCTCTTCTGATAACATCAGGCGTCTAATCAATATCATGTGGTTAGTGGCGAATGATCAGACTCCGGTCACTGCCATCTCACTTGACGCCGAAAAGGCTTTTGATATGGTAGAATGGGATTATCTTTTTAAGATTTTGGAAATATACGGGTTCGAGAAGACTTTTATTGGATGGATTAAGTTACTTTATAGACACCCAGTAGCGGCAGTACAAACAAATGGATTAATTTCAGATTATTTTACTCCGGATAGGGGCACCCCGCAGGGTTGTCCTCTTTCCCCATTATTGTTCTGTCTTGCCCTGGAACCATTAGCAGCCGTGATAAGAAAGGAAGATGATTTTCCAGGGGTGGTGGCAGGAGGTATGGCACATAAGCTTTTGCTTTACGCAGATGATATTTTATTATTCGTCTCCGACACCAATTGATTTATGCCTTGCCTCCACAGAATTATTAATTCCTTTTCTAAGTTCTCAGGATACAGAGTCAATTGGTCTAAATCCGAAGCTTTGGCTCTGACAGCGTACTGCCCAGTAACGGCTTTTCAGCCGGGCACTTTCCAGTGGTCCAAACAGGGCATTAAATATTTGGGCATTTTATTCCCAGCAAATTTGTGTGATTTAGTTAGAGTTAATTTTGACCCTTTAATAAAAAGTTTTTCGTGCGATGTGGGCAGGTGGGCTTCATTACATTTATCTATGATTGGGAAGGTTAATGTTATTAAAATGAATTGTATTCCAAAATTCAACTACCTGCTACAATCTCTCCCTGTAGATGTCCCCCTCTCTTATTTCAAGCAATTTGATAGCATATCGAAGTCCTTCATTTGGAATGGTAAGCATCCCAGATTACATTTCAATAAGTTACATAGGCCAGTTGACATAGGTGGGCTAGACCTACCCAAGATTTTGTTTTATTATTATGCATTCGGTCTCAGACATTTGGCTCATTGTTCGCTTCCACCTGAGAGAGCCCCTCCCTGGTTTTGTACTGAACAGGAAGTTCTTGTCCCTATTTTGCCATTGCATAGCCTTTCTATTAAACTGACTGGAGAAGTTAAGTCACACCCCGTTATCTCGCATTTGCACACGGTATGGACAAAAGTGTCCAGAGTGTTTAATTCGGACATTTATTTAAATGTTGCCTTGAGCATATGGCTAAACCCAAAATTACGTATTAATAAGTCCCCTTTCTGCTGGTCAGAGTGGATTGTGAGGGAGGTTAATATGCTCGGTGACCTATATGAGAGTGGAGTGTTGAGATCGTTTGAAAATATGGTTCAGCATTTCAGGATTCCCAGATCTCAGTTCTTTAGGTATTTACAGCTGTGCCACCTGCTCTGTACTGTTTTTGGGAGTAGCACACACCCCCCTAAAGGGGCAGATACTCTAGAAGTGGTGATTACTGCTTTTGGAAAAGGTCATGAGGCATCAGTGTATTACTCCCTCTTAATTCAGAGTCTGGGGGACGGAGCTTCAACTTCTCTCAAGAGATTATGGGAGAAATATTTAAACTTGGTATTGGAGGAGGGAGTGTGGGCTAGGATTCTAAAAAACATCAAGTCTGCATCTAGAGATTTAAGGGTGCGTCTGATACAATTTAAGATTTTGCATCGATTATATTGGACACCCTCTAGATTGTATAGACTTAGTCTTAAAGACGCACCCACATGCTGGCGATGCAATTCAGAAGACGGGGACACAACCCATGTTTTTTGGGGATGTGTTGAGACACATGAATTGTTCAGGGGGAGGGGTTTAATTTATATAATTGATTCTGTATTTTATGTTGTGTTTATCTGTCTTGTGGATGGAATCAATAATAAAAAATAAAAATTAATAAATAAAAAAAAAATAAAAATAAAGAACAAATGAATTAATATTTTAAATGTATTATACATAAATAATATTGTTTTAGAAATATGTAAGTAATGTACTTAATTACCTCAATTCAAAGTCAATAACTGAAATGTGATTACAAAAAATTAAATTGTAATGTGTTACACTACTTTTTTGACTAAAAAGCAATTAGAGTACAGTAATTAATAACTTTGTAATTACTTTGTAATCACATTACTCACTCACACTGGCCTAGTCACATTGGGAACTTGTCAGTTTAGATAATTATAGCTTTTTAGCTAAATTGAAAAAGTAAAATAATTATGTAACACAAAACAGTTCATGAAACAGCACAAATGTATAAGCTGATATAAAAAATATTAAACCATAGCTTTGGCCAACAGTTTTTGTAATAAATAAACTGTATAAAATTACAATATATAAAGCATGTGACAACTTTCCCCAGTAAAATGAGAAAACAATGTATCCTAATGTGTTTTTATTATGCTCACTTGTTTACCTAAATGCTATTTCAGAAATATGATATTGGGATTTTAGATTGGAAAATAGAACAAAACTATTCTGTCTAGAGAAATAAGCATTGCAGTCATTGAACTTTTGACTCAAAACATTATAATTAGTGACATATGGCCCTTGTGACAACTTCTCCATGTTACAACTAGCCCTGGTCTCACCTACATTTTATCAGTATGCATGTCTTCCCTGGTAACTAAACCCACCACCATAGTGCCATGCTATCCCAGTGTTTTTTGTTTTTTTTTACAATAGAATCTTAATAGAAAGATAATTGTTCTAATCTTTTATGATCTGTTTAAGATGTTTAGTATGGAAGCACATTTGTTGTTCAGCTGGATACAAAAGGCATTCGATGTTTGAGTTTACCAGATTGATGCTCATTTCCATTATTTAATGTGTTAGATTACATAATTACACTTCCAACTGCAGAACTGCAGCTGTGGTATTTTCAACTTAATTACATTAGCTAACACATTTCTTAAATTTAAATAATTTTCACAAATAACATATCTTATCTCTAGAGATACAGATGGCAATGATTCAATTACAGGGAGGGGGGTGGAACAAGGAAGAAACAGACATTAGTAATGTTGAGCGCTGCTTCCCCCTTCAGAGCTTTTAGAATAAACCTCTTTGCCCCAGATTTCACTTTTTTTTTTCCCACTTCCATCATCAAACATTAACATTTCGTCTCACGGGATGGTAGCGAGACTGCTGTTTTATAGCTCAAATTTCCAACCTTCAGTCTCAAAAACAGTCACCCACTGCTGTTCTTAACAAGAGCTTATAACTATTGTGAGAATGCCCTTGCAAATGTTCCTTTTGTAGTTTCAAACAAGTTCACATAAAAAAACACTGTTTGCCAAGTTGAAAATGAGTCTATCTCTGCGATGGCACAGGGCTGCTTCCTCTCAAGATGGCCACCATAAATCAATAAACTAGGTGTAATCTGCGGTGTCCAGAAAGCAGGGGGGAAATCTGAAGTATAATGCTGCTGGTCGTCTATTGTCATTCAGACACAAGCTGCATCAGAAAGAGGGGGCTTGTGCGCACCTGATAAGGCCGAGCCCAAAGTGAGTCATAAATCAAGTGAAGTAGCTGCTATTCCACTGATTTCACACAAAAGTCCCTTCTAGTCAACACCACACAGGAACAGAGGGACAGTAAGAGAGCAAGCACAAAAATGATAGATCTGCAATTTGGTCTCTTATCGGGCAAGAAGTTTTTCTCCACAAAAGCCTGACCTTCAGTGAATAAACAGCCCATACAGAAAACACACATGGGGCAGCATGTAAATTTAGGGAGCCTTTTAAACAAATGCTGTTTACCAGGTCAAGCAGGACGAAAATGCAAAAGACGAAGTCCCTATGTATAAATACAAGAGCTTTCTTGTATAATAAAATAACGCATATTTTGCAGCAAAATCATCATAGTGTAAGATACTTTAAGCGACATGTAAAATGTCCCTACCAGCTGACATATATCACTAAAATAGGTGTTCTGAGATATCACACCTGTCTTTGTTGCTGCTTTCAAATCATATTTGTTTCTTTTGTTTCTCTCATTTTCACATTGCAACAAACACAGGAAGCTTTTTAGAGCTGATGCAACAGAATAAAGATGTGCATTAGGTGTGAAGTTTATGCATTATTGATTTATTGTAGCATCCTTGTGCTGACACAGAGAATCAGTGTTGGGGAGTAGTAACTTACTAAAACTAGCGACACTAATTACCTGACTACATTTTTCAGTAGCATGACAGTAGCTCAATAGCTTTTTACAATAGTGTAATGCTTTTCCAGTAACAAGCTACATTTTCCCACAAATAGCACTGTAGCGAGAGACTGCGGTGACAAGATGTTTTCGAATAACACTTCAACAAATTTCATGGTGAGGACGCCAAAATGAATGTAAGGCTGTATCTTCGCAACGCCTTGGCGTATTGAACCGAATTTTGGTATATGTCATCACAAGCATGACTTGAGGGTTCCTGCACAGTTTTGGCACAGCGCCACCAATTGGTCAAAATGTATGAAAAATAGATATTTTTGCTTATAACTTATGAATAGTTTGGCTTAAACTCATGACACTGGAGTTGTGTATGTTTTGGCAAGCATTATTTATTTATTCTTCATCAACAGTACACAAAATGTACAAACTAAACTGTACTGTCCAAATTCACAGTTACAACTTATGATCAATTTCAGATTTGCTTCCACCACAATTATTTGATTGACACACCCCCAACTCTGGACTTAAAGAAAATCCTTAAAATCTTAAAGAATATTGCTAGTTTCCAACTGGTAATTCCAACATTGTGGTAGTGTTGAGGTGCAGTAATCTCGTAAATGTGATCATTCCGATATGTCTTGAACATTCATTTTGGAGGAGTTAGCAAAATGATGGTAAAGTTGGCAAAATAGCTGAAATCGCTTACACAGAAGCAATACACCCTTGTTCATATGCTAAATACTGCAGTAGACCCCTTTGCCAAAAAAATCACGTAATGAGCGCTAACATGTGTAATCCTATCTGTTGATGTGCATATGCTCTGAACTGTGTCTGTTGACGGTCACATTCCCAGAGGGATTAGCTCTATGGGTTATAGCTCAAAGATGCTAATTTCAACCACCCAAAATGTCTCTCTTTTTTTTTTTTTTTTTTTTTTTTTTTTGCATCATACTCTATCAAGCTCCATTTAATAGGCATTTCAATAAGACATTCATGGACATGTAAAAGGCCTTCCTTCACAGAGTGGGTTGAATGAGAATACAGCATGGTGTTGTAAGGTAAAGGGTAGTGTACAATACAAATACAAGATGCTTCAGCATTTTGCTGCTTCAATTTGGGGCACGATGTCTTCAGTACGGGATGTTTCTGCGCTTTAATATGGGGCGATAGCTGTCTTTATTACGGCCAGAAATACGGGGTAATATGCATCTTAATTTCAGCCATAATTAGGGACGTATCAGCTAATACGGGACAGTTAGCAACCCTATTGTAAATTAAAGCCCTTTAGTGTGATACCAGACCACTCCGCTAACGACCGGCTGAATGTACATTATTGCTTACTTAATGACCGCTACACTGTATATTTTTTTTTTTTTTTTTGTAGATTTCCAGCATACAGTTGCTTTTCTACTAGTACTTTCCTTTTTCTCGAATCTCATGTGTTCTCACATAATAAAATAATGTGCTGACTGTACATTATCCCTTACATATCAAAGTACTATAATTTTGCACCATGTTACATCACAGAATTTTTCATAAGGGGATAAAATGAACATGGAAAAAGGTACCAAAATATAGTATGGTAATACAATGATTTTTGGACATGCTCCATATTGATACCATGTTATATATATATATATATATATATCATTAATTCACTATAGTGTACTGTATATTAAACTGCCATGCTATTACCATCTGAAACCTTCACTATACAAGGTTGTATTGGCAACATGATCACACGGGAAGTTGACATGTTGCTACCAAATGTTCCAGTACCTTGACATTGACTCCATTCTGAGTTACTGACAAGCGCCATCTCCCATCAGACTGTAAAAAAAATCCTGCAAAAAAAAAATAAAAATAAAAAAAAACTAGCAGCTGTGGTTGCCAGAATAATTATGTAAAAAATACATTAAAAATGTAAACAACTTTACAGAACAACCTGTACATTTTACAGTTTAAAACTGTTGTAATTTACATGACCGCACTGACACTGTAAAAAAAAAAAAAAAAACATTCTGTTGACTGAAAACTTTCTGAAACTGTAAAAATCTGCTTTTTACTTTATAAGGTAATCGCCATCAAAATTACAGAAGTGCACATGATGACATGAAGTTCAACAATAGTGGCTCTTCCAGGAGCAATGACCAATAAACATGTAGAGACAGTGCTCAGTGTCACTCACTCAAACACTAAACACCATCAGGGTAACAAATATGAAATTTAAATAATGCAATAAACATGAACTAAACTACATTAAATATAAAATAGAACACCCCAAACTATTCCCATAACATATAATGAAATATGATGGGTCATGCAGGGAATTGTGGGCATGCCCGATTATTGTTTTTTACTGTAATTTTAAAAATAATTTACTGTAAAATACACGTCCTCTCTTGTTAAACATTATTAGCAATTATACAGGAAAATCATACTTCTTACATCTAAAAAATTCATTTTTATAGCAAAAACTACTGTGTTGTCTTTTAAAATATATTAAAACATTTAACTGTATATTTTACAGTTAATACTGGTTAATAAATTAACGGGGGTTTTTTTGGGTTTTTTTCTGTAGCATTTTTACAGTCTTTTACTGTTAAAATTACAGACATTTTTTACAGTGTAGGGTTATGGATCAGCACTATACAGACATTACATTTTCCTTTTAATATTATTTTTTTACTGCATTGATGGATTAGGGTTGGAGTTTGGGTTAGGCTGTATGGTTAATAAAATATGCATTCATGTTGACTGTATTACATAATTTACAACTAAAAACAACTCGCTTTACAACTTGCTTTTGTCACTACTCTGTGGACATTTCACGTGGAAACTGGAGCTCACATGCGCCCATTCATTCAACAACACTTCCAGCTCCAGCCACTGGGGGCAGTGCTTAGAATTTTGTTAGACCGATTTCAGATGAAGAACTTTCAACCTACTGTTGTCGAATTCACAGCGAGATCAGTCTGGTATTGGGAGGAAATCAATGTAGAGTAGAGCTGAATAGTTTGGCATTCTACAGGCAAACAAAATGCAGTCTGTAATGATGCAATTACCTGATCGCGGAGCTTGAACCAATCTAAAGGATGTTAGTTTACAGACAGTTGGAGAGCTTTTTAAAGGCACTGTTACCCCAGTCTGAAGTTAGAGATGTGAGGTTTCACTATGCCAGCATTTTCTCATGACGCTTGCTACAGATTGGAACCTTCTGGCACACTGATGATCACACATATTACTTACAATGCAAAAGCAGTCCAGACATCTGACATAGATTACAATCTAACAGTCAGTGGCAATAAATGGTTTCCATCATCCCCCTCAAAAGATCATCATTGGGCGAACCAGGAAGAACACAGTGAGGGAATACAAACTTTAAGCCAAGTTATCAATCTGCCATTATGTGCCCAAACTGGCATTTGCATATCTTATGTGCCAGTAATGAAATTGTAATAAGTGTCAACTACACACATTAAAGTAGACACTGTGGAAATCTACCGGGGTCACAGGTAACACAATATTCCAAAGGCCGTATGCTGTTACATTGCATCAGCATGAGAAGTTCAACAAATGTGTTAATTGCTGGGGTCCTTTCATGCAATGCCAAGTGTTTCAGAGTTAAAAGCATGCAGATCATCTTTTATATAAAAACTGTCCTTCTATAACACTTATTACATCATGTCTACAGCAACTGTCATCAAAGGTTTGGCTCTCTATGTGGCAGACCTACTCCTACGGCTCATTGGGTTTCATGTTCATTACCACGTTTTCTAACCAGAGATGAACAAAGGAAACCAAAGATTGTCAATCTTTAAAGTTTTGTGACATTCTAGTGCCGTTCCCCTTGGCTTAATTTCAAAGCATGCCTTGCTTTAATTTGAAAGACTTCAAAAACTTTTTTTTTTTTATCATAACGTCAGTCAGCAGCTTTTCAGGGAGCACTTCTGAACGTAGTTGAATCTGCACCCAGTAGGGATGGGGGAATCAATTTTTAAGTTTCAATACTTTTAATTGTTGGATTGAGGATTGATCCTTACATAAAAAAAAATGTATCCTTTTTTTTCTTGATGCATGCATGCATGCATTTTCACGCAAGAACTAACACATGCGTGATACAACTGGATGTTCTCGCATAAACATGCAAATGCATATGCGTCAGGCCCGAATGAGCTTCTCTCATTAATTCACATAGGAGAGCTGGGAATAGGTAAAGAGAGGTTTTATAAAATAAAGACTGAATTACTGTTTTGTTTCTCACTCAAAGTGATTGCATCGCTTCAGAATACATAAATTAAACAACTCGGGTCATATGGATTACTTTTATGCTGCCGTTAGGGCTTTTCACTGTGCTCAATTCTATCAGAAAAGATTTGTGATTATTGGGATTAATAAGATCGTAGAAATATAACAGTATATCATTTGGCGCAAGCCTCGTCCGACAGTTCAGCACTCTGATACTTGCTTGAACCGTCGGATCCTGCCGGAAGCAATGACGGTCGGGGAGCGGAGCTTACCCCCGCCCAGGGCAGGACCCAAACTAGTGATGATGGGATGAAGTGGGGTGAAAACAATAGAAGTAAGCCAACAATGACAAACACCTGAGAAGGCTTATAAAGCGGAGGCTGTATTGTGATTGGATGACATTTCTGGGCTATCATCTTTTTAAAGTTTCAAACGTAAAATTTTGAATGGGGGTTAGCAATGCTTTCAACCAGGGGTTATGAAACCCTTTTCCAGAGGGTTTGCGGTACCAAAGGTATACAGTGTGAAACAATGCGGTGTTAGAATGTTACCGAAAATTATTTAGCAACACAACAAATCATTAATGCTTTAGTGCTTAACTCATTTAATATCAGTGTGCTTTGTACAGTTGCAAAAACTTTCATGCTCTGTTTTATTTCTCCATCTGAGGTGAAATGTTGAACAGTTATGGTAAATGCGCTAAATACATAGTATATTCCATAAAATGAAAGACAAACAGAACTGATTTGCTTGGCGACATTTCTGGAGAAGAGCAGCTCCATTGACAGCTTGTGTGTCATTGAGAGCTGTATTCGTCCAATCATTCCTATTCACACCGCAAAATTGCATATAAGAGTGTTACCTTGGAACATGAATACCCAAGATTGATTATTAACCCTGGGTAAAGCATGAACAGTGTAAAAATATGAAACAAGATAACCCAGGATTTTGTTTACCCAGGGTTGAGGACGACCCGGTTTTCAAGTCCTTTTTTGTTCTTTTCCGTGCTTGGAAGTTTTGGACCCCATTGACTTATATTGTATATAAAAAAACACCTCACATATCCTTCAAAATATATTCATCTGTGTTGCACAGAAGAAAAAAAGCCATTCGAGTTTATGACGGCATGAGGGTGAGTACAGTAAATGATGAGAATTATAATTTTTGGGTGAAATATTGCTTTAGCTGTTATTTTTTATTAAAACTAAAACAGTTTCCATTTTTATCCTCGGAAATCACAAAAATGTTTGTGAAATTTTGGTATCTGCATTGGCGATATTGGCCTTGATAGTACTTGTTATTGGATCAAAAAGAAAATACTGTATGTGCTATCACCTATTCCTTGAACCCAGCGATTACTTGTTGCATTTGTATTCCTGAGCTGCAACAGGCAGCAGTGCAGAAGCTAGATGAAATGTTGACAAAAAGGAATCATAGCTCTTATGTCATCCCTTTTCCATTGAAGAAATTCTTTCCCAATCTCCTCCCTGGAAATAGAGAATTAGTTGAAACATGAAGACAATTACAAGTGAGCCTGGCGTAAAGACCATGGGGACTAGGAAAATAAACCAATCACAGGCCTCCAGAATCAATCTGGTTTACTTTAAAAAAGCCCTCTGAACTCATGCCAGCTCCTTCAATCCACATAATTTCTCCTGCACAACCTCATGTTTTCACCTTTAAAATGTTGGACAATCAGCGAGACCATTCCTGTCCCTCACGCTTTGTCTTTTGTTCTGCACAGCAAGGTCGACTGAACATCGCACCTTAAAAGTAACATTAGAAATATCTAATTGCACAGAGGTATGCAGGTCAGCCTTTTGAAGTTGCTTGTTTTTTTAGCACTTAAGTCTATGGGAAAGACTGCATGGGCCAGCTTGTCTTTCAGCTTTTTTCACCATGAACCCTTTTACAGCTTTTCTCATTACAGCATTTGAAAAACAGTGTCTGAGGAGCAGTGATGCATGAATGAATTATTTAGACGGAGCAGTGGATAGGCCTGACAGTGTGTGCAGAGTTTTAGTGCGGTGCAAGTGAGTCCTCCGAGGCACATCTGAGGGGCCGAAAGCCATAATGTAAACCCACTTTTATACTGCCGAGGAAGGAGGGGGACTCCAGCTGTAAGCTTTATTTAGTAAAACAGACAGTATGTAAAGACGACTGAAGTCTGCAGGCTTTCAGAGGGTAGATACACTGCATTTTGTGTGTTTACAACGGACAAATTTGCTTGGATCAGAATAGCAGTATATTGTGAAAAGAAAATGGTTCTGTTGCAGTTTCCTTGTTTAAACATTTGAAACTATAGCCATGGAGAACATCTGAACAATTAGTGGCCTGTTGTCTCAGACAATATCATTGAATCATTCATCACAGCATACTTAGCTTGACATTAGTGAGTGCCTGTCACGGTAGTGAGCCCACACGTTCTCCCAGGGAAAACACGCATCAATCGCTAGCAGTGGATGACAAGATTCTCGCTAATCTTGTTATTGCTACATCTCTGAAGCACTATAATAGTTCTTAAAGGGATAGTTTACACAAAAATTTGAATTCTTTCATTATTTACTCACCCTCTTGTCATTTCAAATCTGTATGCTAGAATCTTTATGCAGTTTATTTCCAATTGAATTGGAACAGTACATAGTGACCTCGGCTGTCAAGCTCCAAATAAGGACACCAAAAACACAGTAAAAGTAGTCCAAATGACTATCAGTACTGGAACAAATTTTCTTACGGAAATGTTTTTCTTATTTTCCATTAAAAATATCTAAAAATCCTTAAAAATTTTTTTTTTTTAAAAAACCGCACAATGACCGTGCTCTATGTCTAATCCAATTTTCTTGAGAGAGCTAATTCTAAGTGCAATTTTCATGCCAGAACAAAGCACAAGTGGCCGCGGGTGGGAGTGCTTGCGCTATCTGTGGGTGTATGTATGCGGACTGTGGGTTTATTGTATGTTAATGAAGTGATGCAAAGCACAATTTGATATTTTCCTGAGAAATAGATCATTGCGCTAATTTGAGAAGCACATCTAATCTCGGCGCAAAGTCTAATATCAGTTCCTGCATTTGCAGTTTAGGGATTCCACCATTAGATCATATCAAAAATCTATTAATTATTTTTAATGGTAGCCATGATTTGTGTGACAGTAGATCAATATGTTTAATAATAATCATAATAATAAGATTATTTTGTATAGCGCCTTTCCATAGCTCAAAAACACTGTACAGAAATTAAACATAAAACATTAAACAGAAACATATATATATATATATATATATATATATATATATATATATATATATATACACATTACAAAACAATGAACAACGGAAGAGAAGCAAAGCATATTTTAAGCAGGTAAGACATGGGCAAGCAGGACGAAAGCCAACAATCCCAGAGAGGCCGATAAAGAACATAAAGTACATACATCACGGTACGGAGCAGCGCAGGTGACAATACAGTCACAGAGCAGTGGATGCATTGCATACAGCCCATTTATATCAACGGTGCTTGACATATGTAATAGGATGCAGACGTTGCAATTACCGAAGAATCGCTTTGTGCAAGCGATTTCACCAACCTACTTGCTGCTAGACTTACTACATGCTTGCACGAAAATATCAAAACTTAATGGTCATGCCCACCTACTTTGCGCATATGACATATCGCATGCCGCTGCCCTATAGTATAGTGGTATAAAGCTCTGGAATAGGTATAGTGCTCTAAAAAAAAAAAAAAACAATTCAGAGAAATCTATCAAAATTTGGTGGGGTTTATGCTTAAAACAAGAAAAAAATATTTGAATCATTTATTTTTCTAACCCCACTGGCAAGTATTTTTATTTAGTTTTTATAAGCATAGACATTACTAAATTTTGTTTGATTTTCCTGGAAACAAGACAAAATACTCTGTCATTATTATTATTATTATTATTATTATTATCATAAATACTATTATTTTCTTTTTTTTTTATTATTTTTTTTTTTGTGCAGTGTAACAACTAAAACGGTGCCACTGTCAGTCTTCTCTAGCCAATAGATAATTTTGTACGAGTTATGCCACATGAAAGATTTTCAGTGTATAGCAACTAAAATTTCACACAAAGCTATCACATTACTCAGAATATATGTAGTTATATAGACTGCTTTTATTGTTATTTCAACATTTTTTGTCCTTTTGGAGCTTGACAGACATGATCCCTAACTGCTTTATCATTGTGAGAAAAAGAGCTCTGTAATGATTTAAAAAAATATATTTGGTGTTTCTTGGGAAAAAAAAAATAATTTAATTTCTGAGTGAACTATTCCTTTAAGAACTTTAATATTGCTTCAAAAATGTATAGCAAAATATTCCAAGTTATAACAGCAAATTCTGCCGCACAATGCACAGCATAAGACTTTTAATGATCTTTTGTTATCTTCAAGCCTTTTATATGTACACTATGAAAATTGCATTAGCCTGTAAAGGTGGAATTATGCTAATGTAATTTAAAAATGGCTTGCCAAGCATATGGTGGTTAGTTTTATAATCTAGTATGTTCTGTTCTTGCCCTCACCCCTAAAATGCTGGAATATAGCTTGAAAACTACTGATGAGATTCTGTAGTTGTATAAGGTCAAAAGAAGCTGCTTATGATTTAAGATATACAATAACTTCTACTTTTCCTAGCTGTAGTCCGCAAATATGTTTTGATTCCACAGCTCATATAGCTGAGGGTTGGCACAGCATGGCTCTGGGTCTATTTAAAACTGACGAGGTAACAGTCAGTGTGGTGGCACCTGTGTGCCAGGATTCACGCGCTCCCAACACTCTGACAGTCTCTCTGTCTCAGGTGGTAGCCCTACCGTATGACAAACACAGGTTGGGGAAGGGCAGCTTAAACTGTGCCAGGCAACCAAAAGACAAGCGCCAATGAACAGAACGGCTCCTCCACTGACAGCTCTTAGGTATAGCTGCTTGTACGGTGTGTTTTATTTCTTGACCTTTTCTGCAAACAAACAAACACTGTGTGAATTATTCTTATCAAATCATCAAATATTTGCTAAAATATTTTCTTAATGTGTAGGTCAAAACAGAGCTGTATACAGTATGAACATGTTCCGAATGGGCTGTTTTAGTGTCTGTAGCTTTAAATGCAAAGGAGCTGCTGCTCCCCATACCCCTTTCTGGAAGTAGGCTGTGCCTTTCCTGCTGGTGCCATGGATACCCCGGCGACGATAATGAATGAGAACTTAAACAGTTAAAATATGATCAATAACATGGAGAACACACTAAGTCGATCATCTTACTGTATTGTGCATAACAAAGATTGAGTTATGAAATATGAAAAACAGCTATAGTTGTCAAAAATACCACTTTCGTTTCATAATCGTTTTTGAAAGAATGACCAGTTTTATTACACGGAAAATCGTCATTGCATGACCGCTCAAGTGGGACTGTGGAGGACGGCAATCAGTTTATATCGTAACCGAAACAGAGCTACAGCTTCATTGTTATGGAATAAGGTATTTAGGGACTAGTTGCTATGTTACACAAAGCACAATGTTTTCACAACAAGCGTTTTTCGCGCAACGTGCAAACAAGAAAATTCAGAAAGCCAAATTGCAAACATTAAAAAAGTTTAAAGTGCTAAACTTACAACTTGCAAATCTGAAGTTGGGTCACGGAGAGTTGGTATCGATCCATCCTTGATCCTTAGCTTTGAAGCAAATCCAGCCTTGTGTTGACCATCGTTGATGAAGCAGTCCGAGTTAGCACAAGCAGCTCTAGCAAGGAGATAATATTAAAATTATATTTTAATTATATAGTTTAAGCAGAAGTAATGTTTTATCACATAATACTACAGTACACTAGCTTATAGTCATTTGCTTAAAATAAAACTGCCTATTATATAATATTAAATAGAGAGCATAAGGCTTAAATGCAATACCTATACACACAGCCAAGTGTTAACAGGTAAACAAATGCACGTGACACCACGTGTGGTAAGTAAATTCAGAACTTACCTCAGTCTTGCATTGACGATGGAGGACACAAGATTGATTATGTAGAAATGAAGTGCTCTATGACCATCAACTTACTTTTTATAAGGATTTATTAACAAAGGAAAAAGTGTGGGATGCAGTTACCTCGGCTATTGGTGCAGATGGTAAGTTAACACATATATTTGGAAGTGGGTCTTTTTTGAGTGGAACTCTCAACACTTCAAAGCCATCTCCCCTAGATTCAGCAACCAGGGAGTACGGCCAGCCACGCAGCGTCTTGTACCCTACTCAGGGAACCAGGGTTACATACATAACCGAGACATTCCTTTTCATAGTTCACTTCAATACTGTGTCAGTAGCTAGCAAACCGAAAACAGTATACTATGACGCCATACTACCACTAGCTTCCAACTGTACCAGCCCGTGTGGCAACCATATAGCTGCTCACAAGCGGACTACACATACCAAATTAGAAGTCCAACTCTGTTCCAGCAGACAGAACATAGGAATCATGGAATCAATGATGTAGCGTACTAAAGTTAATGGTGTAGTGGACTAAAGCACTGAACTGGTAAGCGGAAGGTTGTTGGTTCAATCCCCACAGCTGCCACCACCATTGTGTCCTTGAGCAAGGCACTTTACTCCAGGTTGCTCCAGGGGGATTGTCCCTGTAATCAGGGCACTGTAAGTTGCTTTGGATAAAAGTGTCTGCCAAATGCATGAGTGTAAATTTAAAATCTGATAGTGTGTGTGTTGAGCATTTGAGTGTAACAAACTGTGAACTTGTTACATTGGTGTTTGGAGGGCAAACAGAAGAGAGGTGGAAGCATTTGAACAATCCAGCTGCATTTGTTGAGTGGGGGCTCATCCACTGCTTTACAATGAACATGTCAGGTGTGCTTAAGGTGGCCAGTAGACCACGGTTCTCTGAACAGTGCTGATCCAATCTTAAAGCATTTGCATGGACATGAAAGCACAAGGGAGAGAGTTCATGAGCCCCAATTTGTAGTAGGAGGCACAGAACCAGCATACATCACCTGTGTCTCATTTCCAAAGCACTGCCATGATCATAAATGAGAGCGAACAAACACTGCTTTTTTCTAATTATAAATGAACTATATGACCAAACATAAGAGCTACCGCATGTGCAATAGGGGGACAATATGTGGTGCTTATCAAAGTGTAACTTGTTCATCGCACAGCGCCATGCATGCCCTGTGAAACCCGGACAGGGGGCATAAGCAAGACATCAGCCATGATCTGTTAAATCTGTGACACAGATTTAAAGGAGTGAGGAGTGCAATGCCTATGCATCACCGAAGAGGAACAGAGAAAGCAATTAGCATCTCTTCTCCTGCAAAAATGGCTGTGCATCAATGAAGCAGTCCAGACGAGTTCCAAAGCCTCGCCGTCTCTGGATTGAATACGGGGAAAACAGCAGCGCCAATGAAGCACCCCGTGCGTTGGCTCTCCATCACTGTATTAGGAAATTTGCTCTTTTCAGGCCTCTTAGCTCCCCGGGTTGGGGCACCAGTCCACACAGGAGCACTTCCACCATGAGACAGTGCTCCCAAACAGAAGAGAGTCTGAGGGGCTGGGGCCAGGTCACTCATGTCGCAACCTCTTTCAGAAAGACACAATAGTAGAGAATAGGAAAAAAACGGGGTCTACCTTCTTCATCTTTCTTGCGACAAATCCTCCAATACAGTCTCTAAGAAAACTAATCCTTGCTTCAACATGAGTCGCTGGAACAACACAAAAGAGCCCATGATGCAGCTCTTTAGTAGATGTCTATAAAGCACCATGAGCCAATAAATTGGCATAATATAATAGGGCTTCAGACCATAGTGAACACCTGGAGGTGTTCCCATTGTGTCAGTTACTGACGCAGCATCGAAGAGAACTATTAAAGGGAACAGATTTTTTAATAACTAATTGTTATCACGCCTCCCCCTTGTTCCCCAGAATTACTTTTTTGAATGATGTCATTGTGCAAGCACTCTATTATGACATGCATCAAATATCGCTTGACATGCTTCACTGTTTCTTGATAATATCAGTGAAATAACTCAGCAGGTCTGTTGCAACATGCACAATTGGCTCAGATCCAGATAAAACATGTAGTGTAGCTAAATAAGAAAAGCAACTACAACACTGTAATGTTAGAGAAGCTTGAATTTGTACTTCAAAATATGCACTGAAAGCAGCAACAATAATTCATCACTCAATTCATTTCAGGAATCAATGACCACATTTACACTGTCAGCCTATTCTAAACCTTTTCACCAAAATCTGGCACAGATTGGATCTTGTTGCATGCAGCAAAACAAGTATACTGTAGGATTTATTTATTTCTTATTTAGGCCACATTCAACTGTGGTCTGAAATCTAATATGTATCTGATATCTAGTCATCTGACTTAGATCTAAAAATGCCTATCCCATTATCCTCTTAATTTAGGAATTTGTATGCAACTGTTAGGAGTGATATGAAATCATTAATGGGCACTTAAGATAAGTGAGTGCAGGGGAATTCCTATGTTTGACGGATAAGAGTGAGAGTGATTGATATTATATGTACTTATTTAGTCTAGTAGTTAATTCCATTAGTTAATTTTCAAATGCTAAAGTCCCTTGCATCTGCATGTCAAATTACCTTATATCCTTAATCATTGTCACAAAGCCAGTTAATTTAGTAATGAGCTTTATATGAGCTATATATATATATATATATATGAGTTATGAGCTATATATACAGTAATGTGCAAACGTTTTATGCATTTGTGAAAAATGTTGCATGGTGAGTTTTTTTTTAATTATTTTTTTAATAATGCCATAAATAGTTTTCATTTTTCAATTAATGTCATACAAAGTTCAGTAAACTTAAAAAAGCTAAATCAATATTTGGTGTGACCACCTTTGCCTTCAAAACAGCACCAATTCTCCTAGAAACACCTGGACACAATTTTTTTATTATTATTTTTATATTTTTTATTTTTGGCAGATAGGATGTTCCAAGCTTCTTTGAGAATTCTTGGAGAAATACAGTTCTTCTATCTGTTTAGGCTGTCTCAGTTGCTTCTGTCTTTTCATGTAATCCCAGATTGACTCTATGTTCAGTGAGGGGCTCTGTTGAAGGGCTCCCTGTTCTTCTATTCTATTCTACTCAATTCTATTTGCAAGAGACAAATGTTTTTGTGAAACATCTTATGTGCCTAAGACTTTTGCACAGTACTGTATATACATATAGCACTGGAGCAGCATGTTGTCCTGTAAAAGTTCAAGACTGTCCAGACAACTGTGCAATGGTTATGGCTCTCTCGTTTCATTAATTTCTCTTTTATTTTAATTGATCTTTATTTCCCCTGATTATGAGCATAATTAAACACCAGAAATGAATTCCTGGTCCGTACCATCTGCCTGGACTGCCAGGCTTCCAGAAGGGCATATGGATGCAAGGATGCTGGGCTTGTACTATTACCATCACCATCACCTGCTTTCCAAAGCATTCTCTTGACATGCACTTCACCTACAAGGTCATTTTTAGGACAGTATGAACTATGAATGGTAAATAAGCTAAAAAATACATTACAGTATTAAAACAAGTCAAATGATTTGGTGTGAAGACATAAGACATAAGACACTTTATTGTCACTGTATACAATACAACTAAACTTAGTGTGGCAACCCTCAGAAAGCAATAGCAGACATATTACACTTAAAGAATAAAGATAAATAGATTAATTAAGAAAGATAGAATAATTACAAATATATTGGCAGATAAAAAATATAATATTTAACTTGCTTTCTGGAGGTGGTGTTAAAATATTTAAAAGTATAATGAAAAGACAAATATATATGATTATATATATATATATATATATATATATATATATATATATATATATATATATATATATATATATCTGGCAGCCTGGCAGCAAATCTGTAATGTACATATTTTGCTCTTATGGAAAGAAATTGGTACTTTTATTTACCAAAGTGACATTCATCTGATCACAATGTATAGTCAGGACATTAATAATGTGAAAAATTACTATTACAATTTGAAAAAATGTTTCAGAACTTCTTAAACTACTTCAAAGAGTTTTCATCAAAAAATCCTCCACGTGCAGCAATGACAGCTTTGCAGATCCTCGGTATTCTAGCTGTCAGTCTGTTCAGATACTCAGTTGACATTTCACCCCACGCTTCCTGTTGCACTTGCCATAGATGTGGCTGTCTTGTCGGGCAGTTCTCACGCACCTTACAGTCTAGCTGATCCCAAAAAAGCTCAATGGGGTTAAGATCCGTAACACTCTTTCCCAATTATCTTCTGTCCAATATCTGTGTTTCTTTGCCCACTCTAACATTTCTTTTTGTTTTTCTGTTTCAAAAGTGGCTTTTTCTTTGCAATGTTTCCCATAAGGCCTGCACCCCTGAGTCTTCTGTCCTTTGTCTTTGAAGACTTTAGTGTACACCTTTGTATGAATTCTTCAGTTTTTTGGCAATTTCAAGCATTGTATAGACTTCATTCCTCAAAACAATGATTGACTGACGAGTTTCTAGAGAAAGCTGTTTCTTTTTTGCCATTTTTGACCTAATATTGACCTTAAGACATGCCAGTCTATTGCATACTGTGGCAACTCAACAACAAACACAAAGACAATGTTAAGCTTCATTTAACGAACCAAATAGCTTTCAGCTATATTTGATATAATGGCAAGTGATTTTCTAGTACCAAATTAGCAATTTAGCATGATTACTCAAGGATGAGGTGTTGGAGTGACGGCTGCTGGAAATGGGGCCTGTGTAGATTTGATCAAAAATTCCTTTCTTCAATCAGTGATGGTGCTGTTTTTCACATCAGTAACGGGACAGTGGCAGCTAAAGCTCTGGGGAAGAAGCTGCACTTTAGTCTGTTTGTATGGGACTTGATGGCTCTTTACCTCTTCCCTGACAGTAGAGGGACAAACATCTTGTGTCCTGGGTGGGTGGGATCCTTAATGCTGTTGCTAGCCTTTTTGTGTAGTCGACCAGCGTACACAGTGTCCAGGTTTGGGAGCTCAGAGCCTATGATCTGCTGTGCTATTTTAACTATGCTCAACAAGTCTTTGCAGTTTTCCCCAGTGCAGCTGGCATACCACACTGTGGTACAGTGGGTGAGGATGCTCTCTATGGTGCTCCGGTAAAAGTTCACCATGAGCTGTGTGGGTAGTCTGGCCTGCTTGAGTTCAGGGCCAGGTTGTTGTCTGTACACCATTCAACAAGATGTTGGACCTCCTTACTGTAGGCTGTTTCCTAATTTCCTGATATGAGACCCACAATGGTGGTGTCATCAGCAAACTTTATTATAGTGTTGGAGTGGTGAATTGGGATGCAGTCATGAGTGAAAATGGTGAATAGGGTTGGACTGAGCACACAGCCCTGCGATGCACCTGTGTTCAGGGTGAGGGTGGAGGAGGTGTGATTACCTATTCTGACATGTTGTGGTCTGTTGGTGAGAAAGTCCATAATCCATGAGCAGGGTGAAGTGGTTAGGCCCAGGTTGCCCAGTTTCTGTTTGAATTTGTGCGGAAAAATGGTGCTGAAGGCGGAACTGAAATCAATGAATAGCATCCTAACATAGGTGTTTGGCTGCTCCAAATAAGCCAAGGCTGTGTGAAGTGCAAGTAAGACAGCATCATCAGTAGATCTGTTTGCTCGGTAAGCAAACTGGTGGCTGTCTAGATCCTTGGGGATGATGGTCTTGATGTGCGATAGTATGAGTCCCTCAAAGCACTTCATAATGACAGGGGTTAAAGCAACTGGGCTGTAGTAATTGAGGCATTTCACTGCAGAGTTTTTGGGCACAGGGATGATTGTAGAAGTTTTAAGACAGGTGGGGACGGTGGCGAGTTGTAGTGAAAGGTTGAAAATGCTAGTAAACACCCCCACTAGCTGGTCAGCACATGCCCTCATTGTGCGGCCTCAGAGTATAAGTAATGAAGAACACTGCAAAAAATAATTTTCTTAATCAGTATTTTTCTTAATCTTCCTTAATTTTTCTAAATTTTCATATTGTTTTTTCTAATAAAAATATGCAAACATTCTTAAAATAAGAAAAAAAAAATTACTAGATAAAAAAAACAAAAAAAACATTAAGATTCATTTGTGTGATATACTTGAATTAAGTTACATTTCCTACCTTATTGGCATTTTTTGTTTTTGTTTTTGTTTTGTTTTTTGTTTGTTTTTTTGTTTAAAGAATAGACCTTACTAAATTTAGCTAGATTTATGCTTAAAACAAGAAAAAATAAACAATTTTCCAGTCGGATAAGTAATTACACCACACACCTTGAACAGGCACCAATAAGAAGGTAACCAGGCCTTGACAGTAGCAGAGACATAGCATGTTCACCTATTTGTTGAGATGACTTTGAGACCTGTGAAAGTAATTAGGAAATGTGAGTAGGTCTAATTATAGACATCCCTTGCCACTCGGGATGTCTGTTCATAAAATTTTCTCATTAAAGTGTCAGATTATGTTCTCTAATGCCAAGCTATGCCTTTGCCAAATTCTCTGCTTTTGTGTTTCTTCTAAGTGGTGGCTCATTTGATTAGCTAGGATTTTTTTAATGAGCCAGCAATATGACGTTAAGCCTATTCAAAGCTAAAAAGGAGAAATCTCCCATTAGAATGGAGAAACAGTGCAATCAACTTTTGACCTCCACAAATGGAATAAGTTGAGTTAGTCATTCGAGTAGCTGAGACTTGGACTAGGTAAGTCTCATTGAAGTCCCCACTTACTCAAGCTAACATTACAACCATATGGCCACTGCCAAGACTGAGTGCTTAGTACAATTTCACAGGAAAGCACTATCAAAGCGTAGTGCTTTTCTTTCTCAAAGCAAGGATGTAACCACATTTTCAAGATTGGAGGGACCAAATGTAAAAGTTTAAAGCTGTTTAAAGTGTGTATGTTTTTTTTTTCCCATGTTAAAATACTTTCTCCTATCCCAGCTTGATATGCAGAGACAGCTATAAGTAAGCCATTTGTAGGTTAATTCCCCAAAAAGTAGAAACACTGTGACTCTGTGGCGCTATCAAAATAATGATCTGTTTATTTGAGCACCTAGGCAAACCTGGTAAAGCAACATTGACTCAACCAATAGCCTGAGTTTGGGTGGTACTATCTATTTTGCTGACCAATGCCAAGCAGTATTTATTGTTTAAATTATTATTATTATTTTTTTTCCAGAACGTTTGGTAACGGTAGCGACACAGAAGTTACACACTTCAGTGCCCTGTCTCAAAGCTTTGGCCACAAAAAGAATATTAATAAATAATGCTGAAGTTAATAATGAAAACTCGTGCAACATTCGAGA
The DNA here is from genome assembly GCF_019703515.2 of Myxocyprinus asiaticus. Lineage (NCBI taxonomy): Eukaryota > Metazoa > Chordata > Actinopteri > Cypriniformes > Catostomidae > Myxocyprinus > Myxocyprinus asiaticus. Next base: position 39,764,106 of record NC_059364.1, on the reverse strand, counting down.
TAAAACCTGAAAATTGGAGCCATTAAAACATCCATTTTACATTTTGATTTTGTGGATTTATAGCCCCACATTAAATTTATTTTCTAATATATTATATATCTTGATTTTTATTGTTCTTGCTCAATACACCTCAAATCAAGTTATGAACTTGATCAATCGCCACTTCAATGCTGTGACTGTTTTATGATTGGGCAAGGGCAGGGATTTTACTGTCATGATAACCTTTGATGAAAATGGCCTTGCTTGAGAACTGGAGCAGGAATAGGGAGTAGAAGTTGGAGAGTTTAACCAACTCTTTCCTCTCTGCTGCATCTGCCAGTTCTGCGGCTCATAAATGAGAACCGACACGGACTAATTTCTTCCGGTAGTATCTCAAACACTTCCTTTACCAATCGCATCTGGAGAGAAGCGCATAAAGCTGGGCTTAGACAGACGGAAAGCTGGAAGAGAAGCAGAGGAAAAACAAGGAGAGGGTGATGGATGGTGCGAGAGACTGGCACAAGACTCTCTGAGATTCCCCCACACTCATACCATCTGTATTGAGTAGACACATTCCTGATCCTCAGATGCACTTTTGCAAATGTGCATCTTATTTAAAAACAAACAGTTTATCCAGGCCTTATCCGTGCTGATATTGCATTGTGCCATGCGTACAGTATTTAAGTTACTGCTATTCCTCTCAGTGCAAGCATGCCTCCTTTCAAATAAAATTAGGCTTATTATCAATTGCACTTGAATCACAAAAGACGGCACTATTTGCCCCGCGCAATTAATATGACATCATTACTGCCCGCAGAAACAGGTGGCAAACAGAACTTTGTAAAAGAGTTTGTGTAAGTTTTCTAGTGATCATGGCAGCAGTTATTTAACAAATGATGGTAAAAAGCAAAAAATCTGATATATCTAGATGCACTGTGTAGTCTGGGGGAACTTTCGGCACGGATCACAGTGATGGAGCAATGTTGTACCTTTCCAGAAAGAGTGACAGATTGCAGTAGTTTGCTGCATCCTCAAATGGCGCATTTTCGCTGTTACTTGATTTGCATAATTCCTTTAGTGAAACAATGCAGACAGCATGCACAAACAAACAAAACTCTCAGTAAGAAAGATATGGGGTCAAAAATCTGATGGGCCATACAATAAAGCACCTAACTGATCAGCAAATAACAGAATCAGTGTAATCTTTGGGGTATTTTGGAGTGTTTTCTATTTCAGAAGTCTGAGGTTCGAATTCACTAGACAGTTGCACTACTTTTGAGTGTTGTATTTCAATCCAGACTGGAGAAAGCTCTGATAAAGCATTTGATGGACATAAATACATAATATTTATTTTAATATATCTTGATTTTTATTGTTCTCGCTCAATACGCCTCAAATCGAGTTATGAACTTGATCAATCGCCACTTCAATGCTGTGACTGTTTTATGATTGGGCAAGGGCAGGGATTTTACTGACCCAATAATCCTTGATGAAAATAGCCATGCTTGAGAACTGGAGCATTAATAGGGAGTAGAAGTTGGAGAGTTCAACCAATTCTTTCCTCTCTGCTGCATCTGCCAGTTCTGCGGCTCATAAATGAGAACCGACATGGACTAATTTCTTCCGGTGGTATCTCAAACACTTCCTTTACCAATCGCATCTGGAGAGAAGCGCATAAAGCTGGGCTTAGTCAGATGGAAAGTTGGAAGAGAAGCAGAGGAAAAACAAGGAGAGGGTGATGGATGGTGCGAGAGATTGGCGCAAGGCTCTCTGAGATCCCCCCACACTCATACCATCTGTATTGGTTAGACACATTCCTGATCCTCTGAAAGAGGTGAGGAGCAATTTCCTGGCATGCACACTGAGCAGATAGGAGACAAACTCCTTGGGGACATAACATTTTGCAAACATGCATCTTATTCAATAACAAACAGCAATCCAGTTTATCCAGGCCTTACCCGCGCTGATATTGCATTGCGCCATCAGAATCAGAATGAGCTTTATTGCCAAGTATGCTTACACATACAAGGAATTTGTCTTGGTGACAGTAGCTTCTAGAGCACAAACAATACAGCAACAAAACAGAGATAATAATAATAAAAAAAAATTGAATAAAACTTGAATAGAAAATATACGTAAGTATATATAGAAATACACAATAAGACATATACATACATACAGTGGTGTGAAAAAGTGTTTGCCCCCTTCCTGATTTCTTATTTTTTGCATGTTTGTCACACTTAAATGTTTCAGATCATCAAACAAGTTTAAATATTAGTCAGAGATAACACAAGTAAACACAAAATGCAGTTTTTAAATGAAGGTTGTTATTATTAAGGGAAAACAAAATCCAAACCTACATGGCCCTGTGTGAAAAAGTGATTGCCCCCTAAACCTATTAACTGGTTGGGCCACCCTTAGCAGCAACAACTGCAATCAAGCGTTTGCGATAACTTGCAATGAGTCTTTTACAGTGCTGTGGAGGAATTTTGGCCCACTCATCTTTGCAGAATTGTTGTAATTCAGCCACATTGGAGGGTTTTCGAGCATGAACTGCCTTTTTAAGGTCATGCCACAGCATCTCAATAGGATTCAGGTCAGGACTTTGACTAGGCCACTCCAAAGTCTTCATTTTGTTTTTCTTCAGCCATTCAGAGGTGGACTTGCTGGTGTGTTTTGGATCATTGTCCTGCTGCAGAACCCAAGTTCGCTTCAGCTTGAGGTCATGAACAGATGGCCGGACATTCTCCTTCAGGATTTTTTGGTAGACAGCAGAATTCATGGTTCCATTTATCACAGCAAGTCTTACAGGTCCTGAAGCAGCAAAACAGCCCCAGACCATCACACTACCACCACCATATTTTACTGTTGGTATGATGTTCTTTTTCTGAAATGCGGTGTTACTTTTACGCCAGATGTAATGGGACACACACCTTCCAAAAAGTTCAACTTTTGTCTTGTCAGTCCACAGAGTATTTTCCCAAAAGTCTTGGGGATCATCAAGATGTTTTCTGGCAAAAATGAGATGAGCCTTAATGTTCTTTTTGCTCAGCAGTGGTTTTCGTCTTGGAAATCTGCCATGCAGGCCATTTTTGCCCAGTCTCTTTCTTATGGTGGAGTCATGAACACTGACCTTAACTGAGGCAAGTGAGGCCTGCAGTTCTTTGGATGTTGTTGTGGGGTCTTTTGTGACCTCTTGGATGAGTCGTCGCTGTGCTCTTGGGGTAATTTTGGTCGGCCGGCCACTCCTGGGAAGGTTCACCACTGTTCCATGTTTTCGCCATTTGTGGATAATGGCTCTCACTGTGGTTCTCTGGAGTCCCAAAGCTTTAGAAATGGCTTTATAACCTTTTCCAGACTGATAAATCTCAATTACTTTCTTTCTCATTTGTTCCTGAATTTCTTTGGATCTCGGCATGATGTCTAGCTTTTGAAGATCTTTTGGTCTACTTCACTTTGTCAGGCAGGTCCTATTTAAGTGATTTCTTGATTGAGAACAGGTGTGGCAGTAATCAGGCCTGGGTGTGGCTAGAGAAATTGAACTCAGGTGTGATAAACCACAGTTAAGTTATGTTTTAACAGGTGGGGCAAACATTTTTTCACACAGGGCCATGTAGGTTTGGATTTTGTTTTCCCTTTATAATAACAACCTTCATTTAAAAACTGCATTTTGTGTTTACTTGTGTTATCTTTGACTAATATTTAAACTTGTTTGATGATCTGAAACATTTTAGTGTGACAAACATGCAAAAAAATAAGAAATCAGGATGGGGGCAAACACTTTTTCACACCACTGTATATATATATATATATATATATATATATATATATATATATATATATATATATATATATATATATATATATATATATATACGTATGTACAAAAACAAATACAAATATGTTATATACAGATGCAAGGGAATGTATGGCAGAAGAGGTAGGGTATGTTGGATAAATATAATTAGACTAAGCTGTGTATTGCACATAATTATTGCTCAATGGGGCAGTTTTAACTGTTCATGAGATGGATAGCCTGAGGGGAAAGTACCAGTGCTGATCGTTCATGTGCTGGAAGTGAATTTCCCCTGTTTCACTAGCTGCTGCCTGTCCATCAGAAAACTGGTGATCCACTGGCAGATAGATGTGGGAACAGAGAGCTGGTGTAATTTAGTCCAGAGAATAGCTGGGATGATGGTGTTGAAAGCCGAACTGAAGTCCACAAAAGGGATCCTTGCATATGTCCCTGGTCTGTCCAGATGTTGCAGGATATGATGCAATCCCATGTTGACTGCATCATCCATAGACCTGTTTGCTCGATAAGAAAATTTAAGGGGATCTAGAAAGGGTCCAGTGATGTCCTTTAGATGGGCCAACACCAGTCTATCAAATGACTTCATAAGCACAGACATCAGAGTGATGGGTCTGTAGTCATTAAGTCCTGTGATTTTGGGTTTCTTTGGGACAGGAATGATGGTGGAGAGTTTGAAGCAGTAGGGAACTTCACAAAGCTCCAGTGATCTGTTGAAGATCTGTGTGAAGATGGGGGCCAGCTGGTTAGCACAGGATTTTAGACAAGTGGGTGAAACACCATCTGAGCCCTGTGCTTTCCTTGTCTTTTGTTTCCAGAAAACACAGCACACCCCCTCTTCACAGATCTTAAGTGCAGATTGAGTAGCAGGAGGGGGGTTGCAGGAGGTTGACGTTTGAGTGAAGTGAAGGTCAGAGTGAGTGTGGGGTGTGAGACTGGGCCTTTAAAATCTACAGTAAAACACATTCAAGTTTTCAGCCAGTTGTTGGTTCCCTACAGTGTTGGGGGATGGTGTCTTGAAGTTAGTAAAATCTTTCAGGCCTCTCCACACTGATGCAGGGTCGTTAGCTGAAAACTTGTTTTTCAGATTATCAGAATAGCTTCTTTTAGCCACTCTAATTTCCTTATTCGGTGTGTTCATGGCCTGATTGTACAAGATTTTTATCCCCACTTCTGTAAGCATCCTCTTTGGCCTGATGAAGCTGTCTGAGTTTTGCTGTAAACCATGGTTTGTCATTGTTGTATGATAAATAAATCCTAGTAGGAATGCCCATATATCTTCACAGAAATTGATGTATGATGTCACAGTATCTGTGAGCTCGTCCAGATTGGTGTCTGCAGCCTCAAATACACTTCAATTAGTGCAGTCAAAGCAGGATTGTAGTTCCAGCTCTGCTTCATTGGTCCATCTCTTTACAGTCTTTACTACAGGTTTAGCTGATTTTAGTTTTTAGGCTGGAAGAAGATGAACCAGACAGTGATCAGAGAGTCCCAAAGCTGCTCTAGGGACAGAGCGATATGCATCCTTTATTGTTGTGTAGCAGTGATCCAGTATATTTCTGTCTCTGGTGGGGCATGTAATGTTCTGTCTGTAATTTGACAGTTCACGGTGAGGTTGGCTTTGTTAAAATCGCTTAGAATAAAAATAACTGAATCCGGGTATTGTTGCTCCATGTCTGTGATCTGATCAGCCAGCTGCTGCAGCGCTGCATTCATGCACACATGTGGAGGAATATAAACAGTCACCAGAATAAACAAGGAAAACTCCCGCGGTGAGTAGAAAAATAAAAAGCGCTTCCAAATTAGGACAGCACATCTTCTTTAACATTGTTACATCTGTACACTAACTTTCATTGATGTAAATACATGTTCCACCGCATCTCATTTTCCCTGTTAACTCCACAATGCAATGTGCTCAGAACAGCTGAAAGCCTGGCAGATGTAATGCGCTGTCCGGAATGGCTTCACTCCAGGTTTCTGTGAAGCACAAGGCAGCAGAGTTTGAAAAGCCCTTGTTTGTATGGGTGAGGAGATGTAGTTCATTCTTTTTGTTAGGGAGAGAGCAGAGATTCGCTAGATGAATACTCGGCAGCACTGTTCGAAAGCTTCCCTTGCCCTTAAACAACACAGCTGTGCCTCCGACTAAAATGTCCAGCAAAATGTCAGAATAGTCCAAAACTGGGAAAAGATTGTCTGGTATGTGCTGCCGAATGTTCAGTAGTTTGTCCCTGGTAAAACTGATTGGAAAAAATTACTAAACACAGGACAAACAAACAAAAACAACAAAACAATTGGAGAGCTCCACACCGAGGCTGCCATCTGTGGCACCATCTTGCAGAATCCATGCGTACAGTATTTTATTTTTTATTTTTTTATTTTTTTTATCCCCTTTTCTCCCAATTTGGAATGCCCAATTCCCACTACTTAGTAGGTCCATGTGGTGGCGCGGTTACTCACCTCAATCCGGGTGGTGGATGCCTCCGTGTCTGAGACCGTCAATCTGCGCATCTTATCACGTGGCTTGTCATGCATGACACCGTGGAGACCCCGCATGTGGAGGCTCATGCTACTCTCCGCGATCCATGCACAACTTACCACATGCCTCATTGAGAGCGAGAGCCACAATCGTGACCACAAGGAGGTTACCCCATGTGACTCTACCCTCAATAGCAACCAGGCCAATTTGGTTGCTTAGGAGACCTGGCTGGAGTCACTCAGCACACCCTGGATTCGAACTCGTGACTCCAGGGGTGGTAGTCAGCGTCAATACTCGCTGAGCTTCCCAGGCCCCCATGCATACAGTATTTAAGTTATTGCAGTTCCTTTCAGTGCAAACATGCCTCCTTTCAAAGAAAATTTTGATTATTATCAATTGCACCTTAATCAAAAATGACAGCACTATTTTCCCCTTGCAATTAATGACATCATTACTGCCCGCAGAACAGAACTGGCAAACAGAACTTTGTTAAAAGAGTTTGTGTACATTTTCTAGTGATCATGGCAGCAGTAATTTAACAAATGATGGTAAAAAGCAAAGAAAATCTGACATATCTAGATGCACTGTGCAGTTGGAGGCACTTTCGGAACGGATCACAGTGATGGAGCAATGCTGTACCGTTCCAATAAAGTGTGACAGATGTGCATCCTCGAAACCATGCACTAAGAAACAGCCTGCCAGATGGGCAGTTGTGCTGTTCAAATTGTATACAGAACCAGTTTTTTAGGGAGGCACATTTTCGCTGTTACTTGATTTGCATAATTCCTTTAGTGAATCAATGCAGACAGCATGCTCAAACAAACAAAACTGTCAGTAGGCAAAAACAATTCTCAGTGAATTCCCCTCACAGAGACATAATTTGAACTTCATCATACACAGCTATTACTGTAACATCAAAACTCCTTGCTGTATACTGTTGAACAAAACAATCACACATTACTTTAATTAAGGACACTGGGAAAGGAAGACCACAAGCCAACTCAGTCAGAGGTTCACAGTAAACCGATTGAAATGGTTTTCTGACTGCTAGAAGTCTGACATTCTCCAGACCTTTGACTTCCTTCATCACATAATTAGGAAAATTGCTTTTTGCAGACCAGGATTAGTAATGGTTCTGTTTTTCCCGTCCTTTGACAAGAGCAAACTGCAATAAGATGTTACCTCTGCACTTACCATCACTAACTCCAAACCATCAACAAATCCAGCCCGACGCGGTACTTACATATAATGGTCTGAATGAGCTCAGCCATTGTCTGCAAGTCTTTGATCAGGGAATGATCCTTGTGGTGAGTTCCAAGATTTGGGCAACTGTAGACACACTTGTGGAGATGGTGATGTGGCCCATTTGAAAATAACCCATCCAACTTTCATCTAACAAGCCTGACACCCACTAAAGCCAACCCCCCAACCCTGTTCATCTAACAGCTTCCCCCTTACAAAATTAAATTGGAAGCAGATGGAATGGACCCGCAATGCTTGTCCTGTCAGATTGTCATGCCACATTTCGAGTGATTTCACTGTGGTTCTGGACGAGAGGGGGAAATAGGGAGATTGGCAAGGGAGGTTGAGGAGAGAAATGTGGAAGCCACTTCTGCCAAGGCATCAGTCACTATGATCACACAGCTGGCACTGGTCTACAGAGAGTGCACATACCACCTTATGGAAGAAGAAGCCAGCATTCCACCATCAGTATGGAAGATTATTTGTCATTTCCATCCTCCTACTTCAAAACTTCCAGTCGGTTTGAATCTCTGTTTAGTTTTGTGGATGCACCCTTGAGGTTTCTGCCATTGCATTGGAGACTACTGGTGCAAACTGCCCAAAACTGAGAATAATTGGGCATTTTGACAAGTCTCAGAATGATCTCTGGAGATATCATGATTTCCATATTATCCTTCGCACTGTCTGAACTGTCACTGTCAGATCTGATTTTGTAAAAGCTTTCTAGAAACAGCAGTCCCAGAGCGTTGAGTCTCATCTGCCATTATGCTTACCTATCCCTGCATGCCCACCATCTACTCTGATCTCTGATGTGTCACGGCTGCATGCTTTCAGAGGTTCAATCCCAAACAAGGTCAGCAGGGTCACAGAGAGAGGAGGTCTAGAATGTACAGGCTGATGTGATGTGTGCTTTTCCATGACTGTATAGTTGACAGGTGGAGATCTAAAGGTGGAGTGAGAGAGACCAGTACACCACCAGTAACCTCCTTTAGACCTGACACCTGCCCCAGCCTTCCCAAAAGGCTACATAGGGGTCACGATAGCTGAACCGAGGAGATGATGATGGCTAACATCTGCATGGATTTATGCATCTAGTGCAACTTTGACAATCAAAACTGCTTAAAGGAATAGCTGATTGTCATTATTTACTCAACATTACAATGTCATTGACACCAAACTCCATTTGTTCTTGCATGTCATGTGACTGATCACAATGCATTTCAAAATAAAAATGAGATTTGAGAGCTACACAAGATTTTATGGTGCATTTTTGTCCTTTTGGAGCTTGGCAGTATAAATCACCATCCACTTTCGAGGCATGTAAAACAGAAACTCCGATATTGTTTCTAAAGGCCTATTCACATCCGGCCTGAATTTCCATTGTGAATGTTCATTGCAAACTAGCTTTTGAATAGGAACAATAAATTCCTATGACGCTCTTCACACCGGGTCCAACAAATCGTTCACCGACAACCCAAAGGTTTTTTTTATTTGTTTTATCAAGAGCAGTCCAATTTTTTTTTTTTTTTCGGACTTCAAAGAAAACTGACCTACCAGTGAGAGAAGTGCTTTTAGTCACGTGTCCCAAGCTGCTGCATCTACAAAATCCAGCGTGTCGGCTGCACCAACGCACCAAAAGTTACTAAGCAAACCAATATAAAACATCTGAAGAAGAACGACTAGGAACCGGTTTTGAAGATGGATTTGGAGTTGCTCTTGTCTTTGGTATTTGAGCACAAGGAATTTTTTCACAAATGCCACAGCGAAAACAAAAATGTGGAGAGGAAGGAGTTATTATGGAAAGAAATTGCAGAAAAAACGGTGAGTTTTTATGACGTACTTTATTTAGTAGTCTTGCGATTCTGAAAGTGTTAGCAGGCTTTATTAATGTTTATATTAACGTTTCATTAACTTTTGTGTGTTGTGCAGTGGTGTACTTGAATACCTAGTGTACTGGAATAAAACTGCTTTTAAGCACCACTTTTTGTTCAGGAGGGAATCTGCTTTTCATATAGTCAAAAACTGTCAAGGACTTGGTGTGAATAGATCATTTGTCGGTGGTTCGTCTCTCAATTCTTATCGGATTTTGTGTGAATAGGCCTTAAGATTTATTTTTGTGTTTAAAATAGTAATAATAATAATAATAATAATAATAATATGGGTTTGGACAACATTATTGTGAATGATCTTTATCACTAAATTTAGAAATAAAATTCTGAATGGGAAACTGACTAACTGAATGACAACCAGTTGGATTTCCATGGAATTAACTGGAAAATTGGAAACTCAGTAATAAAGGAAAGAAGAAACAGATATTGTAAATTATATTTTCTAAAAGAATAGAACAGGAAAACACTGTCCACCATAGAAAATAAAGCTAGAAATGTCCTGTAAACAAGCAGCAAGTGTGATAACATCTCTTCCTTCAATGTTAACAGGTAATGTGTCCCCTGACATTCTAGGGCTTGGTCTTGAGTGCTTTCACCTAATGATGAAGGTCTCATGCTATGCCAAAGAACCATACTGGAAGTTTGATTTCAGTCTGTAATGTTATTTCTTTGGGTGCCATTAACCCCCTAATAATTGGCAGAATCATTAACATATCATTAACACATAAGCTTGGACTTACATTTGAAGCATTTAATGAGGTTATCATTCAACATTAATAGATTTGTTATCATTAGTAATGACTTTGGTATGATTTGCCATTCCCTTAGGTCGAAGTGGTGCGAAAGTCACTTTGCATAATGTAGGTATCAGACTGAGTCGATGTGAACAAGAGGTCCTCTGGCTGTCCCTGTGCAGATAATGAATGGTTTCCTACCAGGGAGCAAGCTTGGGCTTGGAAATGGGGCCAAGAGCTAGTGATGGCACACACATCACTGCAGATCCAGGGATCCGACGGCCTTGCTACATCCTCACAAAACACCTGTCTATCCGCAGCAGGGCCAGCAAACCCCCACTCATGCCTTAGTCCTTCAACCACATCCATCAGGCCTCTGTTGAAGATTCGGCCATGGGCCAAAGCTGCTGGCTGGCCCGTTGCTCTGCTTTCCCGGCCCTTTGTACTGTTGCTCTCCACGCCAGAGCTTTTAATGGCACTTAAGGGCAACTCAGAAAGATATGGGGCCGAAAATCTGATGGGCCATAAAATAAAGCACCTAACTGAGCAGCAAAAAACAGAATCAATGTAATTTTTGGGGTATTTTGGAGTGTTTTCCATTTCAGAAGTCTGAGGGGCAAATTCATTAAACAGTTGCGCAACTTTTGAGTGTTGTATTTCAGTCCAGAAACCTGCGTCATAGGACGCCTACACACTAGAGAAAGCTCTGATGAAGCGTTTGATGGACATGAATACATAATATTTATTTTGAGGGTGTGGAAAGAGCCATGTCAGTTTGAAATCAAACAGGAAAACACTGAATAGGATCTTTTAAAACACAACTGAATCTGCCTCTCAGGCATTCTCATTTGGTCAATGGATGGCTACTTCTGAGTGTGTTGAAGTTAAAGCAGCATAAGCTGAAATGGTCTTAACTTTTGGATACATGATAAGCATCATTTTCGCAAACTCTTGCATTTTCTTTCTACATCTGGGTACCATCACCAATGAAATCCATGGTTTCACACCATTCATTCTGTACAGTCCCAGTAAAGTAAACCATAACATGGTAGTCTCTTGCATCCTCCACAACCGGACTGCCAGAAGTAGAATTGTGTCATGCAAAATAGCTTTCAGCGCAAATATTTTTTGCTGTTACCTGATTCGCTTTGTTGAATCAGTGCTAAAACAACACAACAACATGTGCAAATAACTGATCAGTGGGTCCAATAAATTCTTAGCGAATTCACTCCTAAAAGTGTTTCAAGATTACAACACAGGGAAAAATGCTATGCCCCTTCATTGAAATGAAGGACTTAATTCCAGCATGTATTACATGCTGACACCCACTCTACTCCCATGTTCAGGTTGGATGCATCTAAACCACTATAAACCAAGAGAGGCTTAAAGCAAATTCTTTACAGAGGTAATTTCCCAACAATGGTATAAAAAAACCAAGCATGATTAGCCTAACCCCTGGATTAGGGCACCCAATTAATCCCAGAAAATGTCGGCCTTCTCATTCAAGTGGATGATGATTGATTGAAAAGAAGGATTTGTTGTGCCATGGCTGGAATTGGTTTGTGTTTCAGTGTCAAAGGCAGAGCAATCCTTTGATTAGGGTCTGAGAAGACCTCATGGATCACGCATGAATGCACAGAGACATTTCTGGAAGCCAGGCCCTGTCATTTTTCTTTCCCCTCTGATGTGAAAAACAGGTAGGTGTTTTTTTTCCCCCTCGCTTCCCCCAGTCTTTGACGGCACGGTGATGGATTATATCGCAGTGCTTAGAAACACATTGTTTTCTTTAGCACAGCAGGGTATTCTATTTGATGGGTCTCCCCGTGAAATATTATGCATATCTATCATTGGCTAGATGCCACTGCTATGCATTTCCAAAAGGGAGCATTTGTAGGAGATTGCAGATTTGCTTTGCTCTCAGCAGTGCACAAATGAATACAAGGTGAAACCTGGGCTGCTGATGTTAAATGGCGCTAGCGGTGGGATGAGCGATCGGAAAGTTCATACTTGCAGGGATGCTGGAGGAAGAGAGGAGCTCAGGCCATTTGCCATATTTGCTGTACAGGCCACACACACTTCAGGACTTGAGATTCATATTCACTGACAAAAACAGTTACAGGTCACAACATCCAAGCCTGTGCTGAGAACACATAACCAACACATTCTTTATGTAAATGCATTGCATCATCTGGAAGAGACATGTCTGCCATTGATACTGTGGTGGTTGCCATTCCAACAGAGGTTTTTTTTTTACATTTGACATGATGTGACTTACATGTTATGCACATGTAAATATTTAGATATATAGAGCAGAGAACAGCAAATTAGCAATGTGTTAATCAGAAGTTAATCATCAACACTCACTGAGCACTTTATTAGGAACACCTGTACACGTACTTATTTGATTATCTAATCAGTCAATTGTGTAGCAGCAGTGCAATGCATAAAATCATGCATATACAGGTCAGGAGCTTCAGTTAATGTTCACATCAACTATCAGAATGGGGAAAATCTCAGTGATTTTGAATGTGGCATGATTGTAGGTGCCAGACAGGCTGGTTTGAGTATTTCTGTAACTGCTGATCTCCTGGGATTTCCATGCACAACAGTCTCAGGATGGTAGCAAAAACAAAAAACATCCAGTGAGCATCAGTTTTGCGGATGGAAACATCTTGTTGATGAAAGAGGTCAATGGAGAATGGCCAGACTGGTTTGAGCTGACAGAAAGGCTACGGTATCTCAGATAACCACTCTGTACAATTCTAGTGACCAGAATAGCATCTCATTGTGCACAACATGTCGAACCTTGAGGCGAATGGCTTACAACAGCAGAAGACCACGTCAGGCACTTTATTAGGACCATAGTGTTCCTAATAAAGTGCTAAGTATGCATATATCACTCAATTAATATAATTATAAACAGAACAGATTTTTCTTAACACAGAACAGTTAAAAGTGTGTAATTTCTGTGCTAATAGAGTAACCAAACATAATTGCAAAAATAATGACTGTTTTGCATTTGGTTTCCAAAAAATGTCCCCCATTTGCCATTGGTCAGGCAAACACACAGTCCCACCTCATTGGTTAATCCAATGTTGGTTAATGGGCTGTGGTGATGTGTTTTGTTTTATTTATTCATTTTTTTATTTTTTTTATTTAATGTACATTTATAACATTATACTTTGTATTATAATATCCTGGCAGTTAATGGCATTGTTACAATGGGGTTTCAAATACAGCCACTGAGGGAGTGACAGGAAGTTTGCCATCATCCACCGCTCTCTATTTTTTTCCTGTTATGGCAAGTCATGGAAACGTAATAGTGGATTTTCTTTTTCTTTAGACATGGAGCAAATGGTAAGGCAAAAATAATATTTGATTTGGTCTCCCATTCACCACTATAGGAGTTTACCCTGCAGTAGTTTACCTCTACATTCCAAACCTGAAAATGTGAAAGGGTCCATTGTTTATCCGTATGCGCAAAATTTTGTTTGTTTGTTTGCAACAAAAACAAGATATTCCCAGATTGTCATGACAACAGCAAAGTTTAAGGCACACTTGATGCAGCATTTATTTTACACATTATTTTTTGTTTGTGTTTTGCTCAAATTTAAAGCAAATTTAATCTGTTTTACAAAAAAAGTCAGATGTTTTTTTATTATTGTGATTCTGCTCTAGGCAAAGCAGCAGTCTTGAGGAGATATTGATTTGTTATGTCTTACTCTTATGGCTTCCAAATCTTTTTTAAAACAAAGCATGCGAGCCACTTTGAAGGAACTTCTCCAATAAAGTAGTGCTCATGGACACGCAACAGACGTTGGGATTTCCACAAAATAATTATTTACATTTTGGGTTGTTTCTCTCCAAAACCCATTGTATTCCTTCAGAAGACCTTCAGACGATGACGCACAAGCCGCATGGACTACTTTTATGATACTTGTGGGTCCTTTTTTAAGCTTTAAAGTGAGGCACTGCCATTGATTGAAAAGATGGCCTCTGATGTACATGATTTAATTTTTTGGGTGATCTGTTTTTCTTGAAGTTGGTAGATTTTAATCCAGGCAAAAGGGGGCTATTTTGAAGGAGCTTCAATATAAGATAGTTTTGATTTGTTTAACATTTTATTTGGTCTATACTTTCTTCTTTTTGTGTTATCTTTGCAGATAACCTATTCTAAAATGTGATAAAATACTGCTAATAATGAATGAGTAGGAGTGTCCAAACTTTTGACTGGTAGTGTATATCATAATGAAATGCAAGTAAGTTTTCAAAACAATACTTAACTGCAAAGCTAACCAAGACATTTGTGTTCTGTCAGGGTTTGAAAAATACATTTAGGCCTGACACCCACTCCTCTGTGCGCCTGGCTGGAGCCAGCTTGCCGTCACAGGGGATGTACTCCTCTCTGGCTGCCTTGCCCCATGAAAGAGAGCCTTGTAGGGCTGGGATCATTCCAGCCCTTGGGAGAGCTCTGCCTGAGCAGGACGCAAGATGGCTGCTGCAGAGGGCAGAGAATGACCAAAAGCCTATCAGATCCTTTCAACATTTGAGAAATGTCTCTGAACTTTTTCGCTTGCGTAGATAAAACAAACTTGTGCTTAGAAACACCATTTCGCTAGACTTTGGTGAACCCAGGCAGCCCTGCAGTCAATTAGCATTAGCGCAAATGTTGTGAGGGAATGTTTATGTGTTTTGTTACATAGGAAACCACGGCCGTTGAGGGCCGACGAGGGTGCTTTCTGGCACAGTCATCAAATGGAAGATTACCAAGGAGGGATTATCAAAGTAAATCCCCCTTTTATGATCTAAAAGAGTGAGTAAATAATACTTGGCTGCTTGTTTGGTGCTGTTGACAGCTCTTATGCCATAGCACTTTGTGGGCACCTCGTGTGAGTCAAATTAAACTGTTTGAAAGGGTTTTTCCATGGCATTTCCTTCTCTTTATGTATCTCTGGAGAAGCTGAACACATACACATTCGTTCTGATATGTTTAACATATATTTCACTTGGGAATGAAGGTATTTAAAAACAGTACAGCATCAGGCCTGCAATGATGAACGTGTGATATATGTCAAAATAAATTGGAAATTATCTGCAATGCAAATGAGACCAGCGACCCAGTAAGAGCAGAGCTTTTTGTTGACTGGACATTCAGACTCTAACCTTTCATTGCCCCCAGGAACATATGTGTGACTATTTGCAAACAGTACATTTGCAAATCATGTAGGGTGAACCTAGAGAAGAAGAAAAAACTACTGCTTAGAGGTTGCTTGTTTTCAGGAGATTTGTTGTGTTTAATTTAAGTATCAACTGTATCTCAGATGTTTCTCCTATAATTTCTTTGGAAAAATAAAAATAGACAGAAATGAGACAAACATTAACAAAGTAATATTACAGAGCTATAAAATTAATGTGGATAACTCAGATAATTTTGACTTTGATGAGAAATGTTTGCGTTCATATTGAAAACTCTGACTTTTGATTGTGATAATTATGCGTTACATCAATTTAACAAGTTGCTGTCTGTTAGAGATGATAGAATTTGTGAGGGATTGAAAAATTATTACAAATTATTATTTTTATTTTAACTGCTCTGTGTCTGGGAGGCCATATTGAAAAGCATATTTCTGTTTTGATTCCAGTATGTGTGTGTGTGTGTGTGGTTATGGGCCTGCTGTTCCTGTGTGAACAGCAGACGAGGGAGCTGAACTTCTGACCCATCCCTGAGGCGGGGGCCCGGAGGCTTTTGCACAATCACAGAGCCCATCTACTCCAGCCATACTTACAAACGGCCCAACAACTCACACGCATAAAACACTGACTACAAATATAGTCTCACTGCACAGACATCACCATTTACAGTGAATATATAAATGTATAACAGCAAAATTAAAACATATTTTCATAATTATTTTATTTAAAAAGAAAATGCCCACAGACTCAGAAATATTTAACAATAAAAAAAGCTAATGTTTTTGTCATGTGATCTAATATCACATTATTTTGTGTTATAGTTCAAATAACAATATCAACAAACAGATATGCATACTATAAACAAAATATTGTTTGCTGTAGATAAAATTTGGTCTGTCTAAGTTTTGTTCAATATACATTTTCTTGTAGATCATTTTGTGTGTGTGCGTGTGTGTGTGTGTGTGTGTGTGAGAGAGAGAGAGAGAGAGAGAGAGAGAGAGAGAGAGAGAGAGAGAGAGAGATATTGATAGAAAGTAATATTGTAAAGCTATAAAATTACTGTGGATAGCATAGCTCAGGTAATTTGGACTTGGATGAGAATTGTTTGCATTAATATTTAAATCTTTGACTTGATTACATTTGTTAAATATATATATATATATATATATATATATAATTTGTGGTAATTTACAAATAATCAATCCTCCTTTTTTCATTATTATTTTTTTAAAATCATTATTTATTATATTATAATGTTTAATCAAAATGGTCAAAAGTGAATTTGACAATTGTTCTACATTTTAGTCTTCTGTTTTAGTCAATTATCCCATTTTGCATTAATGGCATTTGATTTGTGAGAACTATTATTATTTAATTTGCTGCACACAAATTATTGGAACAAAATAAAAATAAATAGTAGGCTAAAATTATAGCAAAATATATAAACTATTATAAAAAAAAAAAAATATCTACAAATATAAATCATTTAAGTAAAATAAAAAATAGCTGGTTGCTTAAACTGACTGTGTCCCATATTCAAAAAACATGTCTGTTGCTGTGAATGAATATGAATTTTCCTCCGTATATCGTTAGTCCCATTCACTATCCACATCCCTTTCTCAGTGCTGAATCCTTATTCTCATTGCACAAACACAGACCCTCATCTATAGAGGGTGAAAGCATGGGGAAAGACAGAAAGACAGAGAGTGGAAATGAGTGAGGTAGGGAAGGTTGGGTTGAGCAGAATATGGTTCCCAGAGTGTCAGCACCCCCTGTTGGTTTGGTTACACCCTGGGCTGAAACTTCTGACCCTCCTACTCTCCAATCTGCCCTGGGCAACCCTACAGCACAGGCCCTTCCAGTATACTGCTTTAAAAGAGAAAGAGGGAGAGAGAGAGTGAGAGAGAGAGAGAGAGAGAGAGAGAGAGAGAGAGAGAGAGAGAGAGTCCACTGTCTGTTTACTCCAGCCTGAGAACATGGTGAATGGAGTTGTAGTCACTGTGGCCAACAGCTATGTCCACTCATAACCTTTCCATGGATCATTTCAGCACTGGATTTGGGATGTAAAATTATTAGAATGAAAAAGTGTGAGCTGCAGTGTTTGAGAGCAGGATGAATGTGTTTATGCTTTTGTAAGGGACTCTTTTTTTTAAAAAAAATACTGAAATCGTACTTTCATGAATTTGTAAATCGTAAAAACGAAAATGCCACAAATGTTGTAGATTTAGATAAACTTGTATTGAATATTCCTTTAAGGATCTAGAATCATGAAGTTTTACTGAAATCGGCACCAGAATCATTAAATTCCCTCCAATTCCAATCCCTTCTCATATGAGAGGAGAGGACAGGGGAACACGACGACCCCAGATGGAGCGGTGGAGCTGCTCTGTTGTTTCATTATCAGCGAGGTTCACGTACGGCAGAGGCGCTATCATTATCCATCAGCCTTAATGAGACAATGCCACTGCTGTAAAGGTCAGGCAATTATTGTGTGTGAGACTTTCCATGAGAGGCAGCTAAAATGGGGAGATAAAGCCAAACACACATGCACACACTCACACACCTACACACACACACACACACACACACACATGCTCACAGTGGAAGTGCAGCCATGACAGTCTTCAGGCAATCAGCACAGCACCTCTCAGACACATAGACCTTTTGGTTTTCAGGAGCAAGTATTGCCACTTTTCTTGGCTCTCCAATTCAATTACATTTAATGAACGTTATATTAACATAAAAGGTGGATCTGAACAAACAGGGGGGGGCGGGGGGGGTGCAGGGGGGGAGGGTTTGGGAAATAAGGCCAGTATTAAACAGGTCAGATCTTCTTTTAATTGACGTTCAAAGGTATGTGGATAGTACAAAGTGTTTTTCAACATCATGATTTTCATGATATGGGTTTTTAATGGCTATTACTGATATCTACAGCAGGGTTGGCCGATGACCGATATACTGTCGTTCTTTCTATTTGGCAAAACACAAACAAAGATTTTAGAAGAATATTTAAGCTCAAGTTCCATACAATGCAAGTGAATGGTGACCAGACATTTGAAGCGACAAAAATCAAATAAAGAAAACATAAAAGTAATCCATATGACTTCAGTGGCTAAATCAATGACTTCAGAAGCGATATGATAGGTGTGGTTGAGAAACAGATCAAAATTGAAGTCCCTTTTTTACTCTAAATATCCACTTTCAGAGAAAATGTATTTTTTTAGAAGCTGTAACTGATCATCATTTCTCTCTGTTTAACTGATGCAAGCATTTATGGGTGTTCCTTCAACTTTGGGCCTTTTCATGTCCCCAGGGTTGATTTTCATAAAAACAGATTTCAACTTGTTTTCTTTTTGTTATATGAGTCACATTAAAACTGAATTGGAAACTTTTTACCAGGTTTTCATCTATTATTTTTGGTACTTCTCAAATGCCTTTAATCTATAGATTTTGCTGTTTTAGCCTTGTCCCAGACCCAGACTCTTGATATTAAACTATAAACTTTTAAACTTAAACTGTAGGCATACTGCATCCAAATTACCACACTTGTACTGCAGTACTGGAAACTGCAGGAATGCTGCATTCAAATTAACGCACTTGTACTGCAGTACTGGAACTGCAGGAATACTGCATCCAAATTACCACACTTGTACTGCAGTACTGGAAACTGCAGGAATGCTGCATTCAAATTAACGCACTTGTACTGCAGTATTGGAACTGCAGGAATACTGCATCCAAATTACCATACTTGTACTGCAGTACTGAAAACTGCAGGAATACTGCGTCCAAATTACCACACTTTTACTGTAGTACTGAAAACTGCAGGAATGCTGTGTCCAAATTACCACACTTTTACTGCAGTACTGAAAACTGCAGGAATGCTGCATCCAAATTACCACACTTGTACTGCAATACTGGAAACTGCAGGAATACTGCATCCAAATTACCACACTTTTACTGCAGTACTGAAAATGTCCTGGATACTTTCATAATCTCCATTCCCTGATGGAGGGAATGAGACGTTGTGTCGATGTAGTGACACTAGGGGTCACTCTTGGGAGCCCCAAACTTTTTGAAAAAAGGCCAATGAGAATTACCGAGTGGAATTTGCATGCCACTCCCCCGGACGTACGGGTAAAAGGAGCTGATATGCAACCACTCATTCAGGTTTTGTGCTGAGGAGCCGAGACCAGGTCCCGGCCATTTCAGCAGGTAGTTCAGCGTTGTGGCAAGTGGGACACAACATCTCTTTCCCTCCATCAGGGAACGAAGGTTACTAAAGTAACCAGGACGTTCCCTATCTGTCACTTACTCGATGTTGTGTCGATGTAGTGACACTAGGGGTCCCTATTCAAAACGCCACAACTATCTGAACTGTGTTACGTGAACTGGTGGTGTGTGATGGGCAGACCGATGTGTGCCTCATAGCCAGCACACAAGGCCGTCACGTAACCTCCCCCAACAATCTTATGAGCGTCGAATGGTCCATCAGGAACAAATCGACTGCCCAACTATAGGGACAAGCTAGCCCAGCCAAGGCCTCTTTCCCTCTCTTTTCTCCCCAAAAAGAGTGGAATTTGTTCACTGACTGGGAGCCATAAGTGTCTGCGTTGGGGGGTGTCCCTCCCAAGGGGAAGACACAGCGGAGACCACACCCTGCCCAAAAAGGGGGATATTTTGAGTGGAATATGTCACATGGTCTTACCGAGTCTTGTCGGAAGTATGTCATGTGGAGAGGTCCCATGGTAGGTCCTGCCCGAAGGGGGAGGAGTTTCTACAGAGCATGGCGACCGGGGGCAGAGGGGCCTCTGCCCAAGGAAGACGCAGTTTGCCGACAGGGAAACGATTTTGCGGAAAATATCACATGGGGTTGCCTTCGGGGAACCAGCACATGTGGAGCACCTACCTCAGTACAGGGGCTCATTAGCACATGTACTGGGCGGGTCAGCGAGTTTCTCCACAAACACAACTGCCAGAGGGCTAAGGAGGAATGTCATCCAAGGATCACAGTCTGCGAACATGACTGGGAGTCAAGAGCGCACATCTTCACCTCAAGGGAGAGGAAAGGCGCTATGCGCAAGCGGTACACTCAGCCAGCTGTCCCGGAACTTACCTGCTAGTGCCTGCCAATACACAGGATGACACCGGCTCAACCCAGAAATTGTAGAACCTCGCAAAGGTGTTGGATGTTGCCCAGCCCGCTGCTCTGCAGATGTCTGCCAAAGAGGCGCCACTGGCCAGGGCCCAGGAGGCCGCCACTCTCCTGGTAGAGTGGGCTCGTAACCCCGCAGGGGGTGGCACGTCCTGAGCCTGATATGCCATCGTGATGGCATCAATGACCCAGTGGGCGATCCTCTGTTTGGAGACAGCGCTTCCTTTCCGCTGTCGACCAAAGCAGACAAAGAGCTGCTCGGAGCTTCTAAGGCTCTGCATGCGATCCAAATAGATGCGTAAAGCTCGCACTGGACACAGCAATGCCAAGGATGGGTCTGCCTCCTCCTGGGGCAGTGCTTGCAGGTTCACCATCTGATCCCTAAAAGGGGTCATGAGAGCCTTGGGCACATAACCCGGTTGGCGTCTCAGGATCACATGAGAGTAACCTGGACTGAACTCCAGGCACAATTCACTGACAGAGAACACCTGCAGGTCCCCTACCCTTTTGATGGAAGTGAGTGCAGTCAGGAGGGCAGTCTTTAAAGAGAGTGTCTTAAGCTCAGCTGATTCCAAGGGCTCAAAGGGAGTTCCCTGTAGACCTCAAAGGACTACAGAGAGGTCCCACGAGGGGATGAGGTGCGGCCTGGAGGGATTCAACCTCCTAGTGCCTCTCAGGAACCTGATGATCAAGTCGTGCTTCCCCAAGTACTTACCATCTACTGCATTGTGATGAGCCGAAATAGCGGCTACATACACCTTCAAGGTGGAGGGGGACAGCCGCCCCTCCAGCCTCTCCTGCAGGAAGGAAAGCACCAATCCGACTGCGCATCTCTGGGGATCTTCACATTGGGAAGAACACCACTTAGCGAAAAGACGCCACTTCAAGGCATACAGGCACCTCGTAGAGGGAGCCCTAGCCTGAGTGATTGTGTCTACCACTGTGGGTGGTAGACCACTTAGGTCTTCCGCATTCTGTCCAGGGGATAGACATTCCAGAGGAGATTCCAGAGGTCTGGTTGTGGGTGCTATATGGTGCCCCGTCCCTGAGAAAGAAGGTCCTTCCTCAGGGGAATTTGTCAGGGGGGGCTGTCGCGAGGAGTGTGAGATCCAAGAACCACGTCTGGGTGGGCAAGTAGGTTGCTACTAGGATGACCTGCTCCTCATCCTCCCTGACCTTGCACAGGGTCTGTGCAAGTAGGCTCACTGGGGGAAACGCATATTTGCATAGTCCAGGGGGCCAGCTGTGTGCCAGCGCATCTATACCGAGGGGTGCCTCGGTCAGGGCGTACCAAAGCGGGCAGTGGGAGATTCCCAGGAAGCAAACAGGTCTACCTGTGCTCGACCGAATCGACTCCAAATCAGCTGGACCACCTGAGGGTGGAGTCTCCACTCTCCCCTGAGGGTAACCTGACGTGACAGTGTGTCCACTGTGGTGTTGAGGTCACCCGGGATGTGAGTGGCTCATAGTGACTTGAGATGCTGCTGACTCCAGAGGAGGAGACGGTGGGCGAGTTGTGACATGCAATGGGAGCGTAGACCACCTTGACGGTTGATGTACACTACCATCGCTGTGTTTTCCATCCGGACCAACACGTGCTTGCCCGGATCAGCGGCCGGAACCTCCACAGGGCGAGCAGTACTGCCAACAACTCTAGGCAGTTGATGTGCCAACGCAGCCGCGGGCCAGTCCAGGAGCCGGCGGCTGTGTGCCTGTTGCATCCAGCACCCCAGCCCGTCTTGGAGGCATCTGTTGTAACCACGACGACCCTGGAGACCTGCTCTAGGGGAACCCCTGCCCGTAGAAATGCAAGGTCGGTCCAAGGGCTGAAGAGGCGGCGACAGATCGACGTGATGGTCATGCGATGTGTCCCGCGGTGCCATGCCCATCTCGGGACTCAAGTCTGAAGCCAGTGCTGAAGCGGACTCATATGAATCAACCCGAGCGGTGTGGCCGCCGCTGAGGATGCCATATGCCCCAGGAGCCTCTGAAAAATTTTCAGTGGAACCACTGTCCTCCGTCTGAACACCTTCAGACAGTTCAGCACCGACTGCGCGCTCTTGTTCGTGAGGCGCGCTGTCATCGAGACTGAGTCCAACTCCAAACCAAGAAAAGAGATGCTCTGAACTGGGGAGAGTTGCTCTTTTCCCGGTTGACCTGAAGCCCCAGTCGGCTGAGGTGCCAGAGCATGAGGTCCCAGTGTGCGCACAGCAACTCTCGAGAGTGAGCTAGGGTTAGCCAGTCGTCGAGATTGTTGAGGATGCGGATGCCCACTTCCCTTACCGGGGCAAGGGCTGCCTCTGCGACCTTCGTGAAGACGCGAGGGGACAAGGACAGGCCGAAGGGGAGGACCTTGTACTGGTACGCCTGGCCTTCGAAGGTAAACGGCAGGAAGGGTCTGTGTCGAGGTAAGACCAAGACGTGGCAGTACGCGTCCTTCAGGTCTACCGCCACGAACAAATCTTGATGCCGGACGCTCGTTAGAGTGTGTTTTTGCGTCAGTATCTTGGACGGGAGTCTGTGCAAAGCCCGGTTCAGTACTCGCAGGTCCAGGATCAGACGCAACCCACCGCCTTTCCAAACTCCGGGCGAGGGGGACCAAGGGAATGATCATGTCGGACGTACTGGCGGGTGGGGCCTCACAGCGGGGCGGAGCTCAAGGTGCCACATCGAGGGGACTCGAGCCCCGTGGCCGTGCTGAGTCCAGGGATATCGAAGCACTTACCTGGCTCCTGCCGCCCACCATAAGATTGGTCGAGGAGGGGGGAGGAGGAATCTCGTCCCCATAGTCCACTGGAACCAATACCGTGTGAGCGTGTTTGTACCACAGCTGGGCACACAGGGGTGGGGGGTCCGCCACTGGAGCGCCATACCTGCCAAAATGGGACGGTGGACGGTGGTCGTGACGACAGCAGTGCGCACCAGATATGTGACCCAGGAGTTCTTCCACAGTGAATTAATTGTCATCCGAAGGCATGCGTTGTCTTTTACAGATATCATCCTGAGAAACAATGACCTTCCATATAGGACTTTGTTTGCTTTTAGCGCTAATACTGCCCACATAATGATACTTTATGCAAATAGTCCGGTAAGACGGAAGCACAACGAGGCACCAACGC
Organism: Myxocyprinus asiaticus; assembly: GCF_019703515.2. NCBI lineage: Eukaryota > Metazoa > Chordata > Actinopteri > Cypriniformes > Catostomidae > Myxocyprinus > Myxocyprinus asiaticus. Next base: position 39,740,511 of record NC_059364.1, on the reverse strand, counting down.
TGGCTGCTTCACTCCAATGAGTAGTGTGAATGTGGCTTTAGTTTGCTGCATCTGGGTTTGTTTTGTACAAAAATCAATACCATTAAGAGATCCTTTTTCCATCACTTTGATCAACGACTCTGAATTGCTGCTGTGTGTTTGTTTGTGGTGTGTGCGTCTCTGTGTAAGGTCCTCCCGGTTACTTTGCAAAGGTTCCGCCCTACTGCAACCAGTGATTAGATCTCACATAGAGCTGAATAGATTGCCAGAATCTAATTTCAAATTGGTAATTATGTTAATCGTGTAAAAAAATATGCATTAAACGTTGTAAATTAATCGAATGCGTTAATTTCCACAGCCCTAGTTTAGACACTTTAGAACTGCAGCTTTGCTCAATGTTAAAACCGCATTTGCAATTGCAGCTCCATATATACTGCAGTGCAGTTTTTTAACTGCAGGTGAACTATACAATCTACAGCTCTACTGCATTGATTTGAAATTTTACTGCACTGAACTGCTATTATTTTACAATGTACTGCAGTTATACCAGAGTGGAATGCAGATATACTTCACTAAACTGTAGTAGTACTACACTGACCTGCAATTGTACTGCACTCTATTACTTATGGTACACTATTACTTATGGGTCATTGACAAATTATACCTAAAAATAAAATGAAAAACTTTTTAAAAATCTAGTTTAAAACACTTATGTCATATTCTCAGAAATGTAATCTTTGTCCAGTTTGGTTTCATAAATAAAAAATAAAAAAATAATAAATTCTAATTGTTATGTGGTGTAACCATTAAGTACAAAGTATTATAACACTTTCTTTGCACCTTGATTACATGAGAGTATAAACAACTTATTCATTAATTTCCAAAAAAGTTTTCAAACAAATTTTTACATTTGTTTTTTTACATATACTCTCTATATAAATATTATGAATTTCTGAGTCAAAAATATCAATAACTTTTCTCAGGGTTACACCAAATGAACAAAATGTGCCTTTTCATAACCATGTCAAAATAATATCATATATTTTTTAAACATCTTCCTTTCCCTTCACATCCTTTGACTGCTGGGCATCCGTCTATACTAAATAGTCTCAGTACCAATGTTTATCTCAGCAAACTAAATACTGACAAAACACTATTTTACTGTGTTTTGTAGTTTTTATGGTCAACATAAACAACAGAATGGCTACCTACATGTTGGTTACACCCAAAGGTTTTGATTTGGTGGACAAAAAGCATTTTAAAATATGAATTATATTTTAAAACAATTGTTTCACTGTTTATTTTTTTTAAGAAACAACAATAAAATATTATTCTGCAAAAATATATATATATTTTTTTTACTGTCTCTGGACACCACATCACATTTTTTATTTAAGCCCCAGAAAAAAATATCAATATGACTTTAAACTCAGCAATTGAAAAATGTTCATCATAGAAGAGGTGTATTCAAGTAAATGGTTTGTGTGAATTGCATTTTTTATGTATTTTTAATTTAATAGATCAGGACATAAATGAGCATCACTTCATTGACCGTTAGGACACATGGCCATAATATGCACCTGTTACCCTCTGTAATTGTATTTTATGATTAATTTTGTGAAAAGAATCCATGTTATGATCATGAAAAGTTTTTTTTCTAGATCGCTCACCCACTGCAGACACACATTTTTTCTACTCCAATCTACTACTTGACCATGTTTGAAAGTGTGTGAAACATTTGAAAACTTGTGGCGTAAGTTTCACGTGAACACAAGCAAGGACAAATCAAATCATCGCAAACTCCAACATACCTGCCAAAGTTTTCAGAAAACTGGCATCTTTTATCACAGTGGAGAGGGAGCTTGCGCGCTCAAGGTTGCCAGATTACAGGACTAAAGTGTCACCCTGGCAGCATATATCCTAAGTGTACAAGTGTCCAGATCTGACTGGGGGATTTCAGCTATAAAAATCTGGCAACCTCACACATCAAAATCTAATTGCCCTTATTTAAAATCTGTTATTTATCAAATGTATTAAAATTAAATATTTTACTTGCACGATTAGTTCTAAGTAACACATGACACAGTTGATCTAAAATGGATGGTAAGGGGGGATGGTGGTTTTACAAGGGGGATGCTTTTTGGTATTTCTTGCAACAAGGGGGATGGCATCCTTTGCATCCCCCCTCAATTCGAGCCCTATTGTACTACACAGAACTACACGTTTTACTAAATAGATTGCAGAAATACTGCAAGCAGACTGCAGTTTTACTGCAGTTTATTTTTGTAAGGGAAATACTGGATTTCTTGACACAAGTCTGTCCATGCATCTCTCTGGAGAGTAGATTGCATCAACCAAGTGATTAAATGATATTAAATAAGCCATATTGCTGTCTGGACCCCAGAAAACCATGTGTCATTCTCATAAACGTAACAATGTCAGCAAATATGATATCATGGCACTTATTTAGCTATATTTATTGGTAGGAGCAGGTGAGGGAGAGCAGGCATTTAGCAAGTGCTGGCTTAGTCATCAGTATCATATGTGGTACATTAAGGCTCACTGCCAGAGTCTGAAAGAGGATCAGTGTTAAACCTTTAACCTCTGACATATGACATCACCCCCATGCCGTTAGCTGTTAGCATTACACTGAGCTCAAGCTCTACCACAGAGCTGCCACTGACCACGCCAGGGCTAATTTCTTCATGTGACATAACTGCAAGCGTTTTCTTTGAAGCAGATAACCCCTCGGACATCCTTCCATTCAAGCCACACACTGAGCTGGAGAGAACGTATCAATTTACATTTCGCCCAGCCTTGTCAGCTAGCTTCTCCTGACACATCAATGCATTAATAGCGAACTATATTTTATGCAGACACTTACACTGCCGTGGCATTTCAATGGTACAGTCTACATGTAAAAAATGTTCTTTAAAAGCCTTAACTATATATATATATATATATATACACACTGATGAGCCAAAAACATTATGACCAGTGCTTGAAGAGGAAGAAAAAAAATTGCAGGTACTCTCCTTGTTAGTATTAAACTTGATTTTTTAAAGGAAATATAATATACTCTGAGGTGCAGTCGCAGTTTTTGTTTGCAACATATGTTTATTTAAAAATAAGTAAACTTGGGGTTTTATTAACTGAACTGAGGCCAAACTTCTTTTTCTGAATTTATCTTACCTAACACTTTTATTGTCACTAACATGTTAACATGAAAAACAAAACTGTTAATAGTATGTGTTTATTTACATTAAAATAGTATTTAATTACATTAAAAATTAATTTTCACATTCTGGCCGTATATTCCTGGAATTTATCTGATCTAGCTGGAGAACAAACATGACCTCACACCCACAACTAACAAATATGTTTTGATTACCTTTACTTTGAAAATAAAAACATACAATGTAGGGTTATCGTTTATGAAAACTGAGGAAGAATATTTAGATCTGCTAAAGTCTGTATCTTTGACAATATCAACCCACATAATAGAACAATGGCAATCTAATGCAGAACTGTCTTTTTACACAAAATAAAAGTAGCCTAAGACTGAAAAAGAGCATTATGTTTGTTTTTTTTTTTCATTCAATGAGTGTAATATGAATTTGCACATAGGAGCCAGATACTTGTGCAGATAATAATCATTAAAAAAGGTGAACAAACTGATTTGATGATGTTCAGGATTGTGAATTCTGGCACATATCTGTATATAGAACCAAACACTGTCAGGACTTATGCTTAGGCAAGTTCAGTGACACTTCACATAATCTTTTTTCGAGCACTACAGAAAAGAATGAAGAACAAAAAGCAAATTTTCCTGTGTATTTTCTTTGAAGGTTCGGTTTTCACCATCGATTTGCCTTTTGTGAAAAAAAAAGGTTGTGTATATAAGCTGACATCACTTCTGTAACAGCTTTGACATTTTTTTTAAGTCTGTTGTTTTGACTGCACCCAGCAGCACCAAAATTTGCACAATACATTTGAATGGATAAGACGGAATATAATGTGCTCACCCAAAAGTTGCTGGAGTAGTGTGTAACTGAACTATGCCCAGACAAGCTTAAACATGCGCGCTCCTCTGGAACTGGACCATGGATCGTATGACGACCACCAATGCTCTTGCACGTGTTGAGTGTTGTTAAACTCACCGCTGAGTTTTGTACAGAGAGCGCTCGGATGTTTACCGCAATTTTATCAAAATCATTTGGAAGGTCAGATAAAAGTGATTGGCGTGCCTCATCAAATCACTGACTTACATTTAGTAAAAACATTACATCGTACAGGGAGACTCTGAGAAGTGGTGGTACGCAAGACAAACTGCCAGAACTCTGTAGACTAAATTAGAGAAGTGCAGGGGCTGCGTACTGGTGAGAACCTGCCCACTTCAAGCACTGATTATGACATCTGCCTAATTTGCTGTTGGTCCTCCACGTGCTGCCAAAACAGTGCCGACCCCCTGAGGCATGGAATCTACAAGACTCCTGAAGGTGTCCTGTGGTGTCTGGCACCAAGACATTAGCAGCAGATCCTCAAAGTTCTGTAAGTTCCGAGGTGGAGCTGCAGTGGATCGGACTTGTTGGTCCAGCACATCCCACAGATGCTCAATCGGATTGAGATCTGGAGAATTTGGAGGCTAGGGCAACACTTTAAACTCTTCATCATGTTCCTCAAACCATTTCCGAACAATGTGTGCAGTGTGGCAGGGCACTTTATCCTGCTGAAAGAGGCCACTGCCATCAAGGAATACCATTGCCATGAAGGGGTGTACCTGGTCTCCAATGATTTTTAGGTAGATGGCATGTGTCAAATTGATGTCCACATGAATGGCCGGACACAGGGTTTCTCAGCAGAACATTGCCCAGAGCATCACACACTCTCCACCAGCTTGTCGTCTTCCCACAGTGCATCCCAGTGCCATCAATTCCCCACGTAAATGGTGTACACATACGAGGCCGTCGACATGATGTAAAAGAAAATGAGACTCATCGGACCAGGCGAACTTCTGCCACTGCTCCAAGGTCCAGTTCCGTCGCTCACGTGCCCATTGTAGGTGCTTTTGACAGTGGACAGGGGTCATCATGGGAACTCTGACACATTCCTCCCATAAACATTATTAACATTTTCTGAGACCTTCTGTCAGTTTGGACCAGACGGGATAGCCTTCGTTGCCCTTGCGCATCGATGAGCCTTGGGCGCCCAACACCCTGTCGTTGGTTTGTGGTCTGTCCCTCCTCGGACCGCTGCTGGTAGGTACTCACTACTGCTGACCGGAAGCACCCCACAAGTTTTGCCGTTTCAGAGGTGTCCGCCCAGAGTTATTAGACTGTGCGAATCATGAACACACTTCACAACACACAACACAGCTTCCGTATCAGCGATCAAATAACGGGGAAAGGACCTCTTCACGCTATTTGATGTACAAAACAAGCCTAGATGAGACTTGTGATAGAAATCAAGTATTTTTCAGCCTAAGTAAGGCACATTTTAATTACCACAGAAGCTCGTCAAGTCTTAACTATCACCAAAATGCAGAATGAGATGTTTTTGTCTGCAACCGCTTTTCATGTGGAGTTCAAAGCGACACTTGACGCTGACATTGCTGCCCTGATGCCAATCATGAATGTGGCTTCATGATTGCTGTAGCAAAGCAAAGAGCCACAGTCTGCTGGCTGATTAATATTGTGGAGGATGAGAGTTAAAGAGATTTAATGTCAATTGCAATGAATATGCAACCTATGGGGAAACTAATTCTTTCAATTAGTCAACCTCCCACTTCGACTTCGAGAATCATTTAATGATACTTAAATTGGTGCTTTTTTAGTGCATTTCTATCTTTATACTGTGGAATGCTTTGTTTGGAAAATGTTAATAAAGCATTATATTGTTACATATTGTTTTGTTTTCTTTCCTAAGATGGAACTAAATGCATTTTGACTGGAAAAGAAGATATACAGTATAGTGTAAAATTTCAGCACTTTCAAAATCTGCGATTAATCGCAATTGACTTTTAATTGTAAATATTTTTTCTCTTGACAGAACTAATATACAGTATATATATATATATATATATATATATGTATACTGTATGTTTAGTTAAGCTCAATTAACAGCATTTGTGGCATAATGTTGATTTCCACAAAAATAATTTAGACTCACCCCTCAGTTATTTATAAAAAAAATAAAAATAAATGCAGTTACACTAAGGCACTTACAATGGACGTTACAATGGAGGCTAAAATACACATTGTATAAAAAGTATAGTCACAAGACATTATAAGATGATTTTAGTGTAAAAAAAAAAAAAAAAACTGCTACACTTATCTCTGTAAAGACATATCTAATATTACATCTTCACTGCCACGAAAACAAAGCACTCTAATTCAGGTATTGTAAATAACTTTACACAGAAAATCATACTAAAATCATATTCACATGTATAACATTCACATCTTCTTGCTAAAAATTTTAAAGTATATTTTAGCATTTATGGATAGGCCCCATTCACTTTCATTTTAAGTACGCTACTCTAAAACGAGTTTCCATTTCATCTGACATCTTGAAGCCCTCTTACTTTTCACACCCTCCCCTCCAACCACCTAGATCCATAACAGATTCCATTAATTCCTGATGGACAAAATCAAGTCCCACCTTATTTTTTATTATATATATATATATATATATATATATATATATATATATATATATTTGTTTATTTTTTGTATTTATTTATTTATTTATTTATTTTTTATTATTATTCTGTTAAACTCGTAATTACATTAGATTACAAAAGTAAAATAGGTTGCATAGAGCGTTTCACATTGAATTCAAGTGAAAGTATTCATTTGCTCTCAATTTAATCTCATTGCAGTCCAGGAGGAAAAACTGAGACATTACCAACATTGTATTACAGTGGTGATTACTCTGTCCTACAGGATAGTAAATGCTTAAAATGACACTCAAGGAGATGATGGCCAATAAAAAGTTCAAAACCTTTGAGAAAATATTATGTGAACCCAGAGTAATGGCCACAGTTGAGCAGAAACAGAGCAGACAAAGATCAGCCAGACCAGGAAGAGGAAAGAATAACTCTCCAACACAGTCAATGGCATTTACACAGCCACAGGCAACACAGGGACAGCTTTATGCAGACCCAATGGTTACAGTATTTTAACGGCTGGATTAATGGGGTGGCTAGAGGGGCAATAAATTGATAATATAACCGCCGAACATACTTGCCAGGACAATTAAGATAATACAACTGGAAAAAGAGGGCCTATGAATCCCAGCGTAAAGAGTGGTATGGCTATTACGACACACACGCCCTTGAGGCATGGAGGGGAGAAGAGAGAAACCATGCTGCAAATAAGGGTGAGGATGAGACTGCCGACCCAAACTGAGATTACTAAACCAGCTATGCCAATCAACCACAAGTGCAGGACATGTTTACTTTCATAAAGGTGATGTTTGCAAGGTGAAGGTTTCAGTGTTAATACATTCTCCTATCCCAGTTTAAACAAATAATTCACCCCAAAATAAAAATTCTTACATAAATGTACTCGCCCTCATGTCGTTCCAAACTTGTATGATGTTCTTATGTATTTTCAATACAATGGCATTTGATAGTGACTCACTGCGTAGCTTAAAAAAGCACTCAAAAGTTTCATAAACGTTATCCATGCAGCTCATGCATCATATTCCAAGGCTTCTGAAGTCATATGATGGGTTTTAGTGGGAAACAACCCAAATTTTTGTCATGTTTCAGTGAAAATCTTGACGTCCTTTGCGTGTTCATGAGAGCTATGAGAGAAGCTCTTTCACAGTGGATCATGTGAGAATTTGCACAGTTTAGCTCTAAAAATCTGTTTTTAGAGCTAAACTTTTTGCAATTCCATTTGGTGCCACTAGTGGCGCAGATATTACATAGTTTAATAAACATAATTATTAATAAAAAAGGAGTAATACATTTATTATACAGTATATATAAATGTATGGGGAAACACTATAATTGCCAATTAAGACAAAATAATACATTTACCAAAATAATAACATTATTTTCATAAACTACCAAAAGTTTTTTTTTTTTTTTTTTTTTTTTGGACATGGTACTATATTTTATACCATTCTTTCAAATTCTTTAAAACACCATGTAAAAACCATGGTACATGAATTTGGTAATCATTCAGTACCATGGTATACAACCAAGTACCATGGTATTACCATCACTGTACCATGATACTACAACAGTACCATTTTTTGTAAGTTATTACTACAGGTAATCATGTTACTCTGGAGAAAATGATTAATTCTCAGCAAGTTTGCAAACATATTTGAGTAAATAATACATTTATAAATGCAATATATAAATATATGGACAAAGTCTATGATAGGCTATTATAGCACAAGACTACTGACTAGAATCTATTGTTACATCCCGCGAGGGCCGTAATACAGTATATGTGAGTATTTGGCTCTGTAGTGTTGTTGTTGCAATGTGTATCTCTTTCGAGATATGAGAGAGAGAAATAGAGATACACACATGGCAACAACAACACCACACAGTGCCAGATATTCACATATATTACAGCCCTCACGGGACATAACACTATCACAAACAAGAAAGTACCCAAATTTTTTAAACATGGTACCACAATAATACCATGTTTTTGGTACATGAATATGCAAATCATCCAGTTCAATGGTATAAAGTGAAGTGCCATGGTATGACCAGTGTTGGGTGTAATCCAATTACAAAGTAAATAGTTACTGTAATCTAATTACGTTTTAGTAAAAAAAAAAAAAAAAGTAGTGTAATGCATTACATTTTAAATTCTTGTAATTAGATTACAGTTACTGACTTTCAGTTAATTAAATTACTTTTAAGTACTGTACATGTTAGGGTTATGCTTATTTCTAATATATTATTTATGTAGAATACATGAATTATGGCCCCGTAACGAGTCATTATGAAGGAGAAATTGAGGTGCTGAGTGTATAACTTGTGTGTAACAATGAACAAGGAAGAAATATAGACAATATTTTGAATTTGTTGAGCAGAAAAGTGTTTTAGAAAGTAATTAAAGTTAAGTAATTATTAACGTGATTACTTTTTCACTTTTGTTTTACTTTAATTATTAAAGTAATCTGATTAAAATTGTAATAGAAATATTTAGTAATTTTTAGTGGATTACTATTTTTAAGTAACTTACAAAACACTGCATATGTCTTGGGTACTGTTATGAGGTGACCCCACTAAGGTCCTTTATGATGTTGCCATCCATATGGATTTTGTCCCATGCCCCATAAATTGTAGCGATGGTCCTACAAAGGGATGACTACTGATAATCATGTTGCTGGAGAAAATAATTAATCCATAGTAATCATATGACTCCAAGTGGCTTCAAGTATTAGAATTCATACAGCAAAACGGAACATTTGCCAACTCAATCCCAACTTTAACCTCCTTTTCACTAAAATACCTGCTGGAAGCAAAGGATCACATTTCTTAATACTGACCGCAGACTCTTTAATGTAGTCTGGAGGTTTACACTAAATACCTCAGCAGGATCCTTCAGTCAATGGAGCTTTCGCTGATAATTAATTCCGTGCCTCTGCTAAAATAATGGAGGCACTTTTATGGCTTCATTATACAATTTATTTATATTAGACCAAAAATAAGAATTGCAGGTTGATTCTTAATCATGCTAAGTGCTACTGCAAGCATGCCGCAAGAGCCCATTTCTGAGCACACTCCACAGTCATTCTTTACACCTTCAAATAGCATTGTAGTCTGCATTCGGAGCCATCCGTAATGAGCATATTTCTCAGCGCTAGCCATTTGTGTAATGCCAGCTATCTAGAAACAAAAAGAAGGCATAATAAGAAAGTGAAAAATGACAGCGAGAGGCTGTAATTAAGATGAAAAGACTATCTGTGAGAGTTAATGAAGATACTGTACATACCCGTATTTCTCAAACACAATGCTAATTACTTGGTAAGATTCCATTAATCGTTCATGAATTATTAAGCTCCATTAACTAATAAACCTTGTGCATAAAATAATTCAGAATTGCGGGGCATTGTGGGACAGGTAAAGACACACTCTCTTTGCTTTATTGGTTGGCGCTAAATGATAGATTTCAGCAGTGACTTCATTAATCCAGCTCAGTGCTAATGTGTCAGAGATTGATTAGCTTGCGACTGATTATTGAAGAAAAGGCTACAGGAGAAGACTCCTGAGGAGAAACATACTAGTAGATGTTGCAATGACACCAGAGTAAAATACAGTACATTTTCAAAATAAAATCATAGTGTTGTTTGTGTTTTTCTTTAGTGACATACCCAGGCGATTTATGGTTGTGTTAATTAATGGCACGCTGGCTGCGTCTGATATCACGCATTGTCAAAGTATGTACTTCCTTTGATTAAGAACATACTTCTCAGCCATTACAAAAGTATATCTTTTAGGTATGCAGGTGAGTAGTATTAATACTTTCCAGGACATACTTTATCCAGGAGCGTGGGCATTGTCCTGTGACCCAAATATATGACCTAGTAACAACAACCGCAGAAATAATCTACTCTGGTTTTGCAACAACATTCTTGGTACAGTATATATAGCACTTACAGTACAAAAGAGCCACCTGACTCCACCCTTGTTTTAAAGACACTATTTTGAATATGATGTTTTCTCATCTCCAGTGGTATCATGTGATAGTAAAGTATTTCTCGCCTGCTTTTATTTATGAATACAAAGGATTCATCATCATACTCCACTGGCATACTGCTTTTGGCATACTATATAGTAGGGAAGTATGCATATTCAGACACAGCCAATGACTGTATGCAAGTAAAACAAATTTGCAGTAATTTTTGACATGTAAATATGCTACATTAAGTTACTAACAATCACTTAGAATGAATAATACAATCTGTGAGGGTTATATGACGACAATACTTTGTACAGTTATTTGTTCTCAACTGGTGGGTCGGGCGGCAGGGAAAAGCAATGCTAAATAAAATAATAAAATGCAACTAACAATATTATTAAGCATAGTTAGTATAGCAAAGTAAATAGGCTTATCAACTTTTAAAAAGCAGGAGAAAACGCTTCCAATTTCGTCTGTAATACTCTTCAGTTATTTTTACGTGGCTTACTGTACGTATTGCGAACACTAGAGGCGCTACAACAACAAGGACTTCAATTCATCTTCACACAAATCATGAGTTAAACTGCAGATTTTCAGTTCATAAACACTTACTTTTCACCCTATTCCTCACACAATGCTATATCTGTTTATTTAAATACTTTTACTATAGTGTATGACCTGTAAGGCGATACATTTCAACATTTGAATTACATAACCAACTACATTTAGAAGCTTGTTCGATTGCGATCAAATTGCGTGGTAGCTCATTTGATAGAGCGTTGCTCTTGCAATGCGAAGGACAAGGGAATGAGTTTTTAGTGCCACACAGAGAACATTTAACATCTGAACAGAAGCAATAAGAGTGCTGAGCTGTGTAATATCATTTTCCAAAAATGTCACCACAGTTACGTAATTTTCATGTGTTTAGGCAGAACAATTTTGATACTGTGTTGGATTGTCTTTTGATGTCCAATGCAAAATCTGGGTACTGAAGAAAAACCAGCTGAGATCCACTGGTCTAAACTGATCAATTCCAATGTCAAACCTTGTACAACATATTTTAAAGTTTTGCTAGTTAAACAGAATCACACGCAGTCTTTAGTGAGAAATGGTGGCTTAAACAGCAGTGGTACGGATGAGGTGCATTTCCAAGAAGCATTCCTCACACACTAACACTGGAACCCAGCGGGAATGACTGCAGATGAAAGAATTAATCATTAATGTTCGGGCAGTAATGATCCCCAAAGTTAGCATTATTGGTAAATTATAATGGATGATGCTTTGTAAATGTCTTCCTGCACTGGCCCTTAGTCTCCAGATTCAAATGAAAGCTGAGTGCCTCAGAGTCAGCGAGAAGCAGTCCCTGCACACGTGCAGGATTGATTTTCTTATTTTCATGTCAAGCTTGCTCTGAAGAATGAGTTTTAAATCTGGATGAGTTATTAAGGCCTTGTGTTTAGCCTGCATTAAAGATGGAGAGCAGGGGTGCAGGGGGCGGCAGAGCAGAAACAAAACAGAAAAGAAAACGGCATGTGGTCGGTAGACGGCCTGGCTGGGGGACTGAATGGCACCTGTCAAAGGATGATAAACGACCTCCTTTGCCCTTCAATTCCCGCATCTGTCAGTCAGGGTAGGGTCATTAATCTTCATCGCTTGCTTGTCAGGTCAGGCAGGCGAGTAGAAGAAGAGCAGGAGAACAGGATAGGGCGGTGTCAGGCCTAGGTCAGGATGAGTCGCGAAGACCCCAAACAATACTGCTGCATTTGTATTGTCAGCCCAAGGCCTCGTTTGCATAATTTATTATGATTCGCAGAGCAGCCCCCGCCCTCGCGATGGGTCTGTGAGGTGAGAAGAAGGTTTGAGGATATGCAGACAGATGGAGAGTGGGCCATGGCTGCCAGCTGCACGGAACCCCGACCAATCAGAGATGAGTCACAGCCACCTTGACCAATCACTGATCTGGCACTTAAATTACAGTGTAATAAAAGAACATTCATCATTCAATTAGGCATCTGTCATAGATCCACAAAAGGGGGGAAAGTTTCAAGCCAAGACATGGTGAAGGAAAGCAGGGACAGGGACAAAATCTACTTACAGCTCAAGACCAGAGGAGAGAGAAGACAATCCTAAGGGAGTTAATTGCAATGCCAAGGCAATGACAGTGTTATGACTGATGTGCAGCTGTTATATAATGAAGATGATGTCACATATGTGAGATGAAAGTGACAGTGCCACAAAGAAGGTTCATTAATGATAAACACTAAGAAAACCCTTCTGTCTTCAAATCGAGCATAAATGGAGATTAACTATTGTTGCAAATATAAATCACTTCATTTCCCAGATACATGAAAATTACTAGATTGTCATCTCTGAGCAACAATAATCTTTCTCCCTTTATAGGTGAAGTATTTGATTTCAGACTGATCACATTATGAATTTGGCGACAGGAGTTTGATAGTTCAGTCTGTGCTTCCTGAAATTCGAACCACTGCCACCAGTGGCCAAAGCTAAAAGTGTTGTTGAGGTAAAATGTCCACAGAGTGGTGCCAAAAGTGAGTTATTTATATATAAGACGTATGTGGTGATGTGGCTGTTGCCGAGCAACATCTGTGGAGAGCGAGGCTGGGAGAGGAAGAACGGTAAGGTTTGACACCTGTGGTAAATTATCTCTAACAACTGTTCTGTGATTTAGTGAGAGCTGGAAAGGGTAAAAAGGATGTCCAGGCTACCGGAGGGGGGGAGAAAGGAGACGACACATGATGCTGACTACGTGTGATTCTGCTTGGGCTGAAAAGCCATTCATTTGTGTGTTACACTGCAAAGAGTGTTGTAAATAAAAAGACTCACTGTGACGAGGAGGAGGGCGTGGCCTGGCCTGGCCGTGAGGGTATATGGCCGGCGCTGAATCAGATGATCAGCAGGAGAGCGAGATAAAGGGGGGCTGGAGACACCAGATCGAGAGAGAGAGGCGGATATGGCCGTGCTGCATGTGTGTCTGTGTGTCCTTATGTTTTATGTTGTTTTAAGTTAATTTATATCATTAAACTTTACGTTGAGTGTTCAGCCGATTCCTGCCTCCTCCTTGCCTGACCTTTATCTGTTACACTCACGTTGGATTGTTCACCCGGCTTCCGCTCCCTCCTTCAGAGAGTTAAAGACACTTGTCACAACGTAATTTAGTCAACAGGAATGCAGATTTTATTAACCCTTACTTACCCAAACCCCAACCCTAAAGTGGTGTTAAATTGTAATTTTAGAGCAAATAAATCAACCTCCGAAACACACTCACCATTATTTATGTAAACGCAACTTCTTCCTGGTTTCCACAGGACCAGAAACCATGTCTCTGAATACTTCAAGAGATAGGGTGTGGCATTTGTCCAAAATTCTGCAGTATAGGGTTGATTTAAGGGTACATGAACAATCAGAAGAACCATGTTCATTTCCTGTGTGATTTCCACACCACTAGCAACCAAACAGAATTGCGAACTGTTTGTTTGAATGACCAGACTAAGTCAAACATACAACATTAGTTCAACCAATGGCATGAGTACAACAAAATCGTAGATAAGGGGAGTGTTTAAAACTTGTTTGAAAACAGTTGTTTCCCACTGATAATCTTCACCTCCACCGGAGCTCACATGCAGTATGTAATTCACGCTTGTGTTCAAAACATCAACATGATAACACTAGCGTGTTAGGCCACACCCACACTAATACCTTTTCGTATAAAAAGCAATCATTTGCTATGTTTTACCACTCTCATCCACACTAGAACTGCGTTTTTCTCCACTGAAAATGGTCTTCATTATCACCTACTTTGTAAATCAATGACGTTAAAATAACGAAAACTGAGTTTTCAAATGAAAACAGATTAGTATGAATATGGCCTTGGTTCCACATTTTTCTGGACAAGCAGCTCCATGCAACAACTCAGGGCCGTCATTAGGTGATTAGCGAGATACTACATTTTGCAAAGTAGTAAGTGAAATCACACTGCTTTGGTCTATGTACTGTACTCTAAGGGTTAGGTTTAGAGTTTGTGTTAACATATTCATTTTTTAAAAACCAGACTCGCTGATTGCTCATATCTTGTGCAGTAGTTCCAAACTGTATCAAACTGTAACTCCAGCTTTGGCCACTGGGGAGTTCAGAAAGCATTATGGGTGGCCCATATGACCAAAATTCTATATCACAGTATGAGTAATTTTATATCACAGTAAGGGTAGATCACAATATACTCATTTTCTTCTGGAAAAATCAACAAAAAAGGGTTTATACCATATACTAAATAACCATGTCTTAGGGGCGGACAATCTAAGCAAAAATTTATATTGCAATATTTTTAACACTTTTGGTCAACAACAATATATATGACGATATATCCTACATGATATAGCCTACACATGTTGATGGAAAAAGCTGAAAAAATGATTAAACTTATTTATTTAAAACAATGTTCAGTGTAGCCTAATGGTAGACATATCATGTCCATTGCAATAAAAAAGAAACTATCAATAAAAAAAAAACAAATTATTAAGAGTAAAATTTTATCTGCGTTGTTTTCAATCCAGTCAAAACAAATTTGGCTTTACTCTTGTTGAATATAAGCATTTGTATTGATTCTAAAGCAAACCCCTCCATCACATATTTGTTCAAGATTTAGCCTTCAGATATGGTATGCAAGAAAAGCTGGTGGTACTAATGTTATTTTTGCATCTTTGATGGAATAAAGCCCAGCCCTAAAAAGCTCAGACCAATGTAAAAGACGATCTCCTCTCACTGATTTTCCAGATCAGTCTGTCAAAAATGGTGCCTTTCAGCAGTGTATACTAGGGCATACGCAGGCATACCTTTCTTAGGATTTTGCGTATGTCCACCTAAAATAAGTGATGATACGTTTGGCTGCCAGAACAGCGAGTAGGCTTTTGACCTGGAACTTTTATAATCTACTAATGTGATGCCGCAGCACCTTTGAATTATGTTTTTTTTACAAGTGTACAGACCTTCTCTCTAAATGCGCATGAAGCTGCGGAGGTGGGAGCGCAACTGATGGCATGTGCAAGACAGACAGTCCAAAGCTGATCCACCAATCAGAATGTTTATTTCAGACGTGATTGGATATTTGCTAACCAATCATATTTTCTTTTAGTTTCACTAAGAGACAGGACATTTCCAGCATCTAATGCTGATGCACAAACATCCCTAGAGTAACCATAATTTGCGCTGTAAATTTATTTCCCTGCTAAACGTAAATATATATTTATACATTTAAATATAACTTATGCAATTAAACTTTGTGAAAATACAGCATGTTTTTGCACCCGTGCTAGTTTCTGATGCTCTTCGCAGATGTTGGACAACTGTGTCCCGTAATTATATCAAAATGTTTTTATTTATTTATTTATTTTTTTTTTTTTTGCCCTTTACTGCTCTCGGTGGTGCCTTTTTCTTGTGATATCAAATAATTTCAATTTATATTTCTAAGTAGGACAGCAATTCACTATACACAGAAAAGCATATTATAGTACACATACTGTATAAAACAAATAACCATAAATTCTTATTTAGGCTACATATGGTAATACTAGATAATGTGTTAACGTGAACATTACCACACTCATATGAGCTATTCAGTGCTTAGTTTATTGCCTATTATGTGTTTAGTTTATTAATTAGAGTAATTATAAAGTATTAACAATTTTCATAGTAGCCTAATAAAAGGAACATTAATGACACCTATTAATTTAAATACATATTTATCATCAAGTTACCATTCCATGGTTCTTAGTGGTGTACTTTACACCATGCCAGCAAGAAACACACTTGATATACATTTTGTAAGATCATGTGATACTATGATTACAACAGCCAATATTTATTTTATTTTTTTATGGAAAAAAATATATTTTACACATTTTACATATGTACTGTATATAATGTAAATATATATACATTTTAGAGACCAGGTACATGTTTTGGGTCATCATACATTCACAGTATGCCCACCTTTTCAGACACTACTACACCACTGGTGCCTTTGGAACATTACGCCAGGTTTGATGTCATTTGATGGCAAAAAAAGCAGTGAATAGCAACTTAAATGTCATTACAGTACATTATCGTATGGCTTCAGAAAACCTGCATAGCATCAACATCATAACTCTCTCTGCATTCCCATTTCTTCCAATAAACATCCGATAAATGTGAATCTGTCATTTTGTGTTTCCAGTTTTGGTTTTTCTGCTGTCCTTCTAACAATAGGCTAGGCCCAAGATGAAAGAACAACTAAAGCTAGATGGAAATTCAGACAGGCACCCATCTGTTGATGAGACGAAACGTGCTGAAGAGATGAATGAATAAGCCAAATTGAAGAACAGATGAATAAAACAAACTGATGAGGGTAAAGAAAGGGTAAATAATTGATGAGTTCAGGGTTTAGAAGAGACTGCTCATTAATATCATCCTGTAGCTTCATAAAGGAGCGAAACAATGAGCTTTACAACAATGGTCCTTGGTACCTTGCTTAGAAGTCAAATGCTGCTCTTATTTTTCTTTCCCCCCTCTGATGCCAGGTGCTTCAAAATCCCAAAGGCCTGTTCCCCAACCTCCTGTAACCTCCCAGATTTCCCCCGTCACACATTTACCTCCCCAGCCTGGAGAATGAGACCTTGTAAATAATATATCAAGATAAATGATAATTGCTGCGTTTTTCGATCCCATCATTTAATGAGCCCCATTAATTAAAAATGAATGCAGCTGACAGTGTTTGTCAGAACACATCTGATGTAAACATATCATGGCAGTGACACAAAAAGTTCTACTACAGGCATAAATCGTTCTTCCGCCTGCTGCAACACTTCTCCATATTCCTCTGCTGTGTTCTATCAGTTACTCTCAACATAACAAAAAAAGGATGTAAAATTGCTATTATCATTCATTTGGTGCAGAACCAAATTACGTAGTAAATTGGTGTATTGGTTCCGAATTGTTATGCCCCCAAATTTGGCCACAATATGCTGAATTTATGACAGGCACTACTATGTGGTGAATGTTCATGCCCTAAAATCATTTGATGTCAAATGCCTTGTGACTTCCGCTAGTGAACTACTACATTTGCAAAGAAAAAACTGAAAGAACAGAGTTTTAGTTTCAGAAGAGTTAGGGTTAGGAGCATGCATGCGCATGCGTTCAACTGTAGTTTCAGATTTAGCCACTGGGGAGAAGTTTGGAAATTTGGAAAGTGCGTCCTAACAACATCTTCTGTCGCAGAGATAACCAGGAATTCTTTCCTGGATATCATATCTAAAAAAATATAAAGCATCTAAGTCCTGACCAATGCCTCAATGAGAGCGTTTACATGCACACCAGCATGCTGATAATTAACAAAAATCCACTTTTACATTTACATGAGATTTGAAATCATTGGATAATGCTATACTTTTTGATGTCACAATGTAAACAGGCATGCACAAATAATTTGCACACCAATAAAGGTGTTTACATGCAGCACGAAATGGGGATAATTGGCAAAAATCTATGTGTGCCAAACAATTTTTGCTCTAAACCATTTAAGGCTTTTACATGGCCTTTCACGTTGTCGGTTTATTAAGCATAATCATTGTAATATTGTGCATTTAAACGCGCTCACTGACTATGTGTGTTCCACCATTTTGCGCTGGTTCAAATAAACTACATAAGAAAGTTAGTAAAGCGGAGTGGATACAATATCCCGTCGTTATTGAATCAGCCTGCTCTTCCATTACGATTCCTTGAAAGCAGTGTCAAAGCAACCCAAAATGCTGCTGAAGGCTGCGACTGCAAGCTGCAGTGAACATCGGTGGTTGTCATGTCACTGTGTCCCCGTCAGACTTCAAACAGCCCCTCGGACATGCATCGCATGCAGGACCCCCAGGAGACTGCTGATTGAATTCTGGCAAACAAGACTAAACATCTGCTTCAAACAAAAGACATCTGCATATTTCAGATTTGTTTTTCATAAATTAAAGGCGCAACCTGCCAAAACCTGGGCGCGGTACTGTGTTCTCGCGTATAATTAGATAAAGTTTACAAGCTTTGAAAGTTGGAAATTTGCATGAAGCATCAGGGCTCACCTGGGAACACGAGTCCCACAATGGGAGCTGTTTTCCGCCTCTCCTCTCTTTGCCATGTCAAAGAATATGGGAAACGCATCTGAATCTGTTTTACCTGCACAACACACACAAAGACTATTTTGTTTTTGGCAAAAGTAGTTCTGCTTTATTGAATACAAATGCTGCTATGCTGTCTTACCATGGTGAAGCAGTCATGCAGAAACTTTCAACGAATAGCATCCCATTACTTCTAAAACATTAGAGGCACGAATTTCATATGTTGAAGCAAGAAGTATGAAATGTGTTAGATAAATTATTATTCAACATAAAATTAACAATGCATGAAAAGTAGACAAGTACATTTAAAATAATCTCATTACATTTGTTAACTTGCATTTGTCAAGCTCAACCATTCAACCCTGTTGCCAATAAAAGAAAATAATTCTGATATATATATATATATATATATCAGTTTTTGGGAAATAAGTGTATAATTTACTAGAAACCAACATTTGATCCCAAACTAGCAATAGTGATAACTTCTCAAGTGATAGCTAAATTTAAGGTAAAATCTGCAAGCCCTCCTGGCATTGCTTTTTCATTTTAATTATTATTTATTTATTTGTTTATTTAACAGTTTATTTAAAGGTGCACTCAGTAATTTTTTGTTTTGTGTCATCTTGGACTTACACTGACACCTAGCAGCTTGGATGCAGCATCATTTAAAATCAATAGTTTTCATTTTCAGATGCCATTGTAGAAATTTAATATTCACAGTCAGCCATGATTACTTTAATCAATGAGTGAAAGTGTCAAATAACAGGACGGTTACTGAGATTAAGCGAGTAGTATTCGGCTGGTCATGTGATTCTAACATGGCAGCCCCCATGTGTGGACCCTCTCCATGTAGAATAAAACAGCTTTTATAAGGTTACTGATATGACTGGAGTCTTCATTTTAATGTGAGTGCTCATGATTTCCTACATATATTGCAGACGTCATGGTTACTGGTGTAACCTCCGTTCCCTGATGGAGGGAACGAGACGTTGGTGTCGATGTAGTGACACTAGGGGTCACTCTTGGGAGCCCGAGACACCTCTGGTCTTTGATAAAAGGCCAATGAAAATTGGCGAGTGGTATTTGCATGCCACTCCCCCGAACATACGGGTATAAAAGGAGCTGGTATGCAACCACTCATTCAGGTTTTACGCTGAGGAGCCGATATAAGGTCCGGCCATTTCAGCGGGTAGTTCAGCGTTGTGGCAGGAGGGACCAACGTCTCGTTCCCTCCATCAGGGAACGGAGGTTACACCAGTAACCATGACGTTCCCTATCTGTCACTCACTCGACGTTGGTGTCGATGTAGTGACACTAGGGGTCCCTATACAAAACGCCACAAGGCTGAACTGTGTTACGTGAACTGGCGGTGTGTGGTGGGCAGACTTGCTGTGTGCCTCATAGCCAGCACACCAGGTCGACACGTAACCTCCCCCAACACAGTTATGAGTGTCGAACGGCCCTTTTTGGGGACAAGTCGACTACCCAGAGATAGAGACAGGCTTAACCCAGTCATGGCCTCTTTCCCCTTCTCTTTTCCACTCCCTAAAAAAGAAGGGGGATTATCCGACTGGGCCGCCAGGTCTAGTCGGGGGGTGTCCCTCCCAAGGGGAGGACACCGCGGAGACCACACCTCGCCCCAAGAGAGGGGGGATATTTAAGTGGAAGAATACATCACATGGTCTTTCCAACCATGTGGAGAGCCTTCAAGGTAGATCCTACCCAATGGGGGAGGAGTTACTACAACATGGAGACTGAGGGGCTCTGCCCAAGGAAGACGCAGTTTGCCAGTAGGGAAACGAACTAGCGGAAGATATAGATCGCATGGGGTTAGCCTTACAGGGAACCGCCACATGCGGAGCACCTACCCCAGAACCGGGCTCTTAGTTAGCGCGTGTACTGGGCCGGCAGCGAGTCTCTCCGAAAACTCGACTGCCACAGGGCTCGGAGGAAGTCAACCAGGGAACAACCTTTGTGAACACTACTGGGAATTAACAGCGCACGTCTTCAGCTCAAAAGGAGGTGGAAGGCGCTATGTGCAAGCGATACACCCGGCCGGCTATCCCGGGCTTATCCGCTTGTGTTGCGTGCCACTACCTGGGACGAAACCGGTTCCACCCGGAGGTTGTAAAACCTTGCAAAGGTGTTGGGTGTTGCCCAGCCCGCTGCTCTGCAATGTCTGTTAGAGAGGCACCTCTGGCCAGGGCCCAAGAAGCCGCTACACCACGAGTAGAATGGGCTCGTAGCCCTACCGGGGGCGGCATGTTTTGGGCGAGACATGCCATAGTTATGGCGTCAATGAGCCAGTGGGCGATCCTCTGCTTGGAGACAGCACTTCCTTTCCGCTGTGCACCGAAGCAGACAAAGAGCTGCTCAGAGAGTCTAAAGCTCTGCGTGCGATCCAAATAGATGCGCAAAGCGCGCACCGGACACAGCAACGCCAGGGCTGGGTCTGCCTCCTCCTGGGGCAGCGCTTGCAGGTTCACCACCTGGTCTCTAAAAGGAGTGGTGGGAACCTTGGGCACATAGCCCGGTCGGGGGTCTCAGGATCACGTGAGAATAGCCCGGACCGAACTCCAGGCACATTTCGCTGACAGAGAACGCTTGCAGGTCACCTACCCTCTTGATGGAAGTGAGCGCAGTCAGGAGGGCAGTCTTCAAGGAGAGTGCCTTAAGCCCGGCTGACTGCAAAACTCAAAGGGGGCTCTCTGTAGACCCTGAAAAACTACAGAGGTCCTATGAGGGAACAAGGCGTGGCCTGGAGGGATTCAGTCTCCTGGCGCCTCTTAGGAACCTGATGATCAGATCATGCTTCCCTAAGGACTCACCGTCGACTGCGTCATGGCGCGCTGCTATGGCAGCAACGTACACCTTCAAGGTGGAAGGGGACAGCCTCCCTTCCAACCTCTCTTGCAGGAAGGAAAGCACTGATCTGACTGCGCACCTCTGGGGGTCTTCCTGATGGGAAGAACACCACTTAGCGAACAGACACCACTTAAAGGCATACAGGCGCCTCGTAGAGGGAGCCCTAGCCTGAGTGAATGTGTCTACCACCGCAGGTGGGAGACGGCTTAGGTCTTCCGCGTCCCGTCCAGGGGCCAGACATGGAGATTCCAGAGGTCTGGGCGCGGGTGCCGAATGGTGCCCCTTCCCTGAGAAAGAAGGGCCTTTCTCAGGGGAATTTGCCCGGGGGAGCTGTCACGAGGAGCGTGAGGTCCGAGCACCACGTCTGGGTGGGCCAGTAGGGTGCTTACCAGGACGACCTTCTCCTCATCCTCCCTGACCTTGCACAGGGTCTGTGCGAGCAGGCTCACTGGGGAAAACGCATATTTGCGAATGCCAGGGGACCAGCTGTGCCAGCGCGTCTATGCCGAGGAAGGCCTCGGTGAGGGCGTACCAGAGCGGGCAGTGGGAGGATTCTTGGGAGGCGAACAGGTGCACCTGTGCCTGACTGAATCGACTCCAAATCAGCTGGACCACCTGAAGGTGGAGTCTCCACTCTCCCCTGCGGGGAACCTGCCGTGACAGCGCGTCCGCTGTAACGTTGAGGTTGCCCGGGATATGAGTGGCTCGCAGCGACTTGAGGTGCTGCTGACTCCGGAGGAGGAGACGGCGGGCGAGTTGTGACATACACCCTAGTCGGCTGAGGTGTGAGAGCACCAGGTCCCTGTGTGCGCATAACCCGTCTCGAGAGTGAGCTAGGATTAGCCAGTCGTCGAGATAGTTGAGAATGCGAATGCCCACCTCCCTTAACGGGGCAAGGGCAGCCTCTGCGATCTTCGTAAAGACGCGAGGAGACAGGGACAGGCCGAAAGGGAGGACTTGTACCGATACGCCTGACCCTCAAACGCAAACCGCAGGAAGGGTCTGTGTCGAGGAAGGATCGAGACGTGAAAGTACGCATCCTTCGGGTCTACCGCCGCGAACCAATCTTGATGCCGGACGCTAGAATGCGTCTTTGCGTCAGCATCTTGAACGGGAGTCTGTGTAAGGCCCGGTTCAGTACTCGCAGGTCCAAGATTGGCCGCAACCCACCGCCTTTTTTCGGTACAATGAAGTAGGGGCTGTAAAACCCCCTCTTCATCTCGGCTGGAGGGACAGGTTCTAACGCGTCCTTCCGTAGGAGGGTAGCGATCTCCGCGCAAGGTAGCAGCTTTTCCATCTTTCACCAAGGTGAAGTGGACACCGCTGGACCTGGGCGGATGCCCAGCGAAGTGAATCGTGCAGCCGAGTCGGACGGTCCGGACCAGCCCTCGCGACGGACTGGAAAGCGCAAGCCATGCACCCGAGTTCCGCGCAAGGGGGACCAAAGGGACAACGTCATCAGATGTACCGGCAGGTGGGGCCTCGCGGCGGGGCGGAGCCTGAGGTGCCACACCCCATCGTGGCCGTGCTGAGTCAGAGGACATCGAAGCACTTACCTGGCTCCTTGTGACCACCCCCGGAACAGCCTGGGACGGGGGAGGAAGAGGCCTGTCCTCATGACCCGTGGAGACTGTCACATCGGGGGCAGATTTGTGCCACAGCTGGGCGCTCAGGGCGGGAGACCGCCGCTGGAGCGCCAACCTGCCAAATGGAGTGGTGGACGGTGGTCGTGATGCCAGCCGTACACACCGAATATGTGACCCAGGGAACAAGGAAACCACTCTTGCGGAGCTCTTGAGTACTGCAGCCACTTGGGCATGCAGCGCAATTAAATGCAAAAGGTAACAAAAAGAAGATCTGCTTACCAGCTCCAGAGCAGCGGGTTTCGTTGTCCCTGGGTCGCCCGTCTCAGGGGCGCTTCGAAGACCTCCGTGGGTTCTTCGGTGCCGGCTGTGAGACGGGTGGCGTCGGCTTCCTGCGGTGGGCTCCACGCCGGGGCCGGGCCGGAGGGGCGGGCTGCGGCGGAGCCGGTGCAGTCACCGCAGGGGGACGCCCTCGGCGATGAGTAGATGGGGGGATCTTGAGCCACGCCGGGGCAGGACAAGCCGGCTAGCACCCATCTACTGCTCTACCATCGAGAACTGCTGGGCAAAGTCCTCGACAGTGTCGCCGAATAGGCCCGCCTGGAAAATGGGGGCAGCAAGGGATCGTGTCCTGTTGGCCTCACCCATCTTGACCAGGTTGAGCCAAAGGTGGCGCTCCTGGACCACTAGTGTGGCCATCGTCCGCCCGGGAGACCGTGCCGTGACCTCCGTCGCTCGGAGAGCGAGGTCGGTCGTCGAGCGCAGTTCCTGCATCAATCCCGGGGCGGAACTACCCTCGTGCAGTTCCTTTAGCGCCTTGGCAGACTTGCAGGAGAGCCATGGCGTGCAGGGCGGAGGCGGCTTGTCCAGCAGCGCCGTAGGCTTCGACCGTCAGAGACGACGTAAACCTACA